>NC_083362.1:69397574-70015266 GCF_030254825.1 Meriones unguiculatus | reverse complement strand
GACCAGACAGGAATGGTTAAGGTGGATGGCATTGAATGGAGGCTGGAAGATGGATGGAGAGGATATCGAGCTAGCATAGATAGAATTATCTGCCCAGTCCAAGGTGTTTTAAGGCAATTATAAAATCTAACGATTGTCTAGTCTTTTACTGTAATAGGTTAGATAATATTGCCACAATAATTGCAGAGCAAATAAACGTATTAATTATTATCAGCTACAGACCTCACATTCATGTGGTACTTTCTGCTGCTGTGTGTGCCACGTGGCTTTTTGTCACCCTGATGTAAGTTAGCTACAAGTCAACAACCTCAGCTGAGCAGATGCATCCACCTGTAGGCAAATCTGTGGGGACAATTTCTTGATTAATGATTGATGAGGATGGGCCCAGCCCACTATGGGCAGTGCCATAGTGGGTAGTCCTGGGCTGATGAAGAAAACAGGCTGAGCAAGCCATGGAGGCTAAGCCACTGTGATAGGACATTCTGGCCAAAGCAACTTAGGCAACAAAAAGGGCTGATTTTGTTTGTGGTTCCAGATGCAGAGTCCATGGTGGCAGGGCAGAGAAAGCATGGCGGGAGAAGCATGGGGGCAGGAGATGGCAGCATTCAAAAGCAGAATGAAAGAGCAGAGGTGATACAACAACCCTAAAAGTTATTTTTAGTGATGTGCTTTCTCTAGAAAGACTCCACCTCCAGAAGGTTCCATAACCTCCCTACAGACCCTATGGAGTTAGGTTCCATAAGCCTATGCTGGACACTTCTTATTCAATTATCCCTAATTTTTCTTATTTAAGTTTTACTCAGATGGGACGTGGCAGTGCTTTCGTCATTCACAACTTAGTATTTCTTCAGGATCTCCAAAGTGTGCTCTTTCTGATCTCCCCAATATACCCTGGACTGATTTTAAGTGAAGATGAAGAATCTGTAACCATGAGAGGCAACTCCAAAATTTTATTGCTCTTTAACAGTTTCTGTGAGATGCCAAGGTTTGACTTCTGGGACAACTTTAAGGAGTACATTGTTTAGGGGGGAAAAAAAGGATAGTTTCTTTTCATTAAGAGTTGTCAAGTGACAGTAGTCTCTGCAAGAGGATATATGTGGTGTAGAACACCAGCATTAATAATAAAAAAATTGAAAGGATGGATACAAAACACTGCCTAGGGACATAAACCTAAATCAGCTTAATATGAACAGTTAAAATTAAAACATTTGTTGAAAATGAATCTAAAACCTGGCCTTGAACAGTTTGAACAAAGCTGATATTTACAATGAAATTTTTTTTGGGGGGTGTTTATTTTGGAGTTTCCTAACAAATTCATCTGGGAGTTTGTATAGTCCATCAAAATTGAGTAATCAACAAGAATCTGAACAAACTTTGTTTTGAAAATTGTTTTTTAAACATTCTCATATTCTGCTTAAATTTCCCCTGGATTAACTATTAGATACTAATATTATACTGTTAGAATCTACTCAAATCCTCAGAAAATGGAATGCAGGAAATCTTCTATGCATGTAAAACATGAAACAAACACTAAAAAAGACTGAACGTCTTTTTTCACAGAGATAGAGCTGCTGAAATAACTGAAATGGCACCCCCCCCTTCTTTTTTCTGCTCAACAAGCCCTAAAAGTCTTTTCTTTGCTAATAGGTGATTTTCCCTTTAAATTATCAAGACACAAAATCAATGCATAGCATCTTAAGTAAGTAGGTAATTTATTGACATCATATGTGTATCAGTTGTGACAATCACCTTCAGTGGCTGGTTTGTAGTTCAAGATCAATATTGTGGACTTTTTCTGGTTTGCATGAATTTGTGGTCACATTTGCCCAGTGCTGATTTAAACAATCAGCTCTATTTGGATGATGACGCATGGCACCCTGGGATTGACTCCACCCAGTTTGTGTCCTACACAGGGGTCTTCAGTAAACAGAGCCAGTAGGTATGTTTAAAAAAAGTTTAATCACTTAGAGCCGGACCTAGGGGAGGCAGTAGTTTAGAGATGGAGGAGCCATTTTGTGTTCACGTGTGTGGAAAGGGTGCCTTCTGCTCACTGGGTGTGCTTTTCCACAATTCGATTTCTACATAGCAGCTGCAAATGGTACCCACATCCTGGTTCTTGAGGAGGTGGGGTGGTTGATATTGGAGCTGTTCTTGAAGGTGATCACTGGTTGATTTTTCTTCTGCCCTCATTGCCCATCATTAACTTCCATGACCACTTCTTACGGAGTTAGGGAAAGTGGAGGTGACATTTTGAACACACAAGCTGTGCCAGGCACTACCTCGAGAGACCTTTATGTAGGAATATGCCTCCTCTGGTTGAAAGAAGTTCAATCAGAATTCAAGATTAGATGGATTTAATGTCAAACTCAGGCCACTTCACTGCCTCACAAGCTTAATCAAATAAGGGCAGGATCAGCAGTGACTCTGAGACCATCCCCCGGAAGAAGGACAACTTTCCTGACTATAGCACTCGTCTCTCTCTAACCTCAGAATCCAAACCACTGTCAGCTTTGAGTCATTGCATCTTAGAAGCTGTGATATGAAAAAAAAAATGTTTTTGAAGAAAGGAATCATTGTTTTCTTAGTGATTTTTATTCTCTGTTATTCTTGAGTAAAAGTGTGACACAGCACATATGTTAGAAATAAGACAAAATTTGGAAGAATTACTTCACTATGGGGACCCCAGGTATGAGTTTTGTAAGGCCCATGACACAAGTCACAGGAACCTGGAGATAAAACGTCTCTCTCCCCCTCCTTACTCTGAACTACAAGGTACAGTCTCAATTTTTTCTTCCATCTCAATCCTACCATTGTCATCAGGTCCTGTAGGACTGTGGTAGGGAGGGGCTCATCTCATGACAGGCAACAGGAAATAGTGAAGAAGGAAGCAGAAAGCTCCATCCACTTAGGGTTCAATAGCCCTAATCACGTCTTGGAACCTGACATTAACCTTTTGATTGTGGAATGCCATAGAATGTACAGGAAGCTCCTCTGATGAGTCTTCTAATTCCAGGCTGGGACTCCGAGACCATACCCCAAGCCTCACCACTCTGTAGATCCCTCGCCCAAATTTTATTTACTCAGACTTTTGTTTAAAATTCTTCATGGCCTCTCCTCTGCCTTCAATAGGCACTGGGAAGCACCCACACGTCTGTCTTCCTGCCCTCCTTCCTTAATTTCACATTTTAGTGTAATATCTAGGCTCCTTTCTAAGATGGCTCCCACCTTCCACACCAGGCTTATGTTCAAACCCTGAGTCAGCATTGTTCCGAGTGAAGAACGTATTGTCTCTGGCCTCAGTTTTTTATTTTATTATTTTATTTTATTTTTGTAATGTGGGAATAATGATGCTCAACTGAAATGCAGTGACTTGAGTGGGTCCCTGCAAGTGTCATACAGAGAAGCAAAGATATTCTGTTTAAAAAGATAGGAATGAAAAGCGGGGTAGATTGCCTTAGTCAGCCTTGGTCGGACTTTGGGGCATCTAATGCCAGGAGGTTTATTTGCAATCTATTTAAGCCCAGTATAATTTGGAAAAGAAGTTTCCAGGTTTAATGCAATCCCTGGTGGACAAGGATGCACAATTACATTGAAACTCCTTGAAACTTCGGGTACGTGTCATTTCTTCCAAGAAGATGGGTTCTAGAAATAGGCTATCTATACTAGCCTAAGGGTCTGGCCTGGTCTAGGTCATACAGATGTCATAGAGGTCATTTGGGCTATTAGCCACATATGGACCTGGGTGTGGGAGCTTGGGGAAACCTCTGGATGAATGGGTTATTTAGATTACATTTAGATTAAGAGCCACCTTCTGAGACTATTAGGGACTGTCTGCTTTCTGCCTCTCTCCTAGCTTCTTGTCTCCTGTTGGCAAGCATTGGGTAGTTAGCTTCTGTTGCACCATTTTAGTGTCTTCCTGCCTTGTCCTGTGGGCGTGTGTGTGTGTGTGTGTGTGTGTGTGTGATGTGTATCCAATTTCTTCAATTTGTAAGGATATTAGTCATCAGACTAGGGTCTTGCTGTGTAATTATTTCCTCTCAACTGAATCATTCTCTTCTGCAGAGAGGAGGCAGAATCCTAAGATTCAGGAAGCTAAGGAATTTACTAGGCTCTGGAAGCTCGTAGATCCTAGGAGGCTCAGGAAGCTAGGAAAAGAAAATTACAAGCTTCTCAGAGTCCCTCCCCATGGTTATAAAGGCAATGAACAATGCCTGGCAGGGGAAGAGATTCTCTTGAGTGGAACTGCCTATAACTTTGCTGGGAGTGGGGTGGTGGGTGTGGGTGTTTGTGAATGCTCCAGGAATGTAGCTTCCACGAATCATTGCTGTGCTGGGATAGGCTTTTTCGTGATAAGCTTCATGAGAGTCATTCACGCTCCTCCATAGGCTTTATAAAAACTCTTCCTGGAACGTAAACCAACCCTTAGATACTGTGGGTTAATGAGTAAGTAGAAATACAATTCCGCCTATGATAAGCTAGGTATTAATGTCACCTCTTGTCCCCGAGCTTTTAACTTAGAGGGACAGATCAGGGCTCCATTCCAGGCCTGTTAATTCCATATTCAGCATATTTTCCTTTGATGCCACTACAGGAAGCTTTCATTGTCAGGACTTAATTATTTTGGCCATCCAGAGCAGTGTTTGGATTCTCAAGAGCAAATAAGAATGCTTTCGTAGCATACTTTAGTTAACGTGACTCTCAGGGCTGAGGAGATAGTTTTAGGGGGAAAGTGTCTGCTACACAAATTGAGACCTGAGTTCAGATCCCTAGTACCCACGTAAAAAGCTGGAAATGGCAGTACCCAGTGAAGCGGAGGCAGGTGGATTCCTGGGATTTAATGGCCAGACAGCCTAGCCAATCTATTAGCTCCAGCTCAATGTAAAACTGTCTCCAAAATTAATGTGGAGATTGATTGAAGACACATGATACAGGCCTCTGGAATCTACACCCATGTGAACACATGGTGCCTTCACATACCCATATAAACGTACATCACCCATACACACCCACAAAAATAAATAAAATGAATAAAACAAATATCTCTATGACCTAGGAATAATGACATACTCCAATAATTTCAGTACCTGGTATGCTTTATGAGTTTGGAGCTAGCCTATGCTTCCGAGAGAGTGCTAGGCAGTCTGAATTTTATAGCAAAACAGAACCAAACTTCCTTGTGAAGCAAAAGAAACATGGTTCTGAAATACACTTCACAAAAATAAGAATCTCTGAACTTACCTTTTCCTGTCTTTCTTTTTCTTTTTTTTTCTTCCTTTTTTTGTTGTTTGACTGTCTGGCCATCATTGTTTTCAATTGCCAGTTGATGAAAATGAAACAGTGAAGGGAAAGTAGTTGGAGGATTTCAAATATATAGCTCAAAGCCAGCAAGATGGTCCTTTTCTATGTGAAAACACCAGCCAACTTTTTAAAGCCAAGCATCCCGGGCCAAGCCAACGCTACTCTAAGCCAATACCCAGAATTCCCTTGTGGTGGCCCGGGTTATTTTAGAGAGAATTGATATTTCCAAGAATCTCCAACCAAAATCCCCACATCACAAAGAGAAGAATCCTTTGAAGGGCAGAATTAGGTATTTGCCAATGATGTCAGATTGCTGCCTCTTCAGACTGAGGTCACATGGGTAGGTCCCTTCTTGCCTAGCACTGAAGAATTAAGATTCCTTGGCCTCGCTAAGGAAGAGTGTCTTTTGCCAGCATTTACAAAAGAGCTCCAATGGCACTGTGTTTTGATAAGCCCAGACGAGCATGGAATTAGCCAGTGCCTTGTTAGCTGCTGTGGAGCTGGGACAATTTATTTCTGTAGACTGCTTTTCCAGGCTGCATATTCAATTCTTTCTGCTAAAGGTCAGACTTTGTTAGGTTATTATTAAAGTTTCCATATTTTAAATAAATTGCCCCCCTTTTCTACTTAATATGGGCTCCTGTCAGAAGACTTGGGAAAAGCTTTATTTTCCCTTCTCCCCCTGAAAATTTAATGAGCCTTGCAATTCCTGATTCCTGTCAGCTTAACAATTTGGGAAATGTGAATGTTGGTCTCTCTGTAGGTGAACTCAAGTGACACTGAGCTGAATAGTGTCTAGAGGCTGCTGTTTAAGAGGGGTGTTTAAGGATATAGGACCCGGGGTACTCTGTAAAAGTATTTTATTTTATTTTATTTTTTCAATGTCCTTATTATTTTTTTTGTTTGTTTCTGTGGGTTCTCGCTGGATATATTCCTATGGTGCAGTTAGGGGTGATGAATAGGCTATTTCATTAGTGCTCAATGCAGTAAACTTTCTGGGCCATGGGACTCTATGGGCCATGGGACTCTACTGGCCATTGGTTGGAGAAGCCAGGCTTCATTCAATATATATATCTATGGGTATATATTCATTACATAAATTGACAGGTTTCAAAAAGGCACTCTCATACAAGTGTATCATGTACATGTCCATATTCTGACCCCATCCTCTTCCTAGCAACACCCCCTCCAGATATTTTCATTCTTTCCTCCAGATAGCTACTTTCCAACCTTATGTACATACTTGGTTATATACATCTATATATAACGTAGGATCCACAAATGAAAGACATTGGGCATTTGTCTTTTGGAGTCTGGCTTATTTTGCTTAACAGGATGCTCTCCAGCTGTCTTCCTAAGGGAACATATAACACGAGCATGATGTCACTGGATTCAGGCAGAACCCTGACAGTAAGCTATTGTTCAGTCACTGTCGATGAAGAGTTGGTGCTGAAGTGCTTAAGAAAACATGAGATAATCTAAAATGACCAGGAAATACCTGTGGTTGAACTTCAGGACACCCTGATGCCACAGCCTTCACAAAGACTCTGCCATTTCCCCATGTGCTGTCTAGGTGCCTTAGGTGGCATTTCCATTTTTCAGCAGATTAGATTTCAGCTCAAACCAGACAATACAGAACTTGCTTTTGGTCCAGCTGTTGCTAGACTAGTCAGTTAGTGACTTCCTTCAGTCTTAACCCTTGTGCTGGAGTGACCACCCACAGGGGCTCATCCCCATTGGAACTCCTCATAATGTAAACAGTGTGTCTCCGGAACCATTTCCTAGAACCTAGTGTCTCAACTTCTCTACGACATCAATCAGAAATCTAAATGTTTTGTCAGAGTTATATTAATATTTAAATGAGATAAAAATAGAAACAAATAATTGGAAACATATCATGAGTAAAAGATTAAACTTGCTATGTTTTTTTATTTGTTTGTTGGTTGGTTTTAAACAGGGTGTTACCTTGTATCTCTGGTTGACCTGGAGCTCATTATGTCAACCCAGCTGGCCTTGAACTCAGAGATGCACTTGCTTCTGCCTCCCCAGTGCTTGGATTAAAGGCATGCACCACTACACCCAGCTATGCTTTCTTATGTCATGTTCTAATTCTATGTCTCACAAAAGTCAGACACAGAGCAATTATTCTTAAATTCATTGTATTGAGGGAGAGCTAGGTGACATTTTTCCTAAATGTCCGCTCCTTCAGAGCTGGTCTGACTTCCAAGCCTGACATCATCTCTAGTTGCTGGGTTACGGAACAGCCCTTGCATAGGGCACACAGTGCATAGTTATTGTAGGATTGTCAGAAAGATGCTTCTGACCTGGCTTTCTTCACCATCACACCTATCCTAGCAGTATCTTTCTTATCGGTTAAATTACAACCTGGAATCCACACCAAAGCTTTCATTATCCAAAGAAGCATGACAACCTCTCTAGCTTTAGCTGGCAACTTGACACAGCTGTAGATTCATCTGATGGAGTCTGAACTGATCTGATTGCCTAGATCTGATTGATCTGTGGCTCTATCTGTGAGTCATTGTCTTGAATGGCGTGGGAGTGCCCTCCCACTATGAGTGTCACCATTCCTAGGCGCTGGTCTTGGCTGACATAAGAAAGTTAACTGAGCATGAGCCAGTGAGTTCGCCAGAGAGTGTTCTGATGAGCAGTGTCCCTCCAAGGTTGCTGCTTGCAGGTTTCTACCCTGCTCTTCTTCGACAATGGGTTGTAACCTAAAAGTCTAAGTCAAATTAACCCTTTCCTTTCCTGAGTTGCTTTTTGGCCAGGATGTTTTATGATGGCAGAAAGGAAACTCGACCAGGGTAGGGGAGGTAGGGGAAGGAAACAAAACAAAACAGAACAAAACAAAAAACCCCCACAAAACTAAGTAACATCTCAGGCTTCTTTATGTGCATTTAATAATGTGGTGTTAGAAATGCTTATCAAATAAGAATATTAAGGTCGGAGAGATTTATTTCTCTCCAGATCAAGAGTCTCACACCAGCCACTCCTCCTACAGAGGCTGCTGAAAGGCAATACAGGTATCTTTCCATTAGTGAGTTATGTGAGCATCTGATAACACGATTCGCTTAGTTTTTGTTAATTTTTCAGCTTGTGTGTTCAGTGGTAAAAATGCAGACATGAAGACTGTAGGGGTAGGGAGGGACTGCTGTGTGACATCCTACTGCTGTTTGCTCATTCAGAGCACAAAGAATATGAAGGTATAAAAAATATAGTTGAATCTGAACTGTGGGTCTTTGATTGTTTTGGAGACCGTTTTATTGCAATAAATGTGCTGTTTCACACAACGCCACCTAATCAAATGTTGCATCTACTCCAGCTAACTTTGAATGGCATTGTGACTTTTTTTTGGTAACTTTAGTAAGATGTTGGCCAATGCCACATAATGTATTGCTCAGCTTTAAACCTTGCGATTTCCAGGATCTCTTATAGCTGTCATTAGTTCTTTTGTTCAAATCACCCAGAGAATGTACTCTTGTTCATTTGTATCATCTCCCTTTCATGTGTTTAGCTTTGGCTTTTTAACTTTAAGAACAGATGTTAAAATTTACAATCCAATTGTCATTCCAGGGAGAAACTTGACAGCTCTGTTGTGTTGTATTCTCCTTTGCAGTTTTATTTCAAAGCCTGTGGGGCCTGTTAGAATTGAAGAAAGGGAAGGGGGAAGCTCAGGACTTCTGTCACTAGCACTCTTCTGGTGCTGGTGTGACAAGGAAATGTGGGGTGTGTGCTCCCTAAAAGTCCCCATTTTCTAATGAGCATGTGATTACATCATAGGAGATAATCAATTTGGCAACTTCCAGGTCGGTGAGACACTTCAATAAAAGGCAGATGACATCCAAGGACTGGCAGCTGATGTTATCTTCTGGTTTTCACATGCACATACGCGCTTGTATGCTCACACAAAGACACTCAAAACATTACTTCTGTTGCTCTATAATTTTGGGAGGGGGCATGGGAAAAATCACATCATTTGTTTCTCCAGTGAAGATTAGTCTCCGAAGACACAATATGCTATGAGGTGCACACTAACAGCAGGCAATTTATAAAGCCATTTCTGCTAAAAAAAAAAAAAAAAAAAATATGCCATCTGGAAAGAAACAGTTTGGGGGAATGTGTACCATTGCAGTTGCATTATCCAAGGTTAGACAACTGCATTGTCTAAGTAGTTTTCTAGTAGGAAACGGAACATCATTTCGAAAGAGACGTTACAGATAGCTTTTGGTTAAGATTTCTGGCAATGGTTTTGTGTATTTTAAACTAAGACATTCTGAACCAAGTCTATTCCCATGTGCTAGAGAATATGCAGGAAAGTCAGTGCATTTGAAGGGCTGTGATGAGCTCCATCCAGGTTCTGCAGTGCTCTGTGCCTCACGATCAAGATCAGCTCCTATTTGTCTTGAGCTCACACCTGTGACCTTTCACTCGTTATCCCCTGTTGGATAACGAGTGGACCAGTCTCAACTCTGGTTCTAGCTCTTCAGTCTTGCACTGAGCCCACTCCCCCATGTCACAAGCGATGATTCTTCAGCCTTTTGAGAGAAAGCCTTGCATTACACATGCACGTATGACAAGGGTTTTTGTTTCTGTTTTTTGCTTCCGCACTTATCATAATTGTCATTGTATTTTGGGGGCATGGCTACGAGTACCTGCTTCATGAACAGCTTAATTACTTATCTAGTGCTGTGATAAGACAAGGTAACCTGTTTAAAAAAAAAAACACAAAAATGTTTAATGGAGGCTTACAGTTTTAGAGGATGAGTTCATGGCCATCATGGTTGATGAGGAGCATTTCAGCATGAAGGAAGACATTGTGCTGGCATAGTAATGGAGAGCTTATATCTTATCCATAAATTGGAGGCAGAGAAAAAGAATATAAGACCAAAACAGAAACAAGAACAAATACACCTTGCAAGTTAATAAGAGACCAAAATGGGAAAAATATACTTTGCAGGTTAAGAGTTCTGTTTGCAGTTAGGAATAAGTTCCTGTTTGTCCTGCATTTCTTTGCCCTGTCTTCACTGGAAGTGCTTGAACACTTGTGGGCATGAGGTATGTGAGCAGGGAATCTATGAATGATGTATGCTTGCCCCTGATTGGACCTGATGGGTGATGCAGTAAATTATGAGGTTTGCTTTCTTAAGCCCCTGCAAAGTGTGACTCAGAACAATTTTCCTGGGATCCCAGGAGCGGACCTGACCAGAGTACATCCTTCCTGGCTAGTATTTAATGAAAGCTTGCTTCCAATTTGCCTTTACGTTGTGGTAGTGGTCTTATTCTCTCCTGGTGAGATTAACAAGAGAGCAAATTGGGAGTGGTGAGGTCTATTGAAACCTGCCCCAGTGATACACCTACTACAACATGGTCACACCTTCTAATTCCACTCAAACGGCCCCACCAACTGAGCACCAAATATTCAAACATATGAGCTTGTCTGTGGGTTCCACTCTCATTCAAACCATCACAATGACAAAGACTGAGCCTGAGTTCCCTGAGCCCCTTACTACATGTTCTTAAGAGACCCATGAAGCTGTTTTGAGTAAATTAATGGCTTGGAGCTGGAATGGTAATAATTCCATCATCCTTTGTTCATTACTGATTTTCATAAGTGGGTCGTGACTTTGCTAGCATGTGTCATGGTTTTCTGGATGCATTCAAGCACATAATGGTGACTATAGAATAGAGGTTGTATTTGCTTGAATGTGTCCTGGGCTATGTGGAGGAATCAAAGTCTGAGGGATTAGCATGAAGTTAGTCAATTGAATAAAAAAACCTCAAAGATATTTCTGCCTTGCAAAGACTGGGAAAGAACTCAGAGGAGGGCTGAAGTCTGGATATAGGAAACATTGCATTTATTGTTCTGATTTCAGCTACCTATTTACTACATCACAAATGTTTCTAATTTAGCACCAACCACATGCCTGAAGAGAGTGATCATGAACAGAATTACAAATTGTGGGAAGAAGAAAAGGCCTTGGAGAATAGCTTGGTGCTTGCCCCCAATCCTCACAGTCTCTGCGGTTGTCCCCTGCTTCTTAGAAAAATGATTGCCACTTCCTAGGAGCAGATGGCCAAGGAGCAGGTGACTCAAGCAAACCTCCCATCTTTTCAGAACCTTAGGCTTTTCTTTTCTATATGTAAAGTAAGAGGATTATGCTGGATAATATTTGACTCCCCTTTGATTGTGAATTATTCATTATTCATAAGTAATCCTTTATAATTCCCAGCTTGTGTGATTTTCTGGACATCATCTCTAAGTTCAAGCATTATATTCCATCATTTGATATGGAAAGATATGGAAAGATCAGCATTAATAATGGGTGGTACTGATAGTTATCTTACTACACGTTAGTGAAGGTTCTGCATTAGAGACAGCAAGAAACAATCCTAGTGACCTTAGGTGTGGCTTTGCTTTTAATTCCTTTTTATATATGGAAAGTCTGACATTCAGAAAATGTGTCCCAAATCGTCCAGAAACCAAGTGAGGGGGTTAGGATTTGAACCTAGACATTCTGGTTTCAGAGTTCATGCTAACTTGGTTTAGAGGCAATTTTCTAAATAAGGTAAACTTGAGTTATTTATTTGTTTATAAATTGCTTTTTTTTCCTAAAAGAGATTTGAAATGCTTCATCAATAAAAATACTATCTCACTGACAAATTGTATAAAGTATGAAAATAATGAAAGGGGCATATAAGTGGATATGAGAATTATGGAAATTCTCATGAATATTTTACTAAAGATGCACTTAATACTTGCTCTGAGTGTTCCAAGAGTGAATGGAGATATTGGAGGAAAAGAGGATAAAAGGGGTAGGGAATGTTAAACAAAGAGATAAATAGGTAGAAAGATTGAAAGGTCAAAGGTTAACAAAAAGAAAAAGGAAAGAACAAATAAAGAATGAAAAAAGAAAAATGAAAAAAGTCAAAAGAAAGAAAGGAAGGGAGAAAAGAAAGAAAGAAGAAAAAAGAAAAAAGAAGGAAGGAAAGAAAGGAAGGAAATAGATAAAGGAAGGGAGGGAGGGAAGAGATAAGAGGAGGGAGGAAGCCAGGAGAGAAAAGAAAGGAAGAAGGAAAAAGAACCAAAACTAATTTTTTTAAAAAATTTAGTAAACAAACCACTTTGTGTGCTCTGCAGTAATTATTCTGGAAGATAGAAGAATGGTGTTTGCTATACTGAAAAGTTGAATAAAACAAGACAAAGATGATTTAGTCACAATAGCCATTCCTCTAGGCTTTAAAAAACAGAACTCAATTTTTTCTTATATTTAAAATACTGTTTCAGTAATTTCACAAGATAGTATGGTCTACTACAGTATCTTTTCTTTCCTTTCTTCTTTGTAATCACATGTATTCAGCCACACTAGGGAACATGGCCAGTTCTGAGCTCAGCCTTCTTTTGTCCTTGGCATGAAGTCGACTCTCTGGAGCTGTCTGTGGTGCATTGTTGATCTGGGACATGGCTGGCATTCATAATGCAAGCATCATATCTGCGACTTTCAGAAGTTCCCATGTGCCGTTACCAACTGCTCTGAAGTCAGAGCGTCACTTCTGGCTCTGTGACTCCATGCTACTTGCTCTCTGTCCTCAAGAATAAACTAGAAGTTACTCGAAAACTCAATCTAACATGGTCATGGGCAAAGTCATAGTCATGCTCTTGGGAGATGTTTAAGTTCTGGAGCTCATATCTTATAGGTCTATATAAGTGAGTATATCCCATGTTTGTCTTTCTCCTTCTGGGATATTTCACTCAGAATGATCTTTTCTAGATCCCACCATTTGCCTGCAAATTTCATGATTTCCTCCTTTTTGATTGCTGAGTAGTATTCCATTGTATAAAAATACCACAATTTCTGTACCCATTCCACCGTTGATAGACATCTGGGTTGTTTCCAGGTTCTGGCTATTACAAATAAAGCTGCTATAAACATGGTTGAGCAAGTGTCCTTTTTGTGTACTTGAACAAACTTTGGGTATATACCTAGCAGTGGTATAGCTGGGTCTGGAGGAAGCACTATTCCTAGTTGTCTTAGAAAGCGCCAGATAGCTTTCCAGAGTGGTTGTACCAGTTTACATTCCCACCAGCAGTGGAGGAGGGTTCCCCTTTCTCCACAACCTCTCCAGCATGTGTTATCGCTTGAGTTTTTCATCTTGGCCATTCTGATGGGTGTAAGGTGATATCTCAGGGTCGTTTTGATTTGCTATAAGATATGATAAACATAATGAAATCTATACACCTAAAAAAGATAATCAATTGAGCGGACATGGGGTAAGATGATCAATCCTCATTTAGAAAGACAGATGGGATGTGCATTGAACGTATGACAGGAGTCTACTGAGCGCATCTGAAAGACTCTAACTAGCAGTGTTTTCAAAGCAAAGACTCATGACCAAACCTTTGGCAGAGTACAGGGAATCATAAGAAAGAAGGGGAGTTAGTCTGATGGGGAAAGGATAGGAGCTCCACAAGGACCAAATATATCTGGGCACAGGGTCTTTTCTGAGACTGACATTCAACCAAGGACCATGTATGGATATAACCTAGAACCTCCACTCAGATGTAGCCTGTGGTAGCTCAGTAACCAATTGGTTTCCCACAGTGAGAGGAACAGGGACTATTTCTAACAGGAACTCAATGACTGGCTCTTTGGTCTCCCCACCCCCGAAGGGAGGAGCAGTCCTGTTAGGCCACAGAGGAGGGCTTTGCAGCCAGTCCTGAAGATACCTGATAAAACAGGATCAGATGAATGGGGAGGAGGTCCCCCCTATCAGTGGACTTGGAAAGGGGCACGGTGGAGATGAGGGAAGGAGGGAGGGACTGGGAGGGAATGAGGGATCGGGACACGGCTGGGATACAGAGTTAATAAAATGTAACTTATAAAAAAAAAGTTCTGGAGCTCAGGAGGATAGAGCCCTTCTTGTGAGGTTGGCATCATAAGATGAGACAGAAGAGATCTTTTTAACCTATTCTTTCTGCCATGTGAAGCTACAAGATGAAGAAGAAGAAAAATCCCCACCCCCACCCCAAACGGGGAGCAGCCTTGTCAGGACACAGAGGAGTACAATGCAGCCAGTCCTGATGAGACCTGATAAGCTAGGGTCAGATGGAAGAGGAGGAGGACCTCCCCTATTAGTGGACTTGGAGAGGGGCAGGGAGGAGATGAGGGAGGGAAAGTGGGATTGGGAGAGTATAAGGGAGGGGGCTACAGCAGGGATACAAAGTGAATAAACTGTAATTAATATAAAAAATAAGAATTTAATTAAAAAAAGAAGAAAAAGAATAAGAATAAGAAGGAAAGAAAGAAAGGAAGGAAAGAAGGAAGGAAGGGAGGGAGGGAGGGAGGGAGGGAGGGAGGGAGGAAAGAAGAAATATTGAGACTTTCTAGTTTCCAGAATCATGAAATATTAGTGTGTGGGTTTGTTTGTTTGTTTGTCTGTTTTTTTAGAGACAGGGTTTCTCTGTGTAGCCTTGGCTGTCCTGAGCTGGCTTTGTATACCAGGCTGGCCTTGAACTCACAGAGATCCATTTGCCTCTGCCTCTCCAAGTGAAGGGATTACAGGGTGCACTAGCACGCCTGGCTAAATTACTGTTGTTTAAATTTACTTAGTTTATAGAATCTACTTGAGATATTTGAGCTAGTTGGAGAAATGTTTGGTGCCAGAAGATCTTGGTTGGATCAGAAGGTCACAGACGGTTATGCTCAACTTAAGATCTAATGGAGTTTGTCTGAACAGCACTTAGGTCTACTTGGCATCCATTTTCTGTTCATTGCCTTCTGATTGGTCCTATCCGGAATATGATCATCTATTCTGTGTCTGTCATAGTGATTTATTTATTCTGGAAACAATTTATCTGCTGTAGCAGATTTCCAATGGGAGGAACGTTGCTCTGTATGAATTATGTCTTGAGTGACATGATAGAATGGCTTCAGTGACAAAAATGCATTTTGTCCCAGTATCACAGGCCTGAAGGCTAAAAGTCTTGGATGAGGTCTCTGCTTGGTCATGTTCAAATGGGGCTTTATCTCCTAATTTGTATATGGTTGCCTTGTTACTGTGTTCTGTAAGAGAAGGATAATGAAGGGAAGGAGTAAATGGTATGAAAGGAAGAAGAGGGAGGAATATAAGAAAAGATAAGAAAAAGTTTCCTAATGTCTCTGCCTATAGACACAAATTCCATTATGAGTTTCTCTTCCTTAGGCGAGAATCTCACATAAGAGCAGTTGCCTTTGAAAGGCCCAGATCCAAATGATGTGATCTTGGCTTAGGCCTTCAGTATATGGATCTGGAAAAGATGCAAACATTTCACTTATGATATTTGGCTTCTTTTGTATAAAGAAGAAATCACGGCTAGTTAATATTAACTTTTTTTCCTTTGAGTATGTATCTTTTTAATCTTACATTCAAGGAAATAAATAAACATAAAGCTCTTTTGATGAATATACAAATGTGAACTTCCTGTCCGTAAAGCATCATCTTTGCATGGAAAAATAACTAACAGGAGAAATGGGTTTATTAAGGTTTAAGTATCTAAGAGAGCCATGAGCCACCATATCAAGAAAGATATTTCATAATATTTATTATCAAAGAAAGTATTGAAATAATATTAAATTATAATTTTGGAAATATTTATCTACCACTGTGAACATAGCACCATCCCAACACCTGAAGTCATTTCTGATGAGTAGGTGGTATGTGACTAATACAGTTTCTCATTATCACACAGTAAAATGTTAACATTTAAAAGATCTTCATCAGTCAGTGAACCAGAGGAGCAATACAAGATGCTACAAAGTCATACATGAGGATGAATCAGGCACAGTAGGTTAGGCCAATGGACTTTAATGTTCCAGAGTTACAAACTTAATTTCTGTGGCTTCTTATTCCACACGACCACCACCTGAAGGGAACAACAGTTGGCAGTTTTATAACATTAAGACGAATATGGACAGCTGGGCGCAGTGGTGTAAGCCTGTAATCCTAACACTCAGGGAGGCAGAGACAAATGGATTGGTCTGAATTCAAGGCCAGCCTGGTCAACAAAGTGAGTCCAAGACAGGCAAGGCTACACAGAGAAATCCTGTCCTGCAACTCCTCCCTCCCCCCATCCTTCCTCCCCATAAAAAAGAAGAACAAAAGAAAAGAATATGAACAATTTTTTGGAAAGGCTTATAGTGCTCATTTGGTATCTGAGATAGGTTGGGTAAGACCTCATTTGATACCTAAGTCTTTGCTATCCTGGTTTTAAATATAAAATGGCATAGTGTTTATATAATGACCTACAAGCATCCTCTCATATCATATAAAACTCATGTCCAGATTACTTGTAATACCTAAGATAATATTATTGCTTTGCGGGTAGTTGGTATAGGAAGGTGTTTTTGAAGAAATGACCATTTATGTCATACAGACATAAATATATTGTTCTTCAAATCTTTCACTGATTTGGAACATGGAAATTGAGGGCTGATGACATTAAAATAATGGTCTCTTCCAACTACTTATCTGTTCAATACCAAATTCCGTTCACATATTTTAGGCAAAACAATATATCTCCACAGATTAAGTGCAGGAACATATAATAAGTTTAACATTTTTTCTGTCACATCAGCATAAAAAAGATTTAAAGGATGTATGACAGAGCCATTCTTACTAGATTTGTTTAGTTCGCAAAAATTTAAAATGCAAAATATTTACATTTCAGTATTTACTGACTTTAGTATGCTTGTTCTTGATTTTAACTGTATTAAGAAACTTTTACCAACCTTTCATGTGATTTATTTTTTTAAATATCAATAGATAAAACCCACAGAAACAAAAGTCTTGGGCCATTCTAAAAATTCTCAGAGAATGAAAGGGTCCTGAGGCCAAAGTCCTTCTGTTTTAGAATGATCCATTCTATCTAATTTCATTGATGACAGATTTTTGAATTTCACCTTAGTTTTTACCATCATGCTTTCCTGTTACTTTCTTTTCAGACAACATTTCATTTTCATGTTAGAAGTATCTGGTTTTGCAGCTGGGATGGTGGTGCATGTTTTTAATCCCAGTACTCTGGGACGCAAAGGAAGGCAAACTCTGTGAGTTTGAGGCCAGCCTAGTCTACAAAGTGAGTCCAAGACAGCCAAGGCTACGCAGAGAAACCCTGCCTTGAAAAACCAAAACAAACAAACAAACAAACAAAGCAGCTGTTTTTGAGTTGCCTAAGGGAAGCAGAGGTGTGATAGACACTTGTTCTTTCCTATTTATTATGTCTGTGGTGTGATACTGCACTCTCAGTGAAGTGAGGGTTATAGATGACCTAATGAGCTTAACCCACCCTGCCCCAGTGTGGTCACATGTATGTTGCACAAAGAGAAAAGCACAGCACACATCTTCCTTCGAAGAATTTGCTTTGGGGAAGTTTCCCTAGTCCTTGATTCAAAGGTCAGCAAGTATGAGTCCCACTTAGATGTCCTTTTTCCTTTCTCAGAAATCAGACCTCTCATTTGAACTCAGCCACATCTCAACACACACACACACACACACACACACACACACACACGCACGCACGCACGCACGCACGCACGCACGCACGTGCGCGCACATGCGTGCGCACACGCGCAATACGGTATAAAGGAGAACAGATGTCTTGAAAACATTTAAAAGTCAAAGGGAAAAGTGGATGAGGTTACAAGGCTACTTAAGCAGAATAGCTTCACAGGAGTATATTCGCCTCTGCTTGGCTCTGCTGCCTCAGCCTAAGCAAACATGGTTTTGATTTTGAATTCTACCTGGTTTAAAATAATTTTCCACCAAGACCAAAAAAAAAAAAAAAAAGTAATGGATTCCAGATTTGGAGGTTAATGAAATGTGAGAAAAACTTCAAAGCAACCTCCCCTCCCATTTCACATCTTGGCTATTTTTTTTTTTTTTTAAACCATGAGGGAGATCAGTCTTGAAGCAGGTGTGAAGTAGAGAGTAGTTCATGGAGCCTGGCGCTGTCCATTGTGAGGTTTTAGGAGGGTTTCTTTTTCCCTCTCAAGAAATCTAGCACTGGAGCTGTGACTGAAGTTCTTCTGTATGCATTCAGAATGGGTGCTGAGCAGTCTTTCAGTCCTGTGGTGGGATCGCTGCTCCCCTCCGGTGACATCAACACCTTGGTAAGAGGTTTCAGATGTGAGGAGGAGGGCAGGTCCAGCTGTGGCCTTCTGTAGCCATCTTTGCTCAGGATTCTTAATGCTAATGATCCGTTGAAATGAAGGTAGGACTTTCCACTAGGAGGGGTCTGGATTTGATTTATTAACCTCAAACAGATGTCAAATACACACAAATTTACAACTGATGACCGGGTCTGTTGCTGAAGGTGCTCAAACAACAGTGATGACATTGATGATAGTCAACGATGATAGGAAAAGAATAGTTTTCAGCTAGAGAAGATCAGTTTAGATGCTGGGGAAGGAACCTTCCAGATTATGTCTCTCTATGGAGTCACCCAGAGCTGGAACATTTGTTTTCTCTGCTGTAAAGGCACATCCCTTCTCTGATGGTGTGATGGGCAAAGATGAGTTATTTCCTTATTTTTGAAAAGTCTTTTATAATGAGTTAAATCTTGCCATTTTTGGACAAATTTGCCTTGTATGGTCATCTTGACTTAGCCTCCTGCATAGAAAGAAGCTAGATTGTCAATACCCTGTGCCAGGTTTAGTAACAGACCTTTTTGTAGTCAGAACAGGAAGCTCAGTCTTTTGTCTTTACATAGTCTTCATTATGTATTAATTTTCTGGCACTGGGAATTGGACCAAGGGCTCCATGAATACCAGATGAGCACTGTACCATGAGCTGCCCTCCCAGCACAGCCCTTAAATCTAAAACTTGCTAATATTTTGCAACTTGATTAATGTACACATCACACTCATGTGACATCATAAAGGTACTGGGGACAGGGACAGAAAAGTTCCAAAAGCAGGAGACAAAGGAAGGGAAATGATACTAGATGACATTAGGTGAAGACATTTATAAAGACTTGATGTCACGCAGTTTGTCCTTGTAATACCCCTAGTCTACAAAAATAATGGTGGTTCCATCAATGTCCATGACTATCAGTCTTGGGATCCGCTAAACTTGGATCAACATCCCAATTCCACTATTAATTAACTAGGTGCTGGGTATCTGAGAGCTTTGTGTTATCTCTATACTTTTTATGCCAACATAAAATTAGTTATAGAAGGTTATTAAACACTATGTGGGTTCTGGGAACTGAACCCAGGTACTCTGCAAGAGCAAAAAATACTCTAAACTGCTACATGATCATACCAAACCAATGGTTTATTTTAAAAACATGGCTATTAATAAAATTATTTGCAGTGACAAAAATCTTGAAATACAAGTTTTTTGTTTTGTTTTATTTTTTTTTGTTTTTATTTTTTATTTTGTTTTATCATCCTGAGTGAGGTATCCCAGAAGCAGAAAGACACACATGGTATATACTTATTTATAAGTGAGTATTAGATATGGAACAATACCTGAGATTGTGCCCTCCACACACATACACGCAAGCACATGTATACAGACAGACAGATACACACAGAAATATTAAACATGTATATATATATATATACATATATATACATGTTTAATATATATATATATTATGAGAGTAGTTCATGGAGCCTGGCGCTGTCCATTGTGAGGTTTTAGGAGGGTTTCTTTTTCCCTCTCAAGAAATCTAGCACTGGAGCTGTGACTGAAGTTCTTCTGTATGCATTCAGAATGGGTGCTGAGCAGTCTTTCAGTCCTGTGGTGGGATCGCTGCTCCCCTCCGGTGACATCAACACCTTGGTAAGAGGTTTCAGATGTGAGGAGGAGGGCAGGTCCAGCTGTGGCCTTCTGTAGCCATCTTTGCTCAGGATTCTTAATGCTAATGATCCGTTGAAATGAAGGTAGGACTTTCCACTAGGAGGGGTCTGGATTTGATTTATTAACCTCAAACAGATGTCAAATACACACAAATTTACAACTGATGACCGGGTCTGTTGCTGAAGGTGCTCAAACAACAGTGATGACATTGATGATATATATATATATATGGACATTGGTACTCAATACAATAATTTCCCTGAAAATGAAATTCATATATCTAACTACAAGCCTCTTTTATCACTATATTACCAGAGTGGTTATTTTTTTGAGTGTATGCAACACTTGACAATTCTACTGACAATATAAGAATACTTTTTTCTCATACCCTACCTTTACTTTAATTCCATCTTATTTATTTGAGAACTGAGAATTTAGATGTGCTTGTTAACCATCTGAATAAACTTCCAGCAATTTCTCTAAAAAAAAAATAATTTAGAGTTGCAGTTTTTGTTGCTTAGAGAGCAGGTAGGAAAAATGCTTTTCATTGGAGCCTACAATCTCTCTCTCTCTCTCTCTCTCTCTCTCTCTCTCTCTCTCTCTGTTGATTCATTGTTTGCTATTTCGATGTTGTGGTTTTTTTAGCTTGGGATCTTAGTGAAGCATCAGAGGACCCCAACCACCCTTTATCATGTGCCCACGTCTAAACACAACTTCCTCAGAATCTGCACTTAAGCTCTAATTATGGGCATGTGAAGGAAGAATGTTTTGTACAAAGTTGAGGGAGTTGATAGCTATAGGGCTATCTCAGACAGGCAGGAAGCTGTGTAAGGTGATAGGAAAGAGTCCAAATATGAATGAGAGGAAGGGAATTAAACATGGATAAGAAGAAAGAGATAAAACATGAAAGAGAGGAAAGAGATCAAACATGAAAGAGAGGAAATATACCAAAGATGAAAAAGAGGAAAGCGATCAAACATGAAAGAGAGGAAAGATACCAAACATGAATGAGAGCAAAGAGACCAAACATGAATGAGAGCAAAGACACAAAATATGAATGAAAGGAAAGCAAGTAAGCATGAATAAGAGAAAAGAAACTAAACATGAATAAGAGCAAAACAAACAAACAAACATGAATCTGAAAAAAAAGATCAAGTGGCAAATATTAGAAGAGACTAAACATGGATAAGAGGTGTGAGTCCAAATATTAATGAGGGGAAACAGATCAAATGCACTTTGACCTCTGTTTAGTGGGTCTAAAACTAAAACTCTAAGATAAAACCATGAATCATTTTAAGATGGCAACTTGAGAGAATTAATTTCAAGAGTGAGGTCCCCTGCTGTTGAACACAGGATCCCGAGAAATCACAGTGACTGCTCCCCATACATCTTTGAGATGACCAACTCTTCAATTTTTTTCTCCAAGACGGAACACACATCATAGCATTGCCTGTAGCTTCAAGAAGGACATTTCATCTTCTTTTAGTACCCAGACTTCCTTGGCTTGGCCAATGACTCCTACTGACCTTTGCACAGAATTTATTGTAGTACATTTTGTGACCTGCATTTAAAATATGTTCTTCCATGTGATTTTATTTTAGGTAAAGATTATTATGCAACATAGGTGCACAAATATCCAGGGACTATGTTCTTTTCACAGAACAGTTCAGCTACGTGTGATTATATTGGCAAGACCTTCAATGGGCGTTTCCTGCTTTTATATCATAAATCATATGCATAACCTTTTGTTGATCAATATTCAGATCAAATTTAGTCAAGGGATCACTTCACAGCAGAAGCTAAACAAGAGTCTGCCTTTCAGAGGTCTCCAAAGTGAATGTAACCACGAAGTTTTGGAGATCTAATTGTTCTAAGAATATGAGAGGCCTGAGATTATTCCTGGATGGGTTTCTTTGGTTAGTTTAAGTAATACAAGTTTTTAAAAAGAACATCAACAAAATTAAAATATGAAACAACAGGGAATAGAATCAATGCCTTATTTTTTGGAAATTCCTGGAATTTTATTTTAGGATAAAAAAAAATAAGGAAAGTGCAAGATTTCAGACAGAACTTTACCAAAAAATTGTCAATATTTTTCTCCAACAATATGAATATAATTACAATCAGCCAATCTATTTACAACCAATTATAACCAATTTCAACCCTTATGACTAAGGGCTAGGACCATCCTGCAGAGACAGTCTCATTATAAACAGGTATGGGGTTCCTATACAGACTTCCCTTCTTCCTGCTCAGTGGCACACTTGGCTGACATTTTGTGGTTATAATAGAATGGATTGTTAAGTTATCAAGAGAGGGAGATACAGTTTAGCTGGTGGTTAAAGTTCTTAAATTGCTCTCTGGGAAGTTGATACCAAAGAACCGGAAGTAAATGCACTGAATAAGATAAAAAAAAATCGAGAACATTCTTTTGAAGTATCTGCTAAGATATGGTTTGACTGCAGATGCAGCTTCCCAGGAAAAAATAAAAGATAAGAAATCATCTTCAAACTTTTCTTTTGCCATCATATCAATTCTTTCATCAGAGGATCATGAAATGTTACCTCAAATACTTCCTAGCTGCTGAATAGAATATATGTTGGAGAAAAATATCACTATTTTGTTCAGTTTGTATATTTAGCTTTCTAACTTATAGATGAAAGTAAACCAATGGAGTCTGAGAGCATCTTTTTCTGCCATATGTCACTTTAAATGGAAAACATACAATAGTATATAGTGAAAATGAAAATTTTATTCAAGAAAAATAAGCATCTTTCCTTTCAGGTCTCTGTCTTTGGTTAGTTGGGGTTCTAATCATGATTAATCTAGATAATCTTTCAAAATAACATTTATTATTAGTAGTTGTGTGTGGAGGGGGAAGCAGGATCATATATATGTCAGAGGACGACTTTCTCCTTCTACCTTCCTGTGGGCTCTCAGGGTCAAGTCAAGTCAGCAGGCTTGGGTAGAGCTTTGCCTGCTGAGCCATCTGGTTGACCCTAGACAATCTGATGGTCTTTTCACTCATTAGTTTAATTTTGATATAAAGTAAAGTTTTCTTTATGGTTCTATGTCATTCCTCGTGTAACATTTTGATATTATTTACTTATTAGCTAGGGTACCTGGTACTCTTCGCTTCTCATGATATTAAGAATATATATATCCTTTGCACTTCTCAAAAAGGCTCAAGATGGAAAGTAACCTTTCTGAGTTTAACGAGGCCATGATATGTTTTCTTTCTGCCTATGACATGTCCTTTTTTCTATCTCTGGTAAGTTTGAGTGACTTCACTTCCTGCTTGTACAGCTGAGATGAAGTCATGCAATTCAAAGGAAAATCAGTTTCCGGTTCTCCACACTGACATCAGTAACTCCTTTTCTCTTTGAATTGGCAGTCAAGGTGTAAGGTAATACTTGAAGGAGGAGAAATCCCAACCTTGCATGAAGTTAACTTCCTCTACTCCAATAATGTGACATGATGTTCTCCAACTATGAAGCACTTTAAGCCAGCTGTCTTCTTATGTACTTTTCATTATATAATAAGCTGAGCTATTTGAAAGATCATTTTTAAATTTGCTAGAAATACCCTGACTTCAATCCCTAGAGAAACCATGTGTTTTAGGCTTCAGATGCTGACAAAAGAAACTTGACAATATGTATGAAAACTGTAGGTAGATCATATCTTCGTTCCCCTTAACATTTCTAGCCCAAACATTACGTACTCATTTTCACATTCTCTGTGTTAAGTTTGTGTCAGGACTCAGCATTTACAATATAAAGAATTTCTGAAAACAAAGCTGTCTTTTTAAGGACAGGGAAAAAAAAAAGGAAGGTAGAAAGCTATGGTTGACTTTCAGTAAGTTCTAGGTAAGGTTACTGGTGGTTTAAATAGCTCAGTTATTTATTGATTGTGCAAGACCACAATGCACACATTACTACCTAATTGTTACAGCCACCATGAGAGTGATTGCACTATGTAATGATTTTTAAAATTCAGAAATATTGCTCTTCAGTAGAAACTTAACTACATGAAGAGTGAAAGTGGAGCTTGAGCTCTTACCCTGCACAAACCTCAGCTCCATATGAATCAAGGACCTGAACATAAGACTTGGTACCTTGAAGTTGTTAGAGAAAAAAGTAGGAAGTTCATTTTAAAATACAGGCTCAGATCCTGGAGAGATGGATCAGTGCTTAAGAGTATTGAATTGAGCAGTTCCAGAGGCAGCAGCCATTGGGGACAATCAGCAGTGGTGAAGTTTGTTCTGTGACCTCCACACTCCAGTTTCTGGGCCCCAGCTCTGTCTGCAGGCCTAGAGACAGCACCTGCTGGAGACTACCAGCAGAGCTATGACTGCAGTTCCAGAGGTGGAAACCATTGAGGTCTACCAGCAGCAGTGAGGTCGGCTCATTGCCCTACCCATATTCCCCGTGTGCCAGGTCCTGGACCCCAGCTCTGCCTTCAGTTCCAGAGACAATACCATTGGGGACTACCGGCAGTGCTGAGGTTTTCTCTGTGCCCTCCATGCTCCAGTTCCTAGGTCCCAGCTCTGCTTGCAATCTCAGAGGCAGCAGCAGCCATCAAGGACTACCAGAAGCAACAGCCCTCAGAGACTGTGATGTCCTAGCCTTCCAGCACCAGGCACAACCAGATGCCTAAAGCACAGCATAAGAACACACTCAATAAAACCCATGGCAATGCAGAATCACCAGAAACCAGCTACCCTACTAAAACAAGCCCTGGATATACTAACACACCTGAAGCACAGGAAAATGACTTTAAATCTAATCTTGTAAAGATGTTAGTGGCTTTTAAATGGGAAATGAATTAATCCTTTAAAGAACAGGAAAATACAATCAAATAGGAGAAGGAAATAAAAACACAAAACAAAACAAAACTGTTCAAGACCTGAAAAGGAAAATAGAAGCAATAAAGAAAACACAAACTGAGCATTCCTGGAGATGGAAACACTTGGAAAGAGAACAGGAACACCAGCATCCCCAACAGATTACCACAGACAGAAAAAAGAATCTCAGGCTTAGAAGATAAGAGAGAAGAAATCAATACATCAGTCAAAGAAAATGCTAAACCTAAAAAAGTTCATAACACAAAACTTCCAGGAAATTTGGAACACCATAAAAAAAAAACAAATGTAAGAATAATAGGAATAGAAGGAGAAGATTCCCAGCTCAAAGGGCCAGAAAATATCTTCAACAAAGTCATAGAAGAAAACTTCCCTAACCTAAAGAAAGAGATGCCTACAAACATACAACAAGCTTACAGAACACCAAATATATTGAACCAAAAAAAGAAAAAAAAGGCTCCCACCACATAATAATAAAAATACTGAATGTATAGAGTAAGGAAAGAATATTAAAAGCCAAAAAGGATAAGGACCAATTAACAGATAAAGGCAGACCTATTAGAATTACACCAGACTTCTCAATAGAGACATTACAAGCCAGAAGGGCCTGGGCAGGTGTCATGTAGCCTCTAGGAAATTATAGATGACAGCCCAGAATACTATACCCAGCAAAATTTCAATCTCCATACATGGAGAAAACAAGATAATCCATGACAAAAGCAAAATTAAACAATATCTTTCCACTAGTCAAGGCCTACAGAGGATACTAGAAGAAAAACTGCAACACAAGGAGGATTACACACAAGAAAACACAGGAAATAAATAAATCCACACACACTAAAACCAAAGAAGGGAATCAAACACAGAGATACACTACCACCACTAACATCAGAATAACAGGAATCAACAGTCATTGGTTGTTAATATATCTCAACATGAATGAACTCAATTCCCCGATAAAAACATACATGCTAACAGAGTGAATTCAGAAACAGGATCCAGAAATCTGCTGCATAAAAGAAATACACTTCAGCAACAAAGATAGACATTACTTCAGAATAAAGTGCTGGAAAAAGGTTTTCTAAACAAATGAACCCAAGAAACAAGCAGGAGTAGCCATTTTAATATCTAATAAAATAGACTTTCAAGCAAAAATAACCAAAAAAGATGGGAAGGGACATTTTATGCTCATCAAAACAAAACAAGACAAAAAAAAAAAAAACCCACCAAGATGACATCTCAATTTTGAACATCTATGCCCCAAATGCAAAGGCACCCACATTTGTAAAAGAAATATTACTAAAGCTTAAATCACACATTGAACCCCACACATTAATAGTGGGAGACTTCAACATCTCATTCTCACAAATGAAGTAATGAAACTAAATGATGTTATGAATCAAATAGCCTAACAGACATTTATAAAACATTTCACCCAAACGGAAAAGAGTATATGTTTTTCTTAGCACCAAAAAGTAGTAGATGACAGGAAATAATCTCAAAGCTGAAACCAATAACTTAGAAATAAAGAGAACAACACAAAGAATTAACAAAACTAAAAGCTGGTTCTTTCTGAAAATCAACAAGCTAGACATACTCTTAGCCAAACTATCTAAAAGGCATAGATCCAATATCCAAATTAAAAATAATCAGAAGTGAAAGGAGGGTCATAACAACAGACACTGAGGAAATCCAAAGAATCATAAGGTCTTAATTCAAAAGCCCATAGTCCCCCAAACTGGAAAACCTAAATGAAATGGATGATTTTCTTGATAGATTATATATGCCAAAGTTTAATCAAGATCAGGCCAACAATCTAAATAGCCCTTTAACCCCTGAGAAAATAGAGCAGTCATTAAAAGTCTCCCAACTAAAAACAGCCCAGGACCAGATGGTTTCAGTGCAGAATTCTAGCAAACTTTCAAAGAAGATCTAATACCAACACTCCTCAAGCTGTTTGACAAAATAGAAATTGAAGGAACATTGCCAAACTCATTCTATGAAGTCACTGTCACCCTGATACTTAAACCACAGAAAGATTTAACCAAGAAAGAAATTTTCAGACCAATATCTTTCATGAACATTGTTGCAAAAATACTCAATATAATACTCTTAAACTGGATCCAAGAACACATCAAAAACATCATCCATCATGATCAAATAGTCATCAGGGAAATGAAAATCAAAGTGACTCTGAGATTCCATCTTACACCCACAAATGGCTAAGATCAAAAAGTCAAGTGATAGCATATTCTGGCAAGAATGCAGAGAAGGGGAACACCCGTCCATTGATGGTGGGAGTGCAAACTTGTACAACCACTATAAAAATCAATCCTGCACTTTCTCAGAAAATTGAGAATAGCTCTCTACCTCAAGACCCAGGTATAAAACTCCTGGGCATATACCCCAAAATGCTTTTCCATTCAACAAGGACATTTGCTCAACTATGTTCATTGCAGCTTTATTCGTAATAGCCAGAATCTGGAAACAACCTAGATGTCCCTCAACTGAAGAATGGATTAAAAAAAAAAAAAAAACCTGGGGAACATTTATACAATGGAATACTACTCAGCTATTAAAAACAAGGAAATCATGAAAATTTCAGGCAAATGGATAGAACTAGAAAAGGGCATTCTGAGTGAGGTAACCCAGACCCAGAAAGACACACATAGTATGCACTCATTTATAAGCAGATATTAATCATATAGTATAGGATATCCATACTATACTTCACAGACCCAAATAAGATAAGTAACAAGGAGGGCTCACAGGAGGATGCTTAAATCTCACTCAGAAAGGGAAATAGAATAAACAGTGGAAACAATTGAAAAGAGAGAACAGTGTAGGAAAGAAAGCTCAGAGTGAAATGAGGGTAGAGGTCAGATCTGGGGAAAGCAGGGGAAGGAGGACACAGGGCTTGCATGGAGAAGAGAAACTGTGGGCTGGGGCATGTCTGTGACAAGCTGGAGACCTATGACAGGGTAAGCTCCTGAGAGGATATGAGGATGACTCCAGCTGAGACCCTTAGACCCTTATCGGGTCATGGAGACTGAAGAGGCCAACCTTTAATAAGACAGGACTCCCAGTGAAGGGAGGGAAATATTAGCTCACCCACAAAAAACTTCTACCCCAAATTTACCCTGTCTACAAGATGTGCAGGGTTAAAGGTAGAGCAGAGATTGAAGGAATGTCCAACCAATGCCTGGCTCAACCTGAGATCCAACCAATGGGAGAGAACCAACCCCTGACACTATGCTTGCAGACAGAAGCCTACCACAGCTGTCCTCTCAGTTGCTCCACCCAGCAGCTGGTTGAAACAGATGCTGAGACTCACAGCCAAACATTGGGCAGAGCACAGGGAGTCTTGTGGAAGAATTGGGGGAAGAATAGAAGAACCCAAAGATGACAGGAGCCCCAGAATAAGACCAGCAGAGCCAACTAACAAGGGCCCAGAGGGGCATACAGAGACTGAAACACCAACCAAGGATCATACATTGCCTGGACCTATGCCCTGTACACACATGTAGCCAATGGACAGGTTGGTCTTCACGTGGGTCCTTTAGAAAGGGGAGAGGAGGCTCTCTCTAACATGAAATCTGCTTTTTAGTCAATTGCTGCTCATAGGGCTGCCTTGCCACAGGGGAAGAAGATGCACTCGGTCCTGATGCAGCTTGATGTGCTGGTGTTGGTTGGTAGGGTGCCTCCCCTTGACTGAGAAATAGAGGATGGGGAACAGGGGTTGTTGAACAAGGAAGGAAGGGGGAAAAGGGAGAGAGGACAGAGGCTGCTGCAATCAGGATGTAAAGTGGATAAATAAATAAAGAAAGAAAGAAAGAAAGAAAGAAAGAAAGAAAGAATGGATAGGTAGGTGGATGAATGAATGAATAAATAAATAAATAAATAAATAAATAAAAAATAAGTACTGGATTAGGGCCTGGTGTGGTGGTGCATGCCTTTAATACCAGCACTTGGGAGGTAGAGGTAGGTGGATCTCTATGAATTTGAGGCCAGCCTGGTCTACAAAGTGATGCCAGGACAGCCAGAGCTCTGTTATACAGAGAAACCCTGTCTGAAAACAAACAAATGCCCCAAAACAGCTACAACAAAAGAGTACTGGACCAGCTACTCTTCCAGAGGACCCAGTACCTACACAGAGACTCACAGTCTACTTGCAAATACGAGCTCCAAGGGGATCTGACATCCTATATGTCTCTGTATGGCTGTATGTCGTATACTTACTTACCTGCAGGGAAAGCAGTCATGGAAGTTAATTAATTAAAATAAATCTAAAAAGGTATAGACACAGGCAAGAACTTTTTGAATAGGAGTCTGAACATTCAGGAACTAAGGTTGATGACTGACAAACGGGAATTAATATTGTGTGGTAATAGCAGAGTATAAATTATATGAAGATAGAGGAGAGAAATGCTTGCGATGGAAAGGTGTAAGAAGTGAGAAGAGGACAGTGACAGAAAATTAGAAAACTGAAGATTCATGGGAAGTCTTATGGACATTAACTAATTTTAAGATAATTAAAATGTTGACTTAAAAAGGAGTTTAGATGGTCATCTGCATAAGTGGACAATGGTGCTTCCATGAGATGTGAGCTGGGAGCTATTAATGAAAGTACCAGTGTCAGGTGTAGGATGCCTCCCTATGAATAGTTGGTTATGGAGTTTCCAGAGTTTCCCTAAACAATAGAGGCTGTTTTCACTGTTCTTGGTTGCCCACCAGGACTTGATGGTAAGACACTGTTGCAGGAAAGATTACATGCTTTATTTGCAGATGATAGGGAAATCAAGCTGGAATCAACCTGGCAATTTCCTCTCTGCTGGTTAGCTTCCACAGTGCTGGAAGCGCTATGCAGGCTGCTGGAGGACAAAAATCTTCAGCGGTCTTACCCATTGCTGGACCCTGCATGCTGCAATAGCACCCTTCCAGGTATACTGATTGTACCCACTGGTACAAGAGCAGTACTCTTAGGAAGATAATCATCATCTTTCTGATTGGATTTAAGGCCCATTCCACGGGAGGGAATTTACACACCATACTGTAAACCTGTCCATGGCTTAGGAGACTATAGGTCCTACAAGGAACCCATTACTGATGCTTTGCTGAATGAACACGCTGTCAAAAGCCTTCCAAATATTTATGTTTACATTCACAGGTTATGCTGTTCTGAGCAACACTCATCTGTGAGTATAAGCATAAACCAGCCTTTATCAACTCAAATTGGTCAGAGAAACATTGTTTTAAGTGGGCAGTGCTTTGTGCAGAGACTCACCACTGGCCATCATGTGAAAACGAGTAACTGCTGAGTGTTCAGCCCTAAATGAGGCCTCTAGATACCCCTCCACTACAGAGCCTAGGGAAAGATTAAAAACTTGACAGTGAGGATGATGCCTGTGGAATGCTGTCTTCTGAACAGGATCTGGACGCTGCACTCATGAACTCACGGGAGCCGAGGTTACCAACACACAAACTTCACAAAATTGAGCCCCTCAGCCTTCCAGTGCGGAAGGGGAAGAGCACACAAAACTCTACCCTTAGCTGGGGAGCAATAGGTAGTTTCTGACTGGGGGAGCAGTAGAGCTGTTTTACTTTAGGGGTATAGCCAGACATAAAAATCAGAAGGAGGTGTTGAGAAGAAGGAAGCTTTCAGAGAAAATGGAAGGGAGACAAGGGAAGGGAGTCAGATGAATATTTTCAAAACACGTATCTGAAATGGTCAAAGTAAGATTTAAAATGCATTTTAAAAACTGTCTGTGGAATGAAGCCCTAGGGTAGGGCTTCATGCAGCCACAAATTCTTATCATAAAATGCTGGGCTTCACGCTCCCTAGGAGGGCCCCTCATGAGTCAGGAAGAGTACATGGCAGCGGTATTGTCTGCAGATCTGCCATGATTTGTCTCCCGGCTTTGCTACATCCACGGGGCTTTGTAAATATGATCAACCTACCTAACCTTGCTAAGGCACATTTTAATCATTACTGCTCAAGGGACATGCCACTCACAAAAACGATGCAGTCAATAGGAATGAATTGAGAATCACCTAGGAGACACAATCCTGGGTCTGTCTGTAAAGGTGTTTCAAGAAAAGTTGGACAGTACCCTCAAACTAGGAGTTAAAATAAACCCTACCTTCTGTAAATCGCTTTCGTCAGATGTTCTGGCAAAACAATGAGGAAAATAACTAATGCATATGCTTTAGCAGTGTTTGGCACATAATTACTACGTGGCATCTGCTGCTGTCACTGCTGAATTGTTTATCTGTGGTCTAGCTTGACAACAGTACTTTATATGTCATTGTATCACAGCTACTCACCAGACAAAAAGAACGGGAATTGGAATGTTGGGTGTCTAATGAAATGAGTTTGGCTGAAGGAATGCTGGTGAATGACATCAAAAGCCTGCAAGGATTGTTTCCCAGGGCTGTTATGAGAAGGAAGCGATAGCAGACTCTGTAGAACACGGTAGGACAGTAGCCAGTCTTTTGTGGGAACGACACCCAAGTTTACTCCTAAGAAGGCCATTTCTATGATGAATTCTTGGCCATTTGTAGGTGTGTGTGTGTGTGTGTGTGTTTGAGAACTTGGTTCTCTAAGTATTTAACTTATGAGAATCTTAGAGGACAAACCTTTCACAACAGGAACAAAATTCAGAGGTGTTTCCTCTAATCATATTTCAAACTCCTTTGAAAATAGCTTTACAGGCTGTCGGTTCTTCCAGGCTGAACCTGACAAGGAGTGGTTTTCAATTATGGTTGAGCTGTCATTCCACGAACTCTAGATACTTTTTTCCTTGACCAGAAGCTACTTGGAAACATGTCATTCTGATGGTGAAAAATGAGAATGCACAAAAGCAGACCAGCTGAGAAAGTATATCACATCTCTGCCTGTACGTACTTGATGCATCTGATTGGCCTATGAAAACCACATGGCTAAACCCATTGCCTCCAAAGAAGAAATTGCAAAGACAGAGCGAGTGGCTACTGTAAAGACTAGGTTTACCCTCATGAGAAGAGGTGAACAGAGAAAAACAGAACAACGGATTGATCACACCTAAGTTCTTCAGGATCTTTCCTGTTAAAGAAATTTTCTGTTCAAATCAGTGTTTCTTCCTATTTATTCAGAAATTAAACAGAGATTTAACAGAGATTCTCAGTTTATGGTTCCGAAATTTTAAAAAGGGAGAATTATCTTTTCTTCCAGAGTTAGAGGGAATCTTAGATGGCTACCTGGTTCAGGAATAAAGAAAGATAATAAAAATCTAGTGTTTTCTAGTGAAAAGGACGAAAATATACCAGCATAAAAAATACAGCCCCAGCATAATTTTTGAACCTGTGTCTGTTGAGTCCTGAACTATTCATGTATGTCTAGTATAAAGTATTGCTCTAAGGCAGCCTAAAGGGCCCATGTTAGTCATGAATGCAGGGTGGGGTGGTCCAATAGAGCTGGGTAGCTTAAAGAGGAACAATAGGCTCATATCGTCATACTTGTACCTCGAGGAAGAAATAAAAAACCAAGAACTTTCTATGAGTGTTCAAGTAGTCTCTCTGTGAATTTAATGCCTTTGGTGCTCAGGTCACGGACTGAAGAGCAGATGCAGAGGATTCCGTGATTTTGCTATTTCACAGCATTGCTTAAATAACATGCATAATTTCTAAATATCTCAAGACATTGATCAGAAAAAGGTAGGCTTCTGAGGGGGACAACAGCTGGAGTAACTGGAGCTCAGAAGTTTCCCGGTATGGATAAACACACGTTAACACACAAACAAAACAATTTTTCTTCCTTTTTTTTTTTCTTTGTGTGGTCTTGGTTGTCCTGGACTCACTTTGTAAACCAGGCTGGCCTCAAACTCACAGAGATCCACCTGCCTCTGCCTCCCCAAGTGCTGGGATCACAAGTATGCATCACTGTGCCCAGCTGCAATTTTTCTTTTGGAAGGAAGCAATTCCATTTGGATTTAAAGAAGTCACATTTACCCGACTTAATTTGGAGAAGAATCTCAACAGTTTCCCTTCCCTCTCTGCCTTCTCAGCCTTTATATTTTTCAGATCTGTTCTGGTTAATTTTGTTGTCAACTTCACATATCTTGGATGAGGGAACCTCAACTGACTGAAGAATTGCCTCAATTACATTGGCCTGCGGTAAGTCTGTGGAGGGTGTTTTCTTGATTGCTAATTGATACAAGAGGCCTTTCATAGAAGCCTGAAGAAAGGTAACCAGACATGATTCCTGAAATAAGAAACTAAGCAGCATTCCTCTGAGGTTTCTGCTTTGCCTTTCCTCCGTGATGGACTGTAACCTGTATGATGAAATAAACCCTTTCCTCACCATTTTACTTTTGGCAAGTATTTTACCATAGCAATGGAGAAACAAATTAAAGCAGAAGTTGGTACCAGAGTGTGAGATATTGCTGCCATGGAGTTGATCATGTTGAGAAGACTGTGGAATGATTTCAGGGCTCTGTTCTAAGAAAGTTTGTGAAGTATCAGAGCTTAATGACTTATCAGAGCTTGAAATATTGAGAGAGGTACAGACTACGGAAGCCTGGAGTAGGAAGTTCAGAGGGTAATAATGACTCTATAGAGGTCTGTTCATGGAAAACTTCGGATTGAAATCTGTGGAAATGAAACTTTCTTGCTTTACTGGGACAAATGATGCTGGTTAGCTGAAGCATTGGCTGTGATTAAGAAGAGTTCAGTATCACGAGGTGAACTCTGGGAACCATTCTCTGAGTCAGCACACCATAGTTGTGATCCAGAGGGAACCAGGCCTGCATCTCAAGCTGGTAGCCAAACTTAATAATGTGTAAGAGTTACCCTCACAGTCCTGGTTTTGGTATCATGAAGCTGCAGGACTGAAAGGGTCATGGTGGGCACCTGAGGTGTGTCAATGTGAGATGCTGGGAGAGGACATTGGTGAAGGTGCAGCCATAGCACCAGGAGTGATCCCAGGATATTGAGGTTCTAGAAATATGTGACATGCACTAATAAAAGCAGCAGAAGATCATGAGTGAGTACCAGATGTTAAACTTTAAACTAAACCTCTAGACTTTGGTTTTGCTTAAGTGTGAATTTTTAATGTCCCAAATCTTATCTTTTGGATCAAGAAAATATTTAACTTATTTTTTTATTTTACAGGCATCCACAGTTAAGATATTTTGTGTTTGAAAAAAAAAAAGAACTTGGTATTTTAAGTTATTGGAATGTTTTAAAGACTGGGGATTTTTGAAGAGTTAGTTGTGCCGTATCGTAAATCGTGACATTAACATGACATCTCGGGAACAAACAAACAAACATGACAAATTATGGTTTAAGGTGATGTCTTTCTGTTTCAAAGTAGACAACATGTGAAATGTCCTGGTTAATTTTGTTATCAATTTGACATAGCCAGGAAGGGGGAACCCCCAAATTTAAAAAAAATATGCCTCAATCAGATTCAACAATAGGCATACCCGAGGGGCATTTTCTTGATTGCCAAGTGATAGAAAGGTGCAGAGCTCTCTGTAGGGAGAGACATCCCTGGGAAGTAGTGTCTGTGTTGTATAAGAAAGGTAGCTTAACAGAGCCAGCCAATAAGCAAGCAGCAATCCCCGGTGGTGTCTGCTTCGGTTCCTGCCTCCTGGTTCCTTCTTGAGTGTCTGCTCCGACTTCCTGCAGTGATAGACTGTGATGTGGAAATGGAAGCCAAATAAAACATTCCTCCCCAAGCAGTTTTTTTCGGTAAGCATTTTACCATTTTACCGTGGCAACAGACACAAAGCTAGAACAAGACCCTTAGGCGGAGGAAGATTGCAGGGTGGCTAAGGTGCCTAAAAATGTCTTCCCCACAAAGAGCACAGAGCTCTTCATTTTTATTTGCAGAAACAAAAACGAAGATCAGAGTATTATGTGTGGGAATGAATTCTAAGAATGCTAGAACAAACACGGAATAATATAAACATTGATCAAAATAATTTATTTTAAAAACTAAGAAACGTGAGAGTCTCTGGATTTGGTACTCCACAGCAGCAGGGGTAGTTTTCAGTGTTTGCTTGGTCTGTTGGATGGCCCATCCAACATGAACATTAGATGTGTAAATTCTTTTATATAACAAAGAGGAAAAAAGCAGGGGTGGGTTAATTGTGTGAAGTTTCTTCTTTATTCTCTTATAGATTGTACAGAAGTCGTGTTCATTGTAAGATGTGGTGGGAGCATCAGTCTAAATAGTATTTCCGCAGTTCTGAACACAGAAGGCTGCTGCTGCTGTTGCCTGGAATAAATTCAGTTCATACGGACTTTCTGATTTTGAGGCTCTTGAAGTATTATGATGTCAGACATTAATAAAGCGATCCCAGAAGCATGGCAGAAAGGTGTCCACATTTTGGGACTAAAGCAGGAAAGTAACTATGCTGACTCAGAATGAGCTGTGATATGATTTGTTTATAATGGGGTACCAGGGACAAATGCAGGTGATAGGTTACTAAAATATTTGTTTTGTTTATACAACTTAATATACAAATCTCTATGTGTGTGTGTGTGTGTGTGTGTGCATGCACACTTAGGTTCTCTGCAACAGCAGGGCTCTTTATCAAGTTCTCAAATGTGAGTCAGTTTACAGATCTGAAGCTCTAGTAAAATGGAGGCAGGGGTGCTCAAAAAGCAGAGCCTTGTGGTAACTCCACGTGTGTGTAAATAGAAATCCTCACTGGGTCTTTCTCTAAAAGAATTGGCAGCTGTTGAAAAAGATCATTCTGATAGGTTTAGGAATTGGGTAATCCAGTCTCAGAGAGCATCATGAAATAAATGATGCTTTACCCATATTTAAAGGCCAAATGGTAAAAAAATAATAATAATAAAAATAAATGACCTGAATTGGGTTCACAGTAGGCTCATCTCTAACCTCCATTCTACAGCTCTTTCCTTAAGAACTAAACATGATTGCACAAAACTTTAGGGGTATTCTATTTAAGGATATGATTAAAGTCCTAATTTCTTGTCAATCAGAAAATATGCAATTCTGAGTAGTAGAAGCAATAGAAGATGTAAATTGCCATTCCTCAATAACAAAGAAACAAAAATTAGAAAAATCCCAAAGCATTAGCATTCCTAGAAAAGAGCCCACAATTTTCAAATCACAAGTAGTGAAATGTCAAGATCTTCTAAGCCATCTTCCATCTATCTTGACACAAGCTACTAGATTAGAAAGAAAGAAAGAAAGAAAGAAAGAAAGAAAGAAAGAAAGAAAGAAAGAAAGAAAGAAAGCAGACGATAATAATGAGAATGTGTGGAGTTGGTGGTTGGTCTTAAATTAAGTTTTTGAAAAAAGTTATTGCAAAATAGACATTCGCTGTTGATTCGAAAATGCAGAGGCAGTCTACTGCTTCAGAGCTCAGTGTACAGAGCATTAAAACACATTTGAGATCCGAGAAGTCAGTCTTAGGAAAGTAATATTTCAGGGGAAACTAAGAGCATAGCATCATTTGCTCATAACTTTCCCTTCACTTCTTACCTCCTACCCCAAACCACTTTTTGCTCCAGCAGCTGAAGATAGAATTGTGAAGCTCACAAACTACCCTAATTTACTAGCACTTTCTGTATAACACAGATGCCAAACTTATTATCTGTCTTATTTTCTTATAAGGACATTAAAAGTCCTATAGAATTAAACTCAAACAATTCAAGTAAGAATAATATATCTAATAAAATATAATTGACTGCATTGAGAAGGTAATGTTAGATATAAATATTAAATTATAATTTACCTAAAGAATAATAATTACAGTTGAGAAAATATAGTTTGAAGAAAAGAGAAAACAGTGTGACTCATATGAATAAAACAGTAAAAAAAGAAGTCAGAAAGAAGTAGTTGAAAGATAAGCAAAGTGTGTGTGTGTGTGTGTGTGTGTGTGTGTGCTTTGAGTCCCAAGTCATATTAATAAAAACCTCAATGGATTAGAAATAGCATTGAAAAGCATAGTATTCTGCCTTCAGAAAGGTCTGAGGATGGTCAGGTAAAAACTATTAAGCATTTAACAACTGAAACTCTGAAAAAGCACAAGAGGCATTACTGGAGGGTTGGCAAAAGCAGACTGGTTGTACTGGAGAGCATGGTTGCAAATAGGAGACTGTAAGACAGATTACCTGGTTTGTTCTGTTAGTCTGAGAAAAGTCCAGCTATAGGCACATTGGTGGGAAAATGGCAGTGGTTTTGACTCAAGCAACCAGAGAGTTTTAATTGGGAATATGATCACCACTAAGGAAAATAATCTTCCTAGGTAAGTAAAAAGCCAGAGAAACACCAATTATTTGCTTCCCTTTCCAAGTAACATTTTACCCATAAGTGGCTGGACTCTTATCAGCACAGCTTAGTTTTTCAACAATTCTCATTTGAAATATGAAAAAAGTCTTAATAATATATTTGCAGTCAATGTCCAACCAAGGTAAGGGCCTGGTAAAATGAGCAGATAAGAACTCTAAAATAACTATAAGGTCAAGATATAACTCTCTTCCACAGAGCTCCAGGTTGATCTAAAAAGAGGAGACCTGATAAGAGCCAGAGGTAGTGACTGTAGCAAAACAGTGTTTTCTAAGCACAACAGGGCTGTGTAGCTTAGCTCACAGAGCTGTGACTGCATGCCCAGGAGCAAGTTGGCCAGAGTCTCAGCATATATGCAGGAGGGATTCACAGTCTCTAGATCATAGGTAGTATTGAAATTAATGTTTTCTGGAACAGAGAGTCTGTTTTGGGGCTGTAACCACTGATAGGCAACCTATATCCAGTAGATGATTCCATACCTAGGCATAGACAAGATGCGTTTTAAGAGGACTGAATGGGTTTAATGAAAAGAGCACATGAAGTTGGGATGGAATAGAGATGAAATTGATGAGGTAGGCATGGTAGTAGATCTGATCAAAACTCATATATGGTATTATTAATCAATAAAATAAAAAATGAGAGTAAAACAAAGTTTCCAGGGTGACAGAATGGAGAGGACAGAAGAGAAGCCCTAGTGATAAGACAGATGAGGGGGAGGAATCCATTTTGAACACAATAGGTGGAGAATCATACAAAAAGCAAACAGAATGTAATGACTGACTTGTCAGGTAAGATGACAAAGTAAGACAACACATGTGATCAGAGATTCTTGATGTGAGGAAACAGCATGGTGGAGGAAGGGTTAAAAGATTCGGAGGGTTAGAATTCTCAGAATTATAAAGAAAGATAAGCACTTACAGATCTGAAATACCAGCTCTCAAATCGGGCAACACAAAGAAGAAATCTTAGTCCCATAAAGAAAAAAGATAATAAATTGCATGAAAGTGTGTGATAGATCAAACATTTCAGAAATTATGGAGCAGGAAAGAGCAGCATCTTTTATGTGCTGAGAGAAAAGTATTATCCAATATTACTTTCAGAAAAGAAGACCAGAATGTATATTTCAAAGAGCTCTATCTATTAGCAGGAAAACAGAACAAAATGATCAATTTGGAGCCATTTCTTAGAGGAATGATTAAAGATTATAAGGATTAAAGAAGATAAAGAAAACATTTTAAGACCCCATAGGAAGAAAATATAAAATGGCTTCAAAGTGAAAAATTGAGATTCTTATCTAATGTCTCAAAAATAGCACCCAGTTTAGCTGATAATTAAAGAGTAGTTCCCAGGACTCTAAGAGTTAAAAATGGAACAAAAAATGGTGAGTTTGGCAATGCCATCTCTCAAGTTATCAGCTCTGAGGACAAGTGGTTCTGAACATTCAGAAATCAAGACATATATTCATGATCCCACCCTTAAGAATCTGCTGTAGAATGTACTTCAGTTACATAAGAGATGACTTTGAAAAACAGCAGAAGGGAAGCCATGATCAAAGAACTACTAAAAAGAGCCTCAAACAAAGTGAAGACACTCATACACTACAAGATGGATGATTCATATTTCATATTGTATTGACATAGTGGAATGAGAACATAAAAATGGGGAGAAAAATCTAGAGGAAAAGGGGAATTTAATAAAACTATCATTTTATAAGCAACCCATTATGAGAATCATTAAAAGCTAAGAAAGGAGAATATAAACATTAAGAAAAGAAATCAGATATATTTGGTCCTTGTGGAGTGCCTATCTTCTCCAGGTCTTACTAACTCCCGTTCTTTCATATGATTCCCTGCACTCTGCCCAAGGTTTGGTTATGAGTCTCAGCACCTGCTTTGATACACTGCTAGGTAGAGTCTTTCAGATGTCCTCTGTGGTAGGCTCCTGTCCTATTTCTTGTTTTCTCCTACTTCCAATATCCATCCCATTTGTCTTTCTAAGTAAGGGTTGATCATCTTATCCTAGGTAGAGTCTTTCAGAGGCCCTCTATGGTAGGCTCCTGTTTCTTGTTTTCTCCTGCTTCCAATGTCCATCCCATTTGTTTTTCTAAGTGAGGATTGATCATCTTACCCCAGGTCCTCCTTGTTTAGCTTCTTTAGGTGTACAGATTTTAGTATGTTTATCCTATCTTATAGGTCTAGTATACACTTATAAGTGAGTAAATACCATGTGTGTCTTTCTGCTTCTGGGATGATCTTTTCTAGATCCCACCATTTGCCTGCAAATTTCATGATTTCCTTGTTTTTAATTGCTGAGTAGTATTCCATTGTGTAAATGGGCACAGGTGTCTTTTCTGAGACTGATTCTCCAACCAAGGACCATGTATAGATATAACCTAGAACCCTGCTCAGACATAGCCTATGGCAGCTCAGTATCCAAGTGGGTTTCCCTAGTAAAAGGAACAGGGACTGTCTCTGACATGAACTCAGTGGCTGGCTCTTTTACCTATGCCCCCCAAGGAAGGAGCAGCCTTACTAGGCCACGGAGGAGGACATTGCAGCCAGTCCTGATGAGACCTGATAAGCTAGGGTCAGATGAAAGGGGAGGAGAACCTCCCCTATCAGTGGACTTAGAGAGGGGCAGGCAGGAGATGAGGGAGGAAGGGTGGGATTGGGAGGGAATGAGAGAGGGGCTACAGCTGGGATACAAAGTCAATAAACTGTAATTAATATAAAAAAATAAAAATTAAAAAAGAAAAGAAATCAGAGTAAGAATGATTAAAAGTTATAGATACAAATAATTATTTGCACAAAAAGGGAAAATTCCCTCAGTTACAGCTGTTGATAAACACCCGTAACCCCCTTTATTTTATAGGGTGAGGCAGGTGAATTACCAGAAGCTAGGAGATTGAGATTAGCTTGGGTAACAATAGCAAGGCCAAATTTCAAAAGACAAAGTGAACAACAAAATCTTAAAATATAAAATAAATAAAGGAATGGTAGAGAGTAAAGCTCTTTTTTTTTTTTTTTTAAAGTAGAAATCCACCTTAATCAAGCGGTCAATTAACAGTGTCAGTAACTGAAGTCTGAGCCCCTTGAGATGATGCACCGCAGAGCTGGCCTCATCTTTATTGCATTGCTGCCAACCAGATCTGACTGGAGTCTAACCACAAGGAACCACCCTGTAAACACAGGCTGACAGACAGGATATAAAATTCCTCATCTGAATTTTTCAATATTAATGTTATGAAAATACAAAGAAAACAAAGCCCCTCTTAAACCATTGCATATCAAATATGATTAAAAAGATCAAAGGAGAGGATGCAATGAATCATCTTAGACTTTCCAGTCGATGTTCTGAAGCTTACGTTAGAGCTAGTGATATCTGAAGGAACTCTGTGGAATTAAAGTATGTATCAGTTACAGTAATTTTCTGATATTGATAATTTTAATATAATAAAAATTCTAATTTTAAAGAAATACTACTTTTAGAGTAAAGAATTTGTGCTGTTATTTCAACTTTTATGTGAGCTTACAGAAGTACTAAGGTAAAGAAAAAACTTCAAATTATTTCTATTAGGGGAAAGTAGCTTGTGATGACAAAGAAATTCACATGCTGCAAGTCTTGAAAGGTGCTAGTGTGGTGATTATAACCTCTTGTCAGTGTCCACTCACTTATCAATTTGGTCAACAGAGAAAATGGGTTGATTTGGAATAGCCCATGGATAACTGAAAGTTTAATCAGGGATGCTGCTGATTAAATGTTGCCACATTAAGTGCTCTTCATACTTAAAAAAAACAAAATCATTGGAGCTATGTGCCTGGTCACAGAGCTACTGATTGGATAGCTTTTTCTCACCTGAGAAGAGATCTCAGGGGAGCAGTACAAAGGGCTGCCTTTCCTTGAAGCTGTGTAAGGCATGTGGCTTCTTCCTGTGCTAACATCTGAACCAGTGGGAATGCTGTTTCAAGTCCATGGGAATGTGGGCCGAGTATTAGTAAGGAGAATTGCTATAATTGACTGTGTTCTTACAACCATTGTAGAAATAAGGAGTGTAGCATCAACCTGGATCCCTTGCCTTATCTGTGTCACGCTTGCATGTTTGCATTTTAACTGGTCTCCCTATCCTCTTGATTCCTGCATAACCATTAACCATGGGATGCATTGGACAATACTGTAATGACACTATGGTAGCATCACAGTACCTGACACTGACATAGGCATGATTCAGAAGCAGAAGGTGCTGCATTTTACATGGGTTACAGTAACTCAAAAGTTGAGGAGCATCCCTCTGGGGCAGATGAGATGACTGCATTTTCAATTCAAAGTGCCATGCCATGTCTTAAATTTAATGTGTGTGTGTGTTGGGGGAGTGTCATCTTTTTTGCAAATATAATAATGGGAAGCAGAGCAGAGTGGTATCAGGTCCTAGCACTTGGATGGCTGAGGCAGGAAGATGGGAGCTTGATGCTAGTTAAGGCTGCAAACCATATATGTGTGTATTTTATTTTTATTATACATAATATAATAAACAATGAAGGAAGGAAGAATGCACAAGTTTATTCTATGGCTGAAGGTAGTTTGTGGTAGAATCTGTTTTTCTACCCATGTCCTATGCTTTGAGATGTGGAAGGATGCTAGTGCCTGTGGATATTTAGGGAATATTTAATGTTGGCCTCTGCACAGTCAAGTATCCAGAGGCATAGTCTCAATAAGCTATACGATTATGACTACTAGCTATTTTCCAGGAGGAGTTTTGAATGTTACTGATCATTTGCTAGTATCATTAAAAAAACCCTTATCATATGATTAAATTATTAAACTGTGTAAGGTACACACTAAGAGACTGAAGAAAAAATTTCACAAATACATTGTATTTCTACCATAAAAGGGTTGAGATTTTTGAATAATTCAGAGCATTGGCAATTCTGCAGCCTAATGCATGGAACAGATTCTATGCTGCTATTTATTATCACTGGTAGATTCTTGTATGTTGCTGTTTTCCATGCCTAAGGTATTTTTCCTGTCTTCACATCTGAAACAGAATCACCAGCACACAGCCACATTCCTGTCTGTGGAAAGCAGAAGAGAGGGATGGAGTGGCAGTAGCTATTTCTTGCACTTGATTTTTGAAACTTTAGACATAGAGTTGCTTTTAAGCATAGGAAGGAAACTTCCTTGAGGATATTTCGCTTCTGAGTCTAACTCAGGAGTGTGAATTCTATTTGCTAAAGGAAGAAGAGACCAGGGGATCTTGGAATAATAAGTTTGTTGTGCCCCGTTTGGAGAGAATTGCCTTCTGTCCTCAGCAACTCAAGTCCTTGGATAGTTCTGAGTCATTATAGCTGCATTAATTTATGGAACCTTCTGTGAAAATATCTAAAGCTACAGGTTGGGTTTTTAGGGAGTGGTGATCAATATGAAAGTCTGCCCTAGTTCTTCCTCCAACTTTTCAATGTCCCCAATGCATTTCCCATTTTTTTTTTAAAAAGTTTGGTGTTCTTATAATTGTGTAAGAAAGAATTTGCACTTCATACAGTTGCTAGATTCTATAATAAATCAAAGGAGAGACTAGACTTGCTTACATAAAGGATTGTTTTAAACTCAAAATCTTCTTTGCTCTTCACTGCCTGCAACAGTGTGCTTATACCCGAGGAACATTTACTAAAATACTTTCTCTCAAAGGACTTGAAGTGGCTCAATATTAAAAAAATGAAGCCTAGTTATATTAAAGCCAAAAGCCATTTATCCAGAAGAAAAAAAAATATAAGATGGAATTGATGAAGTAGTGGCATTGAGATTGAAATAGAGAATCGTAAAATCAGCACTTGAAGCCAAAGAGGAATAATGCAAATGAACCCAGAAGCATGCATGCAGCTTGCTCACAGTTAATCACAGAGGTCTGCTCAGATGCTTAGAAGGTAATGTGTAGGTGCCATGTGTGTATGTGTGTGTGGTGTGTGTGCACCTGTGTGTTTCTGAAAGGACAAGGCTGGATTAGAGAAGCATAACAGCTCAAGTATTCACCCACTGCAGACATCTAAAACATTTCCTTGTTACTTTTTAAAAATGCCTTTGCGTGAGTTGATATCCCTACTGTAATACTAACGTGTTCTGTCAGCACCAGGGGGTGCTTCTCCTTGGTTATCCCACACATTGAAGAACCTCTGAGCAAGTGTGGATTCGGAATGGTCTGTATGTACACAGGTAGACTTACATGGATACATTGCTTGGCCACAGCAAACGCTGAAGAGACCATCGAGCTGTTCAAAGAATCACAAGAATGGGAAGAAAATATTATTATATTCTTAATCCTAATGATGTGTTTTTTTAGCTTGAATTAATTAATTTAGCTCCATGGTTTAGGGAAATGTTTCAGTAGATAAAGTGTTTGTTAAGCAAGTATGAAGAGCTGAGTTCAGAACCCATGTACAGTTGGGAAAACCAATTTTAGGGTCAGAGGGTATATGGTATATGTGTGTATGTGTAGTATGTATGTGTGTGCATCTGTGTGTTTAAGGAAGGCATGATCTTGGAAGGAAGGAGGGAACTTTTGATGAAGGGGAATCTGGGGGAAGTTGGAGTGATTGGGAAGCATGGAAATAATCAAAATGCATGATACATATGTAAAAAATTTTCAAAGAATAAATGAACATTTTAAAAATGGCAGTCTGCGCAATATAGCATGGCATTAGGCTTATAAAAACGGCACACGAGGGTGAAGAAACAGGGATGCATTTACTTTTCTTTGAATAATAATAAAATGAAAATGCTTTCCTAGTGTACAGAGTTGCATCCTTGAAATTTGCCAAGAATACTCAAGGAATCGCTATTTTTGCAAAAGTGTTCATGTTTATATTCATAAGGAGTGATATGAAGGGCTTAGAATTTTAGATTTTTACAACTTGTCATCTGTGAACTCTCACTTGTCCTCATATTTAACTTTATAGAGTTTAAATTTTTGATAGAGGCAGGCTCTTAGCCAAGCTCATTGTTGGAAATATTGAATACAGGAGAACTGAAGATTCAATGTGATTTTTTGTTGAATCTGATTTCTGGCTCAGTCATGTATTATCTGATCAAATTCTCTAAATTCCCAAACTAATTGTATGCTTACATGTACTTTGTGTATGAAAACACATGTACAGCTGTGTGCTCTTGTGTGCGTATGTGTGTGTGAGCGAGAGACTGATATTATGTGTCTTTCTCACTCTCCAGTGAGTTTTAAATAATATTTTATTAATATTTTAAATATTTTAATTAATTCTTTGAGGATTTCACAGCTAGATTTAGATCTTATGCACCTGCCTCTTGCACCTCCTCCCGTACTCACCCTCAGCTCCCTCACTTCCACGCCCACCCAACTTTGAGTCCCTTGTTCTTTTGACACAAGGCATACTAAACTAGCTGGCCAGGAAGCCTCAGAGACTGTTCTCCCAGAACTTGGTTACAAGCTCACACTCTTACCTTTTGTATTAGGGTTCTAGAAATCACACTTGGGCCCTCATTCTTCCATGACAAACACTTTACCAACAAAACTATCTTCTCTACATATAAACATAATTTTATAGGCAAGAGTTCTCTGTCTATGTACACCTACCTATGTAAAAAAGCCACAAATAGTGTAGCTCTAAAAATTCACATAGCCATTAAGTAAGTGGTCAGACTTTGCTTTAGTATGCCTGTTTGAAATTTGAATGAATTTTTTTTATTACAAGATTCTACAGGCTCAGTAGACATGAATTCATGCCATGTGACTAATCAAAACTGTGTTGACCTCCCAAAGTTAAAATAGGACCACTCTTGGGCCCAGACACTCAGGTCTGGTATGGATAACTTTGCAAAAAGTTTGTGCTCTTATATTTCTGCAGTGATTATACTCTTCCCATTTTCCTGCCATTATTTCTCTGTTCTCTCCTTTTAATCCCCTATAGGTCACCCCAATTTTCCTCTCCTCTCTCTCTCCTTTCCCACTTTTCTATTTTTGATTCTCATTCTTTTTTTTTTCTTTTTTAGTGGCTGATAGAGATAAAATAAGTTTCTCTGTACATATTTTGAATTGTAAGAGTTTGTCTTTGGGTTGGTATACCAAGGATGGAAGCTACAGGAAGATGTGATATGGCTTTGAAAATGAACCAAACAAGAACACCAAGTAAATTCAGGAACAATAGTTCACAATCCAATGAACTCTCGTAACTGATGCTCCATAATTATGTGACCACATATAATGAACAGTGACCATTCCAGCTTAGGCTTTCAACATATTGCAAAGAAAGATTTTTCTTTGATAAGAAATAATATTTCTGAGACTCATAGCCAAACGTTGGGTAGAGTGCAGGGAAAGAAGGGGAAGATAGAAAGACCTGTAGGGGACAGGATCTCCACAAGGGGAGCAATAGAACCAAAAATTCTGGGCACAGGGGTCTTTTTTTGAGACCAAGAACCATGCATGGAGATAACCTAGAACCCCTGCACAGGTGTAGCCCATGGCAGCTCAGTGTCCAAGTGGGTATCCTAGTAAGGGGAACAGGGACTGTCTCTGATATGAACTCAGTGGATGGCTCTTTGATTAACTCTCCCTGAGGGGGGGGGGCAGTTACCAGGCCAAAGAGAAAGACAAAGCAGTCTCTTGATGAGACCTGATAGACTAGGGTCAGATGGAAGGGGAGGAGGACCTCCCCTATCAGTGGTCTTGGGGAGGGGCATGGGAGGAAAAGAGGCAAGGAGGGTGAGATTGAAAAGAGATGATGGAGAGGGCTATAGCTGGGATATAAGTGACTAAATGGTAATAAAAATAAATAAATAAGTAAATAGGAAAAAATAACATTGAAGAGGTACCACAGCATTAGTAAAATAAGTAACTGATACAATTAAAGTCATAGGAGTGACTTAAATCATATGCTTACAAGAGGCCAAATTGCTTGTGTTTATCTTTGTAATTGTCACTTGTGGAGGAATTCAGAACTGAACTCTAGACCTTGAGGTCTAATAAGTGACAGAAAGTACGCTATTAGTCCTTTGTAGTAGATGCTCTTCTTTTTGAGCTTTTCTGAGAATGACCCCTTCAGTTTATCAAGAATTTACTATCTTTGGGCTCAGGATTTAGCTCAGCTGAAAAAGTGCTTGCCAAGGGTGAACGAATCCTTGGGTTTGATTGCAGTACTGCAGAAACCACGCATGGTGGTACATATTGGTGATTTCATAATACATAATCTTTCTTGCGTAGGCAAGAAGATCAGAAGTTCAAACATGCATAGCATGTTTGAGGCTAGCCTGGGCTCCAGAGACCCTATTTTACAACAAAAAAAATAATGAAAAACAAAGAAACAAAACCAGAACGTATTATCTCTAGGATAAGGGATGAAAAACCCGAACTAAAACCTTGTTTTCCATGGGATCTGGTCATAGACTATGGAGGAATTAGTACTGTGTCTAAGCTAACCCATATGATTTGGTAATTGTTCTAAAATGCTAGCAAACTAGCATGCTGTGCAGTTCCCTTTCAGTATCCACAGCATTGTCTGCCTTCTCTACAATTATAAGGTAACACTCTGACTGTAAATAAAAAATGCTTTCAAAACAAGCATAGAGCATGTCCTACTAGGAAATTCTAGTTGTCACATTCAATTTTTAATCTCTTAATGCTTCCTCATGAGGCTTCCATTGATGATCATCTGTTCTATCCCTTCTGGAAAAAAAGAGTTTGAAGATAATGTGATTTACATAAATGCCAGGATTGCTCATACCCTCGGGCTTTTTTTGCTGTTCAGTGAATGTCCTTGCTTCATAACTAAGCACACAATTGACAAATCTCACATAGTGATTTGTCAGACTTCCAGCAGTGCCGGGGTGGGGAGACGATGGGTGATTTCACATAGAGTTGAATGAGTTCCAGAAATGAGACTTGAGGTTGATCAGCATGGTCATGAACTTGCTGTGTGGCCTTCTACTTGGAAAGATCTTAGAAATGAATATGAAGGGTGATGGTATTTTCTAAGCATCGGAATAACTGATGACAGAATGAATGACATAATGAGCAATGATTTGATACTGAAGTGGCAGTGTAGAAAGGTCTGACTGAGGACCAATTTAAAGGGTCATGAATCAAAACCAAGAAGCTGACCTGAGTTCTGACTGTGTGTGAGCCAGCCCTACTCCCTCCACACTACTTTTATCAAGACTTTTTAAATATGTGCCTAACAGGTTCTATTGGTGAACCAATATGTATATCCAAATACATATATGCACTACTAAAAATCAATAAAGAGGGCCAAGAATTTATAGAAAGTCACCATGCAGAACACACATTTAACTTCACCTTCTTGAAGATCCAGTATTTATATAAATTATTTGGAATCCCATATAGACTTATCTTCCCATAGGCCATCATTTACTATTCATTTGTATAAATATATGGACATAATTTTATGGTTTTGGGATAACCCAATGCTGAGCAGATGATACTAATTTTTTTTTCTCATTTATGCACTGTGAATTTGGTTTGTATCAATACTGTTGATACACTATCTAAAAGAGGTCTTTAGGGTTAAAAATCCCCAGGATTTCTAAGTTGATGTGGCCATTTCACATCAGAAGGCTGTTGATGAAATATCTTGTTTATGTATCAACATTTCTAAATTTGTATAAAATAACATACGCATTTTGTAGTATTGAGATTATACAGCTTTTTATGTACACAATTGTAGATATTTACTGATGAGAAATTTTCCCTGAGAACAAGCAAGAGAATCCCAGGAAGGCAAGGAGAGAGAGAAATGCTCACAGCTGACTAGAGAGTCTCTAAAGAACAGGAAAAGCTCAGGGATTGGCACAAGCTGAAGAAAGCAAGTAACACACAGAGACTGTGGTGTAGAGGACCACAAAATGCAGGTCATTTGAACGTGTGTGTATGTGTATTGCATGTAAGTGGTGCATACCCATCTTGGTACATGCCTATGAAGACCAGCTTCTAACAGGGGATGTCTTTCTCAGTCACTTTCTTCTTTATGTGTTAGAGTCAGGGTCTTTTACTAAAGCTGGGCCTGGCCAATTTAGCTACCCAACTGGCCAGCTATAGCTGAGAATCCTTTTTCTCCACATAAGCGTGACAGTGCACATGGCTTTTATTTGGTCACTAACCCTCCTACACGCACATGCTTGAGCCATCTTTTCAGTCCTAGCAGATTATACTACATTCACAAATTCTAGTAATTGGCCTGCCAAATACTTAAGCATGCATCCTTCAGAATTTAGTGTTTGGGATAGACATTTAATCATTATTTTAAGGAGACATTTGTTTCTATTAAATATTTGGAAACAAAGACCCTGGACAATGCCAGCCCTAACTGACAGTTGTAAATTCACTAAATTTTAAATTTCAAGTAAACATGTGTATTCACATAAAAAGAAAAAAAAAAGTAAAGAAAATTCCTGCAGCCTTTGTATTATTGGACTATAACACACTTCCAGACTGTGATAATACCAAACAAAAAGTTCAGAAGCATAATATCTTACCCATTCTGTGGGTATCAATAATTAAAAAAAAAAACAAACATAAGTATAGATCTCAAAGGAAAATGAGCCATGTCAAAAAAAAAAAAATACTGATTGTAAAAGCTTTTCTTCAAATTGCAGTTCTAGATGGCTCTCCTCATGTTTTGCTGCATCAGCAGTTCCAGGGAATGAAATGTCAGCATTTGTGAGTCATCTTTATCCATCCACAGACTAGCGAGAGAGTGACTCTTACGTCAGAGACTGTGCAGGAAGGACAGCAAAGCAGTTTTAGACTCAAAGAATGTGACCCACCCATTAGCACAACCACAGCCGATGAATGTGCCGCGGGAGGCAGAGCCGTGAGGACTGTGTGTCCTGAGGACTTTATGCTGTTATGGAGCATCATTCTGTCTGTTGCCCTTGAGGTTACCACATCACCATATCTCTCATAATATGTGACTTGTGTGAAAACTCTAAGGGAACTTCCAGTCCTTCACTGGCACTCACGATAACAACGCTTGATCTCTTTCAGGCATTGCTGCGGAAGCAGATTAATGATTCAGTCACCACCCTCGGAAAGAACTTAGAGATGTAGATTGTTCGCAATGACCACCGCCCTTAGAAAGAATTTGGAAAAATACATTGTTTAGTAATGTTAGGTTAAGATGATTTCGCTTAGTGGCGCTGATGTAGAAAATCTTAGGGAACAATCTGAAGTTCAGAAAAGTACAAATTTTTTTGACACACACACACACACACACACACACACAAACACAATTTATTCATTATGTATTCTGTTTGTAGCACCCTACCTCAATTTTTTTTCAGTCCCACATTCTCTCCCTCTTCCCTTCTATCCCTTTCCTTTAGTCCACTGAAAGGAGGGGTTCTCCTCCTCTGCCATCTGCCCAAAGCTTAACAAGTCTCATCAGGACTGCCTGGATCCTCTTCCTCTGTGGCCTAGGAAGACTGCATCACCAGGGGCAAGAGATCAAAGAGCAGGCACCTGAGTTCATGACAGAGGCAGCCCCTGCCCCCCTCACTCAGGAACCCACATGGAGACCGAGCTGTTTATCAGCTACATCTGAGCAGGAGGTCGAGGTCTTCTCCATATTGAGAAGGAACTTTGGAGGCTGGTAAACAAGAACAATGCCCTCATTAGCACTAGTGGAGGTGACTCAGGGAAGCTGACTTCAAGGTGATTGAATTCTTGAACCCATTTTTGCCCTTAGCTTCCTGATATGATTTAATAAAAGTTGTTAGTATATGTGCACCTTGAGGATTTGAAGTAGAAATGGCTGATTGTTTTTTATATAAAAGCTTACATTTGTGATGCTTTATTATTATTATTTAAAATTTATTCACTTTGTATCCCAGTTGTAGACCCCTCCCCCATCTCCTTCCTGTCCCACCCTCTCTCCTTTTCCCTCCCCTATCCCTTTTCCCTAGTCCACTGATAGGGAAGTCCTCCTGTCCCCTCCAGACCCTTTTATATCCCCCTTTTTTAATAAGGCTCCCTAAGCTCTGTCCAAATGGCTGTGAGTCTTTCCATCTGCTTTGATAACCTGCTCCTTGGAGTCTTTGATAGGACATTTGGCTCCAGTCCTATTTCTTCTCTTCCACTGCTTCTAGAATCTATCCTGTTTTCCTTTCTGAGAGTGAGTATGTCCCATGCTTGTTCTTTTCCTTTGGGACACCTCACTCAGGATGATCTTTTCTAGTGCTATCCATTTGCCTGCAAATTTCATGATTTCCTTGTTTTTAATAGCTGAGTAGTATTCCATTGTGTAAATGTACCACAATTTCTGCATCTATTCCTCTATTGAGGGACATCTGGGTTGTTTCCAGATTCTGGCTATTCTGCATAAAGATGCTGTGAACATAGTTGAACAAATATCCTTGTTGTATATGTGAGCATATTTTGGATATATGCCCAGGAGTGGTCTTGAGGTAGTATTCTTCTCAGTTTTCTGAGAAAGCACCAGATTGATTTCCAAAGTGGTTGTACAAGTTTACATTCCCACCAGCAATGAAGGAGGGTTTTCCTTTCTCCACATCCTCTCTAGCATGTGCTGTCACTTGAGTTTTTGATCTTAGCCATTCTGATGGGTGTGAGATGGAATCTCAGAGTTGTTTTGATTTGCATTTCCCTGATGACTAAGGACGTTGAGTATTTCTTTATGTGTTTCTCTCCCACTCAATATTCCTCTGTCGAGAATTCTTTGTTTAGCTCTGTACTCCATTTTTAATTGGATTACTTGATTTGTTGCTGTTTAACTTCTTTAGTTCTTTATATATTCTGGATATTAGCCCTCTGCCAGATATAGGGTTGGTGAAGATCCTTTCCCAATCTGTAGGCTGTTGTTTTGTTCTGATGACAGTGTCCTTTGCTTTACAGAGTGAATAAATTGTAAATATTTGGTTTGTATTGGCATAGAAACAGACTAGAGAATGAATGGAATTGAATCAAAGATCTAGAAATAAACCCACACACTTATGGACATCTGATTTTTTATAAAGACGCCAAGACCATACAATTGAAAAAAGACAGCATCTTCAACAAATGGTGCTGGTCTAGCTGGATGTCTGCATGCAGAAAAATGAAAATAGATTTTTGTTTTTAATATTTGTTTCTCACTCATAATGCATAAAACATTTGATCATGTGAGGGGACTGGCAAACATGTTTTTCTTATGTATATTCATTGTAATTGTTTACTTGAAGAAAAATAGACTGTAACCACATTGTGATTTTTGTACTGTTTGAAAGATTTTGCTGGGATATATAAGCTGTGGTAGAAAAAACATAATGTTGTTTGAATTCACTCTTTGGAATTTGCTCCATCCACCCAATATGTGTGTATGTGTGTGTGCGCATGTAAAGTTGATTTGGCGCTTACTCCATCAATATTTGAGTTTGTATGTCTGCATGTCTGTGTATATATATGAGCTTGTTGGAACTTGTTTGCTGGAGTTTGTCTTATTTTGTCGTGTGCATGTGTGTGTACATGTATGTATATGGTCTGTTTTTCTCTCTTTCCTTCCTTCTTTTAGATGCTAACTACCTTCAGTAGCAGTTTCCCACGACCTCCCAGGAGCCATGCAGCTCTGGCCCTCTGCCAGAAACAATTCTGACTTAGGCTTGTCACCATCAGGGGAAGCCCCTTCGGTAACAATCAGTTCAGGCTGGGAGAATCAAGCTTTTCACCCTCAGAGAAAGTCTGCTGGGTGATCAACCAGCCCCCTAGCTATACCCTGCCTCAGTTTACCCTGTGATGTCGAGGCCTATCTTCAACACTGTTAACTCTTTAAACATCATGGGTTATTTGGGGAACTTTAAAGAACGCTATGGCTAAACTTTGAAGAAGTGTAGAGTAGATAGGCCTCCCAGGAAAGAAAGAGCAAAGCATCATGTAGCCACGGTAACACTTCTTAAGTCCTTAAGAAGTCTTTAATTTACTTACATGAGCAGAGAGCTGCAGAGATGGCAGAGCTTGTCTGAGCTGAAGTGACCCGAATTGCTGCAAAGTCAAAGAAGATTTATATTGAGTGGTATGTGCATGTTTGAGAGATGTACCCTGTGACTACCCAAAGCACTCAAACTTATTAGCATAAGTGGCTTGAGTAAGATTTCAATGTAGTGAAACTCAACAAGTTTTGTGATTATAGTCTTATTAATCACATTAACAGTACACACAGAATTTTTTCTAACTTTCTTAAAACTCAAAAATAATAATATTTCTGTGTGAGAAAATACAAGCTCTACAAATTTAAGGGTTTTTTGGGGGGGATGAGGTGATAAAGAAATATTATCTGGTATTGTCTCTCATAGCCTCATGCCCCATGTGTTGGTTCAGTCACCTAAAGAACGGAGGCCTGTTGGGCTACAGAAGAAAGTCTTAGATGAAAGGAGCTATGTCAGACAGCTTCAGTATAGCAACCAAGGTGGCCTATATATATAGTAATAGAAACAAATGCCTGCTCACAACTTTTCCAATGATGCTCAGTCACAAGACTTGATTCAGTAAATCCCGATATTCATCATAGTTTTAGAACAGTGTCAGTAGAGTTGAAGTGGGCCCAACTATCTGTAAGTCAGAAAGAATTTCTATGGCATTCCAAGTATTTATTTTTTTCTTTTTATTATTCACATTCACTGCTAGAGTTTATTTTAAAATTTAAAAATGTGGCACAGTGAATAGATGTTTTCCACGCTGTTTTTTATAAATACACACACACACACACACACACACACACACACATGTACACACACACCACAAAACGAACTGATTAAAGTCTTTCTCCTCAAATAGTTACTAGAATGTTAATACAGATGAAGTTTAAACTTAAATACATTACTTGAAATGAGGTTTCTGTGGCTTAGCTATGACAATACCAACCATTGCTAATGCCGACTAAGAGTAGAGTACTATGTATGTATTTCCCCATGGTCTTAGATCAAAATTCTCAAAGTCTAGTGCATTTCACCAAGATTCCACTGGTCAACTTAAAAAAAAAGAAAAAAACAGCAAAAAAACTATCCTCAACCATAGGAGGTGTAATGGAATCCTAAATGACGTATTCCTGTAATTGGTTATTCATTCTCACCGAGAACTGTTATCTGGAAGCGGTGTGAATGGTCCTTATGTGCCACTGCAGACACTATTATGCAGAACAGAAAGGCTCCTCATTTCTAATTTCACAGAGTGTCAAGCCTTGTAAAAACTCACCACAGAAGCTTCAATAGACAATGTTCAAACACAGCAGCACCTTCATTAACAAGGACAGACAATCTGATGACCTTTTCCAGAGTAATGTGGTTTGCAGTCACATTGTGGTGCAAATACTGCTCTTGTCTCTCGCTGCTAGCAGGCAACTTCACACTCAACACTTGTGAGACACACATGGGATGCCTCCATATGTTTAGCATTCATTTATGCCTCCTGAGATAGCATTTATGCCACACACACATATTTCCTGTGATCAGATTATTCTGTCCTTGTTAATAAAATCATTCCAAGTATTTTATACAAGTAACTCAGGTATCCATGTTAACATTTCCTGCATTCAGCAACACTCAGGCAAATGAGGATGACAGTTACCTTCTCATGACCAGCCTTCATGAGCTTGTATTCTGCTTCTCCATACATACACTCCCCAGAGCAGTTTCTGATAAGGATTACTCAAAGATAGGCTATTGTCTATTCAGTTGCCCTAGAAGAAATGAAGAAGTTAGAACAGACATGGACTGCTCATTAAATCAGTTTCATATGCATTTATGTAATTGTTAGAAGGTAATAACTTAAAATATTATTAAGGTGATAATTTTAAAACTACCAAAGAGATTCTCATATATATTTCTCCCTCAGCTTTCACAATTGTAATCCTACATTCAAATTGGTTTCTTCTGGAGTCCAACCCAACTGCTCCTCTACTAGTTTGCTTACAAGCAAGTCCAGGTCAATGTATTTTCATGAAGAAGTATCTTAAAGTGCAGACACAAAAGCATAAAGACTTTCAGGCAGGCGTGATCATCATAGGCTGATCACACTACAGTCGCTGACAGTAAACCTAACATTTACCCAATATTTGCTAGAACCCCGTTTATTCCGTAAGTTATATAAGTATAAAATGGGTGTCACAAATACCAAACACTGTGGTTATGAATGGATGCCAAAGCTTGATATTTTAAGATGAGTATGGCTGCTCATGCCTGTAATCACAGTCCTTGGAGATGGAGGCACGGGGATCGAGCGCTGCATAGGTAAGTGTGGCACCATCTCTAGGCAGGTCAGCATTAAAGGTGGCTGAGCTGGGAGCCAGCCAGTGAGCAGTGTTGTTCTGTGGTTTCTGCTGTAAGCTCTTACCTTGGTTGCGGCATGTTTTCCCTTGATGATAAGCCAGTAAGATGAAATAAGCCTCTTCCTCCTCAAGGCGGATTTGATCATGGTGCTTATCACAGCAACAGAAACAAACTAAATGTCCGAGAAGCAGAAGATGAGTTTATTTGCTGAGGAGTGGTGCTGTGATGGTGGAGGTTGTCAGAGGAGCTGGGGAGATCTGAAATAGCCCCACACAGGTCTCAAATCTGAGCTAGACCCTCATTAGCAGTTCTAGGTGCTGCTTTCCCTTAGGACCCTGGATAAGATGGGAAAAAATGAATGAGCAATGTTACAACGTGAAGCTGGGATAAGAAGGCATGACACTCTTTATTTTTTATAGAGAATGCCCTTTTATTTTATGGCTTTTCAGAAAGCAGCCGTAAAATTACAGATACTTTTTTAATTTTTATTTTTCATATTCATTTATTCACTTTGCATCCCAGCTGTAGCCCCCTCCCTCATTCCCCCCAATCTCACACTCCCTCCCCCATCTCCTCCATGCTCTCTCTAAGTCCACTGATAGAGGAGTTCCTCCTCCCCTTCCATCTGACCCTACTTTATCAGGTCTCATCAGGACTGGCTGCAATGTCCTTCTCTGTGGCCTAGCAAAGCTGCTTCTCCCTCGGAGCGGGGAAGGAAGTCAAAGAGCCTGCCACTGAGTTCATATCAGAGACAACCCCTATTCCCCTTACTAGGGTAACTCACTTGAATGCTAAGCTAAGCTAATGCTAATGCTAAGCTGAATGCTAAGCTGCTCTGTCTGAGCAAAGGAGGAATGGATACAGAAATTGTGGTACTTTTACACAATGGAATACCACTCAGCAATTAAAAACAAGGAAATCATGAAGTTTGCAGGCAAATGGTGGGATCTAGAAGAGAACATCCTGAGTGAGTTATCCCAGAAGCAGAAAGATGCACACGGTATACACTCACTTATAAGCGTATACTAGACCTATAAGATAGGATAAACATACTAAAATCTGTACACCTAAGGAAGATAAACAAGAAGGAGGACCTGGGTAAGATGATCAACCCTCACTTAGAAAGACAAATGGGATGGATATTGGAAGTAGAAGAAAACAAGAAACAGGACAGGAGCCTACCACAGAGAGCCTCTGAAAGACTCTACCTAGCAGGGTATGAAAGCAGTTGCTGAGACTCATAACCAAACCTTGGGCAGAGTGCAGGGAATCATCTGAAAGAAGGGGGAGAAAGAAAGACCTGGAGGGGACCGGAGCTCCACAAGGACCAAATATATCTGGGCACAGGGGTTTTTTCTGAAATTGATTCTCCAACCAAGGACCATGCATGGATATTACACTCATTTTTAAGAAAGAAAAATGTGGATTGAAAAAAAAAATTCTGAAAACTTGATCTCATGGCACAGTTCCATGTTAAGAGACAAATAGAACATTTTTGATCTAAAATTTCAAGTAGATTAACAGATGAAGGAGAATAAAAGTGCACTAAGCTACTCATGTCATGGAAAAAAAAACAAAGATGAACATCAAATTGGTTTTTAATAGTTAGATAAATGTAAGTTAAAAAGTGCTCTAGGAAAACATGCAGGGGAACTACTAAATTATTATCCATATATAGAACACCTATAGACCTTCAAAGTCACGAGTTGATACTAAAGTAAACCAACAAGATTTTCCTATACTAAAATATATAAATGAAAGAGGGTGAAAACAAAGAACAAGCCAGGAGCCTACCACAGAGGGCCTCTGAAAGACTCTACCTAGCAGGGTATCAAAACAGATGCTGAGACTCATAGCCAAACTTTGGGCAGAGTGCAGGGAATCTTAAGGAAGAAGGGGGAGATAGAAAGACCTGGAGGGGACAGGAGCTCCACAAGGAGAGCAACAGAACCAAAAATTTGGGCATAGGTATCTTTTTTGAGACTGATATTCCAACCAAGGACCATGAATGGAGATAACCTAGAACCCCTGCACAGGTGTAGCCCATGGTAGCTCAGTGTCCAAGTGGGTACCCTAATAAGGGGAACAATGGCTGTCTCTGAATGAACTCAGTGGCTGGCTCTTTGATCACCTCCCCTGTAGATGGGGGGCAGCTTTATCAGACCACAGAGGAAGATAATGCATTCAGTCCTGATGAGACCTGATAGGCTAGGGTCAGATGAACCTCCTCCCTATCAGTGGACTGGAAAAGGAGCCTGGGAGGAAAAGAGGGAGAGAGGGCAGAATTGGGAGGGGATGAGGGACAGGGCTATAGTTGGGATACAAAGTGAATAAATTATAATAAATACAGAAATTTTTAAAAATTTTTAAAAAGAAAAAATATATAAATGAATAACTAGGAAGAAAGATGTCAACTTGGAGCTAAGTGATTATAATAATGAGCAAATTAATTAAATATATCAATTAGAAGTCATATTCTAAGATAAAAGTATCTAAATTAATTGTTGGTAATAAAAAGATGAATTTATAATAAAGAGATGAAGGTTTGAGGCTGGAGAGATGGATCAGCAGTAAGAGCACTTTCTGCTCCTCTTGAGGTCCTGAGTTCAGTTTCCAGCAACCACATGGTGGCACACAACCACCCATACTGAAATCTGATGCCCTGTTCTGGCATGCAGGGGCATACGCAGATAGAACCCTCATACATAAAATAAATAAAATCTTTACAAAGAGAGAGAGAGAGAGAGAGAGAGAGAGAGAGAGAGAGAGAGAGAGAGATGATGGGTTAGTGAGAAAAATAGGAAGAATGCTATAATCCAAATCCTTAAAAGAAAAAATTCTACATTATGAATATTAGTAACTTAACAAATAGAATAAAGAACTGAAGGAAATGTTCATTCAGGAAGCATTTTAAAACCATTATGATATTAAATGATTCAAATTACAATAAAATTACTATAAATTTTTATATAAAAATTCCAATTAAATACACATAAATATTGGCTTAAAATTAATATAGAGTTTATGAAAACATGGTAAGTATGAGATATATTTTAACGGTTTGTTTTACTTATGCATGTGTGTGTGTGTGTGTGTGTGTGTGTTCACGCATGTGTGCAATTGCCGAAGGTCAGATGGGGCAGTGATCTTAGTGGTTGAGTCATTTCTCCAGCCTAAGATGGTAAATTTAATATGTCACTCAAAATATTTGAAAATGAAGTTGCTTACTTATAACTAACATCACTTGGAATTTGCCTGATTAATTTATTGTATTGGTACCATGAACACACACAGACACACAATTTTATTCAGTATCTATGCAATCTTTGTAAAATTTGTTTATACATTAAGCTATAAAAAGTCAAAAGACCTAATTGGTTAAGATTCTGTAATTTCCATTAGTCTTGAAAACCTTAGTAAAGGTTCGACTCAAAGCATGATAAAACAACTCCAGTGTTGTTAGAGCAAATACATAGAAACTTAGAATCAAAGAAGAAATTTAAAACACTGACATTTTAAATGTCCACTCACGGAACACATTATGTCAGTGTTTATAAGATAAATAAGGGTTATAACTCAGCTAGTGGAGTGCTTGCCTAGCATTCGTATGGCCCCGGTTGAGACCTAGCACTTTCTACAGCTACAAGATAATCAAGGTAGCCAGGCATGATAATTAGAAGGTAAGTTCAAAGTCATTTCTTTCCAGGGCGAGCCAGTTTTTATGAGTGTTTCAACCAGATACCTTGACAGCTCATCTGGGAAGCAACTGGCCAAATGTACATCCGGGGATAGTTCTGTGTCACTTACTAACTCACTTCAGGTGGACTGTCGCTCAGCTTTCTGTCTGCTGATACAGACAACTCTTCACCTTGATAGCAGACCCCCTCCTGCAGGCCTCCATCTGGCTCCTTGAGGGGAACATTGGCGACCAGAGTAAAATGTGTTCAGTGGGTAGGGGCAACACTTGACTTGCAGGACGTGAGGCTATGGATGTTTCATGAGATGCTTCAGTTTGGACACAGCAATTCCAGACATGGGGCACATCTCTGCTTGTACCGATCCCAGGCAATTCACAATGAGAATGACTTACAACTCTTCTTTAAAGTCTGGCTGTGCATTTAAACAGCTGCTGCCTGTGCAGGAGGGTGACAGAGTCAATTTGGCTTCCCGGGAGGAGTGTTACCACTGTTTCATGGAGAGAATTAGAGAAGCATGTCTAATCTAATTGTCTCCTAGTCACTTAAAGGAGTCTGGTCTAATGGAATTCATTCTCGGATGTTTGAATTGTGCCCTCTGGATAATCTAGAGAGTGGCTCCTCATGTCCTGGTGATGTCTAAACAGTGGTAGTGTTCTCATCATTCACTTCTCCATACCTTTCCTCGGTTTCCCTAGAAGTCGTGTAGAGTGCCACCGAACATTCAGGGGTGGGTCAAAATATTGTGTTATTAAAACCAAATTCCATGACTTCCTCTATTCATCTCCCTCTCTCCCGCTTCCCCTTCCTCAGACAGGTTACCATGCATCTGACAATGGATGACCTCAAACTCCTGAACCTCTTGTCTCCACTTTGCAAGCGCTGGAGTTGGAGCAGTGTGCTCCAGTGCCCAGCTCTGCATGGGTACTTCCTATCCAAGGCTTAAATTTAACTCTCTGAAGTATTTGTGATTCCAAATCACATCTAGTCACCTACAAATTAACATACCAGAGATTACCATGGGTTATGAGGATTTTCTAACATCAAAATGTCAACATTAAGTGTCTGTTGAATTGTAAGTCTTTATCTGTTATTGATTTCCCCTAACCTACATTATGGGTAGAGTTACAAATAATACTGGATAGAAGGAGGAGGAGGAGGAGGAGGAGGAGGAGGAGGAGGAGGAGGAGGAGGAGGAGGATGAGGAAACCTTGGTGTTTGGCTTTTTAGTGGTGGTGTTTAGTCTTAGTTTATGACCAGCCAGGATGCTTAACCTGAGACCTTGAATGGAATTAAGAGAATTTTTTTCAGCAGAGGTTAATCTGAGAGCCCTGCACACACTGCATGTAGGAGAATATCTGCCTACATAATACTCTAAGGGCAGCATTGGAAACTCTGTCACCTTTTCTTGAAAGCTGAATTTTGCCATAGTAAGAGCTCGGACATTTGGAATCTATTCTTGTCTGTTGCCATAGAAAACTGCCTGCCCTGTGTCTCCATGCACTGTACAGAGAATGGGATCAATCTAGTAACCTAGAGTACACTCAATATTGGTTGGGAGTGTCATTAATTTTCTAGGCTGCTTAACACACTGCCTCTAGTTGGGTGTTCTGACAATGCAAAAGGACTGTGTCACTGTTCTAACAGATGGAAGTCCTAAAGCTGTTGACAGAGCTAGTTATTCCTGAAGATTGGGGGGGGGGAGACTCTGTTCTAGGCATTTCTCTTTAGCTTGTGAATATTCATATTCATATTCATATTCCTATGCCCTTCTCCTGTGCGCTTGCTAGTCTCCAGTTCCCCCATTTGCTATGGTACCAGTCATATTGAGATAAAGTCCACCCAAAGGATATCAATCTAACTTGATCTCCACTGTAAGCATCTTATCTTTAAGTAATGTCACATTCTAAAGTGCTGGAGCTTAGCGATCCGGCCAGTAAATTTCAGGGAAAAGATAGAATTCAACCCAAAGCAGTTAGTAGCTTCCATTCTAGGCTTCTCTTGTGATGTATGAAAGCATCTCCAAGCATATGTTCTCACATCTACAAATGCTTTAGATGGGAATGGTTGGGTAGCAGCCATAGCCTGGCTGTACTAAGACAGTAGTGATGAATTGCTCAGAAATAGCAGGAAACTCTCAAAGGCAGTCTAGGTGACATAAGACTTATTGAAACTTATTGATGGGACATAAGCTAACAGGTGACAGAGACTTAATGACAAATGACAGATATATAGTGATAGCCTTAATAACAAGGAGCGTTTAGATGGAGTAGACAGGATGGTGGATGGACCAAGAGCCTGTGGCCTCTCTGCTCAGTTTCATTATGATCATGCTTCCCACAGGGAGAAGGGCTTTAAAGGTTAGAGTAGGTAAGTGGTAGCACCTTTGGCTTAGCTTCCTTAGTCCTTGGCTGACCAAACATTCCAAGGAGTAGCTGACTTAGTTTGTGGTTGGGAACCCGGTTCTTTTCTAGACAGTAGTAGTCTTCCCCAGTATCTGTAGAAAAGTTCCACTGGTTTCAGTCATTTTCATTGTCCTCTTTGCTTGTCAATATTGAAAATGAAAAGTGTCACTATAGGGACAAGTCACTTGATTCTGCTGTAATCTGTAGCTATTCTCTGATTTTGTAATGTAAACTGCTCTAGATGTTTTTGAGTCCCTAAGCCCAGTGAAACCTGTGCTTCCTAAGAACCCACATATCTTTCTCAAAGCTATTCTTGAGCAGAAGTGGGCCATGTGCCTTGAAAGTCTACTCTTTCCATATTGTCTCCAAATACACAGATGAAATGTCAGCAACTGAGTTTTTGTGCCAAGGTGGACTTCAGTCTTCTCCAGCACAAATGTTCTCTGCTAAAACGACTGATTCTCCTCTTAAATCTTTTCCTTGATTGGAGGTTTTTTTTTTTTTTTATGTCTAGGTCTGTGAAGAAACACCATAAATCTAATACTGGTAATGTAATAACTCTTCCTCTGGCTCTAAAAGCAGAATGGGATTTGGGGAAAATGATAGAACACCAACTTCTTGGGCCCAAAGCCATAAATATGAGCTTGAGGAACATTAATGTTCATAGATCATAAAGTTGGTGACCTTTCCTTCTGAAGGTGGTGTGCATTTTTCTGTTCACCAATGAATAAATTAAGTATATGGAAAAGTATCCTTTGCCTGTTCATGGTTCCCTGTGCAAGATGTGTCATCTCAGAAAAAGCTTAAGAGAAAGCATGTGTATCTTTAAATTAGCCTATGAACCCTTTCTTTGCAAAGTCTTTCTAGCCGAGCTGCCCGAAGCCTGGGCCTCTGACTTTTACAAAAATAAGGTAAATCTTACAGGTTGTTTACTTCAGACCTGACATGCACGTCCCTGACTCTTATGGCAGCCATCTGCCTGTAGACACAGACACCATCAGTTTCAATGACTTACCAACCCAAGAATTCCAGGTGACATACAAATCAACCTAAGTCACCTAACCAGGTATCAAAGGTCAGTTAACAACTCAGGTTTCTCCTGACCTCATGGGTCACTGCAAAGTCCAGAAGCTTGTTCAAATATAGCAGGTTCAAAATTAACAAAAGTCATGAATCTCAAGCTTCTCTCCATGTCTCTAAGTAGCATTTTGGTCCACAGATTTCACTTCCCTATGAGGCTCCACTCTGAAGCCAGAGGGAGGATTTGAGAGCTAACCAACTGATAGTCCTTTTTTTTCCCCCACCCCCTCATATCTGAACTATGATGTATAGAAGACTAAACACCATCTTAACTTATAAAATCCCTGGGTTTGGAGAATGTAGCATATGCCTGGCAATTTCTCAAACGGAACTGAAGAATTCGAAGTACCTTGGTCACAGGAGAACTAAGACTCATAGTTAATGTCAGTGTAATCCTTTCAAGTAAGGTGGAACACTCGTTCTTCTGTGTAGGAAGCTCTGAGGAGCAAGATGAATAAAAGAGGAAAGTTACATGGACCTGGTTCTCCTCTTAACCTCGTCCTGTAAATTTTCTTAATCTCAGGGAGGAACAGAGGGGCTTGTCACACAGCAGAGTCCCCTCTGCATGGTAATATCCCTCAGGCGTTGGGAGGAAGACATCTCTGCCGGTCATCTCCATTGGCTCCCCACTAAGAACAAAAAAAAAAATAAAAAAATAAAAAATTATTCTACTGTCTGCATTTCATACAAGCTCTCTTTACCTAAATATGAAACCACTGCTTTTTTGTTTCTTAAACATGTTTACTTTCTTGGACTCTCTTGGAGATCCAGGGTTCTTCTATGTATCATCACACCAGTACTGGTGGCTCCTGGGAAATACCTCTGTGTTCCATGACCCATCATGAAAATGTCAGATGCAGTAAATGCCTCATGACCTGGAATGTGCCTTGAGTTTAGGATGGAGATAAAGGCTTAGCCACAGTGTAAATATGGCTCTTACTAGATTTTTATCAGAATATCTAGAGGGGGGAAAATGTTGCAACCGCAGAACCACATGATACACAGCCATAAAATGTAATTATGTTTTGGAATCCTACAAAGCAAAAATGTCACAGAATTTTAAGACAGAAGGTTTTCAATGAAATTGTCCAGTCATTGGCTGCTTTAGGCTCTTTTCCCAGCGCCTCTAGGAACACACGTTCACTTTCTGCTTGGAGTAAACGGGCTTGTATCTTGACTGATACTAGAGAAAGTGCTTCCAAGGTGGAAGAGAGGGTTTTGATTCAAGTAAGTCTAGTGGGCAAATCTCATTTCCTAGCACCCTACAGGTAACCTGAATAGGCTCATTTCTTCCATAGGTCTGGTATAAGAAACGTTGAAATGATACCTGGTTAAGATGTGACACAAATCACAGGATGCTATAGAGATGATAATATCTCCATCTATTTCTTTATCTGAGAACATTAACTTACTCATTTATTGACAATAATATACTATTATTATGTAAATATATAAGAACATCATGGTCAGTACTTTTAATAAGATGAAATTAACATGTTTTATATTTGTAAATCCAGGCCTTTTGCTCTTAGTCCAAATTCTATGCAGATTTAAGGCATTACTATTCACTAGAGCATGTAGAAAGAGAGGACGGGGTTTCTGCTGAGCCTCACTCAGCACAGAAACAGGGTGATCTTAGTGACCGAAGCAAAGCCAAAGAAAGTGAGGAGTTAGTTCCAGAATCCTCTAGTGTGGGATGGAATGAGATTTGTACAACTCAGTCTCAGAGGTATTCACTATGAAACCACTCAGATCCTAAGTTCTCAGAAACAGATTCATCAAAAGGAAGAATTAAGTGGCTAAAGACCGAACCATAAACAACTCATGTAAGAGGAGAAAAAGAGGTGTCTCAGATGTCAGCCAGAACAAAAACGGTTAGATGATTGACACATAATATCCTGTTCTTGTAGTTCTGTCTAGGAGATCGGTAGTTCAACCTGTCTTAGGTTGCATCAATTTATTCTGTTAAATTGTGAAGCTTTATGCTTCCCTTAATGTCCTAAACTTGAGAGCAGATTTCAGAGACTGTATAGCCCACATAGCTTCAGAAAGACTGCCTGCTCCCCAGCATGGAAGGTTTGGAAACAGAAGCAGTGACTTGGAGAAAATTAAGGTTCAAATGTTCCCACTAAGACTCAGGTTAACATTTGACCCCCTTCTATGAGGAGGTGGGACCAGTCAGGCCCTTTGGGAGATGAAGAGCTTGCTCTCATGAGATAATTAACTCACTCAGAAATTAATGTTGTGGTAGATTAATGGCTTTTCTCAGGAGTGGCTTCGTTTTGAAATAGAGCTCTCTTGCTGCCTCCCGCAAGTCATGACCTGAAAGAAAGGCCCTCAGTAGATGACAAGCAGAGCCACCAGCGATATAAATTTATTTTCTTCAGAAATTATCAAGCCTGTTGTCATCAACAACCAAAAGATGGACAAGAAATTGTCCATGAGATGAGGAAGCACATTGGCTTCCCCGGAAGTGGATTAGCATCTCTGAGGAGTCATACATGGGCAACTGGGAATGTGGTAGCTAGGCCTCTGTGTCACCTTTCCAGCACACACTGACTGGAGGTTGAGATGGGAGGAGGATTCAGGGAGGGATGACCTTGTGCTTGTCCTGAATAATGCTTGACAGCCCCTGAGATGTACAAGCAGGGATAACGGACTCCTCTGGTGCAGTGGTCTGAACTGGACTGAAAACAGTGTGGGTCTGACAACAACACTGATCCTTGCTGTGTGTCTTCCAGACTACAGTCCATGTGCATTACCTCACCTGACCCTCCAATGTCCTTTGCAATGTACAGTAATCTTACAACATTTCTTTCTTTCTTTCTTTCTTTCTTCCTTTCTTTCTTCCTTCCTTTCTTCCTTTCTTTCTTCCTTCCTTCCTTCCTTCCTTCCTTCCTTCCTTCCTTCCTTTCTTTCTTCCTTTCTTTCTTTCTTTCTTTCTTAGAAAAATGTGATGTGCTTCAGGTAATGCAGTTTGTAAAGAAAAAAGTCAGGATTCCAACCTGACCCTAAGAAAGGCTATGGTGAATGTATCCATTGTCTTACATTCCTACAAACACCATGGGAGAGCTTTGTGGAATACATCTGTGAGAAATTGAAAATTCTGACTATTGAGCTCTAGCTGCAAACTTCTGGAAAGAGTCCAGCATTGAGGGGTGGGGAAGGTCTCTACAGGGAAAATTTGCATAATGGTGAAGAGCATGGAGGGCCCATAGCTCTGAGAATGAGTTGTGTGAGATTTTCACAGTTTACTGTGTAAATCTCACTGTGTGAGGAAATGATGGCAGCCGCAGTAGTATTTATTTAAGATTTTAAGAACTAATTGATACATTAAATATTTAGTTCCTACCTATTCTTCAGCAAGCCATTCTATATCACAATAGATTACAAAGAATGACAATGAGTATGGTTTACAGTGAATATTTATGGTGTAGTATCTACATAGGGCTTCAAGTGATGCACACTGTTTAGGGGAAATACAAATGTTGCTCAAGCTTCAGGTAACTCCTGAGTCTGGGGAGTAGCTCAAGCCCCAGTATCATTCTTTCTCCTGCTCTCTTCTGCTTCGCTTTATTTTTAGGCAGGTTGTCTGCACATGACATAATTGACCATGTAGAAATGACCAAGTACTTCCCAGCTTGTCTAGCACAAGATCTTACAAAAGAACTGACGGGCATGATATGCGTCCTGGAATTACCATTCTAACAAAGAAGGCTGATGACGCAATGTGTTTTATGTAGCACCACCACAGAGATAGTGGGAAGGAGACCTCCAACGTGAAGACTGCAGTAAAAATGAAAGTTGTATATCAGAACCAGGCAGCTGGCATTTATGATGCTCAAGAGAGGACCTCACACCTACTGGTCTTCATTTTTTATAACTGAATTTAGTACTCAGTATGCAATAAATGGTATATGGGCCTCCAGTTGCTTTATATATGCCACCAAACTAAAGAAGGGTTTTTTTTGGGGGGGTATAGCATCCTCCAGTGAGAGCCATTTGTTCTGATCAATCAATAGCCAACACTTCTTTTGCTGAGTAATTCTGATAACCCAAGGTTCCTAGTCACACACAACAGAAATCAGTTCAGAGCACAGTCAATATGTTATATTGAGAACCTCTCCTGACCAACAATATCCAGACCTCAGCAACAATCTTCCTTCAAGTGACATTGAAACCACGGCTCCACCACGATCCAAGAGTTGGACCACCTCTTCAGTTTACTCATGGAACAGGTTCATTAGATGCCTCTGCCTCTTCTTTTCTTCGTGTGTCTCTTTTGGGTGATTTTACTATGTATTTGCATCCTCTGGAAACCAAAATGGATTGTGAATCTCTGACTAGCCTGTGTGGGTGGTTGGAGAGACGAGCACACAATTGGTGAATGGCTTAGGGGTGTTGAGAAGGTCCCCCAATAGAGACAGCATTGCCAGCTTTATGGATAAAACCTCCTTTCCTATTGGATGACACACCGGATGATAGGGTCAAGTTTACCAGGTCAGTGGCTATTTTTTGATGATGTGGAAAAGTGACATGGGGCATGAAGGTATAAAACTTGCCTGTACTGAATGCTCCCCATGTCAGAGGATAATAACACAGATGTCAGAGCTGCTTTGTACACCCAGTTGGATGGCAAGAAGAGCACAGAGGAGACAAGAAGTCATTTAAGCAGTGACTAGAATTGTTCAATTGACTTTGCAGTTCATCTGTAAGCAATTTATTAATTCATTAATTTACCGTAGCCTTTCAAAACTTCCCATTTTTAAAAAGCTACTGATATCTATCTCACTGCTCAATTTTTTTAATACTGCCTTCATGAGAAGATTGTTTTTAGGTTGATAAACATGATTAAGTTCCACTGTTATAATGGCAAGAAAAATAGGCATGTGACATTATTTCTGACTTGTAGGCAGGGAATTTTATTGATACAATGAAAATATACATTCAGAATTACTTTCTAACAAATGCTAGAATAGAAATGCAACTGGGAACATAGTATTCATAAATCAGCTATGAAAAAATACTGCTCGTAGAACAGTCTTCATATCCATAGGCTTTAAAGATGCAGTATCAGGTGGCCTGGATCTCATGGTGTACTATGGATTTTAGTACATTCTCTACTAAATTTCTGTCTCAATAGGATCTACTCCAGTGAGCAATTAGTATTCACACAAGGACATTCATAGCATAAAAATAGCAAAGAGCATCTGAGAAACACGGTGATCATTTTCTTAAGAAAATTCGCAACAACACTTCTCGGACAGAAACAGTTTCTGGTTTCCTAGGAAAAAACAAATTATTTAAATTAGCTTATCCGAAGAATGTTTTTGATCGGTCACATCCATTTATGAGGATATTAGCTTTTGTTAGGGATATAATGTATTCTCAAGCATTGCTTTCTGGTGTGTGTGTGTGTGCTGAAATGCTCCTTGCACTTATGAACTTAGCCAGGATGTTTGTCTAGAATCCCTTGTTAGGCTTGTTTGTAAGTATTTCAATTTTGGCAGGGGGATAAAACAAAATCCCTTTGTAATCTCAGGCATGCGATGCTCAATGGGGAGGAAAATAACCCCAGTGGAGTGTTATGGCAAGGAAAGTATTTGAAATTCTGGTTCCAGAAGTAAATATCTGAGAGAGACATGCAGTTCTGAATTTTAGTGGTCAAATGCTCCTCTGCCTGTGGTTTCATTCCAGTTGACATCATTGCCTTTCCTGCATGAAGAAAGGAGAAGGCTGATTCTGCAGGAGAGCTAACAGAGAATACTCACAGGCAGGCGTTTGAACCAAGCGGCTTAGAACAAAAGAGTTGGAAGTCAGAGGTTATTCATCAAAGGGTAGAGCTGAGACTTGCATGTTGTCCCAGTTCTTCCCTCTCTGGATATGGTAGAATGCTAGATTTCAGAGAGCCATAGGATCTCGGTACTTTAACTCAGGACTTAACCTTCATGTACAGTGAATATAGTAAGTTGGGGAGCACTGCATAAGCAGATAACAGTTTAGTAAATACTGCATTTACAAAAGGCAAATAGAGGCGAACTTGTTTAGGTCTGGGGATTTCTTGCCTTTCCACTATGTCTGTTTGCCATTTGGAAGGCTTAGGTAAAGGCTTTCGAAAAGAGCAGAAGTCTTTTCAGGTAATGCTTAAAGCACGTGCCTAACCTATAATGTTTCTACATTTCCACTTTATATGTTCCTATGACTATTACTCTCACTAGTTTTCTAGTCTGTATTCCTGCCACCCCTGTAACTTTTACATTTTTTGCTTTCGTGGCTTACAGTCAGAGCAAGAAAACATCTTGTAGATGTGTCAATGAAATAAACTAGGTTCCATTGATTCCTATTAAATGTAGGATTTTGGGTTTCTATTGGCATGATAGGACACCAGGAGAAGCAATTTGGAGGAAAAAAAAAGGTGTTTATTACACTTACAGGTAACAGTCCATCACAGAGAGAAGGCCGGGCAGGAACCCAAGCAGGGCAAGAACCTAGAGGCAGGAGCTGAAGCAGAAGCCACCGAGGACGGCTGCTTCCTAACCTGCTCACTATGGCTCGCTCAGCCTTCTTCCTTATACAGCGCAGGACCACCTGCTCAAGAGTAGCATTGCCACTGTGGAGTGGGCTGCCCATATCAATCATTAATCAAGATAAAGTCCTACAGACTTGCCTCCAGGCCAGTCTGATGGAGGCATTTTCTTAACTGTATTTCCTCTTCCTAGATAACTCTATCCTGTGTCCTGGTAGCCCAAAACCAGTTAGCACAATTGTGCTTTTTGACAACTTGACACACAAACACATCACCATTCAATTAGACTCTTTGGTTTCTCTTCTGTCCCCAAGATATCATGTTACATGGTCATCTGTGCCCATACCTGTACACACACACACACACACACACACACACACACAAACACACCACAAAATTTATGTACATCCAAAATATCTTGAAAGCTTTCATTCTCTATTCCTGTGGCATCACACTGTACTGGGGAATGATACAGTCTTGTGTCTGCTTTATGTTAAAGCATCCAGTTTTAACATATGAACTCATATGCCTTATCATGACACACTGAAGTTTTTTCTAGAAGCCTGGTGTTCTTCATTTTTAATGACATGCCTGAGCATCAAGTTACTCATTCTTCCATCTTAGACAAGTCAGTTGCTGGGGCTATTTGGACTGTGACATGCCTTAATGTTTGAAATCATTTGCTTATATTTGAATTTGTCGTATTGATAGAGAAGTTTTATTTTTCCAAACCTTTTTACTTACAAGCACTGAAAACCCTCCTCTGTGGAAAGGTCTGATATGTAAAAGTGAGTTTATTTTCACTTTTATTCCTAGAATCTGGACCCATACTCTCAGATTCTGTTCCCACAAGGTTGGACGGTCTTTTGGTTTCTTCTCTGATCTCATTTCATCAGTTTCATTCACTGATGTGGTGGATGACTTCATGTGTCCTCAGAAGATGAATTTAAAGATTCCCAAGTGACATCATCTTTGTGGCCTGGCAGTTTAGAAGGATAGGCTTATCTCTCTCAATATTCATAATCAGATCTCCATCTCTCTGTCCTGTCCATGAGCTCTTCAGTTTGTGCCTGGGGAATGGAATGCTTTGGTCTGTGTAGGTCACATTGATGTCATTTCAGGGAAGGACTGAGAGAGAGCCACAGTAGGATACATGTAATGAGTGAGAATGGTCTTTTAAACACAAACTCAGAGAATTTCCCCAGATAAATCACAGCATGAATCTGGAAATGACAGAAACAAACCACCGTGTGTCCTTGTGAATGACCTACAGCTTGCAATGACAGAATCAGCTTTTAGCATTCTGGCTCCTCTTTATGAGTATGTATGCATGAAGTTCTCATGGAAGTATCTGAAAACATCACCATGTACAGTAAGGCAAGTTCTCTATTTTAATTATTAGCAAATGTCATCTCATGTATAAAATCTGATCCACTTTGTAAATGACATTCCATTATAAAATAGCCACATCCATCCAGATTCTGTCTATGAATGCTTTTCACTACAATAATACAGTTGATTTGTGGCCAAGACCATTTGGCTTCAAAGACACAAAGCATTTGTTATCTGATCTTTTACAGAAAATATCTGCTGACTGCTCTTATATTAGAAAGTTTTTCTGTTCAGCTGAGTAATCTATAATCATCTAAAAGGACTAGAAAGACACAGGCAATGACTTTGGTTGGTTGAATCAGTAAGGAAATCAATACAGAATTATATGTTATAGCCAAACTGTTGTTGGTTTGCCTGGGCAAATTAAAGTGAATATACCGACTTTTAACATTTGTCATTCACTCCTCTCTCTCTCTCTCTAATCTCAGGGATAAAATCTGCTCTAAGATCTGGCAGAAGTAAGAACCAATGGTTTGTGAGCAGGGGAATCCCAAATGCTGTCATGATCTGGAGGATGCTGATGACTTTAAATAGAGCCCCTGCATGTCTCATAAATGAAATCAGAATTTATTAAATTCTATTTCAACAACTTTTCCATATCAAAATTTTGTGTTTCTATACATATATAATCAACATGGCAGTTAGAAAAATGAAGTTTATTTTAATAATTTTATGAATATATATTATATAATTTTATTTTAAAGTTGTATTTTTTCTTTTTACATTTTTTTCTTTATTAATTACACTTTATTCCCTTTGTATCCCCCCTGTGATTCCCTCCCTCCTTCCATCCAAATCCTTCCCTTCCTCCACCCTCTGCATGCATGCCCCTCCCAAGTCCACTGATAGGGGAGGTCTTCTTTTCCTTCCTTCTGATCCTAGTCAATTAGGTCTCATCAGGAGTGGCTGTATAGTCTTCTTCTGTGGCCAGATAATGCTGCTTCGCCCTCAGGGGGAGATAATTAAAGAGCAGGCCAGTCAGTTCATGTCAGAGGCAGTCTCTGTTCCTATTACAATGGAATCCACTTGGATACTGAACTGCCATGGGCTACACTGTGCAGGGGTCTTAGGTTATCTCCATGCATAGTCCTTGGTTGGAGTATCAGTCTCAGGAAAGACCCCTGTGCTCAGATTTTTTGGTTCTGTTGCTCTCCCTGTGGAGTTTCTGTCCTCTCCAGATCTTACTGTTTCCCACCTCTTTCCTAAGATTCCTTGCACTCTGCCCAAAGGTTGCCCATAAGTCTCAGCATCTGCATTGATAGTCTGTAGGGCAGAGCTTTTCAGAGGTCCTCTGTGTCAGGCTCCTGACTTGTTCCCTCTTTTCTCCTTCTTCTGATGTCCAGCCTCTTTGCCCTTTTGGATAGGAAATGAGCATTTTAGCAAGAGTCCTTACACCCATCAGAATGGCTAAGATCAAAAACTCAAGAGACAACACATGCTGGAGAGGTTGTGGAGAAAAGGGAACACTCCTCCACTGCTGGTGGGAATATAAACTTGTACAACTACTCTGGAAAGCAATCTGGTGCTTTCTCAGACAACTAGGAATAGTGCTTCCTCAAGATCCAGCTATACCACTCCTAGGCATATATCCAAAAGATTCTCAAGTACACAATAAGGACATTTGCTCAACCATGTTTGTAGCAGCCTTATTTGTGATAGCCAGAAGCTAGAAACAGCCCAGATGCTCCTCAACTGAAGAAGGGATGCACAAATTGTGGTATATCTACACAATGGAATATTACTCTGCAATAAAAAAAACAAGGAAATCATGAAATTTGCAGGTAAATGGTGGGATCTAGAAAAGATCATCCTGAGTGAGCTGTCCTAGAAGCAGAAAGATGCACACGGTATATACTCACTCATATAGATATATAATATAGGATAAAGTTGTATTTTTTTAAGTTCCACAGTTAGTATACAACTCAAAAAGTTGACCTCAAGAAGACCAAATGAGCATGTAGAGTTATAGCACAATTTGACATTTTCACGAGCTGACAAATCTACTCTAATGAAACCCAGACATTGAAAGACTATACAGGTCACTACTTTTTTTCTCTCACTCTAATCAAACCCAGTCAGCCACGTATCTATACTCTATCTCATTTCAGCCACTTTCTACCATCTCTTTCACCACTGTCCTGGTCCAGAAAGTACTGCTTCTCTTGCCCTCTCTCTTCCCTCATTCTTATGGTTTCCATTTATTTTTCCTCTGTCAGCAAAATACACGTTTCAACACATGTCATACATATGTTGATGCATCTCTCAGCTTTATAAGGCACCATGGCTTTCCATTGTTCTTTGGGAGCAAGGAGTGCTGCACACAGTCTTTGAGGTCCTGTTGTCTCTGCCTCAACATCCTCTCTAGCTTCTTCTCATCTTTACTCTTCAGCATCTCCCCCTTCCTTTCACCTTTTCTCTCTTTCTCTTTGTTGTACTGTCTTTTGTGACACTGTCTCATTTGGTAGCCCAGGGTGGATTGAACCTTCTGTAGAGCCCAAGGTTGCCTCAAACTCATGGAGATCTTTTCATTGCCAACTCCTGAAATCACCATGTTGTTTGTAAGCTTCTTCCTATATTTTTAACCTTCCTACTTCATCTTTTTACTTCAGCCTACCTAGAAGATTATTTCCCAGGCTCTTGTAGTTGTTTTGCCCAGAACACCCAGATCCTTACAGTGTGTGTCATTACTGACATATCTATCTCAGTTCAAATAGTATTTTCTCAGTGAGGTCTTCTCTATTAGATGGTCACCCCTACCATACTGTACCAGACCATTTTCTGGGTAGCACTTGCCTCTCATGTTTCCTGAGTTTTTCTCCCTGTTTTTGTCTACTCCCTCACCAGAGAGCAGTACTGCTCAGTCACCAGTTTATATTACAAGAACAAGAAAATGAGGGCCTGGAGAGATGATTCAGTGGTTTAGAGGACTAACTGGTCTTTCAGAGGAACCAGGTTTTGTTCCTAGTACCCAAATGGTGACACCCAACTATCTCTAACCCCATTCACGAGGATCTCACACCCTCTTCTGGCCTTCACAGGCACTGTCCAATGTGGTGCATGTGTCTGCATGCAGGCAAAGCACTTGCTCATACACATAAAATTAAAGTAAATAACATTAAAAAAAAAACAAGCAAGAATGAAAAAAATGAATGAAAACATCATAAGAGTATGATGCTGTTCTCCTGAATTTTTCTTTTTGTGGTTATACAGGTGAGTAGGCTTGAGTAATGCATGCATGGTCTGAAACAGGGAGACCCAACTCAAATCCTGCTCTGTACTTGCTCGCTATTTAGTCTTAGCCTCACTCCTGAACTGCTCTGAGTTTCTGTTCACTCACTTATAAAAAGGTGACATTATTACCAAATAAATAACATTGAAGTGATTGTGGTTCTGAAAGTTGTCAGTTAACAAGCAAAGCTCTTCCGCAGCATTGTATTTGTACCTTTTAATTTTTATATGTATTTTAAAGAAGTATGTAAGTTTTGCATGAAACAGATGTATGCACATACCATTTGTAGATATGTGATGTGGTTATATTCAACTAATTAAAATACATATTATCACATTCTTTTTAGAGAACATTTAACAACTCCTTTTCTTTTCTGCTACTTTGTATCTTTTGCTCAGAATCTTTAAAAATCATGCAGAAACCTTAATGCTACCTAAAATCCTTAAACCTAGCATTTACAGAGTGCATTATAACAAGTATATCCTTATGAGAACTCCTGTCATATTTCCAGGATTAATTGAAGGACGGCAAATTGAGGCACAGTGACGGTTACAAGTTTCTATGAGGTTTTACTCCTATTCCTGACCTACTGGTTAAACCTTGAACACAAGTCTTTGAATTAAATGTTCAAAATTTTCCATTATACTGACTCTACAAACTTTTCTTGAAGCCTACGTCATGCTAAGTGTATTAGCAAAGAAGGGATCGCCCATATATAAGAAATCTGTTTAGAAATTCTGTAAGACAGAGTTTTCTTTCTCTTTGCCTTCCCCTCTCCATTTCCCAGTTCTTTCTTTAATTACGTTCTTTAATTAATTTTAATGTATTTTGATTGCTACTCCCACTCCTGCCAACTCTTGTCTCCCTCCCATTCCTGGACACACTTCCCTTCCACTCTCCAGTCAGTCCCCCAGATTCATGACTTGGTTTTGTTTTGTGATCCGTTCAGTTTAATCAAGGCCATCTGTGTGACAACTCGATTGGAACCTGATGCAGTCATCGGTGGGTACACAGATGAAGATAATTATTTCCCCTGTTGTGAATCTGTCAGTAACAAATGATTCAACAGCGAAGGCTAAGGCCCCTTGAGTCCCTTCCTCCATCCATGCATGATTGTTGAGAGACCCATTCTTGTGAAGACCCAGCATAGACATCCACAGTTGCTGTGAGTTTGTTACTGGAATGACTGTGTTTTGCTCATAGGATTTTATTTCCCAGCCCTTCTCTTTGTTGTATGGCTTATAGATCTTTTTTATGATTTTTATTTTTTTATGTTAATCACAGGTTATTTACTTTGTAACCTAGCTGTAGCCCCCTCCCTCATCTCCTCCCAATCCCACCCTCCCTCCCTCATCTCCTCCCAATCCCACCCTCCCTCCCTCATCTCCTCCCTGCCCCTTTCCTAGTCCACTGATAGGGGAGGTCCTCCTCCCCTTCCATCTGAACCTAGATTATCAGGTATCTTCGGGACTGGCTGCCATGTCCTCCTCTGTGGCCTAGCAAGGCTTCTACTCCCTTGTTTGTGAGGGAGATCAAAGAGCCCACCATTGAGTTCCTGTCAGAAATAGTCCCTGTTCCCCTTTCTAGGGAACCCACTTGGATACTGAGCTACCATGGGCTACATCCAAGCAGGGGTTCCAGGTTATATCCATACATGGTCCTTGGTTGGAGAGACAGTCTCATAAAAGACCCCTGTGCCCAGATATATTTGGTCCTTGTGGAGCTCCTGTCCTCTCCAGGTCATAGATTCTTTCCATTCCCTCTTCTACAGTATTCTCTGATCCTCAAAGGGGATTCTGTAAATGGCATGTTTAAGGCTGAGACTTCATCCATCACTACTCACATCATTTTGTGCAGGTGTGAACCTCTGTACTTCTGCCATGTGCTAGAAAGAGGCTTCTCTGATTATGTCTGAGATGCGCTGGATATAAACACAAACATGAGGAAAGAGTGACAATATCTAAACAGCAATGTTCAGTTCCCCTCCTCATTAGAACCTCTAATCACTCCCCAAATGTATGCTTGCCTGACTTCCAGGCACATCCTCTTCCCATGTAATGGGTATCAAATAAAATCAAGGCATAGTTGGTTATGTCAATAACTAGACTGGCACTATTACACTATTGCTGAAGTGGGTGGGCTGTGATTATAAAGCAGTTATGGACTTTACTGATAGTTCCTGCTTATAATCTGTCTGGCTGCATTATGGCTAAGAGGTGTGGGCAGCATGGCCATACTTTCTAGTTCTTTTTCTTTCTGAAGATGCAGACTGAACCCTGCCTGTTCTGACACAGTGGATCAGTAAAGGCATAGCCTTGGGAGTGATATACTCATGGCAATTGTTAACGTTTGTTTTCTTGGGCTGGAGATTATCTGAAAAAATAGGACCACACAGGAAGAAAAACTAATGCTTAATTCTCTATATCAATATATTTATTGGATTAGTGCTGCTTAAATCTCCATAAGATGGGAGAAAGTCAAATGGCAAAGACTTAATACTAGTGACATTTGACACACATGGCAATTTACCCTAGCAGAGAAAACAATCAGTTTTCCTAACCTCTCTCATTTGGGTGGGCAGACACCACATCGATAATAGCTGAACACTTTCTCACTGATGCCAATTCCTAACCGGTGGTATGAAGAGAAATTCTGTATTGAATTACCAACTAGTTACAATAGAATCATTTCCAACAGTAATTAGGGATATTAATCCATAATGTAGAACCGAATTCTGTATTTTTCCAAATGAAGAAATATAGGCCAGTTTACATAACCCATCTTGGAATGTGAAAGAAAAAGATCTGTTTGTACTAAAGTATGGCATATTTGCTATGTGTGAGGGTCACATGTCCTTCCCTCCCTTTCTGCTACTGCAAGCTTCCCACAGCATTCTGTGAGTAACTGTGGTAAGTTCTCCACTGAGAGGTCGATTATGCCCGATAAGAAAGGCTCTCTAGCTGCAAGCTTGTCTTGGCTTAACATATATAATGTGACATCTTGAGTCTGTGCTTCAGTGACAGTTACAGACTTCAAAGTTTTTTATAAATCCAAATTATAGTCTTGTTTTTCATGATCGCAATTGATGGGTTAGTGATGGAATTTGATCTGCTAGACTAAGACACTTGGCACTATTTCTTATCAAAGGAAGAGACATGATCTTACTTAGAGCAGATGAAGTAATGACAGTTGTTTGCAATACGGAGCCACTCTTAATTGTTAACATCTGGTTGGGACACATTCTTAGGCATCTGCTTGGCTTGGTGATGTCTGAGGAATTAGTGATTCTCAGTGGGAACCTCGAAGGATATATCAAAAGTAGTAATATATCACTTTTAAAATTTGAACAGAGTCATTTCCTGTTAGGCTTGTATTCCTCCACTTTTACAATGGTAGGATGGTTAACAGTAGCATTTCAAGATACCTTATAGCAATAAGGACCAGATGGGGTCTGGTAAACCAAGCTGAAACCACATGTGTTTAAGAAGCTGATACTGAGATTGTGAGCTGCATTTGCTGGCTTCAGAAAAGAGCCACAGTTATCCTGTTTCTGAGCCAATTCTTGCATTAAGCAATTTCTTGAAGAAACTGTACCCCTGTTCTTCTTTGCTCTTTAGCAGATCTTTCCAAATGAACATCCCGTCCCAGGTCCTTAAGAGTCAGAAATGCTATTTTCCCCGAAGCTCACTAAATACTCTCCCTTAAGGTCCCCGTGTTCTCTATTGTGTAAATGTGCCACAATTCCTGTATCCATTTCTCCGCTGAGGAACATTTAGGTTGTTTACAGATCCTGGCTATTACAAATAAAGTTGCTATGAACATAGTTGAACAAATTCCTTGTTGAATGATGAAGCATTTTTTCCAGTATATGCCCAGGAGTGGTAAAGCTAGATCTTGAGGTAGTGCTATTCCTGATTTTCTGAGAAAGCATCAGGTTGATTTCCAAAGCAGTTGCACAAGTTTGCACTCCCACTAGAGGAGGGTTCTCCTTTCTCCACATAGAAATCATGAAATTTACAGACAAATGGATGGAACTAGAAAGGATCTTCCTGAGTGAGGTAACCCAGAAGCTGAAAGACACACATGGTTTATACTCACTCATAAGTGGATATTAACCATGTAATATAGGATAACCATACTAAAATCTACAGATCTAATGAAGCTAAACAACAAGGAGGACCCCAGGGAGGATGCTTAAATCTCATTTAGAATGACAAGCAGGGTAGACACCAGAAGCAGTGGAAGAGAGGGAAGAGGATGAGAATCTCCTATAGAGGGTCCTCTGAAAGACTCTACCCAACAGTGGATCAAAGCAGATGCTGAGACTCACAGCCAAACTTTGGTCAGAGTGCAGGGAGTCTCATGGAAGAAGAGATTACTAGAAGAACAAGGACGAAACAGGAGCTCCCCAAAGACCAACAAAGCTAAAGTTTCTGAGCCCGGGTTCTGGGGGAGGAGCTGCAGAGACTGATGCATCAACAAGGACTATACACGAAGAGAACATTGACCCCATGCTCAGATGTAGCAAATTGATAGCTCAGTCTCCATGTGAGTTCCGGAGTAAGGAGAGCAGGAGTTGCCTCTGTCATGAACTCAGTTGCCTGTTCTTTGATCACTTTCTTTTGGGGTTGTGGCAATGCCAGGCCACAGAGGAAAAGGATCCATGTAGTCCTGATGAGAATGGGTAAGCTAGGGACAGAGGGCAGGGGAGGAGGACACCCCCTTTCAGTGGACTAGAATATCTAGGTTGTGTCCAGATTCTGGTTATTATGAATAAAGTTGCTATAAAGTTGTATAGTGGAGTAACTTTCAGGTATATACACAAGAGTGGTATAGCTGGGTCTTCAGATAGCACTAGTCCCATTTGTCTGAGAAAGTGTCAGATTGATTTCCAAAGTGCTTGTACTAGTTTGCACTCCCACCAGAAATCCCCTAAGGAAGTGGAAGCAGTCATCAAAATTTTCTACTCTCTACCTCCCCCAAAACAAGGGCCCAGGGCCAGATGGTTTCTTTGTAGAATTCTACCTGACTTTCAAAGAAGAGCTAATACCAATACTCTTCAATCTATTCCACAAAACAAAAATGGAAGAAACATTACCAAACTCATTCTATGAGGCCGCAGTCACCTTGATACCTAAACTGTATGAAGATCCAACAAAGAAAGAAAACTTCAGACCAATCTCTCTTATGAACAATGGTGCAAAAATACTCAATAAAATACCCACAAACCAAATCCAAGAACACATCAAAGATATCATCCATCATGACCAAGTAGAATTCATCCCAGGCATGCAGGGGTGGTTCAGTACATACAAATCCATCAATATAATCCACCATATAAACAAAGTGGAAGAAAAGACAAATAAACAAACAAGCAAAAAACAAACAACCCACATGATCACCTCCTTAGAAGCCAAAAAAGCATTTGACAAAATTCAACTTTTCTAGTGCTCTCCTTGCTAAGTGGAGTGATCAGCACAGAGGGCGCTCGAGAGCTGGTGAATGGATCCATCTGCCTGCCTTCAGGCCGGGCTCTGACACTTAACAGCACCTGCCTTTGGCAAATGGCCACTGACACTCCTTGACCGTTGGTTTCCTCATCTGTCGCACGGAACAATGAAAATACTTAAACAGTCATGGCAAGGATTGTGTCCCCAAATCAGAATCCTAGCATAGCTCTCGGCCTGCAAATGATTGATATTGTAAAATTGTTAGAGTTAACCTCATGGGCTCTTATTAACTGAGAGAACGAAAGTGGCCGCATGATCGCGAGTGTGTGGGTAGGTGTGCATATGGAGGAATCTAGTTGATGTTGCTCGACCTCTTTCACTAACAGAAGCAGGGGGCTCTCACTGAATGAAAATGGCTCAGTTCGGGTTAGTCTAGCTAGTCAGCCTGCCCCCAGAAACACCTCGGTCTCTGCCTCCGAAGTGCTGGGATTGCAGGGCACCGGAGTCCACTGACCACATGTGGGGTCTGCCCCCCTGCACTTGTCTCAGGCCTGCCTACTGCACACATCCGAGGTCTGTGCTACTGCATCGGCGTTGGTCCGCCCCGCCGCATGTTTGCGATCGCTCCACTGCTCGTGTCTAGGCATAGCACCGACAGCATGTGTTTAGGTCTGTGCTTCCTGCACAGTAATGACAGAGCCCTCAGGAGCGAGAAGATGGCACTGTCCCCTTCGGAACTGGGGCAGATGATGGTGGTGAGCTACCAAGTGAGCGCTTGCGTCTTCTCCAAGAGCAACAGGTGTTCGTAACTGTTGGGCCACGTATCTATCTGGCCCATATGTTCTGTCGGAACCATGGGTACCTGAGTGTAATGGGTGGCTCTGTCTAGGAATAAATACCCCTCCGTGCTTTGTTGTCTTATGGTTTTAAAACAGCTGCAAGTTCATAAGGAAATAGTTTGAATAGACATCCCTACTTAAAAGCCATAGCCAATTCCTTTTAGAAATCGGCACTTGCTAATTTCTTCTTGTAACTAAACAACTCATTAAGAGAACACTGGAGAGAGTTAGCATATTACTGGCCTTCAGCTTTGCCCTCTATCTATTGGCTAGAGTTCAGAATCAATACCTAATTAGATCCAGTCAGGCTGGTGGAAGAGCAAATGCCATTTCCTTCTGCCTCTACTGGAATGTCTGACTCCTCAGAAGGAAATCATACAGTATCTTCTCCATCATCACAGATGCCCAGGGATGCTTATTCTTTGATACTAATGACTTCTGTCCTTTCAGGCTCAGGCAGATCAAGACATCTTTTCTCTCTCACTAAAGTGGCCAATTAAAAACACTGATTGAATTTGCTTCCATGTCTCTTAATCTCTTTTTGGCATTGTTTTATATGTTTTCTTCTCAATTTCGGGTTTCCATTTTTATGATGCAAAACACTAAGGCTTTTAAAAACTGAGTCTTTTCCCTCTATTCCTATATAGACATATAATATAGGATAAACCTACTAAAATCTGTATATCTAAAGAAACTAATCAAGAGGGAGGACCCTGACGAAAATGCTCAATCCCCATCCCGAAAGACAGAGGATGGATATCAGAAGAAGAAGAAAACAGGAAACAAGTTAGGAACCTGCCACAGAGGGCCTCTGAAAGGCTCTGCCCTGCAGACTATCAAAGCAGATGCTGAGACTTATGGCCAACTGTTGGGCAGAGTGCATGGAATCTTATGAAAGAAGTGGGAAATGGTAAGTTCTGGAGAGGACAGGAACTCCACAAGGAGAGCAACAGAACCAGAAATTTGAACACAGAGGTCTTTCCAGAGATCCATACTCCAACCAAGTACCATGCATGGAGATAACCTAGAACCCCTGCACAGAGGTAGCCCATGGCAGTTCAGTGTCCAAGTGGGTTACATAGTAATGGGAAGAGGGCCTGTCTCTGACATAATCTGATTGTCCTGCTCTTTGATCACCTCCCCCTGAGTGGGGAGCAGCCTTACCAGGCCACAGAAGATGACAATGCAGCCACTCCTGATGAGATCTGATAGACTAAGATCAGAAGGAAGAAGAGGACCTCCCCTATCAGTGGACTTGGGGAGGGGCAGGCGTGAAAAAGGGGAAGGGAAGGTGGGATTAGGAGGGGAGGAGGGAGGGGTTTATAGGGGGATACAAAGTGAATAAAGTGTAATTAATAAAAGTTAAAAAATAAACAAATAAACAAACAAAAAACTGAAAGTCATGGGCTAACGTATTGTTCTAGCGTTTTCTACTTTCTTTCATACCCCCAATGCATGAGTCACTGGCCTGTAAAGTACATGTTTCCCCTGCATTCTTTCATGTGCTGGGCACAGTGGTTCATGTGATAATTTGGGCTGATTCCGCCTGTTCTTTAAAGAACATGAAATGTAGCAATTTCTGGGTTATGATGTATAGTACAAAAGATAATCTTTGTTCTCTATTTTTTCTCTCTCCCACTGTTATATAACTTAACCTCCCCAAGACCATCATCATGTCAAAAACCGTCAGATCAATCCAATCCCACATTGGTATATATATTATTTTCAGAAAATTGCATTCTTCAGTTCAGCAAGATGAGATAGTTAATTTGGATTTTCCTCACTTTATCAACTTTCAATTCCATCTGCAGGCGGCACACAGTTACAGGTTTCTTTCACAGCAATGGGAATATCTACCCAATACAAAAAGGGTTAGCAAGGATTGGTTTTTGTTGTTGTTCTCTCTCTCTCTCTCTCTCTCTCTCTCTCTCTCTCTCTCTCTCTCTATTTCCTTCTTCCTTTCTTCCTTCCTTTTCTTTTTTGGTTTTTTGAGACAGGATTTCTCTGTGTAGCCTTGGCTGTCCTGGACTTGATTTGTAGACCAGGCTAGCCTCCAACTCACAGAAATCTGCCTGCCCCTGCCTCCCCAAGGATTACAGGTGTGTGCTACAGTGCTGGGCAAGAAGGATATTTTAAAAGGAAGGAAATTTGCTAGGAATATTATGGTCTTATTAAAAAATGTTAAGGCAAGTAAAATAGTCAAGCAAATGATTAAAACACAAAGTAATATAACAAACACCCTTTGGATTATTCCTTCTATTATCTTATACATGGTCCTGAGGTGAGTTTGCTAAACAGAGTAGTAAAATCATCTCCTAATTTTTCTCTAATTCCTGAAGGAGAGGATAAAGGTATAAAACATTATCCTTTTTGACTAATATATACTGTAATACTGCAGTTTTGTGCGAAGATTTTAATTACAAGAATCTTTCCTTTGTCAACAATCATGCTCATTTTATCTATCCTTCACCGCCAACTCACCCATACACATACACGCTATACTAACATGAAAGGTTCTGTGATTTTCTCATTTCATAAAATATCATCATCAATCCTAACATACCTGTGGTTCATAGAATTCTCTAAAAAGCTGCACTGGTTCATATTTTTCAAATCATTCTCTATTGGCAGTTCTTTTGGAAACTCAGGGAGAAAAGTTATTAGAGGCTTAGCAGGCACATGCATGGCACAAACATTTTGATCTCATTTTAAGAGTATTTACCCATTCTAGGTAGACAATGTAAAGTCTTTAGCAACATGTATTGATTTTCAGGGACCCCACCATTTATTTAATAGGGAAGATACTGCTGATTTCCTTTTGAGGAGTCAGACATTCTGGTACAGGCAGGAGGAAATGGCATTTGTTCTTCCACCAGCCTGACTGGATCTAATTAGGTATTGATTCTGAACTCTAGCCAATAGATAGTGGGCAAAGCTGAAGGCCAGTAATATGCTAACTTTCTCCAGTGTTCTCTTAATGAGTTGTTTAGTTACAAGAAGAAATTAGCAAGTGCCGATTTCTAAAAGGAATTGGCTATGGCTTTTAAGTAGGGATGTCTATTCAAACTATTTGCTTATGAACTTTCAGCTGTTTTAAAAGTATAAGACAGCAAAGCACTGAGGGGTACTTATTTCTAGACAGAGCCACCAATTAGATCTAGAGGTCCAAAGGCTCTGAAAAAATATATGGGCCGCATAGATAGCTCAATAGTTAGGAACACTTTCTGCTCTTAAAAAGAACCCTGGTTGGTTTCCTAAAACTCACATAGTGGCTCATAACTATCAGCCACTCCATTTTCAAGGGAACCAATGCTCTCTGGTGACCTCTGAGGGCACAGGAAATATACACAATGCACATATTCCATACAGGCAAAATACTCATAAATAAAAACAGTAAAATAAAATAAAAAATAAAACTGTCTATTTCACTAGGTGGAAAAGCAGTATTCGTAATTAGTATGCCTATTGCTTATCTGGTAGAGATTTAAAACATGTATTTACTTACAGCATTTCAGTATGGTCTGTCATAGTTTCATCTGTGAACTTGGTAAAACCCTGAGTCACTTGGGAAGAGAGAACTTTTGAGAAATTACCCAGATGAGATTGGCTTGTTGCCATGGCTGTGAAGCACGTCCTTGAGTGGTAACTGATGTAGGGATGACTAGCCCATGTGGGCTGTGCTATCCGTAGGCAGAATGGGCCAGGCCAGCTTAAGAAAGGTAGCTAGTTCCCACCATTTGCCTACAAATCACATGATTTCCTTGTTTTTAATTGCCGAATAGTATCCCATTGTGTAAATGAACCACAATTTCTGTATCCATTTCTCAACAGAGGGGCATCTGAGTTCTTTCCAGATTGTGGCTATTACGAATAAAGCTGCTACAAACATGGTTGAGCAAATGTCCTTATTGTGTACTTGAGAATATTTTGGATATATACCTAGGAGTGGTATAGCTGGATCTTGAGGTAGCACTATTCCAAATTGTCTGAGAAAGTGGCAGATTGATTTCCAAAGTGGTTGTACAAGCTTACACTCCCACAAGCAATGGAGGAGGGTTCCCCTTTCTCCACATCTCTCCAGCATGTGTTTTTACTTGAGTTTTTCATCTTAGCCATTCTGATGGGTGTAAGGTGAAATCTTAGGGTCGTTTTGAATTGCATCTCCCTGATGACTAAGGACACTGATTATTGCTTTAAGTGTTTCTCTGCCATTTGATATTCCTTTATTAAGACTTCCCTGCTTAGCTCTGTACCCCATTTTTTAACTGGATTACTTGATCTGTTGCTGTTTAACTTCCTGAGTTCTTTATTTATTCTAGATATTAGTCCTCTGTCTGATATAGGGCTGGTGAATATCCTTTCCCAATCTGTGGGCTGTTGTTTTGTTCTGCTGACAGTGTCCTTTGCTTTACAGAAGCTTTTCAGTTTCAGGAGGTTCTTATGAGTGAGATATCCCAGAAGCAGAAAGACAACATGGTGTATATTCACTTCTATGTGGATATTAGAAATGTAATGTAGGATAAACATACTAAAATCTGTGCACCTAAAGAAGCTAAGCAAGAAGGAGGACCCTTGGTAAGATGCTCAATCCTCACTCAGAAAGGCGAATGGGATGGCATCAGAAGAGGGAGAAAACAGGGAGCAGGACAGGAGCCTACCACAGAGGGCCTCTGAAAGACTCTACCCAGCAGGGTATCAAAACAGATACTGAGACTCATAGCCAACCTTTGGGCAGAGTGCAGGGAATCTTATGAAAGAGGGGGGGAGATAAAAGGACCTGGAGGGGACTGGAGCTCCACAAGGAGAGCAACAGAATCAAAAAATCTGGACACAGGAGTCTTTTCTGAGACTAAAAATCCAACCAAATACCATGCATGGAGATAATCTAGATCCCCTGCACAGATGTAGCCCATGGCAGCTCAGTGTCCAAGTGGGTTCCCTAGTAAGGGGAACAGGGACTGTCTCTGACATGAACTCAGTGGCTGGCTCTTTGACCTCCTCCTCCTGAGGTGATCACCTTACCAGGCCATAGAGGAAGGCAATGCAGACAGTCCTGATGAGACCTGATAGGCCAGGGTCAGATGGAAGGGGAGGAGAACCTCCCCTAGCAGTGGATTTGGGGAGGGGCATGGAAGGAGAAGAGGGAGGAAGGGCAGGATTGGGAGGGGATGAGGGAAGGGGCTACAGCTGGGATACAAAGTGAATAAACTGTAATAAATAAAAAGAAAAAGAAAAAGAAAGATAGCTAAGAAAGCCAAAGGGAACAAGGCAGAACTCATCATTTTTCAATGGCTATTGTTTCAGTTCCTGCCTCAAAGTTCCTCCCTTGACTTTCTTAGAGGATGACTGTAGCCTGTAATGCAAACTCTTTTCTCCCTCAAGTTGCTTTTGATCTATATTTTATTACACACCAGAGGAGCAAAGTACGGTATTTTCCATATAATTATACATGAATATAGTACCTTAAAGATCCCCATTACATATTTTTCTGCTCTATAGGAATAAAGAAACAGCAGGCTCAACATTCTTTTTTACCTAAATTTTAAATTATTGTGGATCAAATCAAATTTCTTCAAAATGATTTTTTAGCCTTTCTTTTATTTTTTGTCTAAGACTATGTAATTGTTTTCCTTCTTGTTTGCATAAGGTTTCATAATTCTTAGAACAAAAAATCAAAGAATTGCATACATACACATATATGTATGTATTTTTCATGCATGCATGTATATATTTCCAATATTCCAGGTTCCATCTGTGATACTACCAACAGTGTTGTCTAAAAACTGCTGCATAAAACCATGGAACTGGCAGGGTGGAAAAAGTTTACACACTTTTCTAGCTCTGCCCAAATATAATTTTACTGAAAGATGGAGGCGATGTTTGTGTTTTTTTTTTAATTTAATTTTATCTTGTTAATTACACTTTATTCATTTTGTATCCCCCCATAAGCTCCCCCTTCCTCCCTGCTTGGTCCCACCTTCCTCTCCCCCCTCCCCCTTCTCACATGCCCCTCCCCAAGTCCACTGATAGGGGAGGTCCTCCTCTCCTTCCTTCTGATCTTAGTCTATCAGATCATATCAGGAGTGGCTGCATTGTCATCTTCTGTGGCCTGGTAAGGCTGCTCCCTCCTTAGGGGGAGGTGATCAAAGAGCAGGCCAAATCAGATTATGTCAGAGGCAGTCCCTCTTCCCATTACTATGGAACCCATTGGACACTAAACTGCCATGGGCTACATCTGTGCAGGGGTTCTAGGTTATCTCCATGCCTGATACTTGATTGGAGTATGAGTCTCTGGGAAGACTCCTGTGTTCAAATTTCTGGTTCTGTTGCTCTCCTTGTGGGGTTCCTATCCTCTCTAGATCTTACTATTTCCCATTTCTTTCATAAAATTCCATTCACTCTGCCCAACAGTTGGCCATAAGTCTCAGCATCTGCTTTGATAGTCTGCAGGGCAGAGCCTTTCAGAGGCCCTCTATGGCAGGTTCCTAACTTGTTTCCTGTTTTCTTCTTCTTCTGATATCCATCCTCTTTGCCTTTCAGGATGTGGATTGATCATTTTAGTCAGGGCTCTCTCTCTTGATTAGTTTCTTTAGATGTACAGATTTTAGTAGGTTTATCCTATGTTATATGTCTATATGAGTGAGTATATACCATGTATGTCTTTCTGCTTCTGCGACAGCTCACTCAGGATGATCCTTTCCAGGTCCCACCATTTACCTGCAAATTTCAGATTTCCTTATTTTTCATTGCAGAGTAATATTCCATTGTGTAGATGTATGTGGTTTCTTTTTGTACAGTGCTTTTTACAAACTAGGAGAATGCAGCCACCGATCTACATACCCAGAGCAAGCAGGGCAAATATTGCTCCGGGGGTATATCAGCTAGTTAAGTGCATTGCAGCATTCCAGGGATATTTCTTGTACATTGAGTTGTGTTTTCAAGAGAATCTTGGATTTTTTTTCCTCAGTGATTTGATTTCAGAGTGAATTTCAGTTTACCTAGGAACACAGTGGGAAAAAGTGCCTTGCAATGACTGCTTATAGAATAACCGATAGAGAAAAGAGACGGTCTGTGCATGCGTTTTTCTTTTCCCAGAGAAAAAGAATGTTCACCTGTAATCAGTTCTATACATATTTTCAAAAGGTAGAAAAGCCAGTGAATTCTATTTGACTTGCAGAACTAGGGTTTAGTTTATGTCAAGGTATCTAGGCTTTCCTTTAAAAAACAAGTTATAGAGGGTTTTTATTAATGTACAAGAGTTGTGTGAATTTAATGTATAAAACATTATAACTCTGCAGATAAGTATACAATTGTGAATTCAAAATGTGTACCATTACCTTGTCATCTCTACCAGTTTCCATCCATCCCAGTTATAATTATTCTGTGCTGATGGCTCTTGACATAAGATCTCCTCTCAGGAACTTCATCTATGCCGTGTATTGTTAACCGTAGGCTCCGTGCTACACATCTGATCCGTAGGACTCACTCTGAAACCTTGCACTCTTTAATTAACACATTCCTACTTTTCCCCCTTAACAATTTCAGCTGCTGACAACAATTGTGTGCATTATGAACTTGAATCTTTAAGATTCATCATATAAACAGTGTCATATAGTACTTGTTATTCTGTGTCTGGCTTGTTTCACTTAGCTTAATGCTTCAAATGGCACAATTTTCTGATTTCTTTTTTTAAAGCTGAGAAATATTTTTGAATTGTTACTTATATAACACACACAACAAACTATTTAATTAAATGTTATATATCATCTGTGGAATACATTTTATCAATAATGACATGACCATGCAGTTAGGTTCCTTACACATCTTGGTCGCTGTGAGTAAGGTTGTAGTGAAGCTGGGGGGTGGGGGGCACATGTAGCTTCATGTGCTATGTGTTGTATTTAAGTCAATAACTCAGCTTAAATTATTCCCCCTGGCCCTTCTCTAATGTAAGTCTCATGGTTATGTTGCCTTAACCCTTTATTGACCCAGGAACATGTTTATCACCTTTTTTCACACTATACATTTTTCCCTCCCAGTGACAGTATTTTTCTTTGACAGTCTTTACTTAAGACACTTTAAAACTATAGTCTCACTATTGTTGGCCTGTAAGATTTCTGTAGGAAATCACTAGGATTTATGAGTTATTTCCACTGACCTTAAGACAAAAGCACTGGAGAATGTTGACAGTCTTTAATCATCTGGGGTAGTGGTTAAGCATATTGTTAGTCATTGAAAAACCACTCTATCTAGTCTAAGTTAGAAAATATTTACCAACATGTGGAGATTCTCCTAAGATACACATATAGAAATGATGGGTGAATTACAGGAAAAAAATGTGTGTGAGTTTAATTTTAAAGAAATAAATAAAGACTCAAAGGTCCACAGATGGAAAAGGAAGATAAGCCTAGGAAGGTGAAGAGGAAGTGGAGGCCAAGGACTAGGAGTGCATCTGTAGAGCCTGAAAACCTGGGCCCAAATGATGATGACTGCAGTCCCTAACTCACTTCAACACTAACAACATTTTGAATGCAAACTCAACATCTAAATACTCAAGTGGCAAAGATAGATGGCATAAAAGGAGTTAGAATATAAGACTAACTGAATAAAGACATATATCAAATTGACACATAGCTAAAATGCTTCAAACTAAAGTACAGTCTGTAATCTGTGTGCTAAAAAATTCTAAAATTAATAGTCTCAGGATATAAGTAAAAAGTAACAGACCAAAACTATGGAAAGAGAAAAAGTATTAATATAGATAAAAGTAAAAATTAATGCAACGGGAATACAGAAGCAACGGAGAAGAAAAGATCTCAAAGTGTGTTGAGAATATGGATCAAGTTCTCGTTTCATTCACGATGTGTCTGGGGAAAAGAAGGAGCACTGAGAAACGTGAGAGGCATAATAAAGGTTCATGCAGACATTTCAGTGTTACAAAAGTGTGAAAAAGAATTTTATGTGGACCTATTTGGAATCTGAACAAAGCAGATTAATACACAGATGCTTCCATGTCTGTCTCTGGAAAGACAGATGCATTCATAAGTGACTCAAGAGAACTTTAAAAATCTAATAGTCTGAAGCCATTTAAAATCACATCAGGGATGGCAGTGTAGCTCAGCAGTACACCGCTTGGCTGGTTCCTCTCTCCAGAATCCCCCCACAAAGTCTCAAACTAGTAATTAGAATCACCCGTCCTTCAACAAAATGTATATCACACAAAGTCGCACGGCTAAGCAAATGAAAAGCCAGTCGCAGATCGGAAGCCAAGTTGTGGCAGATGTTCAAGGAATATGCAAATTTGATGTAGATTCTTTAGAATAATTTAAAAAGTGAGATATTGTCTCATTTTTTTATAACAATATTATGGTTTTGAATATTACTACCAGTATAAAAAGAGACATTGTAAGGGCATTTCACCTGCTGAAGTGGATTTAAGTGTCTAAACAGAACTCAAGTAATCTGAATGCTTGATGATACAAAGTAAGTATCATGTTAGGATCATATAGGGTCTGCTACACAATGTGAAAATGGCTTAATATTTCCTAATCACTTAATGTTCAAAGGAGCAGAAGCCAACAGTCCAATGTATTGGCACTTAGACAAAGTTAGACAATTCAGGGTTAATACAGGCTTAAAGCTCTGTTACCATGGACTCAGCTTCATTTATCTTCTCTCTGTGTAGAATTTAGCTTATGGATGGTTCCCTGCACAGTTGCAAGATGTTAATAGCAAATCCATCTGGAGAAAAGAAGTCAGATGCATCTCTGCCATGTCTTTTTCCCAGAACCCCTAAGAAGTAAATGACTTATGTTTCTTTGGCCAAGGTCATGTCACTTATCCATATTCAAAGCAGTCACTGACAGAAATAATGGAATTACTATGGTTTATTCAGACTAATAAAAAATCATCCTTGGGACTATGGAGCTGTCCAGCCCACAAGCTATATAACCTCTGTATGTCTGAACAAAATCTGCTGTTTTCTTTTAGCAAAGTAGATCTGAAATAATGGATTAGGAAGCAGCTGTAGCATTCATACTAAAGACAGAATGTAGGATCTGGAGAAATGGCTGGGTAAATAATATGAATGGCTCTTCCATAGGACCAAGGTTCATTTTTTCAGGAACCACAAGGTGGCTTACAATTTTCTGCAACTGCATTCCAGGATGCAGTTGTTTGAATGAAATTGTCCCCCATCGCCTCATAGGGAATGACACAATTAGGAGTTGTGGCTTTGTTGGGGTAAATGTGGCCTTGTTAAAGGAAGTGTGTTACTGGGGGTGGGCTTTGAGGCTTCAGAAGCTCAAGCCAGGCCCAGTGTCTCTCTTTCCGCTGCCTGCCGATGTGGGTGAAGAATTCTGAGCTACCTCTCCACCATCAAGTCTGATTTCAGGCTGCCATGTTTCCTGCCATGATGATAATGGATGAAAGCTCTGAACTGCAAACCAGCCCTAGTTAAATGTTTTTTTTTTTTATAAGAGTTGCCATAGTGACAGTGTCTCTCCACTGCAATAGAACACTAAGACACAGGGCATTATGTGTCCTCTTCTGACCTTCATATATATTGCAGAAATGATAGGCATACATGGAGGCAAAACATTTATTCATCTACAATTAAAGTAAAGTAAATATTTTTGAAAGGGAGAAGAAGAAACCATTTACATAGTTAGATTTAAAAAAAGAAAAAAAACTTAGTGTTCAATCTTGACTACAATCAAAAATGAAAATCACTTGTAATGAAAAATTGAAATTAAACTACTTTCACAGAGATGATATCCCCAGACCCTAAGTTCTTTTTTGGGAGCTAATAAGGATATAAGCCTCCCTATTTTTATTTAAATGGATGTCTTTACTAAATCCCTTGAAGTGGAAAGAACTTCAAGTGAAATGCAGGGCTTGCCAGAGACTTCGTGTGTGTGTGTGCCTATGATGATTATGTGAACAGAAGTTTTAGAGAATATATCATCAAATTAATATAATGTATGAACTTGTTTAAAGAGTTTTGGGGACTAAAAATATAGCTAAATTATAAAATATATAATTTATAAGCACCGTAAAGGAGTTAGCAATAAATCTCTTGAATGTTCATGGAAAAAAATCATAGAATCTAATTGCTAGCTTAGAAGTCCTATGCCCTCACATTTCTAGGTGGAAAGGAAATAAAGATACCAGTTTCATAGGGTGAGTTGAAGAAGTCAATGATGCACTACATACAAATCATTTATCATTGTTCTTAGCTTGGCACTCAACAAAAGAAGCTTTTAGAATATAACTTTATGGAAATACTTCATTATTTTTAGAAGTTATGAAATATTTCCCAGGAGCTCTAGAATTTTTCAAAACAATCATAAATCACAGGATGGTATTTGCAGTTCTCAGCTACTTTAAATCCAACACACCTTTCAGCTCTAAATCAAAGCTGAGTGGTTCTCTTTGCTGTGGAGTCTCAATGCTGGGCACACAGTATGTCCTATTTCACATCTCAGTTCAAAGATTTTTATCTTTATATTACATATGGATAGACTTTTTTCCAAACATCCAAATAATTCTTTTTTTTTTATTTAAAAAATAGAATGCTACTTATTAATTTCTTTTAGGGGTGGAGAGTCAACTCTGGGTGTGGAGGTCAGCAGCTAACTTGCAAGGAGCCAATCCTCTCCTTCTATGAAGTGTCTTATAGATGGAATTCGAGGTGAGCTGACAGACACTTTTACCCACTGAGCCATCTTGCCACTTGGTTTTTGTTACTTCTGTATGCAACGTGTAGTATCTATTTGTAAGGTTTTTTTTGTTTTGTTTTGTTTATTCCGGGTGCTATTCTAGGTTCGAAGAATAAACCAATAAGATCCCCTGCACTCACAGAGACTGCAATTTAATCAGGGAAACAAATATTAAGTAATCACCAGAAGGATTAGGAAGCCATTGTAGCAGAAATTCCTAGTTATTCAATTCCTGTATTTCTTGGCTGAAAGCACTAACAGTTCCCGTGCAATTATATGTTTCCATTGGATGAAGTCCTTGCTGATATGACTGGAAATAGTTCCATTTCCTGGCCAGTGCTATCTTCCATGTCTCCCTGTATTTTGTGTTCAACTGAGTAGAATTGCATCATAGAGTCCCATGGGGTGAGAGAGCCTTAGACGCCATTCCCTAAGCCGCTATGTGAGGGAAAGCCACCTTTGGGCTGGAAACATTGCTTTGGACTATTTCATGCAGGACAAATAAAAGTATTTTGCGTCTGCCTTAATTTTGGCTTTATTTGTACCCTACTGTGGTATTCTTTGGGTTAAAGGTGTGGAAGGACTAAGGGCGTTAGTTATAAGTAGGCAAACAAAAATGAGCAGGGTAGACAGTTTTGATGTACCCAGGCAATTTTAGGGAAAGAGTAGGACTGGCCTCATGGAGAAGGTAACCTTGTTAGCTTGTTAGAGCCAATATCCACAGACTGCAGCTTAACCAAAATCAGTTTTCTCAGAATTCTGAAGGCTAGGAATCTAAGCCTTCAGATCTAATCTAATGTCAGCAAGATGAGTTTTTCTAAGCCTCTCACTTCAGCGTAAGCAGATATCTTCTGTGTGTTTACTTGATGCTCCTTTGTATGTTCCTGGATCCCAAGTACTAGGTGCGGTCTGATGTCGTGACCTGATACCCATCCTCCTTTATGAGCAGGTGTATTAGTTGGAGAGGCTGCAGCAGTGAAGTAACTCTGGGTATTTAGTGATTAGAAGGTAACAATGAATTGCCTTCTAGTTCTGGAGGCTGAAAGTCCTGTATCAAGCATTAGTCAAATGGACTCATTTATGAGAGGGAGGGTCTGTCTAGGCTTCTATTGTTGACTCCTATACTGTCATTTTCATTTTTACTCACTGTCGTCTCAAGATGCAGCATCACCATCTGCATTTTTCCTTTTCCAAAAATGTGCTAGTCATATTGGATTATGAAGAGGACCTAGAGGCCCTGCTCAGATGTAGCCAATTGGCAGCTCAGTCTCCATGTTGATTCCTAAGTAAGAGGAGCAGGGGCTGCCTCTGTCATGAACTCGGTTGCCTGCTCTTTGATCACTTTCCTGCGTGATGCAGCCTTACCAGGCCACAGAGGAAGAGGATCCAGGCAGTCCTGATGAGACTTGATAAACTATGGGTAGATGGCAAAGGAGGAAAACTGCCCCTTTCAGTGGACTAGAGGGAACAGGATGGGGGAAGAGAAAGTGAGGGTAGGACGGGGAGGAGTTGAGGGAGGGGGCTTCAATCTAGATATATAATGAATAAATTGTGAAAAAAATTAAAATTAATAAAATAAAATAAAACCCACCCCAATGTCTTCTTTTTAAGTTAATTACATCGTCAAAAACTCATATTTTCAAATATAGTCCGTCCTGCTCTGAGGTTCTAGGAGTTGGAGCATGGAGGGGTTCTGACACATTCCACAGCAGTGGTATTCCACAAAGCCTTGAAACAACTGAGGCAGATGCTGCAGAAACATCTGTCAGTTCCATCATTGTGACTATGAGGCAGAAGCGTTCTTGTAGACCAATGGGACCTCTGGTGTTTGCATTCCACATAAATGAAAAGGCAATGTGGGGTCCTTAAAAGAGGAGTGAACAGAACACCAGCAGCACAGGCTCTAAGGGCAACAATCAATAAATGGGACCTCATGAAACTGAAAAGCTTCTGTAAAGCAAAGGACACCGTCATCAGAACAAAACCACAGCCTACAGATTGGGAAAGGATCTTCACCAACCCTATCTCTGACAGAGGACTAATATCCAGTATATATGAAGAACTAAAGAAATTAAACAGCAAAAAATCAAGTAATCCAATTAAAAAATGGAGTACAAAGCTAAACAGAGAATTCTGAATAGAGGAATATGGAATGGCAGAGAAACACTTAAAGAAATGTTCAACTTCATTAGCCATCAGGGAAATGCAATTCAAAATGACCCTAAGATTTCACCTTACACCCGTCAGAATGGCTAAGATAAAAAACTCAAGAGACAACACATGCTGAAGAGGTTGTGGAGAAAGGGGAACCCTCCTCCACTGCTGGTGGGTATGTAAACTTGTACAACCACTCTGGAAAGCAATCTGGCACTTTCTCAGACAACTAGGAATAGCACTTCCTCAAGATCCAGCTATACCACTCCTAGGCATATATCCAAAAGAGTCTCAAGTACACAATAAGGACATTTGCTCAGCCATGTTTGTAGCAGCTTTATTTGTAATAGCCAGAAGCTGGAAACAGCCCAGATGCCCCTCAGTGGAGGAATGGATGCACAAATTGTGGTACATCTACACAATGGAATATTACTCAGCAATAAAAAAAAAAAAAACAAGGAAATCATGAAATTTGCAGGTAAATGGTGGGATCTGGAAAAGATCATCCTGAGTGAGCTATCCCAGAAGCAGAAAGATGCACAAGGTATATACTCACTTGTATAGACATATAATATAGGATAAACCTATTAAAATCTGTACACCTAAAGATACTAATCAAGAGGGAGGACTCTTGCTAGAAAGCTCAATTCCTATCCAGAAAGGCAAAGAGGATGGACATCAGAAGAAGGAGAAAAGAGGGAACAAGTCAGGAGCCTGACACAGAGGACCTCTGAAAAGCTCTGCCCTGCAGACTATCAATGCAGATGCTGAGACTTATGGGCAACCTTTGGGCAGAGTGCAGGGAATCTTATGAAAGAAGTGGGAAACACTAAGATCTGGAGAGAACAAGAACTCCATAAGGAGAGCAACAGAACCAAAAAATCTGAGCACAGGGGTCTTTCTTGAGACTGATACTCCAACCAAGGACTATGCATGGAGATAACCTAAGAACCCTGCACAGATGTAGCCCATGGTAGTTCAGTATCCAAGTGGGTTCCATCGTAATAGGAACAGGGACTGTCTCTAACATGAACTGATTGGCCTGCTCTTTAATTACCTTCCCCTGAGGGGGAAGCAGCATTACCACGCCACAGAAGATGACAATACAGCCACTCCTGATGAGACCTAATTGACTAGGATCAGAAGGAAGGAAAAGAAGACCTCCCCTATCAGTGGACTTGGGGAGGGGCATGCATGCAGAGGGTGGAGGAAGGGAGGGATTGGGATGGGAGGAGGAGGGAACCACGGGGGGGATACAAAGTGAATAAAGTGGAATTAATAAAGAATTAAAAAAAAGAAGAGTGATGACTTAGATAATATCAAAGATTCATTCTGGTGGACAGCTTGGTCTTCATATGGGGTGCCTAGCAAGGGTGTGTGGGGGCAGGCTATTTCTAACATGGACTCTCCTGACTGCTTCTGGATCACTTCCCCTTGGCAGGGCTTCCTTGCCTGGCCTCAGGAGATGAAGATAAAAGCAGTGGTGATGTGACTTGATGTGCTGGGGAAGGTTAATAAGGGTGGGGGGAAGGGGACTCCCCTTTTCTGAGAGGAAAGTGATTGGGGATGGGGGAAGGAGGGGAAGTGGGGGGAGTGAGAGGGAGCATTCTCGGGATGTAAAGTAAATAAACTAATATAAAATAAATAAAATAAAATAAAACAGCAACAACAAAAAAAATATTCATTCTGAGTGTTTTCATAGGTATGAGGGTCATGTCTAATGTCTGGCACACTTAGTCAGGAGAGGGAGAACAGGAGCAAAGGAGGGATACTTAGAGGAAATCTGATAAGAATCCCAACTGCCTAGTAAATGCACTGCTTCAAAGAAGATCCGTTTATCAACCACATGAAGTGAGAAAGTTCAGTTAGGATGTAAGCCAAGAATTAACTGTTGGGCTTTCTATCAATAAAAAGTAAGTGATCACCTTGACAGAATAAGTTTTTGTGGAATGCTGGGGGAGATACCTTCTATTTATTTAAAGACAATATTTTGGGGTGAGTTTTGCTGCAACAGAAAGCAGAGAAGTGGGGTAGCAGGAGAGAGCAGATGAGATCTGTATTTTCCAGTGATGGAAGGAATGGTAGCAGGTTTTTATACTCCTGGGAGTAATTCAGTTGAAGTGATTGTGAAGAAAAGTGATGGGGGCATTTTTAGAATCGTGCCCTGGGGATGAGGAAACGAACAGAATCCAGTGCATATTGGGAAGGCGTGCTGAGGATGGGTAGAGCAGAAGAGTGCTGAGCTCATGTGTGCAGATGCCGAAAGGCACGCAGATGTGGAAGTAGGATCTGCTGACATTCTTCCCAGGTTGCTTAAGTGATTGTTTATATTTTCCATGTCATCAGCCAAGGATGAGGATGAAGAGAGAACATGTGTAACAGAGGAGAGGGTTGCAAGAGGGCATTAGCTTAGATTCCCTCTCTTAGTGCCTCAGACCCTTTATCTGGAAAATGCAGTAAAATGACAATGCTCTGTGCAAAATTGCTGATATAAAATGCCCTTACGAGATGAAAACTGTTACACAAATGTTGGGATGTCAGATGTCATTAAGGGTAAAATATATACAAAGTAAAATCTAAATCACTTCTAAAGAGGACAGTCAGGATGTGCATAACATTTTTTTTTCTCCCTACAAGCCGTTCAACAAAAACACATCATTTCATATAAAATTTCAATGAAACTGGGGGTGTAGCTCAGTTGATAGAGTTTTTGCTTTGCATGCACAAAGCTCTGGACTTGATCTGCAGCACCACATAAAAGAAGTTCAAGGTTATTATTGGCTGAGTAGGAAGTTTAATGTCAGCCTGGTACACATGATACTGTGTTACACACACATACACAAAGGAAAAAAAAACAAACATCCTATTAGAAATGCTTTCTAAACTGATCTCACATACATTCATTCACATAAGCAAAGCTGGGTTTAAAATTAAACCATTGAAGGACTGGAGAGGTGGCTTCGTGGTTATGAGTGCTTGGCTCTTCTTGGAGAAGACAGGAGTCTGGGTACCAGCAACCAATTCAGGCAGCTTACAAACACCTGGACTTCCATCCCCAAGAGATCCAAAGCTTTCTGCTACACTCTGTGGTCCCCTGTAAAAGCATGCATGTATGTGACAAGACACACATAAATAAAATTATTTTTTTGTTGTTGTTGTTTTTCAAGACAGGGTTTCTCTACATAGTCATGGCTATCCTGTAACTCGCTCTGTAGACCAAGCTGGCCTTGAGCTCACAGAGATCCGTTTGATTCTGCCTCCCAAGTGCTGGGATTAAAAGGTGTGCACCTAATTGTCGGAGAAAGCGCCAGATTGATTTCCAAAGTGGTTGTACAAGTTTACATTCCCAACAGCAATGGAGGAGGGTTCCCCTTTCTCCACATCCTCTCCAGCATGTGCTGTCACTTGAGTTTTTGATCTTAGCCATTCTGATGGGTGTAAGGTGAAATCTCAGGGTCATTTTGATTTGCATTTCCCTGATGTCTAAGGGCATTGAATATTTCTTTAAATGTTTCTCTGCCATTCTATATTCCTCTACAGAGAATTCTTTGTTTAGATCTGTACCCCATTTTTAATTCTCTGTTTATCTCTGTACCCCAATTTTTATTTGGATTACTTGACTTGTTGCTGTTTAACTTCTTTAGTTCTTTATATATTCTGGATATTAGCTGTATGTCAGATATAGGGTTGATGAAGATCCTTTCCCAATCTGTAGGCTGTCTTTTTCTTCTGATGACAGTGTCCTTTGCTTTACAGAAGCTTTTCAGTTTCATGAGGTCCAATTTACTGATTGTTGCTCTTAGAGCCTGTGCTGTTAGTGAGGGGGAAACAGCCTCGCCAGGCCACGGAGGAGGACAGTGCAGGCACTCCTGATGAGACCTGATAAACTAGGATCTGAGGAAAGGAGAGGAGGACCTGCCCTATCAGTGGACTTGGGGAGGAACATGGGTGAAGAAGGTGGGGGGAGGGTGGGATGGGGGGGAGAAGGGAGAGAGCTACAGGGGGGATACAAAGTGAATAAACTGTAATTAATAAAAATAAAAATAAAAAAGGTGTTTACCACCACTGCCTGGCAATAAAAGACATCTTGACAAAACTAAACCATTGCGTTGAGACCTTCTCGTGTTAAATTACTGGGATGACATCTTGTAAGTATGGAGTTCAAGTACACTTTGAGATAAAGTAATATAGCAAGCCTTAGTATATCATTTTAGCTTGCTGTGATAAAATTTTGACCAAACACAATCAGGGAAGAACGGGTTTGTTTGACTTATGCTTCCAATCAAATTCTATTAGCAAAGAAAATCAGGGCAGGAAGCTGAAGGAAGGGCTTGAGAGAAACCGTGAAGTACTCCGTACTGGCTTCCTGTCTGCCTTGATCACAGGCTCATGTTTAGCTTTCATATACAGCCCAGGACCACCTGCTTAAGAATGGTGCCATCCATAGTAGGCTGAGCCTTTCCTACCTTAATTAATAATCCAGGCAGATTCGACTATAGACCAACCTAATTCAGGCTATTTTTCACTGAAGCTTCTATCAGATGACCCTTAACGGTGTGACCAGGACATCCACCAAACAGTATTTGTCGATAATATTTGCAATAGACAGTGGGAAAGAATGGCTCAGAGCAAACATTATTGGAGGTGGGATAAATGCTTTTCTGGTACAGCTGGATCTTGAGGTAGCACTATTCTTAATTTTCTGAGAAAGCGGCAGATAGATTTCCAAAGTGGTTGTACAAGTTTATATTCCCACCATCAATGGAGGAGGGTTCCCCTTTCTCCACATCCTCTCCAGCATGTGCTGTCACTTGAGTTTTTTATTTTAGCCATTCTGATGGGTGTAAAGTGAAATCTCAGGGTCATTTTGATTTGCATCTCCCTGATGACTAAGGACATTGAGCATTTCTTTAAGTGTTTCTCTGCCATTCTATATTCCTCTACAGAGAATTTTCTGTTTAGCTCTGTACCCCGTTTTTTAATTGGATTACTTGATTTGTTGCTTTTTAACTTCTTGAATTCTTTACATATTGTGGATATTAGCCCTCTCGGTATAAGGTTGGTGAAGATCCTTTCCCAGTCTTTAGGCTGCCATTTTGTTCTGTTGGCAGTGTCCTTAGCTTTACAGAAGCTTTTCAGTTTCATGAGATCCCATTTGTTGTTGATCTTAGAACCATACCACTTCTAGGCATATATCCAAAAGATTCTCAAGTATATAACAAGGACATTTGCTCAAACTTGTTTGTAGAAGCTTTATTTGTAATAGCCACAATCTGGAAACAACCCAGAGGTCCCTCAATGGAGGAATTGATACAGAAATTGTCATACATTTATACAATGGAATACTACTCAGCAATTCTACTCACAAAATTTTCAGGCAAATGTTGGTAACTAGAAAAGATCATCCTGAGTTGAGGTATCCCAGAAGGAGAAAGACAACATGGTGTATATTCACTTCTATGTGGATATTAGAAATATAATATAGGATAAACATGCTAAAATCTGTACACCTAAAGAAGCTAAGCAAGAAGGAGGACTCTGGGTAAGATGCTCAACCTCTACTTCAGAAAGGCAAAAGGGATGGGCATTGGAAGAAGGAGAAAACAGAGAGCAGGACAGAAGCCTACCACAGAGGGCCTCTGAAAGACTCCACCCAGCAGGGTATCAAAGCAGATGCTGAGACTCATAGCCAACCTTTGGGCAGAGTGCAGGGAATCTTATGAAAGAGGGGGGAGATAGAAAGACCTGGAGGAAACAGGAGCTCCACAAGGAGAGCAACAGAACCAAAAAATCTGGGTTCAGGGGTCTTTTCTGAGACTGATACTCCAACCAAGGACCATGAATGGAGATAACCTAGAACCTTTTTACAGATGTAGCTCATGGCAGCTCAGTGTCCAAGTGGGTTCTCTAGTAATGTGAATAGGGACTGTCTGTGACGTGAACTCAGTGGCTGGCTCTCTGATCACCTCCCCCTGAGGGAGGAACAGCCTTGCCAGCCCAGAGAGGAAGAAAATGCAGCCAGTACTGATGAGACCTGATAGACTGACTTGAGAGGGAAGGAGAGGATTACCTCCCCTATCAGTGTAATTGAGGAGGAACATGGGTGGAGAAGGGGGAGAAAGGGTGAGATTGGGAGGGGATGTGGGAGGGCCTGTAGCTGGTATACAAAGTGAATAAACTATGATTAATTAAAAAAATTAAATGCTTATCTAGTGTGGTGAAATGCATCTTCATTTCCTTTAAGTCATTTATGAGTCTAAAAACAAGGTGTCTGTTAACCACTCTGAGGAATTTTTTTTTTGTCATTGATCTGACATTCGTTAAAATTACAAACAGACACGCAGTCCTAAATAATTACTACTGGCATGAATTAATACTTCAGGTTTAATTTTTCCCTTTTAATGTCTTCTCATGGGGAGGCCACAACCTTCATACTGATATGAATTAGATGAGGTTCTGGAAGAAATGCAGATGAAATTAATGAAAAAACCATAATTTCTTTTCAAGAATTAATCTAGGGAGACAGCGTGGCCACTTTCATATTTAGGGCCACATTAAGGATGTCTTTTCTGCTAATAAAGAATTATGTCTATAAATGGCATGGTCAGTTTCAGGGTAAGGAGACTCTTCCCTTTCAATTAGGAATTCTTGCTGCTTTTCACATGTCCTAGGCCATGACTGTGTCAGATCATTTTTAGAAACAAATAATTTTTTCCATCTGTTGACATTAGGACTAGAGTGAAGTGACTGAAATCATCAGTGACTTATCTAACGTGGTACTGAATGGAAAAATGATAACCAATATCGTTTATTTTTAGCAGCTTTGCATTCATAATGCACAGATCACAAGGTTAGCCCACTTCACCATGTAGCAGGAACAGACATTCACACATTGCCAGAGTGGTGCATTCATCCCTACACTGGACAACTCTACTATGTCCTGCATACCCTCCAATGACATCAACCCCCGTTCTTATTCCAGCCCTGGGCAACCACTGATTTACCGTTTTTCTCTCTTGATTTTTGCAACACGTTTCCAATGAGCAGATCACATGCTATGTGGTCTTTTGTACTAAGAGTCTTTTACTTTGCACGGTGTTTTGCTGGTTTACTCATTTCTTGCATGCATCTGTAGTTGGTTATTGTTTTCTTATTGAAATATCCCGTCTAAAACAAAAAGGGGGAACTGTAGAGAGCTGCGGAATGCTATGCCTTAAAGATGGAGCTGGTTTCCGCCTTCCACCTTCCTGATGGTGAGTGCTCTCTATCACGAACAATTCCACATTTGGCTAAGGCTGAGGATCTGGCTTGCTTCCATTTATGTGGACCTATCTGCATTGCCCACGTGGCACGCCTGGGTTGGCTACCCAGAGGCTATTTATGCTGTGGGCTGGCTTTCCCCAGGGTCCAAGGATTATTCAAGGTTCCTGAATAAACTGCATTGAAAAAAAAAAAAAAGAAATATCCCATTGCTTAGACCATATACAGTTTTCTATAGCTATTTGGGTTGTTGTACTTTGGGGCTGTGATTCAAAATGATATTTACTCAGCCAGTTCAGTATTTCCCACCTGAGCTGCATCTGCCACATTCAGTTACTTTCACAAGGTGTCTGGCTGTGCGGGATTTCATCCTCACCACCACACTCAAGTGAAGCGCATCCTGAGGTATGGTGCGTTCACTCTTCCATGGCCTTGCTTTGGCTCAGCACTTGACAAAAGGATTCCTTCTTTTAACAGCACCAGTGGGGAATGCTTTTGTCTGGATGCATGCTGTGACGATGCTTCACTTTCTAGAGAGAATTCTGTGTCTGTTGTGGTTTCTAAGGGAAAAATGATTTCATCCCTTCCCTGCCAGATTCTGAACCAATCTCTGTTTTATTTCCTTCACTCTTGGGTGTTCAGCATCTTTTTTTTCAAGTGATGGAGAGATGCTTGAGGGCCCGTGTCTAGAGAGCATCCATTATGAGTAGCATGCTATTCTGAAACCACCCTCCTATCAATCTCCCATCAATCTCCAAGCGTGGATCAATGCCTAAACCTCCCCCATTCCCTCTCCTTACTGAGTCAGCAAGGACCCTTATCTTTGCTCCACTGTATTAGTTTGAAATCATTTTCATTTGCTTCATCATATTGTTTTGATCCTCAGTTCTTAAAAGCAAATGTTTGGAATGTAGATTCTGTTCCTTCCATCACACTGTGGATTCCTTTGTCCAAATTGATTCAGCAGATGGATTTTTCACGTGATCTCTCCTTGAATAAATGTCAGAAGGCTTGCCTGCCTTCCAGTTTTCTAACCAAAAAGTGTAGCATCCAACTAAAACACCTAGAAATGAAACTATGCTCATCTGTCGTGGGCACACAAAGACTTCACAAATGTTTCCATGAGCCAAAACCCAGTCCCTTCTTTGGCTGTTGTAGAAAAGCTTTTGTTCTGTGTAGTAGCACCCTCTCAGACCACTGCCCTGTGCTAACTCAAAATGCACTATACCGTTGGCTGAAATGAAAAGGATTGTAACTCAATAGCAAGTCAGGGAGATGCTTTTCACACTGTGTGCTAGGACTCCTAGGATCAACTTTCATGTGGACAGGAACTGGTGCACCAGGTCACGTTCCATGGTCGCCTCAGGGTAGAAACAGAGATTGCCACCATTTCCTGAGGGTAAGCTTAGACATCTTATTCCACCAGAATCTCACCACATCTCTGTTTTGTTTTCATTTTTGCCTGACTTCTGGACCAAGAAATTACGTTCCTTCTTGGTGATTCTTTGGAGTTCTTTTCCTATCTATTTTATAATGCTCACCTTATTTGCAACATTTCACAGTTCTCATTTTCATGAAACTTCTTCCCCATTAAATTGTGAAGATCACCTCCCCATGGGTGGTGGTGGTGGGGTTGCCACCTTGCCAGGCCAGAGGAAGATGATTCAGCCTTGATGAGACCTGAAAGACTAGGGTGGGATAGAAGGGGATGAGGGAAAGGACATAGGTGGAGAAGCGGGAGGGCGGGCAGGACTTGGAGGAGATGATGGAGGGGGCTACAGCAGGGTTACAAAGTGAATAAATTATAATATTTATTTGTTTATTTAAATTAAGTAAATTAAAAATTTGTTTTTAAAAGGAAGGTCTCCACCCCTTTCTTAGGAAACATCAGAAATTAACTTGCTTGTAATTGCTACTCAATTAGTGGTCGTTGAGCTAATGGATGATGAAGTGATGAGGAAGTGGATGGATGACTTTAGCCATTTGCTCCCAATGATGGCCTTCTTGGAATGAGTCACATGTGATATGCGTTTAACACGCAGGATGTCCATTAGAATGTCTTTGGAAGGTAGGAGAAGGATGTGAGATTGGGTTAGAGATCGTCTAGCTGTGTTTCATAGTCCCCCGGTAACCTCTAATGTAGCTATACACAGAGTTCTGGATCTACAACGGCTAGCATTCTCTCCTTTGGAGGTGAAATATCAAACTGACAATCAGCCATTCATTGTATAAGGTCCATCATAGAAAAAAAAAAAAAGAATATCCAGGACCTAGTTATTTGGTGAGAGATAATCTTTGTGAGATTTAGCAAGAAGCCAGCCCTTCCATGCAGAGGATCTGAGCTGCACATCTCTGCCCATCAAATCTCTGGATTTTTTTTTCTTCAAAACGTTAATTTAGGCAATGCCATAATTACATTCTATTATTTATTCCAGATTTTCTATTTTTGTTACAAAGACCACTTTAATATAAATTAAATTCAGCTTTGTTAAGATGGGATTTTTTTTTGTGCCTAACAAATTTATTTTTAAAAAGCTGCATCAAATCTTGTCAGAACTGCCCGATAATTTTAGTTGAAAATTGAGAGCAAACAGAACTTGAGAAGAAAAATGAGTTTTCTAATCACTTCAGAAGTTTTCTAAAATTATTCTGTTTCATCATTTTTGGTAGATAGTTCTTCCCTGTCAACATAGGTTGAAGAAGTTGTTTTAGATTATTGAAAGTCTTGGATGAATAATTTATCAAATTGTCAGCAGCTGTTTTTTTTTCTAACAATAGATTTTAATGGACTAGTCTTATTTCATTTTTCAAATGTTAAAAAAGTTAATTTGCTAAAAATATATTCATGAGCCTTTTTCACAACTTCCCGGATAATATCAAAGTTGGCCATGATTTTCTGTCTCTCTAAATTCGGTATCAAAGCCGAGAGTATTTTCTGTAGCTATTTAATACTTTATTTTGAATATTAAAATTCCCAGTTGCTGGCAGCCTACTGACCTATTCTTTTTGGTTTCAAAGCATTCTTTTTCTGTATACAACACTGTTGGCTATAAAGTTATTTTTATACTGAGAATGGCTGAACCCTTTGTTCAGGCTTGCACTGTGTATCATCTGGGGATCATTGGTGGATGTCTTCTGGCTGCAAATGATCTCATCCAAAGGACTAATGATACTCAGGGCTTCAAACATCCTGATCATCCCTCGGTTACTTCCGGGTACAGCCGACCAAAAAGACAGCTCTGTGGAGCCACGGTTATTTTCTATTTATTCTAAAGACCAATCAATCTTTCTTGCCTGAGGAACTAATTTGTGCAGGGAGTTTGATGTGCATTGTCTTGTTTTAATTCCCAAACTAGCCTGGTGAAAACAAGTCTTATTAGTTAATAATAGTATTACTTAATACTATCATGAACTCCTTAAAAAAGGGTAAATTCATTTTCAGGAAAATTAGGTGATATTTGCAGAGCCCCATTAAAAAGCAACACCAGAACTCACATTCAGGTATTTATATCTAGGTAGGAGGTTCTCTAAGATTAGAGTTGGACCAGTGGGATTCTAGACACATGTTGTAGATCAAAGACAAGCACCTTGCAGGTGGTATATCTAGAAATTTTTATTCATGAATTGACCTTGAAACTTACAGGGTTGTAGGACTTGTAATAAATATAAACAAATTCATTTAATTAGTTGCTTCATTCCTTACTCTTTCTCAGATCTCTTGTGAAATACTATGATAGGTTGTTTCACTCAAATAGGAGAAAATGAATACATGCCTCTTAAGTTCCTTCTGAATATTTTAAAGAGAGTGGGGGAACGGAAACAGCGTTTGTAGAACTAGAGGAAAAAATGGGGTAGCAGCAGGAGAACGGAAACAGTGTTTGTAGAACTAGAGGAAAAGAATGGGGTAGCGTTGTCATTTGCCAAATGTGCAACAAATACTATTACATCTAATGGGTCATATGGCAAAAGTGGCAAAGCAGCTTGCAGAGTCATCTGGACTTGATATAGAGACTTTTCTAATTATGTCCTACTGAAGGACAATACTTGCGGACCAGTGGAGTTCTTGGTAGATTGGTAGATCACTATCTGATCTAAGCGACGTTCATGTTGCCTTCAGAATTCATGCAGGCAACTCAGTGAGGTGGCTCAACATCATCAGATCTGACATCCTGAGTTTGATCACTGCGTTGTTGAGAAAAGAACTGAATTTGCAAGTTGTCTTATGATTTCCACGTGGGCATCATGGCACATATGTGCCACACACATACAAGTGTGCATGTATGCACACATCACACACTTAAATAAATTAAATGCAACTTAAAAAAATAAAAAATAATATAGACCTTCCAACTATTGAGCCTCTCTCTCAGAGGCATGCAATAGTTGATGAACCCACTTGCCCTCGTGCTCCCCTATAATCTCAGCATTCAGGGAGGCAGAGGCAGGCAGATCTCTGTGAGTAGGCAGATCTCTGTGAGTTCAAGGCCAGCCTGGTCTACAAAGTGAGTCCAAGACAGCAAAGGCTACACAAAACCAAGAAAAACCAAGAACACACACACACACACACACACACACACACACACACACACACACACAACTAGATACCAATCCAAGCTTTGCTGTGGCAGTTTTGCTCCCTCTAGATTGCATGTGGTTTTCTGGGGTATCCATACTTCCCCCTTTCCACACTTACTATGACACGAGAGCAGAATGTCTTATGGAATGCAGGTGATCATGGTGTTTCCGGACTAAGTATGAGGAGAGACTGTATATTTGATACATCTTGTTTATAACTGTGAAGGGGAATCTTTCTTTGCCTAACAGTATCTATTAACAGATACAGAAGACAAAAACACCCATTAAAACAATTGCCACTGCTGTGTTCCTGGTAATAGCAAGTAAGTTGACTGTTCCCAACATGGAGACCACACCTAGAATAGCAGCATCATTGCAGTTGTCGCTGATAACTTTGGAGAGTCTCTTTTCAGTCTTCAGGAAATGTCTTCAACAGCTCATCTTCATTGTCAGCTTGAGTGGGTTCAGGAGAACCGTGTAAGCACATGTCTATGAGCATGAAGGCTTGTCTTGAGTGTGCAGAGCACCATTGATAGACTGGGTTTTCAGAGTGAAGGTAAGGAGGAAGTGGACCAAGCACCACCATTTATCCCTCTCTGCTTCCTGATTCCTAATTTGGTTTTGAAAGCAATAATACTGGATGTCTCTTCTCATGCTCCAGCTGCCATGATGGACGATACCCTCAGACCATGAGCCAACATAACTCACAAATCAGACCTTTCATAAGCTGCTTGGGTCAAGCATTTTGTCCAGCAACAAGAAAATATGTAATACACCATCTCTCTTCGTTTATATTTCATGTAAGTTTAATCTTTTAAAGGACTTTACATAATCTTATTAGAAGTCAAGGCTTCAATGTATGAATTCTGTGAATGCAATTCAACCTATAACATCAGCCCTCAGTATTATTATTCACCCAGTATTACTCTAATAACCTTTTAAGTTGAAGTAACCAACTGTCTTTTACAATGCTCACATCCATCCTAGCTTAAAATGAGAGTCTGAGAAGGACCAGTTATTTCTGAATGTGGAACGTCTCTTCTTATCTGACTAGGTTGAGAACTTTGGCATTTTCTTTCTCAGAAAACTTCCAGAGATGGGGGCAGAGTTTTATCTCTTGCAGATTTATACCAAGCAAAAAAAACACAAAATCAAAGCCCAAACCAAATCCCTAGAGTCTTATCTGAAATAATACAATTTGGGATCATGGATGAAATTTAATTTTTAAGTCACAGAAAGGAATTGTTTGTGACCTTAGGTGACAAGAAGAAAGAAAGTAGTTAGGAACCTTCGTCCACCCAAAGATACCATCTAGTCCTTGGGTTTATTTAACCTTCCAGGGTGAGCCATTCCTCTGTCTTCCATGAAAAGCTCCTAGTGGTTAATTTTCTTGTTGCTATATCTAAGAAAAGCAACTTAAGAAGAGAGGAGTGGCTGTGGCCTTACTGTTTGAAGGTACTGCTGCAATGGTCAGAGAGGCATGTCCATGGGAGCAGGAGGAGGCTGTCACATTGTATGTATAGTCAGAGAGCAGAGAGAGAGAGAGAGAGAGAGAGAGAGAGAGAGAGAGAGAGAGAGATGCTGGTTCTCAGTTCAATTTCTCTCATGTGCTCTCTCTTTTTAAAGTCTGGAACCACAGACCACAGGGCAGTATAGTGCCCACTTGGTATGTGGTTCATCACATGTCAGTTAAACCTAATCTAGAAAATATCTCACAGGCATGTCTGGAGGTTTGTTTCCATAGTGATTCTAAACCTAATAATAAAGATTAACCACCACAGAACTATAGCTATTTTTTTTTTTATTGAAAAGGCATGTGTGAGGAAATTCTGCTCCCTGCTTTGAGCACCTGGCCCTGTTTTGTTGTTTTGTTTTAATTTTAATTTTTATTAATTACGATTTATTCACTTTATATCCCCCCTGTAGCTCCCTCCCTCAACCCTTCCCAATCCTGCCTTCCCTCTCCCTTCTCCATCCATACCTCTCCCCCAGCTCAGTAATAGGAGAGGTTTTTCTCTACTTCCTTCTGATCCTAGCCTATCAGGTCTCATGAGGACTGGCTGCATTTTCTTCATCTGTGGCCTGGCAAGGTTGATCCCCCCTCAGGGGAGGAGGTGATCAAAGAGCAGACCGCTGAGTTCATGTCAGAGACAGTCCCTATTCTTATTACTAGGGAACCCACTTGGACACTAAACTACCAAGGGCTACATCTGTGCAGGGGATCTAGGTTATCTCCATTCATGGTCCTTTGTTGGAGTATCAGTCTCAGAAAAGACCTCTGTGCCCAGATTTTTGGTTAGGTTGCTCTCCTTGTGGAGCTCCTGTCCTCTCCAGGTCTTTCTATCTCCCCCCTCTTTCATAAGATTCCCTGCACTCTGCCCAAAGGTTGGCCATAAGTCTCAGCATCTGCTTTGATACCCTGCTGGTAGAGTCTTTCAGAGGCCCTTTGTGGCAAGCTCCTGTTCTGTTCCCTGTTTGATCCCTCTTCTGATGTCCATCTTCTTTGTCTTTCTGAATGGGGATTGAGCATCTTAGCCGGAGTCCACCTTCTTGATTAGTTTCTTTAGGTGTACAGAGTTTAGTATGTTTATCCAATATTATACATCTAATATCCACTTATGAGTGAGTATATATCCTGTATGTCTTTCTGCTTCTGGGATACCTCACTCAGGATGATCTTTTCTAGTTTCCACCATTTACCTGCAAATTTCATGATTTCCTTGTTTTTTATTGCTGAGTAGTATTCCATTGTGTAGATGTACCACAATTTCTGTATCCATTCCTCAACTGAGGGGCATCTGGGCTGTTTCCAGCTTCTGGCTATTATAAGTAAAGCTGCTACAAACATGGCTGAGCAAATGTCCTTGTTGTATACTTGAGCATCTTTTGGATATATGCCTGCCCCTGACCCTCTTGTGAGGACAGCCTTCACAGTCAGTATTTGGAAATTGTTCTAAATCAACTGCAGACGGGGGAACTGACCATGCGAGTGGACCAGTCCACTGTCTCTTCAATATGACTTCATTCCTCTAGACAAGTCAGGCAGTATTTAAATATTCACATGGCAGCAGGATTTTCTCTACTGTTCAGATGAAGAAAACCCTAATATTTCATTGCCCACATATGAGTTCCCACAGCATTACTTTTTGGAATAAAATTATACTAAAGAACTCCTTAATAAGACTTTAAAAAAATCCCAACTAATCTGCAGCAACGGGGTTTTAACACCATTGGCGATGCTGGTTTGGAGCGCTCTATTTAACGGTACCATCTGTGGCTGTAATTAGTTTGAACTTGTGCAATGGAGAGTTTGACAAGAGGCAGGATATTCATGCCTTGTTTTTGCATGGCTGAAAGCACAGAAGTGTACCATGAAGGCATGAGCAGAGATTCAGGAATTTCTAACCAGCTCATAGTGAGGGAGAATGTTGGCAAATGATTTGGGGCTGGGAGATAATTTAATGATGCATCTGTCTCTGTTGACATTTCCAATGTAACTTCTTTTTAACTGAAGCCAAAATGAACATCTTTGTAGCTCCCAAGCTAGAGTTCTTCATGGATACTATGGTATTGGCCAATTGTCTTAGCTTCTTTGTGCACCTGGGTCCCAAAGCAGCAGGCAGCCAGTTGCTGCCTTGAAGAAAACATGGATGGAAATATGTGCAGCACAGCTCAAGATGTAATCACTTGGGATGTGATGGATGCAGATGCTGTTTGTCCTGGGCTGAGGAAGGACTGAAGTCTGTTTCTGTTAATCCAATACTCTTTGTTACTTTGGACCGCAACCTAGAACATAGGAAGGGGGGAGCCTGAGTTCAGCCGTTACTACTTTTCTTCAGCTTTGTCCCAAATTAAAGAGGCTTCTCCTTGATCTTGTGATACAGTCAAAGTTCATAGTGAGCTCAGGATCCTCTTGCCTCCATCTCCCAAATTCTAGGCTTACAGGGGTATGTCGCTACACCTAACTCGACAACCCCTTTCCCTCCTCTATGTCTTTCCTTCCTAGAACATTTTTTGATGTCTGGCACTATCTTGGGTTTCAAAAAGATTAGGATAGAAGGACAAGGCAGCACAAAAACAAACAAACAAACAAACAAACAAACAAAATAAAAAACAAAAAACAAGTGGCCTTTGTCCCAGATTTGAAAGAATTCATTCTGGGAATTCTCAGTCTACTTGTTTATTATCTAGTAAAAAGAAGGCAAAATGTTCCTTTTACATGTATCTAGGGACATAAGATTTGTCTTCAGGTTCAATCTCAAGTATTGGACAAATTAATATACTGGCTACATCAAATTTCGTACTTATCACTAATATAAAACACCACCTCAAATAAGGCATGCCTTTTATAAACTAATGAGCAGTGGCTAGAGGGATGCCCTAGCAGTTAAGAGTATTGGTTGCTTTTCCAGAAGACCTGGGTTTGTTTCCCAGTGCACACATGGCAACTCACAACTCCAGTGCCAGGAGGTCCAGTGCTCTTCTCTGGCCTCCTTGGGCACTGCACAGACCTGGTACATAGGCATAAATATATGCAGAACATCCATTCACATGAAGCAGAAGTAAAAATAAAAAAGGAAATAAAACTGAGGGCCAAACATGTTGTTTAAGATCCTTATCTATTAACAGCCAAATTTATCTACTTAGCTCTCTTCTCATCAGAAACTCTGGCCTTTGCACTTTCTTTACTCCATCACTTACTTCCTGAGCATGTAGGGGACAAAGTCGTTAGGTTTTTGTCCCACTAGTAGCTCATTTTACAATGTAGATGGTGGACAAAATCCTTACTTAGATGCCTTTGAGGCAAAATTCGACAGTTCTCATAAACATAGCAATTGAGTTAATATGCTGTGTGAGTGAATTTTATTTTTGCCTTTGTGAATATGTTAGAAAAGTTCTTCATTTTTAGTTCCTCTAAGATCCACCTTCCTCCGCTCAATGAAAGACCAGTTAGATATTCCTCTTCTTAGGAGTATTAGAATCCTTCCATTTCGAGGAGAATTATGCAAAGGTAGATCTCATTTCGGGTCTTCTATCTCTATTAACTTTCATTTAAAAGTAACATTCTTATTGCGATATAATCCACAGAGTATTTAGATTTTACAGTTCATCTTTATATAAACCTTTTAATAGGGTCAAGTGTATTCATAGACCATGTACCTTCACAGGGTTTTGGCAATATTCTATCATCCCCATAAAGAAACTCTGTACCAATGAGATCACATCTCATCTGCCCTTAATTTTCTCAACATCTAAGCAACCACATACCTACTTTCTGAGTCTATGGTTTTTTTTTCCCTTTCTTTATATGTCATATTTCACATAAGTGAAATCGCTCAGTAACTGGCCTCTTTGGCTTTCCCTGATGCTTTTAAAGTTTAGGGACACTGTAACATTTATCTGCAGTTCATTCCTTTTATTGTTAAGTAACATTTTATTCTATAGATGTATTATGACTTTATTTATCCTTTTGGTCCACTGAGGGACATTGGAGTAGGTTCAGTTGCTGGCTATCATAAATCATACCGCTATGGATTTACATAGGCATGTGGATATGTTTATTTCTCTGATGAAAATACCGAGGAATGAATTTTTGAGTCATAACCCCGTGATTGACTTCTTTAGGGATGGGAAGACTGTTTTCCAAAAGATGGTTTCCCATTTTAACTTCTGATCAGCATCTTATGGTAGTTGAATATTGTCAATATACGGACAATCACTTGTTATGGGCAGTGTTTTGAGACAGCCACTCCAGTGAATGGTGTCTCCTAGTGCCAATCTCCTAGTGCTTCCTTGATGGCTGATGGTGCTTAGACTGTTCTATCATTCTTGATCATTTGATGACATCCATTAGAATGGTAACTATTAACACTCTCTACACACTTTTAAACCAGGTTGTGTGTCTTTGTGTTGTCAAGTTGGAAAAAGTGCTCTGTGTTATCTAGCTGCAGGTCTCTATCATGTCTATGACTTCAATTTCTTCTAGACTGTGGATTGTCTTCTCATGCCCTTAATGGTGTTCTTTGCTACATGAACAACTTTGATTTTGATGACATCCAGTTTACCCCTATTTCTTTTTGCTGCATGTGCTTTTGACATGGTATACACAAAGATGTAAATGTATAAAAATATACTATTGAATAAAACACTTAAAATTAAAGTATTCATTCAGAAACATGTACAATCAAATCTACAAGTGAATCACAATTGAGATCACTCTTGACAGAAGGACAGCAAGTTACTTGGGGACTGTGCTTATCCGCAGGCCTTAGGACACTTTCTTTATTCCCCTTGTCTCATCATTAGTCCAGATTGTACAAAGACATTAAAGACAAAGTTCTTAATGATTTGAAGAACAACATTTCCTAAGGACTGTAAATCAGCTGGAAAACATGCTGAGCTGGAGTTCACAAGGGAGAGACCCTGGGTGTTATTTGTTTGTGACTTATCCATAGTATCTAACCCTTCTTGAATATTTTAAGAAACCCAATTAACTCTTGAGCAACTGGATCATCAGTTAATCCGGCTCCCCTTGACTTCCCTTAGCCTTCTGTAAAATGATACCTATTAATTCAAATTGTGAGCATTATATCTCAGGGTGCTTTGTATTTCCCAGATTGATTGCAATGATTTGAATAAATGCAAAGTTAATTTCTTTTATTACTGATTTATTTTTTTATAATTTCAGTTCATTCACTTTGTATCACAGCTGTAGGCCCCTCTCTTGTCCACTCCCAATTTCACCCTCCATCACTTATCTCCCCACAGGCCCCTCCCACAGTCCACTGATAGGAAGTTCCTCCTCCCCTTCCATATGACCCTAGTTTATCAGGTCTCATTACGACTGGCTGCATTTTTTTTCCCCTCTGTGGCCTGGTAAGGCCGCTCCCCCTCAGGGGGAGGTGATCAGAGAGCCAGCCACTGAGTTCACATCACAGACAGTCCCTATTCATATTACTAGAGAACCCACTTGGACACTGAGCTGCCATGGGCTACATCTGTAAAGGGGTTCTAGGTTATCTCCATTAATGGTCCTTGGTTAGAGTATCAGTCTCAGAAAAGACCCCTGAGCCCAGATTTTTTGATTCTGTTGCTCTCCTTGTGGAACTCTTGTCCCCTCCTCCTTCTTTCATGAGATTCCCTGGACTCTGCTCAAGGTTTGTCTTTGAGTCTTAGCTGAGTAGAATCTTTCAGAGGCCCTCTGTGGTAGGTTTCTGTCCTGTTGCCTGTTTTCTCCCTCTTCTGATGTCCATCCAGTTTGCTTTTCTGAATGAGGATTGAACATCTTAGCCAGGGTTCTCCTTCTTTCTTAGTTTCTTTAGGTATACAGATTTTACTACCTTTATCCATATTATATTTCCAATATCCACTAATGAATGAGTATATACCATGTGTGTCTTTTTGTTTCTGGGCTACATCACTCAGGATGATCTTTTCTAGTTCCCACTATTTGCCTGAAAATTTCATGATTTCCTTGTTTTTAATTGCCAAGTAGTATTCCATTGTGTAAATGTACCACAATTTCTCTATCCATTTCTCTGCTGAGGGACATCTGGGTTGTTTCCAGGTTCTGGCTATTACAAATAAAGCTTCTATGAACATGGTTGAGCAAATGTCCTTGTTGTGTACTTGAGCATATTTTGGATATATGCCTAGGAGTGGTATAGCTGAATCTTGAGGTAGCACTATTCTTAATTGTCTGAGAAAGTGCCAGGTTGATTTCCAAAGTGGTTGTACAACTTTACTTTCCCACCTACAATGGAGGAGGGTTCTCCTTTCTCCACATCCTCTCCAGCATGTATTATCACTTGGGTTTTTGATCTTAGCCATTCTAATGGGTTTAAGATGAAATCTCAGGGTCGTTTTGATTTGCATTTCCCTGATAAGTAAGACATTGAGCATTTCTTTAAGTGTTTCTATGCCATTCTATATTCCTCTGCAGAGAATTCTGTGTTTAGCTCTGTACCCCATTTTTTAATTGTATTACTTGATTTGTTGCTTTTTAAATTCTTGAGTTCTTTATATATTGTGGATATTAGCCCTCTGTCAGATATAGGTTTGATGAAGATCCTTTACCAGTTTGTAGGCTGTCATTTTGTTTTGCTGACAGTGTCCTTAGCTTTACAGAAGATTTTCATTTTCATGAGGTCTCATTTACTGATTGCTGATCTTACAGCCTGTGCTGTTGGTGTTCTGTTCAGGAAGCTGTCTCCTATGCCAATGAGTTCAAAGCTCTTCCCCAGCTTTCTCTTCTAACAGATTAAGTGTGTCTGGTTTTATGTTGAGGTCCTTGATCTGTTTGGACTTTAGTTTTGTGCAGGGTGGTAAATATGGATTTATTTGCATTTTTGTACTTGTAGACATCCAGTTAGACCAGCACCATTTGTTGAAGATACTGTTGTTATTCCATTGTATGCTTTAGGCTTCTTTGTCAAAAATCAAGTATCCACAGGTCTGTTTTTTTTTTGGGGGGGGGCTTCTATTCAATTCCATTGATCTATCATTCTGTTTTTATGAAAATTCCATGAAATTTTTATTACGATTGCTTTGTAGTACAGCTTAAGATTAGGGATGGAGACACCTCCAGACGACTTGTTGTACAGGATTGTTTTAGCAATTCTGGGTGTTTTGTTTTTCAACATGGAATTGAGAATTGTTCTTTCAAGTTCTGTAAAGAATTGTGTTGGTATTTTGATGGGAATTACATTGACTCTGTAGATTACTTTTGGCAGGGTGGCCATTTTCACTATGTTAATCCTACCGATCCATGAGCATGGGAGATCTTTCCATATTTTGATATCTTCTTCAATTTATTTCTTCAGAGACTTGAAGCTTTTTAAAACAAGTCTTTCACTTGCTTGGTTAGAGTCGCACCAAGGTACTTTATGTTATTAGTGGCTCTTATGAAGGGTGTCATTTCCCTAATTTCTTTCTCAGCCCTTCTTCTTTTGTATACAGTAAGGCTACTGATTTTTTTTTTTTTTAGTTAATTTTGTATCTAGCCACTTTGCTGAAGGTGTTTATCAGCTGAAGAAGTTCTCTGGTTGAATTATGGGGTCAGTCATGTATACTATTATATCATCTGCAAATAGTGATACTTTGACTTCTTCCTTTCTGATTTGTATCCCCTTGATCTCCTTTAGTTGTCTTATTGCTCTAGCTAGGACTTCAAGTACTATGTTGAAGAGACACAAAGAGAGTGGGCACCTTTGCCTTGTCCCTGACTTCAGTGGGATTGATTTAATCTTCTCTCTGTTTAGTTTGATTGTGGCTATAGGTTTGCTGTATATTGTCTTTACTATGTTTAGGTATGTGCCTTGTATCTCTGATCTCTCTAAGACTAAACATGAATGAGTGATGGATTTTGTAAAATGCTTTTTGCCATCTAAGGAGATGATCGTGTGTTTTTTTTTTCTCCTTCAGTGTGTTTATATGGTGGATTACATTGATGGATTTCCATATATTAAACCACTCCTGCATGCCTGGGATGAAGCCTACTTGGTCACAGTGGTTGATATCTTTTATGTGTTCTTAGGTTCTGTTTGCAAATATTTTTATTGAGTATTTTTGCATCAATGTTCATAAGAGTGATAGGTCTGTAGTTCTCTTTTTTTGTTGTTGGGTCTTTATGTGGTTTAGGTTTCAAGGTGACTGTGGCTTCATGGAATGAGTTTCGTAATGTTCCTTCTGTTTCTATTTTGTGGAATAGTTTGAAGAGAATTGGAGTTAGCTCTTCTTTGAAGGTCTGGTAGCATTCTGTGCTGAAACCATCTTGTCCTGGGGTTTTTTTGGATGGGAGACTTTTGATGACCATTTCTATTTCCTTAGGGGATAGAGGACTATTTGATTTATCTGATCTTGATTTAATTTTGATAAATGGAATCTATCAAAAAATTGTCTGTTTCATATTTTGTGGCTTATAGGCCTTTGTAGAAAGACCTAATGATTGGGTTTCCTCAGTGTCTGTCATTATGTCCCTCTTTCCATTTCTGATTTTACTAATTTGGATAGTTTATCTCTGCTTTTTAGTTAGTTTGGCTAAGAGTTTGTCTATCTTATTGATTTTTTCAAAGAACCAGCTCTTGGTTTTATTGATTCTTTGAATTGTTTTCTTTGTTTCTAATTCATTGATTTTAGCTCTGAGTTTGGTTATTTCCAATTGTCTACTTCTTTTACGTGTGTCTTCTTCTTTTTTTCCTAGGGCTTTTAGGTATGCCATTAAGTTGCTTGTATGAGATATCTCAAACTTTTTTCTGGAGGCACTTTGTGCTATGAAGTTTCCTCTTAGCACTGCTTTCATTGTGTCTCATAAGTTTGGATAAGTTGTGCCTTCATTTTCGTTGAATTTCAGAAAGTCCCTAATTTCTTTCTTCATTTCTTCCCTGACCGAGCTGTCATCGAGTAGAGAGTTGTTTAGTTCCCATGTGTATGTAGGCTTTTTGTTATTTCTGTTGTTGTTGAGGTCTAGTTTTAGGCTATGGTGGTCTGATAGGATACAAGGAATTATTGCAATCTTCTTGTATTGGTTGAGGCTTGCTTTGTGACTGACTATATGGTCAATTTTTGAGATGGTTCTGGGAGGTGCTGAAAAGAAGGTATACTTTTTTGAGTTTGGGTGAAAAGTTCTGTAGACATCTATTAGGTCCATTTCATTTAGGACCACTGTAAGTGTCATTATTTTCTTATTTAGCTTCTGTCTAGATGATCTGTCCCTTGTTGAGAGTAGAATGTTGAAGTCTCCAACTATTAAAGTGTTGGGATTGATGTGTGATTTAACTTTAATAATTTTTCATTTGTAAATGCAGGTGCTCTTGTATTTGGGGCATAGATGTTCATGATTTTGATGTCCTCCTGGTAGATTTTTCCTTTGATGAGAATGAAGTGCCCCTCCTCATCTTTTTTGATTAATTTTGGTTGAAAGTCTATTTTATTAGATATTAGTATAGCTACCCCAGCTTGTTTTCTGGGTCCATTTGCTTGAAAAACATTTTTTCCAATCCTTTATTCTGAGGTAGTGTTTTTCTTTGTTGCAGAGGTGTGTTTCTTGGATGCAGCAGAATGTTGGATCCTGTTTTTGCAACCATTTTGTTAGTCTGTGTTTTTTTATTGGAGAGTTGAGTTCTTTGATATTGATAGATAATAGTGACCAATAAATGTTGGTTCCTTTTATTGTGGAGTTGTTGGTGTTACTGTGTTTGTATGCTTTTTTTCCTTTTATTTTTTGTTGTGAAGTTATCTATATCCTGTGTTTTCTTAGGTATAGTTGATTTTTTTTTTTTAGTTTGGAGTTTTCCTTCTAGTATCTTTTGTAGGGCTGGGTTGCTGTGTAGATATTGTTTAACTTTAATTTTGTCATGGAATATTTTGTTTTCTCCATCTATTTTGATTGAAAGCATTGCTGGGCATAGTACTCTGGGTTGGCATCTGTGGTCTCTTAGAGTCTGCATGACATCTGCTTGGGCTCTTCTGGTTTTCATAGTTTCTGTTGAGCAGTCTGATGTGATTCTGATAGGTCTACGTTTATATGTTACTTCGTCTTTTTTCCCTTGATGCTTTTAGTATTTTTTCTTTGTTCTGTAGATTTATTGTTTTGATTATTATGTGATGTGAGGAGTTTCTTTTCTTGTCTAGTCCATTTGGTGTTCTGTAGGCCTATTGTATATTTATGGATATTTCTTTCTTTAAGTTGGAAAAATTTTCTTGAAAATGTTTTCTGGACCTTAGAGCCTGGAATCTTCTTTTTCATCTATTTCTATTATTCTTAAATTTCATCTTTTCATGGCATCCTTGGTTTTTTGGATGTTTTGTGTTTGGAACTTTTCTGATTTTATTTTTTCTTTAAGAGATATATCAATTTCTGCAAATGTATCTTCAGCACCTGAGATTCTCTCTTCCATCTCTGTATTCTGTTGGTGCTGCTTACCTTTGTGGTTTCTGATCTTTTCTGTAAGATCTCCAGCTCCAGGATTTCTCTGTTTGTGTTTCTTTATTGATTCTAATTCTGTTCTTTTGTCTTGAACCATTTCCTTCATCTGTTTGAATGTGGATTCCTGTTTTAGCATGATGGTCTCCATTATTTTGTTTTGGTTTTTTTTTGTTTGTTTTTTGTTTTTTTTTGTTTTGTTTTGTTTTGTTTTTTGTTTTTTTTGTTTGGTTTTTTTTGTTTGTTTGTTTTGTTTGTTTCCTCCTTATATGCCTCTACATATGCCTCTATTTGTTTGGCTATATTTGCTTGTATTTCTTTGAGAGCTTTGTTTGTTTCCTCTTCATGTGGCTCTAATTACTGGATAAGCATAGAACTGAGATCATTTTTCTGTGTTTCTGATGAATTAGAATAACCACTGATTTTGGGGATTGCTGGTGAAGCCACGACGCCCTGATTTTCTTGGATGTGTTCTTATGCTGATCTCTAGCCATCTGCTTATCAGTAACCTTCACTGTTTGTTCCAGGAGTCTGTACTTCAGATTGGGTCTGTCTGTCTCTGGTGTCTGGAGTATTCAGGAAGATGAGAGATCCACTGGTTCGAGAGTGGATGTTGATGCTTAAGCTGTAGCTAAGCGAGGAATGTCACAGGCACATGTGCCAAGCATGGGCATGGAGTTATGGCTTGAAGGACAGGGGGCAGAGCGTGTAGATGCCTAGAAGGGTGGAGCATATGCACAGGAGGGGATGCTGTCGCTGTTGAGGACACAATGAGCATATGCAGGTGCCCTGTACGCCTCAATGGCCTACAGACCTGTTGAAATGTCCTCCTGGTATTCAGATCTGTCTGGGCTCCAGGAATTGTTTGGCTGGACTCCACTGGTAGACACACAGAACAGGAGTATCAATGTTGAGAACACTGTCTCAAGCATACCTATGTTGCCCACAGTGGGGGTGTGGGTGGGAGGGATCTGATGTCTGGTTGCTAGTGCGGAGAGATCCTGGATCTGGGGCTCTGTGTGCACTCACTTGAAGGCGCACTCACTTGCTCACAGGCCTAATCAGAAAGCACAGGTGTTCCCCTTGTTTTCTATTCTCAGATTTCGGCCTGCGGGAGATCCCTCAGCTCAGTGGTGTCCACTGTTTATCCACTGGGCAACCACCTCTGTTGTGTCAGTCACCAAGCAGGGAGGCTCCTGCATAGGCTAGCTGCTGCCTGCTGCAGCCCCAGACCTGCAGGCCTGTGCAGCTGCTGCCTCTGCTCCTGCTTGGGGCGTCCACTGCCACCTCCGAAAGCAGGGAGGCCCGTGACTGGGGCAAGGGGAAGTGCAGGGGAGTCAAATTTCCGCCGCTGTCTGTCCCAGGAGACATCCACAAGTTGTGCCCCCTTGCCCAAGAAGCCTCAATGTCGATGTTCTGGCTTCAGCTGCCCCTCCACTCGCCAATTTCAGAGGTTTGGATCCTGTGCCCCTTGGATAGGTTGAGTGCTGATGGCCACCATCTTGGACTCCCCCGCAGAGTTAATTTCTAACTTTTTGAGGTGGAAAGATATTCTGCCTGCTTGCAAAAGTGTGCTTTTATACCTTAAAGGCCTAAAATGAAATTTCCTTTTCTACAAAAATCTTATTTTAAAAAATCAATGAAGAAAACTAAGCATTTCTTTCTCTTATTTATTATTTTAAAATTTTATTTTATTTATATATTTATTTATTACAATTTATTCACTTTGTATCCACACTGTAGCTCCCTCCCTCCATCTCCTCACAGTCCCACCCACCCTCTCTCTTCTCCTCCTATGCTCTTTCCCAGTCCCCCTATTGGGGAGGACTTCGTCCCCTTCAATCTGACCCTAGTTTATCAGGTCTCATCTAGGCCGGCTACATCATCTTCCTCTGTGGCCTGGCAAGGCTGAAACCCCCAGGGAGAGTTGATCAAAGAGCCAGCCACTGAATTCATGTCAGAAACAGCCCCTGTACTCCATACTAGTGAACCCACTTGGAAGCTGAGCAGCCAATGGTCTTCCTTTGAACAGGGGGTCTAGGGCTTCTCCATGCATGGTCCTTAGTTGGAACATCAGTCTCTGAAGGACCCTCCTGGGCCCAGGTATTTTGGCTTTGTTGTTCTCCTTGTGCAGTTCCTTTCCCCTACAGGTCTTTCTATCTCTCTCTGTTTCCATAAGGGCTTCTGGCACTCTGCCCAAAGTTTGGCTAGGAGTCTCAGTATCTGCTTTGATAAGCATTTCTTTCTCTTACTATCAGATGGAAATATTCCCCTTTGTGCATTTTATTTGTGCCTTAGTTTCTACTTGTGTGTTTTTATTCATTAAAACCCTAATGAATGTACTACTTGCTAGCCATATTTGAATGTCTTGCATCATTGTCTTGCATCATGTACAGAGGGACTGTCATCTGCATAGGTTACAAGGTTTCAGATTTGAAAAGTGACTTTGCTCTAAGCAGCAATGCCCTATTCATAGAGATGAACTCAAAATGGCAACCATATCCTGCCATCTCATTTTCCTTTGGAATTATAGGCTGCCTTCACCCTCTGGCTGTTCACTCTTCCTTAGCTCAGCTCTCCTACCCCTCATCACAGCGAAAGTAATGGCTATGTCCTTCCCTGGGGCTACGTAGTTTGGCTGCTGTCTCCCATAGTCAACCCCACCTCCACCCCTATTCTCCACTCTCCAGCTAGCTCTGGTCCAGACACAATAACCAAGGCAGTTCTTTCCTTGGAGCTTTTCACGTACCCTCCCTCCCATCTAGAACATTCTGTGCTTGGAGTGCTTACACTTGGCTCCTTAACTTTCATGGCTCAACTAAGTGGCGTTTCAGTATGAACTTCAAAGATTATCCTAACTCAAAGTACCTCAACAGTCCCATTTCACCTCACCCCGATCACCACTCCATCTTTTTCCCTTACAGATTTAGTGTAGTATATGAAAATCCATGACATAAAAACTATTTCTGATTGGCAGCTTAGGATAGTTTAATATTCTCAACATACAGACAAGCACTTGTTATGTGCAGTGTTTTGAAACGTAAAAGCTATATATGTCTGGTTTTGTTTATTATCTGTTTCCCTCCTGCTGATACACAAGTACTTCATGAAGCAGGACTTATATCCTTTTCTCTACTGTAAACCAGTACCCATCATCACTTATGGATTAGATGGCTCTCTAATGTTTGATAAATGAGTGCCCTGATATGCACAAGCAATACTTGTTTTTTTACCCATATGCTAATGCCTTTTCTTCCTTCTTTTTCTTCTGAGCTGAATAGAAATATTTCTGTTTGTGCATATAGTGACAGGAATGAGGAAAGAAGCCAGGAAGGAGAACATGTAAAACATTGCTGGCAAATAGCAAGATGCGGTGTATCAATTTTTTGGTTGAGAAACTGATGTTATACATAACCAGTGAATATGCCCCTGGGAAACTTTTTTTTTTTTTTTGCATAGCCAACAGTATATGAAATGACACCTTTTATCTTCATTATTTTATTTATTTACTATATTTTATTTATTATTTACATTATTTTATTTATTTACTTTATATACTGATCAGAACTTCCCTTTCTCTTCTCCTTCTAGTCTTTCCCTCTTCTCCACCTAAGCTCCCTTCCTGTTTTTTCCAGAGAAGGAGAGACCTCCCATGGATATCAGCCCACCTTTCTTGATGGATGAAGATATACTTTAAATATAAAAGCATCCTCATAGGCTCGTGTGTTTGAACATTTGATTCGAGGTTAGCTGTACAGTTTTGGGTGGTTGTGGAAACTTTGGGACCTGGGGCAAACTTGACAGATGTAAGAACACAACGGAGATTTTGTGGGGAGTGCTCAGCTCTGTCTTATCTAGCTCTTCACTTCAGGATCTGCCAAGATGTGAGCAAACTGCTACCTCAAGCTCACCCAGCTGTCTTAGCCATGATATCTTCCCCATCACGTTGGGTTATTTCTTCTAAATTCTTAGCCAAAATAAACCTCTCCTTCCCCACGTGGCTTCTTGCAAACATTTTTATAACAGTGACCAGAAAAGTAGCTGACAAGGTGGCTTGCCTAAGTGCTGTTTGTGGTATAATACAACCCGATACAATATCATCTATACAATACATCCTGTTTTGTGATCACTTGGTATATTTCTCTTCCTGTTTCTGTCAATCTGGAGAATATTGGAGTGTAGAGACCAAAAAATATATCCTGCTATATGATTATAGACTAAATGGCACAAATAATAGATAGCTAGTTGTTGTGGATTTGAAAAGGATTCAAGTCCAGAGAGAATAAAGTAAATTCTTCTTGCCTCTGAAAATTTTAGGCGAAGAGCCATTTTCTCCTAAGGTCAGTTTTCATGGAAATCAATTGTCGCTTTTCTGCCAATTGCAACCTCACACCATATAGATGAATGTGTAGTCACCCTTGATCATCCAGGACTGCTATAAAAGCCCAGAAATACATTTTAAAATAGTTGTATGGTCTAGTCTAATAACGTGGAGAAAATAGCTGAGAAGAAAATCCTTTATTTTGGAGGACCAGAGTGTCCTTCATTCCCCCTGGGGACAGAGGTGCTTTTAGAACAAAACAATTACCTCCTCATCTCTCTCTGACAGGGTGCTGAGTGGAAACATCAGATTACATCACCCCTTAAGCTTTTTCTCTGCCCTGTTGACTCTTTTCTCCAGGATGAGGGCAGAGTTGTAAGAGTTCTGCAGGTATCTAGTTTCTCCTTTATTTCAGAGATAGGAAATACTTGGCGACAGGAAGAATCCTGTTGAGACTGAGGAACAGTATGGTAAATTATACCTATGGATGTGGGCCTCTGACTCAGCCTTTATCAAGGTGGCAGATGGACATGGAGGATCAATTTACATGGGAGAGAAGAAAGAGTTGAGGAAGGGGCAAAGGGCAAGGACATACTATGGAGGAATAACATGTTAAAGACTCAGACCTCAGCATTTTATTATGTCCTGATTGCTTGGGGTTTGATTTCTAAGTGAGCAGGTATAGAGGCAATGTAAGAAAGGACAAAAAGAGAAACAATGAGAGTGATATTACAGGACTTTCAGTCAACATTCCTTTTTATACTCACCATTGTGATGAAACAGTTAAAAAGAAATTACTTCAGGATATATATATATATATATATATATATATATATATATATATTTCACAAATTTTAATTAGTACACAAAGTAAGGGGTTTACTGAGGATATTTTTAAACATATTTTTGGTTAATTCCTCCATCTCCACGGCTCCTACCTTTGCTGTACCGTTCTATCCTCATTGGATAAGAATAGGTTGATTTGGCCTATGGTCCACAGGATACAGTAAGTCATCGCTGGGAAAACACAGTGGTGGGAGACACTGGCTCACATCTCCACCTCAGGAACCACCACTCCTCATCTGGCTTTCTTCATTTCCTCTTCCTTTCAAGCTTGCCTTCAACCCATTGGATGTAGCACCTCCTGTCGTCTGGTTCTTTCCTCTCCAGTTATCCCTCCATGGAAACATCCTAACAGATATAGGCAAAGATGTGACATGCTAATGCCCTAGGCATTTCATAGTCTGATCAATCCACCATGAAGACAAGATAGACCATCACAGTGGTTTCTTCTCTGTCTCCCTGTCATCTGTCTCTCTCTGTCTCTCTGTCTTTTACTGTCTGTCTGTCTCTCTCTCTTTCAAGATGGATTCACTTGATATAGTTAAGAGTGACCTGGAACTCATGATCTACCTGCCTCAGCCACCCCAGTACTGGAATAACAGGTGTATGCTGACTTACAAGAGTGATTTTTTTTTAAGAAGCGATGGTTGAAGTGAAAATATCTTTAAAATCTCCTAAACTAATATAAGACACAGGTATGTAACTATGATACTGACTTTTGTTATTTATGCAGCAAAAGCTTTTAAATGCTTTGTTTATATCGCTCATTGTTTTTTCCAAACCATTCTATGAGGTAGGTCTGACCTTTGTTCCCATTTTGTGTTTGAGACTGTGAGTTATAGAGATGAAAAATTGAATCAAAGATGGCAATAAAGTCTTTAGGGATAAATTCTTACAGTTATAGGAGTTAGAACACAGGAGACATTCTTAGATCCAATGAAAGATATTATTAGATTCAAGAAGCATATCATTGCTATATTAGAAGGTATATAGGCCATCTCACAATAGATAAACTCTGAGAGTTTAGGAAAATTAATCTCTCTTAAAAATTGTTATGCACCTTACTTATGATTTGTCTTAATTGACTATATTTGATAGAGGAGTGTTACTTAAAATGTACTTTCTCGGATTTAAATGGAATAATTGTTCATATGTATATGTGTGGAAGAGGTCGTGATTGTTTTAAAAAAAGAATGGACACACAAAATATCCAAAGTTCAGCCACACATTTCCAGGAACAAATTATGCAGCTTTTCATTTCAGGCAGATGGACATTAGCATACCAACAAAATTTCCCACAGTGCTTTAGTCCAAGTTGCTTGACAATGTGTGACTTACTCATTAATTTATGCATTAACTCATTTGGATATTTATTATATATCAGACATTATATTAAGGATCAACTATAAAAATCATAAATACAATTAAAATATTTGTTACTGCTCAAGTTTGAAATGATATGGCTGACTAAGGTGGTAGATTTGGAACAAGAAAATTCCAGAACAGATTGGTGAATGTTATCTAAAAAGTATAAGGGTGGAGATGATGGGGAAATGGAGAGCACCTGGCTTTACTGAGCAAGTGGGGCAGAAGGGTTTGATGGCAAAGGAAGGGGCAGATGAGCAGCCATGCAAAATGGCCAAATCTTGAGTAGAAAGAGTGGGGGAGGCTTTGGAGGCAGCTCAAATGGGATAGCTAGCGAGGTTGCCATTCTTGAGCTGTACTAATGTATCAGATACTCGATTAAGCAAATCTTAATTTTTCCTCAATATTTATTACCATAAAATATACAGATCAAAAAGCACCAACTAATCACTCAAAAACCATACAAAAACCAAGCAACCAACACTTGGAAAATCTAACATAGTTCTTCTCTTTTTTTGGGGGGGAGGGGGATGCTCTTTTATTATTATTATTTTTTCTTTATTAATTACACTTTATTCACTTTGTATCTCTCCCGTGGTTCCCTCCCTCCTCCCATCCCAATCCCTCCCTTCCTCCACCCTCTGCATGCATGCCCCTCCCCAAGTCCACTGGTAGGGGAAGACTTCTTTTCCTTCCTTCTGATCCTAGTCAATTAGGTCTCATCAGGAGTGGCTGCATTTTCTTCTTCTGTGGCCATAGTTCTTCTCTTATTCACACCCTCTGGCCACTGTGGATTGTGTTTCCTCAGGGCTCACCAGAAGTCAGGCAAAGTGCTGAACCCTTTAGGCCTTGTCTAATTTATCTTCTAAAAACCTGTGTTGTTGTTTTTGGAATTACTTGTTCCCAATGGAGAGGAAGTAAATTTCCAAAGATGGCTGACATTGCCGAGGGCAATAGGAATCAAATTTATTTGTTGGTGGTGTCTGTTCTTATGTGAATGCTTCTGCCTTGCTTAGGAGGCAGCTGCATCTCCAGTGACACTTCAGTTGTGGTCTTCTGTGAGAATTCAAAGTGGATGACTTCAGAGAGCTGATTGGAGAGCTTAAACACAAATTCTCTAACAATAACTGTGTTTGTTATTTTTATTCTATTTATCTGGTTAAGATACAGCAAGAGGTGAGGGGCAGCCACAGCCCTCTCATTCAAACCCCAAAGGGAGCCATACTTACTGTGAGTCAAAGTAGAATATTTTATATTTCAGGTTAAAAACTGCAGCTTACATGGAAGAGGCTTTTCCTTTTTGTTGCAGAAGATATATGCTACAATTAAAAGAGGTTGACAGGAGTAGTTTAGAGAAGTTATAATTGACTGGAGATACCAGAACATAAAGTATGGCTGAGGCTCCCCCTCTACCAAGTAATCACTTGATAAATATCAGCCTCAGGGAGCGGTCTATGGGGCCATAAACAAGTATCTGTAGTCTCATTCACAGCCAAGTGCACAGACTGAGTGATCTCTCCTTTGTTAGGTGTGCTTTCTCTATGTTTACAAAGGCATAATTTGGCAACCGGAGAAAGGATGGCATTCCGGCTTATGTCTATGAGTACATGTAGATATAGGTGGATTCTGCTGTACTTTTAGAAAGTAAGGCCCATTCTCACTGAAGCTTTAAGGAATACACAGGTTGGCTGTTTAGCATTCACATTCAGGAAAAGGAAGGGTCCAATATTTCACACATCCGGGACACGAAATGAATGGGTAAAAAGGCAAAGTGCAAATTTCTCCATTGGAATGAGTCCATGAATTTGAATGGCTAGCTCGTATGAATATGGATTTCTGTGAGAGCAGTAAATTACCTCTCTCCATTTTGTGCCAGTACTTTGGCATACAGGCCTTCAAAATATGTATTTGTACATGGGCGTATATAAATACTTGAATGTGACAATAGTCTGTCTCCTTCTATATGATTTGGGGAAAATAAATAGCATTAACTGCACACTGCAGAATCAGACTATGAAGATGAAGGGGAAAGTCTCAAGATGTGACTGAAGATAAAGTCACAAATATGGCCAGCTTGAAGCTGGACACTGGTATCCAGACCCCAGGACTGTGCATCATCTAGACCAATTACCCTGTGTGGCTGGGAAAGAGAAGTGCTTAACTAAGCTTTCTCTCTGTCTGTATGTAAAGAGTTGGCCAATTCACTCTTTATAAACATACGCATTCCAAAGAAAGAACTTTCTTAACCATACTGCACAAAACATTCAAATGTGCATTTAATTTTAATTTTCTGTTTTGTTTTGTTTAAAGGCAGGGTCTTACTATATACTGCAACATGGCTTCACACTCAAAACCTTTCTGCTTTAACCTCCTGATAGGATTAAAATGTTGAAACATGTATTATTTTAGAAAGAGAAGTTAATTTTTTTTTCAAAAAGTAATACATGATATGACATAACATTCAAAACACAAACTTTTGTTTGTTTGTTTGTTTGTTTGTTTTGAGACACAGTTTCTCTGTGTAGCCTTGACTGTTCTGGACTCACTTTGTAAACCAGCCTGGCCTTGAACTCACAGAGAGCTGCCTGCCTCTGCCTCCCTGAGTGCTGGGATTAAAGGAACGGGCCACCACAACTGGATTCTTTGTACTTTCAAGTATTCATTATGCACAAGAAAAAGTGTTTATGTATAGACCATAATTATTAGCAAATTTAGCTAGATTTAATTTAGGTAAAGTACTATAAAATATAGGTTGCAAAACTTTGTATAGAATACCTAAATCAATGTTAAAATAGAGGTAATGATGAAATTTGCATCAGAAATAGAATCAGGCATTTTGTACTACAAAGTGGTCATCAGTAATATGCAATCATGAATGTGTATAGTAACAGTTTCAACATCTGAAAAGTCTATGTTAATAGAATTAATGCAGGTAAAATACAAACCTTATGCACTTTTTGATCAAATGTGCCACCATAGCTGAAAGGTTCACAACTCAGTCTGAAATTAATAAAGTAAAGCTGCCATGCCAAATGGCAGGAAGTACATAAGCAGTATTAATGGTCTTCCTAATTAACTCAATCTTGTGGATATTTCCAGAACCCAGATATCAATGCATCATTTTCAAAGCCACACTGTACATTTATTAAGGCAGCTCTTACTCAGGGCCAAAAAACAATAAAATCTGAGAGACTGGTATATTATTGTATACAAAGCAATACCAGGGAAAGAGCTGTTGTCTCCAAATATTTAAAATTATATAGGACACAGCTTTAAAACTCATGAATCAAATACAACATTACACAGATAGTTAAAATATTTTGAGAGATAGATGATGGAAATATAACAAATAAAGGGATTTCTAGGCTTATCTAAGGAGATACTTAGATTTGACAAGAATAAAAGTCTAAAATCAATAATGTAGTAACATCTACCTCTAGATGCCAGAGAGAACTAAGCTCAAAGTAGAGGAGGAACAAAACCCAAGTACAATAACCAAAAATATTAAAAAAAAAAAGAAAACAGAAAAGAAAGGTCAAACTTTATGTTTAACATTTTAAAACATTATGATTCTCAGCCTCTGCTTTCACACCTCGATCAGTAGAGTCTTTCAGAGGCCCTCTGTGGTAGGCTCCTGTCCTGTTCCCTGTCTTCTCCTGCTTCGGATGTCTATCCTGTTTGCCTTTCTGAGTGAGGATTGGGCATCTTCCCTAGGGTCTTCCTTGTTGTTTAGCTTCTTGAGGAGTATAGATTTTAGTATGTCTAATAACCACTTGTGAGTTGAGTATATACCGTGTGTGTCTTTATTGAAGCATAGGCTGAGACTCATAGTCAAACTTTGGGCAGAATGCATGGAATTTAATGAGAGAAGAGAGAGATAGAAAGACCCAGAGGAGACAGGAGCTACACAAGGAGATCAAGAGAGCCGAAAAAATCTGGGCCCCCAGGTCCTGCAGAGACAGATACTCCAACCAAGGACCCTGAATGGAGAATGCCTAGACCCCCTGCTCAGATGTAGCCCATGTAGCTCAGTCTCCAAGTGGGTTCCCTAGTAACTAGAGCAGGTATGAACTCAGTGGCAGGCTCTCTGATCACCTCCCCTTGAGGGGGCAGCAGCCTTACCAGGCCACAGATGAAGACAATGCAACCAGTCCTGATGAGACCTGATAAGCTAGAATCAGATGGAAGGGGAGGAGGCCCTCCTCTATCAGTGGGCTTGGGGAGGGACATGGGGGAGAAGAGGGAGGGAGGGCAGGATTAGGAAGAGACAAGGAAGGGGACCACAGCCAGGATACAAATAGAATAAATTGTAATATAATAATAATAATAATAATAATAATAATAGAATTAAAAAATAAAGTATGGATATGTGTTTGTGTTTATGTGCATAAACACATTGAGTGTGTATGTGTGTGTGTGTGTGTGTGTGTGTATGTGTGTTTGTGTGTTTTCCTCTGCATGCAGATATGTTCAGAGACCCAAAGAGTGTGTCAGATACCCTGGAGTTACAGGCAGATTTGAGATGCCTGATGCGTGCTGAACACTGGACCTAAGTCCTCTGCAAGCTCAGTATGTGCTCTTAACTGCTGACCCATCTTTCCAGACCTGCTAAACTTTTTCCTAAGAGTCATTTGTAGTTGCTTTTTATACTGAATGAGTTATGTAGGCATTTGTGTGTGTGTGTGTGTGTGTGTGTGTGTGTGTGTGTGTGTGGTGGGTTAGTGTGCATGGTCATGTATGTTGGTGCAGGCATGCCCACACCATAGGACATGTGTGGAGGTAAGATGACGACCTCGGGTATCTGTCTGCCTTTCCACCTAGTTCTGAGGCATTGCACTGACCAGGCTAACCGCTCTGGAAGCCGCTGTAAGTCGTCTGCCACCCGCCTTCGCATCGGCCTGCTGCAGAAACAGATGCAGCACCGCTACACTTGGCTATTAGGACGGTCTGGAAATCAGAAACCAGGTCAGGCTTGCATAACGGGCACCTTCACCCACTGAGTCATCTCCCGGCCCTCACTGAGGCATTTTGCACTTCCTTAGTGATTGGTGATGCTTTCCTTTAAATACTGAAGCCCATAGTTTGTTAAAACCTGTTTGGATGTTTTTATGAGAGCTTTTGTCCATGTGTGCATTTTGTTGTTTAGAGAGTAAAGAGGTTTAGCCCTCCTAGACTTTGGGCTCCATTTGGAAGGGCCCGCCCTGCCCTGGACATGCGCAGGGAACTCCGAGGCGCTGATTTAAGCTGCATCTGAGTGTTGCTGTAGAATGGCACCGTGATTGAGTCGCTTTCTTGAAACGGCTACATAACTGTCTCATTAGCATTTACTGAATAATCCAGATTGTTTCCATTGATACAAATAAACTAAAATAAAATCCCATATGTCTGTAAGGTCTATTTACATAGTTATGCCTTGATCTATCTTCTCATGCGTGGTAAGACAGCGCAGTAATTAATTAGGTTCATAATGGGCCTAGTTCCAACTCACTAACCTCCTCTCTCGAGCATGATGTGTTCAGCTTGTTGCCTGTCACTGTCTTTCGATTTGTAGTCGTTTTCTTCAGAAGGCCTCGGGTTTTTAGAGAAACGGAAGAAGAGTTAATAACCTAAGGACCCTGAGTTGTGGGTGAGATTGGGTACAGTAGACGTTTTTGTTTGTTTGTTTGTTTTTAATAAACTGAGTCCTTACTAAATGCTTGAAAGTCAAAAGATTTTCTGGGGCTGAGTGGGGGGTTCTGTTTCAGTGGACAAGCAGAGCAGTATAAGGTCCCAAGTTAGAATCCCGAGAACCCACACAGAAAGCCCACTAGCATGCCTGAAAGCCAGCCCTAGTTGGGGAGACGGAGGCAGGAGGACTGCTGGGACCAGGTTACCAGCCATTCTAGCTGAAAAGCGCCTGCCCACTCATGCATAACACTCTCACACACATTCACAATTTTTTTTCTAGTTAGCTTCAGCTGTCAAAACTTAGTCCCACCTTCTCGGTTAGGGTGATTCTGGCCTTTAGATTAGTGAAGACTATTTTAGGAAGGAAAGTCTTTCCATAGCTGTTGCAATGGATACTTTCTCTCATGAGCAATAGAGATTTGAAATTTCATTTTGGAAATCCTTGAACCCCGGACCTTTTCTTTTACACTGCTGAATAAAGTCTACCAGACTATTTTGCATCATCCCCCCCATGTGCTGTTGAATTTTACACGCTGATGTGTTGGTGCATGGCTTTTTGTAAGAGCTAATATCATGGTTATGCTGTAGGAAATGTGATTATCAATAGTTTTGTAAAAACAGTTAAAGGAAAGCAGTTTCAACCACTGTGTTCGAAAAAAAAAAACCACATGGCAATCTATTTGTTTTCAGCTCATTTTTGGGAATGAAAGTTTATAGAAACCCGCTGAATGACTATTCATTTCCTCGCTTTGGCCGTCAGCATTGTGTGGGCAGAGCTGTATAGATTGAGTAGAAACCAAGAAGCCTGAGAAGTCAAAGGTGTCCAGGGTCGTGATCTCGCAGGACAAGTTGCAGGCTCCCGCGTGGAGTAGCTTAGCAGGGACGAGGAGGGCTGGTTAATTCCGTCCGCGAGGAGTCCTGTGGCGCCATCTTAGGTCATCACTCTCCGAGACTGACACTTTCTTCTGCTGCACGTCTTTGCTGCTGATGTATCTTCGGCTAGTTGCTGCCCGCTGTAGTTTTCTTTGTGACTATTACGCTTATATTTTGGAATATTCCAAATATTTTGAAAACAATGTATATTTTTGTATTATGTATAATATGTATCAGTTGGATTCACGTTATTTGTTCTTTTTATTTTTTTTCTGCTATGCCCTCATGTTTCTTCACTGACAATTTTTAAAGAAATAATAGAGATGTATTATAAGGTCTATTTTTTTTTCACATTTTCTCATTTCTTTGCTTTCAGATGGTGCTTATCTATTATTTGAGGGGCAAAAAATTAAGATTATTAGATTTATAATATGGAGTCTCTTCTTCAATGAATTAAGTCCCTTTTCTCCCTAACTTCAAATTCTTCTGAACTGAAAACTGCTTCCTCTGTTTCACTCCCACAGGCTGTCTTAAGTACCTTCACTATTTTGCTGTAATTTTCTGTCAATGTGCTTCTTGCAAATGACGTGGTGTTGAATGTGTGCCTATGATTACTTTATTGTTGAGGATAGAGTGGTTTTCCTGCTAATCTTTTTTAATTTTTCAAAATCTTCAATTTAGAAACGAAGTCACCCTTTTAAAATTTAATTAAGCGTATTTATTTATTAAGCTTTTTGCAGGTTTAAAAACAATTGAACTCATTTCTTCCTGTAGTCCACCCTCCCTTTCCGCACTGACTCCCTCTCTCAATATTCTCATTTTCCAAGTCACCTTTTATTACGATTCAAGTGATTACATTTCTAATCTCCATCTCTCAATTTAGTATTTACTTTTATGCCTTAATTAAGACATAGTCATCTTATTTTATTGACTTAGCTGTTTTAACTAAGCTGTTGTCATACCAGTCCTCTTGGTGCAGAAGATGAGACCATGAACAACTCCTTGGCTTTTACTCCCCATTTCTTTCAGTTATCTTATCTCTGTATTATCAGTCAGTAAGATTTGTAATTTTTTTTTTTTTTACTTCTACTTGTAAATAGTTGACAGGTGACAGACATGTAGACGGATAATGATGATAATACACACTTCATAGAAATGTTCTGAGGGCCTAGGATAGTGCTTGGCCATTATCACTCAGCTAATGAGTATTCGCTTCTCAGTATTTTATTATTTACCCTTCACAGCTTGTAGAACTAGTACGATTCCATTTATAGTTTGTTGAAAATGCATCTTTAGTTAGCATTTTAAGAACTTTTGTAAACCATGTTTCTTATTTCATGTCTAGAATAAACTAGTGTTTTCTTTCTTTCTTTCTTTCTTTCTTTCTTTCTTTCTTTCTTTCTTTCTTTCTTTCTTTCTCTTTCTTTTCCCATATGTAACCTGTGGCTTGGATAGCCCAAAGAGTCTTGAGAGAACTTTGACAATTCCTTCTGCCTCACCTGACTTCACAATGTTGTGGAGAAATTTAAAGCACCATCCATTGTTTTTTATCTTAGAAATATTGATCATTTGGCCTTAATTTCTTCAATTTTCTATGTATTTGAAATGTAATAGAGGTACAGGTATTTTTTTTTTTAATTTCTCCACTACATCTTCTTGTTGTTTGGGTTTTTGTTAGTAATGATAATTATTTGTGTAATTTTCACATCTATCTTCTTTCTCTTTACTTTCAACTGTGCTTCACTTTACTCACTACTTTTTTATTCTAAGCCACTGAACTTTTGGGGGGAGGTGTCTTGCAGTGTTTATCTTTGTCTGCTTCTGATGGGCTTCACTATGAGCTGGTCTTCTGCATTAAACTCTTAGTTTAAGCCAGCTTTTGGGATGTGGCATTTATCAAATCTTTACAAGCTTGGAGATTTGCCTATCACGTTTTTGATTCATGCCATCTTCTTATTATGTAGAGTTTGCTATTTGTTATTTCTATTCCTTTTCTTCCTCAGGGTGGAGGTATGTGTACTTTTAAAATGGGGGTAGGCATTTTTTGGTCATTGTTATGTATTTGAATAGCTTGATTCCTCCCTACAATTATTTTGGGGGACGTGCAAGATAACCCTCATTTTACACAGCAGATCTTTTCTCTTTCATCTAGCTGTACATGAAGATTGGATTCATTCTACTACTGTGCTTCCCGATTTCCTACATCTGCTGTAGCAAAATTGCATAAATACTGTAGGGCTTTGCTCCTCAACACTGACGCAGGCTGCAGGCTGCTTCTTGCACCTGGTCCATCAGTGTTCTCCTGCCTCTTACAGCTCTACTTGCCTTTTCCCTTGCATCTTCATAGGTTCAAGGTGGCCTCCATCACAAGGCTGCTTTCTTGTTTCCCTTCTCTCAAGCAGGGAACTGTTGCTGTTGCGTTGTGAGCTTCCTGTGTCTGCACATGATGCTTCTCGGACTTGGTCTTGTATCCCCGTGTGAATCCCTCAGCTCGGGCTGCCCTCACCATGTTTCACTCTTTAGTATGAAAAATGTCTTCTTTTCTTCATATGTGAGTTTAGGAAGCACTGATTTTGTATTCTGGATTTCTGGCTAAATGACATTTACCACCACGGAGAAATCATGAGAGCAATGTTCTTGTTGTTACTAATTAGTTAATTCTGGTTTTATGTTTCAACACCGGCCACTGACATATGTAAAAGCGGCATTTCCTTTTCACTGTCAGTGCAAGCTGCCAAGTCCCAACAGCTTCCCCAGTATAAGATACCTTGAGTAAAAGAACTGCCTCATTAATCATTAAGTAGTCAGTGCTAGGTCCTCAGGGACTTCCTGTCGATGGGTGCCTGCCAGGGGAGACACCTCCTCATCATTTCCCTCCAGTGATCAGCTATTTCTATCCCTCCTGCAATATCTACTAGAAAAAGTGTCAGTAGATTTGGGTTTAATTCACTCTTTTAAGGAATTTCACCAAAGACTGGACAATTAACTTCTCAGGCTTTGTCATGCTCAATAGTCTTCCTCTGAGATACACTCTGTTTCAAGGCTTTCCGTCCTTCAAAGCTCAGCAAACATCCTGTTCTTTCCTGGAGACCTCTCTAACTGCCAGACACACAACCCAGGCTGCCTTTTTCAAATTCCTGAAGTCCCTCCTTCCATATGGTGACGTATTGAGCTATTTTTCACAGATACACTGCTTCACAAACGTCAATCCTATGGGGTCACCATCTGGATAATTTTAATGCCTTTGTTTCTCTGTGCACAGTATCTTAACCCAGAGTGGAGGATATGTGACTTGTTTTTCTTATTTTTCAAATGTTTGGTAAAATACAGTTCCCTCATGGTTCTAATAATGAAACAAAATAAATTAACAGATGATACTTGTTCCTAATAAACATTGTGTAAATGCTTATTATTTTAAATAACACACTAAGGGACATGAATGCATTTGGTGCTTAGTATAGGCTAACCGCTGTGCCAAGTGCAACCAATGAGTTTTCATGAGACTAGGTCAGGTGTCAAATTCTCTGTTTTTTTTTTTTTTTTAAATGTTTTATTTTTATTTGTGGTGAGTGTATGTGCATGTGTGTTTGTGTGTGGGTGTGTGTACTTGAATTCTAGGTGTCTGTAGAGGCCAAAGGACAGCAGCACTCTTAACTACAAGGCTGTCTCTCTAATCCCTCAAAATTCTCTCTTGATGAATTTGAGATGTAGGTTTTCTTTTTTCAGACAACTTTATTGAAATATAATCTTTTGCACAATAAACTGCATATATGAGAATTATATTGTTATGATATTATATTGTTATTTCTATACTTCATATTTTATATATTTATGTACTTTCTATATTTTAATACGACTATAAAACAACACCACAACAAACATGTAAAGTAAACCCAGCCACTAAAATTATTTCATTAGCTCCCTTTTTAAATTTATCCTCCATTGCACCTGTGTTTTGTGCAGTGACTGGTCAGCAGTGTATTTCTGAGGACTGGTTTGTGTTTTCTAGAAATTACATAGGTGGAAGCCTACAATTAACTTTCAGTTTAAAATTTTAATTGATACTGTAATCATACATATGAAAACTTTTTTAACTACTCTGAGCTGAACAATTTGTTGTTCTCAATGGTAGTTATTGAATAAAGCTACAAAACCTTGGGGCTTATTTCTCCTGTGAAATTGCACTCTTGAAACCTCGTAGTTCATTTTTGTGTCCATCTTTTTTATTTTTTATTTTAACATAACCTAACAATTTTAAGACACAACCAAGTTGTTATATGTATCACTATTCTTATACTTTTTGTTACTCAGTGGTATTTATTTAATTGTTTGGATATATGTCATTATTTATCCATTAACCTAGGTATTGGGTTGCTTCTAGTGTTTGGAGTATACTAACTTAATTGCTGTGAACAGGTAAGCATAAGAAACTGTGATTGCTTTCATTTGAACTAGAATGAACTCCTTAGTTTATTTGGTGTATACATATTTGATTTTCATAAAAATTTCATATGCCTAGTTTTCCCCTCCTGTATCCCTTTTTCTTATGGAACTCAAATGTTTGAAAATGTATTTTGAAGGTAATAGCAAATAATAGATAATAGAGTAAACATATTTCTCTGCTATAAAATCACAAATCAAGCAATTGCAGTTTCTATCATCATCCTCCCCCCCAAAACAAACAAACAACAAACAAACAAAAAAACCCGAGGTCAATGATGGACCTGGACAATCAGTTTCTCTATCCTGAAGGCTGTTTGGGGACAGGAGAGGATAATCGTCATACAATGAGTGATTATCTTCCCCAGATGCTTCTGTTAAAATCCTAACTCCTATGACATTCGGCGGTGAAACCTTTGAGGAGTGGTTTGTTTATGAGTCCTTGTAAGTGGGATTAAGGAAGACATACTAAGAAGTTAGATGTCTGCAGCTAAGAGGAAGGTCTTTATCCTGTCTTGGTCATATTAGAACCCTGATCTTACACTTCCTGTCTTCATCACTGTGAGAAATGGGTCCCTGTTGTTTATAAACCACATAGTCTTGTAACTGTTTGTTTTAGTGACCCAAACTACGTTGCTTATCATACGGAGTTTTAAATGAGTGTCTGAAGAAACATTTATTTCAGTCTGTTTGTTAACATGGAATTTACCAAAGAATGCAGTCCTGGGATTTTGCCTCTTTAAAAATGGATTTCATAGCAATATGTTATCAACCTTATATCAGAATAAGACAGTGACATACATAAATGTGATTTTTAGTTAGTCTATTTGTCATCCTTCTATGTTGTTTTTGGTTATTTGTGTTTTGTACAACTCTGAAATTTTACAGCTAAAATATAACTTCCTTATTTTTGGCTGCTATTGTACTAAACAAACAGTCACGAGTGTGGTAGGTTTTCATTATGTGTTTCCTAACCGATCGGCTGATAATTTTGAGGAGTAGAGGGACTAGTTGATATTCACTTAACATTTCCTCGTTGGGTGCACAGTGTAAAAAAGGCACTGTTTTAAGGGATTTGAATATAAAAGTGATCACTTCAGACAGTATTTGCTGCCTTTGCACAGTTTGACTTGCAGTGCGGGTTGATGGTTAAGACAAAAAGAAATAGAATAAATACAACATATAATGTATCACAGGATGGTGAGGATGACAGAAAAAACAAAGCAGGAATGCATGGTAATGAGGCTCAAGCTACACAGATATTGCCAGAGGTACACAGTAGGTGGAGAGCCAGGATGCATGAAAGCCAGCGGGAGCGCCCCCTACTGGGAGCACCCCTTGCTGGGAGCACCCCTTGCTGGCAGCTCTTTGCAGGAGCACTATTGTTATAGTGAGATAAAGATAAATGACCATGCAGAGCTCAGAGGAAGAAAAAGAGCCTGAGTTCTCTATAGCATCTTTAACTCCCTGAATGGTATCTAGATTCCATGTAATTCTAGGATTACCTTTTTAGAAAAACACACAAAACTCTTGTTTTATGTATTCTTTTTAAACTATCATTTGTCCAATTCTTTTTTTTCTCTCTCTCTTTCAATATTAAGATTTAAACATAAGAATTCTTGGGCAAGGCACACAATTTATGTTGAAAAGTTTATTATTATTACAATTTATAATTTGCCTTGTATCCCGGCTATATCCCTCTCTCTCATCTCCTCTCAGTCCCACCATCCCTCACTCTTCTTTCCCTATGCCCCTTCCCTAGTTCACTGATAGGGGAGGTCCTTCTCTCCACTATCTGACCCTAGCCTATCAGGTCTCAGTAGGACAGGCTGCATTGTCTTCCGGAAATAAATTCTAAGACGGCGCAGTTCACAAAATAACTGCCACTGTGTGGTCAAGAATCAGGGATCCACCAATGGAGAAACAACTGCATCTCATCTGGCCCTAACAGAACAAACTATTATTATTATTATTATTATTATTATTATTTAATGATAGTTGTTGCTCCAAGAACCAGCCTCTTTTGTTCTATTTAACTAACTTACAAAATTATTCAGTCGTAGGGGACTCACTGTTATGTGTCTGAGGCTCAGATCACCTCATAAATTAGGATGCTTATTCTAGGTCAAGGACTCATGGCTACCACTGAAAGTGGCTTGGTGAAGTCAAAGATGAGTTTTATCAGCTTCAAATCATTATGCTGTATGGAAGAATATTGTTACCCAGGGATGCTGTGCATTTTTATTTAAACAACTGTAATGGTTGATATTTATTGTCTAAAAGACAAAAATAAGAATCACCTAGAAGACCAATCTTTGGGTATGTGTTTTGTGGGAGTTTCTGGACTGGTTAACTGAGGTGAAAAAACCGACCCTAAATATGGTTGGTACCGTTCCACGACCAGCACTTTGGACTAACTGAAAAAAGAGATGAAAGTATTCAACTTTCTCTGCCTCTCAACTCCTGGCTCAGCATCACCGGCTGCCTCATGCTTTTGCCACCACACTTTGCTGCCACATCAGACTATAACTTTATAGTGTGAGAGAGAAGATACCCACTCTGAGGTTGTGCTTGTTACGTAGCTCATCACAGCAATACAAAGAATAACGGACACAGGTACCAATGAATGAAAACCAAGGCAATGTGGAGAAGAAGGATCATGGCAATGATTACTCCCCCTGTTGACCTCTTATAGGTGATGAGTTAACAAGCTAAAGAACCAAACCAGTGGGGAAAGGAGGGTAGAGCAGGAAGATTTCTGGATATTAAAAACATATTTCCAACAGTTTTGAGTGGTATTTTATAGCTTAAGAATTTCTTGCCTGATTTAGAAAGCTATTTTTAGAGTAAATAATGAATTTTACTATGTTAAAAAAACTTTTATTCCCCCATAGAAGTATTCATCAAAAATTATGAAAAGCTGGCTGGTGAATTGCTTAGCAGGAAGAGGTGCTTGCTGCCAGGGCTGATGATCTGAGCTGAGTCCATAGAAGTCACATGTTGGAAGAAGAAAACTGCCTCCCTCAAGCTGTCCTCTAAATTCTTCTCATGCCACCAGCCCCAAGAAATAGATGTGTTTACCGAAAAGTTTTAAAAGTTCTATTTCTTTGTTTAAATATCGTGTATTATAGACAGTATAATAGCATTCAAGGCAGAAATAAAAGGTGTCATTTAATTGTATCTTAAACAGCAAACAATAATTACTTTACTGTGAGAGGCACTTAATTGCTTGGATAAAGCATCTCTATTCCACCTCAATTGTTTTTAAAAGCTTATGCACTTCACCTGCAGCATATTATCTACAGACAAGAAAAATGTTTCCTCGGGTGGAGGCAGGAGGATTGTAATTTTAAGGCTGGACTCGGGCTACTTAGAGAGACTGTCTCGAACAATAGAACTGATAACAAAATTAAAAAAAATACACTATGCTTCCAGTTATTGATTCAAATTGAAAATATAGTTCTGAGAATTTGTAATCTCTACCAGCATTCATGGGAAATAGTTGCTATTATATATTTACAGTAATATTTCTTTCAAGTACATCTAGAATTTACCACTTAAAGTGAAGGGGAAATATATCTAAGGAAAGAATGTAAGGAATTCCAGAAACTGAGAGGGTCTGCATCTGCCCCAGGAATGGCTCCTTGAGGAAAATCAGTTCTCATAACATCTGGCTCACATTTTGCATAAATAAAAACACAAGCCCAGGACAGGAGTAATGGAAAAGAGAAGAGGGAGGATGAAATGTGGGTTTTCTTGCATAATCATTTCTAACAGCCAAGAAATCTAATTAGAAGAAACGTCATCTGATGAGACACTAGCCAAGATAATTCCATGAGAGAAGGAAGAGCCTCATGAGACCACAAGAAAAGGAATAAAACTAGTAGGTATAATTAAAAGAGGGGAAACAAATAAAACATGGGGCCAGTATGTACAGTTGAAGGAATCCACTCAGTCAAAACACCAATTAGCAAAGTATTCTCTGGGGGCCATTTATGATGTTAACCGCAGAAATTCTGTGTTGTGGTCAATCTGCTTTAACAACCACGGCAGTGTTCTTATTGTGTGATCGGTTTTCTGTCATCTCCTTTCCACTGTCGGTCTGGAGGAAGACAGTGTCAGCTAACTGTGGAAACAGGAACTTATCATTGCACTGGGACCTGGGCCAGAAGAACAGCTCCTTCATGGAAACACCATCCCCAACGATTATGTCGGAAGTCGACTTGACGCTAAAGTTGAATAACATTGGTTATTGGTTCCTCAGTTAAATTTTCTTCTGGATTGTTTTCTAGTATAGAAACTGAAGGAATAAATTGAAATCAAATGACATGGATTATGATTAAACAGTAGTATCAACAAATAGTAAAATAGTTTAAATAAAAAATAAAAATATAAAGAGATTTCTGTTGTTTCTTTTTACAAATGAGTCAGCTGCTTTGAGTTAGACAAGTTTGGCCTGGTGCTTTTTGTTTGCTTGTTTGTTTTTTTCTTTGCTCCATAAAGCTTGACAAGGAAGGGTGGAAATGAAAAGTTTGTGTGACTCTTAGTAACTCAGATATTCTGGAGATACTAACTAGTGACTTACTAGAGCCAATGAAACTAGCTTACCCTCCAAAATCAATGTGTAAAAAAAAATACTGGAAAAATATAGATCCTGTTGAAAGCTAAAAATGAGAAAAACAATACATTCACGTAGGGTTCCTAAAACATGGCTCTTCTGTGTTCGTGCTGTTTGCTACACTTTTGGTGTTATTTTTTTTCTTTATAATTCATTAAGAACTTTATTAACAGAAAAAATTAGTGCTTTCAGTGATATTTTGGCAACAACTATTACATTCTAGATCAAACGTACCAATGAGCCATTATGTATCTGAGATGTGTAACTTTTGACCTACCATTTCTAAGAATTAATTCTAATTGAATAAATACCCAGAAACATATACAGGAGAGTGATTAATTTAACAGGTTTTACAATTGTAAAAGCTGGAACCAAGTTAAATGTTCTCAGTAGGAGCAGGTTCCAACTCTGTGGTTTTGTGGATTTGTTGCAGAGGTTGATACAGTCACTGTAAATAAGGTAGAAGAGTCCAGACAACTCCAGGCTTGCAATCACATGCTTGCTCATTGAGTCAATCACTCCCAAGACTGCTGGCTGTACTCAAGGATACAATGTAAGACATGGCCTGGAAAGGAATGCTTGAAGGATGTTAACAGTTACCAATAACAAATAGAATGGGGGCTGGAGAGATGGCTCAGAGGTTAAGAGCACTGTCTGCTCTACTGGAGGTCCTGAATTCAATTCCCAGCAGCCACATTGTGGCTCACAACCATCTATAATGGGATCTGATGGCCTCTTCTGGCCTGCGGGTGTACATCATTGCAGATACAGCACTCATATGTAAAATAAATAAATAAATAAATCTTAAAAAACAAAGTAGGGCATTTACTTCCTCATTCCCGTATAGTCCTGGAAGAGGCCACAATCTATTTTCTTATCTACCTCCCCAGATCCCCACTTCTTTATCCCCTGCCACCTTTGGATTCCCCCCAATCCTATAAGCTACTTTACAAATAAATATGAGAATGTCAGCCCTTCTCTTTCTGATTCTCACATCCCCTGTTAATACACCTGGTTCAGAACTTCTCATCAGAGTCCATAATCCATGACGTTTCCTTCTCAAGTCTTGAAACAAATATCTAGGTTATCTAGCTTGGAGTCTGCAGAGGGAGACCGGTTCCTTTGATCCAGCTGAAGATTTTGCTCTTCATTTTATCACAGCAAGGGCAAGATTTCTATCAAGTGTCTTCTCTGTGAGAAGTTTCTGCCCCTTATTGGAATCTATAAATTCAGATATTGGAATTTTTTCAGAGATTTTTCTGCATAAACTTACCCAGAATATAATTTGAAGCACACATATAGAATAAAGCAAGTAATTATGTTAATGCCATTAGAAACTAAAATATTTTTGCTGGTTAGTTGTTTTTTTTTTTTCCAACTTGATAATGAACCAGGGATCACCTGGAAAGAGGGAACCTCAATAGAGGAATTGCTTCCGTTTGAATTGGCCTGTGGCCGTGTCTGCGGGCCATTTTCTTCATTAGTGATTGGTGTAAGTTGGCTTATCCCACCATCCCAATATCATTCTGGGTAAGTGCTGAACTGTGTGTCGGCTTACTGCACTGTGAAAGCATAGCGCTTCCTAGACAGTCATTGGAGGAAGAGAGAAACCACCCTCTATCTGAAACCTAGTGAGTTAAGGTTAAGGGTCAAGTGCTGATACTCTGTGTTAACTGTCTTTGGGACAGTCATCATGAGAAAAAGTCCTGATTATGACAATGTTTCAGCTAGTCGATGCGGTAGCAATAATGGAATTAGGATCCTGTCATTTTGTTCTCTCTACTGGGGCAATGGACAGATAACGATGAGCAGTGGCTGTCAAAACCATTAGGTGCAAAAGGGGTGGAAGTCTTTCTAATGAACCAAGATGATGCCACTCCGACCCCTGTGTCAGTCTTAATATTAAAGAGACTAGCTCTGAAAATGTAATCTAAGTCATAGACTCTTACTGTAGACTTAAGATACATTTTAAAGATACCACATGGATTCAAATAGTCAAACCCAGAACATAGATTCCCTAGAAAAAACAAACACAGGAAACACATTTTCTTAACCAGTAAATTACAAATAGGAAAAGGGGTAGTGAATGGAACATTTGAAGAGACTTTTGAGATTTAGTAACCAAATATCATGTGTGGCATTTGGGGTTAGATCCCAATAAAAAAAAATAGAGAGCATAGACAATATTTATAGGATATTTGAAACAGATGGGATATTTGAGAGAGCTGTGTTTATAGGAGGTAGTTTTAGGTGAAAAGCATGACACTATGTTTGTGTGTTTGTGTGTGTGTGTTTGTTTGTTTTTCCAGAGGGCTTCTAGAACATTTTCAATGAAGTGATGAGATGCTTTGTTCTTCTAAATATTCCTGGGCTTTAGGAGCAGTGCGGTAAGGGGGAGACAGGAGACAAGGCAGGGTTGACAAGATGATGAAAATTACCGAGGCTATATGATTAGTGACCCACAGCGGAGGCACTTTGTAGAATGTTCTCTCCAGGTCTAATTATTGCAAATGAATGCCTGTGTTTACAACATCTTGGCCCAGATTTAAATGGTGGTTTTCTGTTTATTCACAGGCGCCTGTGCTGCGGAGAGATTATTTAGATAGTGATTATGTTGATGGGTGGCTCCAGTTTCCCTCTGTGATTTAAGGCGGCTTTTAATGATATCTCAAAAAAAATATATTGGGTATTCTAATTACCTCCAGGCATCAGAATCTATAATTAAAGGAAGCATTAACACCAGCTTCAAAGGTAGATGGATTTTCAGTAACAAGGCTGATTTTTGAGATCATCCCAAACTGCCACCCACTCGGTATTTTTGAGCAGCATTCATTTTGGTGGACCTAATGCCTGATATTCTAAATCGGGTTTTTACAGTGAATGCTTTCTTCTTCTGGATAACTAATGAATAAATAAGTACAACCAAGCCCATTTTGAGCAATGATATAAACTTTGTGAGAGCGTCTCTCCAGCCCTATTTTACAGTTTCAACCACATTTTAATAATATACAAAACCATCATGACATCCCAGGGAGAGGTAGGGATCCCTTCTTCTGCCTCAGGAACACTGGCTCATGCCACCACATCCAGAATACAGACTGTAAGACCAGTTAAACATTTTAGTGAGTGAAGATAAAGATTACTTTTTTGCTTCTTGTTTTTCTTGAAATTAAGCTTATCTCCTCTTTCTCTTTTATTACATTTTTCTTGTTCTGCTGGCTAATTCCTTGCACCTCCTAAAAATTTCCCAGGATAGTTTCCCACGAGGTTAGTAAGGCCAATCCATTTTTCAAGACTTATTTTTCTCTCTCGCTTATCAGCTCTTTCTTGGTATCTTCGTGATCCCCTCTGGTCTGGTTTCACTCCAGGTCTGTGGCACACTGACATCAAGGGGCCTCTCTGAAGTGTTCCCTTGGGCTTTTTCTAAATCTCAACTTGGATTTCCTGGTTTATATGTCATACTTTCCTACTTATTCTGATGGGAGCATATGCTGCAGTCATCTGATCTGGACTTAGGTGGAGCCTCCTTCTTCACATGGAGCTGACTGCCTCTGCCATGCCTGCTTCCTGCCTCATACTCCTGGGAATGCTTATGTCTGAGGCGTGTCTGCCTGGGGTCTCCATCCACAACAATTTAGAGAGTCTCATCACATTCCTTCCATGTTGAGTCTCTTCCAGTCTGAAACTGATCATCCTTCTTGGATCTGTTCCCTCTTCTGGCAGAAACCATTATCTAAAGACGCATGAGAAGGGGAAATTTTGGAACAGATTCTATCCCAGAAGCCAATAGTTTGAAAACAGAGTTCTAAACTGAGGTGAACTCTTCTTCTGAATTGTGCAAATGTATTTTCATTATCATCTTAACTCATTATTACCGTCAAGGAGCCTTTATAAAAACTTCTTATTTTCACATCTAGAAGACAGCAGAGCCCTTTGTCCTCATCCATCTGAAATTTCACATTTATGCTCTTTGTTTTCAATACATTTATTTTGCATCATTTCCACTGGACACTTCAGTATGATATTTTCATAAATGATATGTTTTCATAAATGTTTGTGCTTTATCCTGTTTATGGAATCCTTTTTATTTTCATATATATGTCTTCTTTTCTACTGAGAAATCTGTTATTTAGATACTGGCTCTACTGGAATGTTCCTTTAATCTTCTCATTTATTTATCTATTTACTACTTTGTAGTTATATTAAATAAATTTATTTGGGGATGTCATACAGTTTACTTATTCATTTATTTAATCTAATACCTTTTATTAGTTCTTTAAGAATTTGCTACAATATATTCTGATCATATTCACCCACTTCTTCCTACATATTCTCTTTCTCCTCCATTTTTTCTCTTTTGCTTAATATTCTGCTTGATTTTATTTTCAGATATGGCTGTCCATGGCATTAAAATGTTCCACCATCATGTTCTCAATTGCTAAGATCCATTTCAACTTCTCTCTAAATGTACATTTTATAACACTCTATTCTTTTTTTTAATATTTGAAAAATTTCATACACCTATACAATGTATTTTGATCACATTCACCCATTGACTCTTCTTCCTCTTCAACTTGTTTGGACCCCTACTCAACACCTTTCCTTCCAAATTTCATACCCTCTTCTTTACTTCATTTTGTCTTTTAATTTATAAGCCATTAAGTCGAACTGGTGCTGCCCATGAGTGTATTGACTGGGGTGTGGAGTTATCCAGCAGGGCACAGGCACCATGACAGTAGCCACTACCAAAGCAAAGAGACTCTCCTCAGCAGCTCCCAACTGCGAGTTGCTTCTTGGCCCTTCTGTCATCTGTGCTTGCAGTGAGAATTTTCATTTCTTTAAAAACCCACTGATGTGGGTTTCTGCTTTTGTTTTAATCCAAGGTATAGGATCTGGGGCAGCTTCAGATTATCCATAGCAGCTAACTATAACTTGTCTCATGATCTGTCAGGAGTGTGATTTCTGCCAGCTGTCGATACTTTAATTCTGGGAACTCTTGAGAGGGTATAAACGGAAGAGCCCCAGAGGGCCTGCAGTGGACACTGCTCCCCCTTGCTGCTGGTGGTCCCTGCTGTTGTTAGTCCCTGCTGTGGCTGGTTCCTGCCACTGCCTTTGCTGGATTATTGGGTGGCTGGATTGCTGCTTTACTATTGCTGGTTTTTTGGATTGCTGGATTGCTGGATTGCTGGATATTCTGATGAAGAAGATTGGAACCCAATGACACTGATCAGCAGGAAGTAGTTTAAAGAGGTCCCTCTAACCTTTCTCACCTACCTAGTGTTGGGGGATTGGAAGGGATTGGGGTGGAGAAGGGTGGTAGATATAAGAACCCAAATAAAATTAGCTTAAAGATATGCCTGCACATGCTGCTTTTTAAAATTAGTCTCATGTAGGTAACCACAGCTACTGTTAAGTTCATGTGTACAAAACCCATTTTGTGTTTAGAAGACAGAATTTAATAGCTCTTCTTCCCACCCTTCAGCTCTTACAATTTTCTGCTCCCTTTTCTACAATGTGTTTTGAGCCTTGAGGGAGAGGGTTGGCGGGTTGTCTATGACTAAGTACTCAGGGTCACAGTTTCTCAGAACTTGAACAGTTACGAGACTGCATTACCCGTGACATATGTCAGTAAGGACCCTCTCATGTTACAATACTATTTAAATCTCTTTAAACATAAAATTGACCTTTTTGTCTTTTTTAAAATAAACACTTTTATTCCTTAAACGTTTCATACACTTATACATTGTACATCAATCATATCCACCTACCATGACCTTTCTCCAGCTCCCCCTAGTGTCCACGCCCCATCTCTCTCCCGATTTTGCACCCTCCTTTTACTGTTATTGACAAGCTACTGAATTAATTAGTGCTGCTCAGGCTGAGGGACATTTGTGCAGAGCAGGTCTATCTTTGGCTCTGTCCTTCGATGGTTTGAAATCGGGTTTACTCGGGTCTACAAAATCAGACACCGAAGAGAGAACACAGCTCCAGCTGAGGCTCGGTTAATCTCTCTAATCCTGTTTGTCTTGCCTTTGTAGTTTGAAAATTGCCGTTCTCACGGAAATTTCAAGAGGGGAAAACATTTTTATGTGCATTAGCAGCAGTAGAAGTAGGGACAAAATGACACAAGGAAAAAAAAGAAATACTATATTTCTACTTTATTCCACTATGAATGCTGTTGCCTGATATGTGTAAACTGACTCCAATATTGATAAAGTACCAGACAAACTTAATTTGAAAGACAGTATATAAAATTACACAATGTCTCTGAAATGTCAAGGACATAAAAATAAAGAAAAACTCCTGAACTGTTACAGATTCATGACAACAATATGCAAAGGACTTACTGTGGATAGAATACATTTTATTGTGAGAGGGTTTACTGAGAACATTAATTTAACTGGAATGAAATCATTGCTAGATGATAATTTCCTGATTTTGATGATACTGAATACCCTTGTCTATAGGAAACAAAATACACCTCAAACTATTCAAATTGATAGGGACCAGGCCACTCAACTTCCAAGAAATTAAAAATATAACTTTCATAATCATATATCAAGGTGCTTTAAATTTTGATGTATTTTAAATATTAAAATTATTTCTACAGATTTCCTTGTTTTTAATTGGTGAGTAGTATTCCACTGTGTAAATGTACCACAATTTCTGGTGTAAATGTACCACAATTTCTGGTGTAAATATACCACAATTTCTATATCCATTCCTCAACTGGGGACATCTGAGTTTCCAGATTCTGGCTATTATGAATAAAACTGCTATAAACATGGTTGAGCAAATGCCCTTGTTATATACTTGAGCATCTTTTGGATATCTGCCTAGGAGTGGTATAGCTGGATCTTGAGGTAGCACTATTCCGAATTGTCTGAGAAAGTGGCAGATTGATTTCCAAAGTGGTTGTACAAGTTTACATTCCCACCAGCAAAGGAGGAGGGTTCCCCTTTCTCCACATTTTCTCCAGCATGTGTTGTCACTTGAGTTTTTGATCTTAGCCATTCCGATGGGTGTAAGGTAAAATCTCAGGGTCATTTTGATTTGCATTTCCCTGATGACTAAAAACATTGAGCATTTCTGCCATTTGATATCCCTCCACAGAGAATTCTGTTTGGCTCTGTACCCAATTTTTTAATTGGATTACTTGATTTTTTGCATTTTAACCTCTTGAGTTCTTTATATATTCTGTATATTAACCCTCTGTCAGGTAGAGGGTTAGTGAAGATCCTTTCCCAATCTGTAGGCTGTTGTTTTGTTCTGCTGACAGTGTCCTTTGCTTTCCAGAATCTCTTCAGTTTCCTGAGGTCCCAATTAATGATTGTTGATCTTAGAGCCTGTGCTGTTGATGTTCTGTTCAGGAAGTTGTCTCCTGTACCAATGAGTTCAACGCTCTTCACACTTTTTCTTCTAACAGATGTAGTATGTCTGGTTTTATGTTGAGGTCTTTGATCCACTTGGACTTTAGTTTTGTGCAGGGTGATAAATATGGATCTATTTGCATTTTTCTACATGTAGACATCCACTTAGAACAACACCATTTGTTGAAGATGCTATCTTTTTTTTCCCATTGTATGGTTTCTGCTTCTTTGTCAAAAATCATGAAATTTGCAGGGAGATGGATGGAACTAGAAAAGATCATCCTGAGTGAGTTAACCTAGAAGCAGAAAGACACACATGGTATATACTCACTTATAAGTGAATATTAGACATATATTATAGGATAAACATACTGAAAATCTGTACACCTAAAGAAGCTAAGCGAGGAGGACACTAGGGAAGTTTCTTAATCCTCATTCAGAAAGACAAATGGGATAGACATCAGAAGAGGGAGAAAACAGGAGCTTACCACAAAGGGCCTCTGAAAGACTCTACCCAGTAGGGTGTCGAAGCTGATGTTGAAACTCATAGCCAAACTTTGGGCATAGTGCAGGGAATCTTATGAAAGAAAGGGTAAGATGAAAGACCTGGAGAGGACAGGATCTCCACAAAGAGAGCAACAGAGCCAAAAAATCTGGGCCCAAGGGTCTTTGCAGAGACTGATACTACAACAAAGGACCATGCATGGAGATAACTTAGACACCCTGCACAGATGTAGCCCATGGCAGCTCAGTCTTCAAGTGGGTTACCTGGTAAGGAGAGCAGGATTTATCTCTGACACAAACTAAGTGGCTGGCTCATTGATCACCTCCCCCTGAGGGGTGCAGCTTTTCCAGACCACAGAGGAAGACAATTCTGCCAGTCCTGATGAGACCTGATAAGCTACGGTCAGATGAAAGGGTAGGAGGACCTCCCCTATCAGTGGACTTGGGGAGGGACATAGGAGAAGAAGGGGAGGGAGGATGGGGTTGGGAGGGAACAAGGAAGAGGGCTACAGCTGGGATACAAAGTGAATAAACTGTAATAAATAAAAATAAATTAAGTAAAAATTTATTTTTATATACAGTGTATTTTGATCATATTTTTTTCATCCTCAAACTCTTGCAAGACTCTCTCCACCTCCCTACCCACTTAACTTCATTTCTCTATATCTTAAAAATAAAAACAAAATCAAAACAAATGAATAAGAAAAAATAAATATGACAAAACATACCAAAACAAAAAGTATGTGCACATGTTACACACACAGACACAGACACACACATAAAGAGGGAGGGAGGGAGGGAGGGAGAGAGAGAGAGAGAGAGAGAGAGAGAGAGAGAGAGAGAGAGAATCTGTTTTGTGTTTGCCAACTCTTCCTGGGTGTATGACCTGCCCTGAAGCCTGAAGCGTGGTTGATATACACAGTGACATTCTGTTGGAGAAAACCGTTTCTCCTTTCCCAACAGGCATCGATTGGAAATGGGTGTTTGCCTGCATACATGTCTGACTACCATGTGTGTGTGATGCCTACAGAGGCCAAAGGAGAGCATGAAATCCTCTGGAACTAAAATTACATCTGGTTGCTAGCCTCAATGTGCGTGTTAGAAGCTGAATTTCTCAGGTGCTCTGGACGAGCAGTCAGTGTTCTTCACTGCTATGATATCACTCTAGCCTTCCTTCTCCTCTGCAATGTGGCAAGATTTTTAACATACATGTCACTAATAACACATGTTCACAAAACATTAATTGCCACTTGAGAGAACTGAAGGAGAAATGTTCAGATCCATAGACCTGCTTGAAATGTTTTTATAATAGTGGTTTATAGAAAAAGATAGTTAATTTTTTGAACAAACATTACCTAAGTAAATTTTTGTTTTAATTAAAAGATAATTACATCATTGTCACTTTTATCTTCTCCCTCCAACTCTTTCCATGACCCTCCCTCCCTCATGCATTCATAGCCTCATTTCCTCTTATTATTATGTCATACACACACACACACACACACACACACACACACACACACCTGCTCATTCTATTTACCATTGCTTGTGTGTATATGATTTCAGGGCTGACAACTTCAACCCACAGACAAAAAGCAACATGCACTGAGCATGGGGGTGAATGCCTTTTGTCCCAGCCCTTGGGAGGCAGAAGCAGTTAGTTCTCTGAGTTTGAGGCCAGCCTGATCTACAAAGTGAGTTCCAGGAGAGCCTAGAGATCCTGTCTCAAACAAACAAACAAATATTATAATAAAGATAAAATAAATAAATGAAGGAAGAGAAGGAAAGAAAGGAAGAAAGAAAGAGAAAGAAAGAAGGAAGGAAAGAAAAAGAAAGAAAGAAAGAAAGAAAGAAAGAAAGAAAGAAAGAAAGAAAGAAAGACGAAAATCACAGACTTACAGGCAACAACACCCCCAAGGGGGAAGTTAGTCAAATTAGTCTTCCCTAGGGTTGGTTGGCCTAACTGGTCATGCAGTGGCAAACAATCGGCCTTAAGCAATGGTTTATGTTGGTTTTGTCTACATAATGCAGTCTGGTGTTAGACTTGGCATTCTTTTTTCTCTTTTTTTCATTTGTGTAGGAATTGCAGGTATGTGCAGCCATCCTAGACACAATAACGTTAGATAAATAGAGTTAACCAACAAGGACTGAATATCCTGAAGTCAGAAAACACGGTCCTTTCATTTCATTTACAAAACAGGATATTAGGATATTTTTAACAGAATTGAAACCATACCTACTTACATTCTGAGATAAGAATGAAACAAACCTAAATAATTTATGGGTCAAAGGAAAAATATTTAGAGAAATTAGGCAAAATTCTAAGCACATGACAATGAGAACATGTTTAGGCTCATTAGTTATAGTTAGATCAATTCTTAATAAACAGATATGACTTTGTATGAATATGTTATAAAAGTAATTAGCTGAGTTTTCTAATATGTGAAGCTAAATAAAGGAGAAAAATTTAACTATGTAAAAAATAAAACATGATAATAAGGAATAATAAAATTAATTATTAAAGAAAACTAAAAAATACATTAAAATATATATTTTTTAACATCACTGCCATGGCTTTCCTTCTCTCCTCTCCTCCATGTCCCTCCTCCATCTTTCTCTGCAGCCTCTCTTCCTTTATTTCTCTTCCGAAAAGGGTAGGCCTCACATGGATATCAACCAAACATGGCATATCAAGTTTCAGTAAGATTAGGAACCTCCTCTCCTATCAATGCTAGATGAGGCAACCCAGTTGGAGGAAATGGGCTGCAAAAGCAGACAACAAAGTTGGAGAAAGCCCTTATTTTCTTTCTTTCTCTCTCCTTCTCTCTCTCCCTCTGACTCCCTTTTTCCAGCTGTGTTTGGTTCTATTCTAGGTCTCTGGGCTATCCAGCCTCTGAGTCCTGGTACTCTAAGCAGAAGGATCCATTAGGGGCTGCAGAAATACTTCAGGGGTGAAGACTGTTCTTGCAGAGGATGTGAGCCTGGATCCAGCGCCTGCTTGGGTTTAGCTAACAACCTTCGGTAATTCTAGCTCCAGAGGATCCAATGCCCTCTCTGGCTTCCACAGGCACCTGCACTCATGCACATTCCTACAGATAGACATACACATAATTGAAAAAATAAAATGTTTAGAAAGTGGTTTTTTTAAAAGATTAATTATGTATGAGAGAGATACAGAGACAGAGAGAAAGAGAGAGAAATTGTGAATGAGAGTTAAACTATCAGGGATTCAAAGTGAGTTTTAGAAGTAAGAGGTAGACAGTTATTTGGGGACAAATTGTATTTGAAATTATAAGTAGTCAAAGGCATAGGGTGTATTGAAAGACCTTTTGGTGTTAGCAGAGTTAGGACTGTCTATAAGGTGCAGACACAGAGCTTGCCTTGGAAACTGTGGTGGCTTGAATAAAAATGTCTCCTATAGCTGCTGGTGTTTTGTTCAGGACGTTGTCTTCTGTGCCAGTGAGCTCAAGGCTGATCTCCAATTTCTCTTCTAATAGATTGAGCGTATCATTTTATGTTGATATCTTTCATCCACTTTTATCCATCCTGTACTTGAGTTTTGTGCAGGGTGATAAATATGGGTATATTTGCATTTTCTACATATAGACATCCACTTACACCAGCACCATTTGTTGAAGATGCTTTCTTTTTTTATTGTATGGTTTTGGCTCCTTTGTCAAAAATCAAGTGTCTGTACATGTGAGGGTTTATTTCTGGGTCTTTGATTTGATTCCATTAATAAACCAGTCTATTTCTGTGCCAGTACCATGCAATTTTTGTTACTATTTCTCTGTAGTATAGCTTGAAATCAGAGATGAAGATACCTCCAGAAGTTCTTTTATTATATAGAATCATTTTAGATATTCTGGATTTTTTGCTTTTCCATATGAAGTTTCTAAGATAAACAACTAATAAATGGTACCTCTTGACACTGAAAAGCTTCTATAAGGCAAATGACAATGTCAATAGAGCAAAGCAGACATCTACAGATTGGGAAAAGATCTTCACCAACCCTACACCCAACAAAGGGCTAATATAAAAAAAATATACAAAGAACTCAAGAAATTCAATACCAACAAACCAAGTAATCCAATTAAAAATGAAGTACAGAGTTAAACAGAGAATTCAAAACAGAGGAATCTTGAATGACTGAGGAGATCTTAAAGAAATGCTCAATACCCTTAGTCATCAGAGAAATGCAAATCAAAATGACCCTGAGATTCCACTATGGTCAAAATCTCAAGTGACAGCATATTCTGGGAAGGTTGTGGAGAAAGGAGAACTCTTCTCCATTGCTGGTGGAAGTGCAAACTTGTATAATTACGTTGTAAATTAATCTCAGAAAACTGGGAATAGCTTTACATCAAGACTCAGCTATACCACTTTTGGGCATATAACCAAAAGATGCTCCACCATACAAGAAGGGCATTTGCTCAACTATGTTCGTAGCAGCTTTATTCCTAATATCCAGAATCTGGAAACAACCAAAATGTCCCTCATCTGAAGAATGGGTAAAGAAATTGTCACAATGGAATACTACTCAGCTATTAAAAACAAGGAAATCATGAAATTTGCAGGCAAATGAATGGAACTAGAAAAGATTATCCCAAGTGAGGTAACCCAGACCCAGAAAAACAGGCATGGTATGTACTCACTTATAAGTTGATTTCAACCATGTAATACATGATAAGAATGCTATAATACATAGACCCAAAGAAGATAAGTAACAAGAAGGACTCAGGGGAGGAAGCTTAGAAGGGGAACTAGAATAGACAGCAGAGGTGGTTGAAGAGAGGAAACAAGGTAGGAGAAAGAGAGCACAGAGAGAATTGAGGATGGAACTCAGACCTGGAGAGAGTGTGGTAGGGAGGATAGAGGGCCTCTAGAGAGAAAAGAAACCTTGGTCACGGGCATTTCTGTGACAAGCTGGAGACCTTTAGACAGGGCAGGCTTCTGGGAGAATACGGGGGGACCTCCAGCTGAAACTCCTAGTAGCAGGGGTCATGGAGACTGCAGAGACCACCCTCCTACTAGACAGGACTCAAGGTCCCATCATTCAGTTTAGGACTGGTGGTCCAGTGTCTTTTCCTGCTGCCCAAAGATCAAGATGTAGAACTGCCAGCTCCTTCTACAGCACTGGGTCTGCCTGCCTGCTGCCATGCTTCCCGCTATGATGATAATGGACTGAACCTCTGAACTGTAAGCCACCCCCAATTAAATGTTTTCCTTTATAAAAGTTGCTCTGATCATGGTGTCTCTTCGCAGCAATAGAACACTGACTGAGATGGTAACTTTTCTTTAATGAATGCATCTGATCAATGGTAGCCAGGTGATGTACATCCGTATCAACACTTTTATGCCCAGCTTGTGTCTGGCTGCAGCAGTGCTATTAAATCATGGTAATTGGGCTGTTAGAGTTCCTATCACAGGCCTTGGAATATGGATGCTTAACTTGTGACCATCCTTATCTCAGATAAGACTAGCTAACTGTCTTAAGGCACACTTTTAGAAATTTTATTTTCCTTTTTTGCTTTTTTTTCCCCCTGGGATAGAAATGGGAAATCAGATCTTTTATTCCTAGTCTTTTCATCTATTTTACCAAGAGCATATTCTATATTAAAGCAAGTATGACATTTAAAGGTCACAGTCAACTTTATGGTTTTGTGTTCTAGTTGAAACAAGGTTTCCCTATGGAGTCCAAGCTGGTCTCAGACTTCCAATCTTTCTGCTCCAGACTCCTAAGTGCTGGTGTCACAGACATGTGTGACCAAGTGCAGCTCCTATGTTATTTCTGAGTGAGAATTAACATTACTGTTATGTCCTTTTTGTGACCAAGTTAAAGGAAATAAGAAAGTATTGTTTATAATGAATCTGTTGACTAGTCATCTCACAAATACATGCATGTCCAGATTATGTTCTTCGTGGATTCCACTGTAACAGATGTCAAAGGAGGCCTGGGGAAGACATGTGCTGTGGTATGGCTTCAATTTGCACTTAAAATACTTAAATTGTTCCATGGTAGCTTATGACTCTCCTCTCTGCAGCCTGTTTACTATTCAAGTGTCTCTGTCTGACAGAACAAAGGGAGAAAATTTTGCTAGGTTTAGTGGGTGGTGGTTGGTATTGTATGAAAAGTGGAAGAAGTAGGGCAAGAATGCCTCCCAGTGTCAACACTATTTCAGGATTATGGTAAGATGTAGCTGACTGACTTCGTGTCCTTTTCAAGAGGATCATGGATCCTGCATTTACCACCTGTTACTGAGATGTAGAGTTAAAGAAAAGCCCACTGGGCACAAATGGGAAATAAGTTGACTGGGGCTACAGAATTTCCACTGAGTGTTTGAACCATCTCAAAGGCTAGTCAAGATGGCTGATGCAATAAAGCACTGCACTCGCCATGCAAGCATGAAAGACCTGAACTCCAGTCCTTAGAATCAAGTAAAAGAAGAACATAGTAGCACTTGTAGCTACAACCCTACTTCTCCAACCATGATATGAGAGGCAAAGACAGGAGAATCCTAAAAGCTGATGGGCCAGCTGCCTTGGCCTGTGCAGTGTAGAGCAGGAAGAGAGACTCCATCTTATACAAGGTAGAAAGTAAGACATACATACTGTGGCGTGTTCACCTCTCCAACATACAAAAACATACAAGAACTAGTTATGAGTAGTTTCACAAATGTGTTTTCTATTCCAGAGAACCAGCTATATCAGCTTCTCTGTAGCACTCACCATCAAAGAATCAGAGCAGAGCCATAGGGACAAGGTCCATTTCTGCCTTTCCCCTTCACCACTTCATGTAACCTTAACTTTACCTCCTCCACATAGCCAGTGATCAACTGGAGAAATCAAAATGAGGAAAGAGAGAGAGAGAGAGAGAGAGAGAGAGAGAGAGAGAGAGATTTATTTATATTGAAAAGAAGATAGATTCATCTCATTAGAAATTAGTTAGATAGGGCATACTGACAAGTGTCACTTTTTATTGTTCATTGGAAAGATATCAGAACAATCATATAAAATAATCAAAGCTAAGTTTCTTTGGAGAATTAAATATAGCCTGTATAAATTTGTGACTTGACTACATATAAATATAAAACAATATCTCCAAACTGGTAAATAATTATCTGTATAATTAGCAAGAGGTGTATTTGGTTTGCAACAGAATTGAGTTTTTCTCCAACTTGCTCCTGGTGAAGGGTAGTGAAACAATCAGTGACTGCCAACATGGACTCTGGAGACAGTTTCTGCACCTTTAAAACAGGGACAGTACTATCATCTGCCTCACTGGATGTGGTAAAGATTTGATCAGCGTCCACAGAATACAAAGTAAAATACCTCACAGTAAGTACTCAGTAGGCATTAGCTAGTGACAAAGAATGAAGCCAATGAGTTAGATGTTTGAGGGTGTGTGAGCTCAATGCAGAGTAAGGTATTATAGACTATCCATAATGACAGGGTAAGCTACTTTTGAAGAGAAAAAGGCCTGTGAAGATAGGGCTAGCATGGGAGCTAAGTCATGAAGTCTAGGGGGAAACAAATGGTTCTCAATAAGAAAGGATGGCACAGGTTGTGTAGACATTATCCACACAGGCACAGAGGCATTTCTAAAAACATGTCCAACATTCCGTTTGTTCTCAAACCCCCAGAAAGAACAACATACCCACAGAGATTGCACACACCATCAGGGTAGGAGAATGTACCCTGGAAATAAGAAAGGTCTGCTTAGGTCCATATAGTTGTGGGCCTTGGACATTCCTCTGTAGTAGTTTTCACCACACTCGGCACCTGGAATTCCAGCACCATTGACAGGACTTTAGTCATGCATAGAGAGTGAATCAGCAGGCATGCACTAAAGTTACAACAGCTTAGGTCTCTGCTGACTTATGCTTCTTCATCATTATTTTTAGAGCTTTATATCACATAGTGGTACAACATGAAAAACTAGGAGGGGGAAGGCGCCATTCTCATGAGTGCAGTGGATTAAGTAATGAGTACAGTTCTGATATTCAGAGGTCTTTCAGTTTCATTTGCTGTGGCTTTTCCTTCTAGACGAAGGTTATCCACAGTTGGGTCCTCTTGATCCCTTCACCACAAGCCATCATTCTATCTGTACAGCCTTCTTTGGGTTGTCCACTGTTTTGCTGAGACCTCCCACCAATTTTTTGGCCTTATTCCCCCTGTGCTCAATTGTTAACTCAAATATAACTAACACTGAATTAATGGTATGGTCATGAAAGACAATTATGGGGTATGAGCTATAGAATGTGTCAAATATTTGATGGGAAACAGGTTATTAAATGAGCTTTTGTGTCATCTGTGGAGTTTGATTGTAGATGTTGGTAAAAATGTGGACAAGTCATTGTAGTGGGTTTATCTTGGTTGTCAACTGGATTGGATGGAAGTTGTCTAGGAGAATATCAGCATACACACTTACAGCTGTGTACATAGCGTTTCAGGAGACAGGAAATGAGGGTGCTGACGTGGTAAATGTGTTAATGACTCATAGAACCAAGACACGATGACACTCACTGTATGTAGATTAAAGCAAGGCCTAGAGGGAGAAAGTAAGTCACTAGAGAGCAAGTCCTAGAGTGTTATACTTTCCTGTGGCCCCTTTCTGGATTCCCTTTCAGTCTTGGTTTACTAGCCACCATGATCTGAATGGCTGTGACTTACCCCTATTGCCACCACAGATGGATACATCTAGACCTGAGGGTCAAAATAGAAACCTACCATTTAAATTGTTTGCCGGGGCCAGCCGGGCAGAGTCGAACGGTTCTTGAGTTGGGTGTGAGGATTAAAATTAATAAAATAAACACACAGCACACAGGAAACTTTTTAAAGGTCCAGACTCGACAGCCATAGCAAAAGGCAGACTGCTGCAGCAAGCAGCAAGCCTCAAGTGCTGCCTCATCCTCTGCCTCCAGCCTTCTGACCACTTTATTCTTTGAGGAGTTACTTTAGCCAGTAAAACATCTCAGAACAATAGGTCAATTTGCACAAGGAGCCTGAGGAAGAGGTGTAACCCTCACAAGCTATCCCACCTGTTGTCACAAACAAAAGGAGATGGACTTGCAAGTTCTCCTCTGCCATTAGTAAAAGGCCTCCAAAAGCCATCTCTCCACTGAGATTTAAATATCAAAGCAGGCCGCTGAGTCACAGCTCCCGACAATTGTTATATAAGACATTTGTTCTCTAGTAATAACAAAAGTAAGAAATATAGTCATGAAGATGGGAAGAGATGATGGCAGATAGAGGGATAGAGAATAACAAATGTGGTAGAGGATAAAATACACGTTGATTAGCCTTCCATATTTCAGTTTGTGTTTTATTTTGGCATACATAATTTCACAATGATAAATGTACTTTAATTATTATTTTATAAGATGTGACGTATTTAGAGGAAGAGACTCATTACTAAAGTTAAATGAGCTTGATTCACCTAAGATTAAAGCACAATAAATGATAAAAGTAAGTGTTTGTTTGATCTTGATTGCGTTCATTAACTCACTTTATGAGCATCACCACCTAGACCTGTAAGAGTGCAAGGCATATACTCAGTGACAATGTTAGTTCTGATACACCCTCTAACAATACAGAAAGGCACAGAGTATTTTAAAAGAACACAGGGGAAACCAGGTTTATCACTTAGGATCTATATTCACGAGTTCTGTACTGTGTGACAAAATACCCAGGATAATCATAATTAGAGAGGTACGGATTTATTTGGTCCATGGTTCTAAAGTGCCCTGCCAATAGTTGCCTGGCCATAGTGCTATTGACCCTCTGAAACATTAAGGTAGGCAGCACTTCGTGGAGTGAAAATACATGAACCCTTTGAGATCAGTAAAGCCCTGAACCGTCGCAGTCTCTGGCCCTGGAGTATTTGATCAGTACCCTGCTTGCTTTGAATGTGAGAATTCCAAATGTAGTCTACGACATGTCAGCCCTGGACTCTCTTACCTATCAGCACTTCCTGTTGCAACAATCCAAGACTCATTAAATACAATGTCCACTGACAGGTATATGTGAAAGAGTCCATATAAAAGATGAAAACAAATGTTTATCTCCAAGGATTTCGAATCTATCTTTGTAATTCTTACATTACCAACATACCAGTAATCAACAAGAATCCTGAAATAATAAGAAAATTCACAAGAAGTTCATGACACATCTCTATTGATGGAACAAGTCCATTAAAGGCATGACCCACAACCCAAAGGCAAACTCATAACCCTACATATAACCCCTGAAACTCATCATTGCTGACCTAGCCCTCAGAATGAGAAGAACAGCTGGATTCTATTGGTATTTGGACTGTGTTTGGAATTCCTTTGTTTCTCATCTATTCTAAAAGTATTTTTTGAAACCTCTCTAAATAAAGAATGCAGAAAATGTTTTCTGTGGACTGTTAGTAAATGTGGGTTGTATGATACACATCTGTGAGCTACATGAGGAAGTGTTTTGTGTTGTGTGTTTTTATATTTATCGTTTTTTCAATCTGATGTTTTGGAAAAAAGGAAAAGGACCATGTGCTTGGGTCTCATGCGCTTGCCTGTGGTGTTCAGCTTGGTTAGATTATCAGATGTTTTTACTAAGTTATAATTATCTCTTATTAAGGCCAAAATACCACTTGGCTTGCAGCAAGCATCATCTGGCTGGGGAATCATGAAGATGTGATTTTGATTCATTCGCACATTACAGAGAAGGAATTCACTTATGGTCATTGTAATAACCGCTTTGGGTATTTCTTAATAGCCCTGAAAATCTAAACTCGCAATACCTGACAAAATGCCAATTTGACTGAACTTTGTGTAGAAGACTCATTCTAACTCTAAATTATTTTTGTTCTCAAGATGTCATGGTGTTTACAGGTGTAGCAGTGAAATGAGTCCATTCATGACTTGTTCAGCAGAATGGTTGTTAGCTGGGAAAGAATCCCCATTGATCCATTCTTCTTTCCTTTTTCTCTCCATGTATATAAATAGTGTAACAGTGAAGAGAGATAGTACTAAATAAAACAGCAGCATTCTGGAGCACCAGAAAGGAGAAAGGTATGCATCATGTTTTCAGGATGAAAGGTGACAATGACTCCAACAAGAAGCAATGGCACAAAAAACAAAAAGGTCAAATGGGAAGGACAGATGCAAAGAGCCAGATGTGGTAGGATTCTGGAACTCAGTTCTTTTTTTTTTTTCTTTTTCAATGCAGTTTATTCAGGAACCTTGAACAATCATCTGACCCTGGGGAAAGCCAGCCCACAGCTTAAATAGCCTCTGGGTAGCCAACCCAGGCGTGCCACGTGGGCAATGCAGATAGGTCCACATACATGGAAGCAAGCCAGATCCTCAGCCTTAGCCAAATGTGGAATTGTTCGTGACAGAGAGCACTCACCATCGGGAAGGTGGAAGGCAGAAACCAGCTCCATCTTTAAGGCACAGCATTCTGCAGCTCTCTACAGTTCCCCCTTTTTGTTTTAGACGCATCAGGCAAGAGTAGAGGTCTGATCTCTGATATTAGAAATAAATTGGGACTTTGTACCGATGTTCATTTAGGTGTCATCCACCCAAAGAGCATCAGACCCGTCTGATATCTTTTTCTCAAAGGCGGGACCTGGGGCATCAACCCGCATGCAATCAGACATGCTCTTCTCTGGGTCAAAAGCGGCTGACCCTGAGTGCAGTGCTTAGCCTCACATTCTGAGCGTAACATTTTAGCTTTTTATGGTATCCAACCATGCTCGGGGCGAATGTCCTGCTTCAATGGCTGTAAAGGCCTGAATGATCATGGCTGTATCACACTGTTGTGAGACTCTAATCTTGCATATATACCACAGGCAAACCAAGGAGACCAACACCAGAAGGCCTGCTAACGCTCCCATGCCCGCCCATTCCTTCAGATGATTCATGGCTGCAGCAATCCATGATGATAATCCTGTGGCTAGTCCTGCTTCCACTCTTATTATTGCTCTATATGGAAAATATTCTACAGCATAACTTCTGGTGAACATTACATTTTAAGTACAGATTTTTTTTTCATGTGTGTCTCTAAAATCTTATATCTATTTCCAGCTCTGTAAAATCTGAACTGGCTAGGATTACTTTAGATGTTCTGGCTTCATGCAGAAGAAGTATGATTTGCACATGTCCATCATGCACAGACCTTCTGGATCACTTCTAGGCTCCTACCAGCCTCCTATCTGAGTGATACCTCACAGGAACAATCATTTCTGCATCTTATCATTATGAAGATGCTTGTCCCATAGCTTTTTTGCAAATCTGTGAGATGGTGGAGGATTATAAGCAACTTCCAGCTGAACCTTTTATCTACAACCTGTTGCAGGGTTATTTGATTATGCTGTGAACCCCAAGATTGGATTATTTACTGAAAAAAAAAACTGTTTCTACTTGTAGTGTTGCTCAGGCCTAGCATCCACCTTTTACCCAAGAGCTTTCTGATTATTGTAATCAGGATTAAATAAAGTCAACCATAGGTCAAGAAGCAGAGCAAGCAATCAGTTGACAGGGAGTGAACACAAGAAAAAAAAAAGAAGAGTAAGAGGGAGTCAGGAAGTCCATTAGATGCACAGGAAGTAAAAAGAAGGGTCATTAAGCTTAAGTGGTTTTTGAGATGGTCTGAGGAAGAACTTCCTCTTGGGATGTCAGCTGACAAGGAAGGTCAGTTGGGTGCATTCTCTGCTTCTCTGAGCTACCAGGCTTCCACCCCAGCATCTGAATCTTGGGTCTTTATTGGTAAAATCGAGTGTTTGAGATTTTGTTTAAAAACAACAACAACCAGTGATGTCTGTAGAAACCATGACAGACTCAGCTCTGTGGCAACCCAGGTCCGGCCACCCTCTCCTCCTCTCTGATCTAAGTTTTCCATCTTCTGTTTACCTTTACAAGTAAGTTGGCAGTGGCTATGTCTCCATGTCCTGACACTCTGCCATCTTGATTCCTGAAGTGGTCTTAAGTCTCTATGTTCAGTGTCATCCAGTAGATGAAGAGAATTCTCCTCAATTGCCTCCCTACAGCCCTGTCATCAAAAAGGAACAGAGTTTCAGTATGAGGGTCTCAGTCTCCTTTATGTACTCCTTCAGTTTTCTGTGAAAGTGCCTTTTAGTGTGACTCATCAGTGGTAAGAGGAATCATTCTTTCTGGGCATGTCTCTGTTAAGTACAGTGCCTTCCTTTCTTTATTGTTAACTTTTCACAGAAATCAATGCATGTAGATATTATGTTCCACAATTATTGTGGAGTTGTGGTGATAAGATGATGTAGGGGGAGGGGATCTGTAAAACATGACACAAGAAAGGGACCTCACAGTTGATAGTTCTCATAATAGACTCACAATAATTGTTTTTAGTGCTCTTATATTCTGATTATGCTGCTGGATACCCAGTTTATCCTTCTCGCTTCAGTAAATTCTTAAGTGTCAATTTTTCATTTTTAGAATGTCCTCAATTGGATGGTAAATTGCATGAAGACTCTAATTCAGAGTATAATTTCATGAAAGAAATGGAGTTTGGCTGTAGGTCAAGGCTAGCAAATTATTTTTAACTTGTTTATTAGCTCTAAACAAAGGAGGCTTCAAAGGAGCTGGGCTGAGGAGACTTCAAGCCTGTATTTTAGATCAGCGGAGGTGATAGTGTCTTACATGTGTATAGTAGAGGAGAGTATACAAATTATTCCAATTATTTAACTCAGGCAGGACTTTACAGATTGCTCTTTATACATCTACAGATTACATAATTCACAACCTTTGACCATTTGATATTCAGATGCCAGATAGATGGAGTAGAAGGATTTATAGTCACACAAGGATAAAGCTAGTGGCATAATCAAACCATCCACCTTATAGAGAACTACATGCTTTCCTTTTATTTTCATCATATATAGACGGTTCATTTGTTCACCTATGCAGAGTTCAGAAACTATCATCTGTTTATCTATCTATAGATTATCACTCTATCATCTATATATCTACCTGCCTATATATTCATCTATTATTGATCTAATAATGTATATCTAACGTCTAGTTCTATTACATTCATTTTCTTTGCATCTTCCAACTTGTCTTTCTAGTGCTTTAAATAACCTTTAACCTTTTTTCCATTTTCCTGTCCAGATGATCATTTCAGCTTCTTCGTATTTATTCCTTCCTGCATGTATCAAAAATATATCTCTTGTTACATGAGCTCAGTTCTGTTTTTTTTTAATCAAATGAAATGGGTTGAGTTAAAACAGGTATCATAACTATCTCTCATATGAATCACTGACAGAACCCTTCAGAATCGCTTACTATGCAATTGTGTGCTGCATCCAAACTGACACCAGAAGCCTTAGTCACTTGCTAGAAAAAAAAATTCAGAGCACTTTGAATGTAGAACAATGTTCTCTGAATATGATGCTGTACAAGCCACACCAGCCTCTCTGGAAACACAGTTTCGCATGCCACCAAACTCCTCTGAGTCCATAAATGTGCACTGAGTAATGTGGCCACATGTTCCTCAGGCATACTGCAATTGGCAACTACTTCTTTGGAGGCCGAGATATTCCCCGTGATAGCTTGACTCAAATCACTTTTTAAGTATCTCTGGAGGCAAGCCAAGCCTCTCATGCCTTTTCTTCCTTACTTTGGCTCTTACCTCTTGCCTTTTCTTCAGCATACCATGGTTTTTCCATGCACTTTATATGCTTTGGATGTCCTTTTCCTTTAAACTATGTGCGACTAGTCTTTATGGTCCAGTATATTAATGTATTTGCTGATTGTGAAAATTAAACCTTGCCCTGACCTTAACCAGCCCTTTCATTTCTCTAGAGCTAATGACTTTCTTCCCCTCTGTGTCTCTGTAGCTCTCTTCATGCATTTCCATTACTACACTCATTACGCATTTCTAGTTTTACATCTGTCATCCTCTGCCGAAATACCTTTTATAATAGAGCAGGGACATTGCCTTATAGATGCACGAATTAGTGAGTCAAGAGACTAGGCATATTCACCATTAACAGCAATGCTGGCATGGTCTCACCATTAGATCAGCAGAAGAGGGATTAGGCCGAGCAGGAGAGCACCCTTTACTTTCTAACTCGTTAGCTTCGTGGAGCTATTCTTCATTACATCTAATGTCGCCATGGCTAACTACACTTAGGAAACATTTGCTGAAGAACAGAACAGTTAAGAACTCTTTGAGACAGAGTATACCACACCCTTAACTTGAGTCTCTGGACTTCCAAGAAGAACATATGAAATCTTTTCAGATTTATTTGATCTCAGAAATATTTCTCAATGGAACCTTTTGTGGACTTCATATTTGCTGGAAACATACTTTGATTATTATTCAAGTAGCAGTGTTACACAGAAGCTGTGTACTTCTCTTCCTTAAGTATCTGCTCTCTGCTCTTGCCACTTTTGTTTTATAGCAATCATGTAGTAAGGAGAGTGTCAGAGAGGGTTGACCTTACTTTGTTACCAATAGCTTAAGGGGCAGCAGAAGGAACTCCTACCATCACCATTACTGATACATGTATAGTTTGTTCAAATTTTGGCAAAACATCCTCTCCCTTATTGTTACCAAGGTGCAGAAATAAATTCATTTGTTTAGGCTGGAAGGATAGGAGAGTGTGAAGGAATTAAAATGGGTAGAAGATGATGGATGGCCTTTATGAAGTTGGAGGGCTGGGTGAGGAGCCAGATTTCATGAACATCACAGACTCTGGGACTGAATGAGCAAATGAGGTTGAAGAGCAAAGGGTAGAAAGGAATGTGGACTTATTAAATTCACAAAGTGCAACTTCACTGAGAGATTATACCTAGTCTGCTACCCTAGTTTTATTTCTGTCTGTGTGACAACATCAACTTACAGGAGAAAGGGTTTATTTGGCTTACAGTTTCAGGTTATAGTTCCTCATTGTAGGGAAGTCCAGGCAGGCACTTGAGGCAGCTACTTACATCTACAGTCCAGAGTAGAGAGAGAAAGAGTTCGTGAGTGCTTACACTCAACTTGATTTCCCTACTTTTATGCTCCCCAAGTCTATACAACCCAAGGAATGATCTTCCTGACTTCTGGGATGAGTCTTCCCACATCAATTAATATCACCAAGACAATCCCCACAAACACAGGCCCATAGATAAGGCCAACCTTATCTATGCAACCAGTTCATTATTGAGACTTTCTTCCCAGATGATTGTAGATTGGGTCATGTTGGTAATTAAAACTAACCATCAAACAAGTAAACCAATTTTAAGTGACTGACAACTAGATAAAGAAACAGTTCCTTATGTTCTATTTCATCCTGGAATTTATTTACAAAATAAAAACAGAAACAAAATCTAACTCCTTTTTTACATCAAAAGAGAAAAACTGTGCAGGAGTCTAATTTCAACCACCATTTCTTGAATGAGAAGACTCAGCACTTTTTCTTTTCTCATTTCAATCATTCATCTGAATCTTCTTTTTTCTAAAGTATACCTTTTTGACTTTTGCCCAGTTGTCAGCTAGGGGCAAGCATTTCTTTTTGTATGTGGATGCATAGCACACAGGTTTAAGACTTCCTTTTGATTAACATCAAATGAATATTTTGTTTGTGTGCATGTTAGCTCTCCTGCATCTACATTCTTTTAAAGTTTTAATTTTATTTCTTTTGCTCTACAACTTTAAATATTCTTGAAATATTATTTTTCTTTCTGGCTATAGCTGAGCACTTCTTATCTTGCTATTTATAATCTAGGGCTACTCAGATTCTGAACCAGTTACTTACACTGGCAATTCCAGATCATGAATTGTGACTGCAGCTAGACCTCCAAGCTGTCTTCCTAACCTGAAGGTGGAAAGACTTGCTTATGTAGTTTGCACAGCCTGTTTTTGGCTTCTCTTAGTATAACACCTACGGAGGAAGCATCACACCCAGAGGGGCAGCAGATGAAGCGGCATTCTTAGCTTGGGGTCACTGGTGGCAATGGTGCTCCTGGGAGAGCCAAGCCCAGCCCTTGCCTGAAAGGATTACAACCTCTCTCTCCTCCGTGATGGGAGCAGAGGGTCTCACAGGCTAGTTCTGTGGAGTGAATGTGGCTAGTTTGCCCATACGTTCCCTTTTTTTCTTTACAGTTTTCAAAGTCTGCATGGCTGGCCTCTATTTTTCTGTTGTTCTGACTTACAAATAACTGCTCTGACCAGCGCAGGAACTTTAACTCTTCTAGAATATACATTGGCCTTTCTTCCTCTATTTTTAAAGATTATAGACTTACTTTTTATAACTTAAAGTTCAGAGAAATTTGGAGTTTACTTGAAAGTAATAAATGTGATCAATCTAGCCTCCTCTTAACCCTTTTAGTAACACCAAATACCTAGATATTCTCCAAGCCACCCTTACTGAACACCCCCTGATCTTTACATATGAAACACGTATGGGTGTACTCACTTGTTTCATTAACTGCTTTGGGTAGTCTTATAAAATTTATCCAAATTTTAACATAGACTTCTAATTTATTGTAAAAGAGTTAGTCATATATTTCCTTTTCATCATTTAGAATTCATTAGGTTCTTCTTAACAGCCTATTTTTCTGAATAAACATTAGGACCATGATGTTAAATCTTTTATAAAAATCACATAGTTATATCTATTTAATAGCATTTTCCCTTACAGACTACAATAATGATGATCTGAAAAATAGGCATTTTTCTATGTAACAATCCAACTGACAGCTAAACAAGCCTTTTTCTAGTCTTCTGTTTAAGAGCCAGAGAAGTCTTATATTGTTCTGGAAATAATGCTTTTCTCCCTTTCTCTACCATCCCCCTTCCCCATTATCACAATGCATGCACAGGGTTTTAAAAATTATGTGTGTTGTAATACATCACTGTCATTCTGCTTGCTGCTCGTATAACTCCCTGCTTTGCCAGTGGGAGTCCCTGGAAGCCAGCTCCTGTGTCCTTTTGGCATGACTCCATTAATCTTTAAACATAGCCCCTATAAATCCTATGGCTGCATTTCTACTATGGGTGGGAAATTGAATTGCATATAATTAAATTATAGAATGAAATAAAATGCAACTGGCTCCCCCTGTCATTGCATGTATATCAGTACACCTAACACTTGGTACAGACCGTTGAAGAACATTTGATGCTCTCGTGTCTCAGTAATGATGGCATATTTTAGTACTGTATCATTTCTGCTTTTACAAGGGAGGATCTAATATATCCTGAACATGCAGTGATTTCAGTAACTATTCATCTTAAAGAATTTTAAGATAGACAAAGCTCCCTTATCTTGTGTGGGGGAGGAACCCTGCCTGGGGCAAGCAGAAGCATGTCCTTGAGAAGCCTCAGCTGGGATAAGCTGAACGATCATCTGATTTACACATTGGTACACAGACCTTTTATGTAGAGCTGACCCTTGGGTACACAAGGCTTAATAAAAATGTTGGCTCTGTAACAAACTTTTGATTACTGTTTTTTTAAGCAGCTTTAAATGTTGACCAAATAATATATATCATAATTTAAAGACCTGTTCATAACTGTTCAAACTATTGAGAATAAGTGACTGTGAGTGCTATGTTATAAATGGGGCATCTTCAACATACCATTCTCCATCCCATTGTTCAGGGAATATGGTAGAAGATGGTACTAAAAGAATGTAAGGGCAGGGGGATTAGGCCAAGCCATGTCCAGAAATCAGGGAAGTAAAAGGGAAACATAAAGACACACGTGGTATACACTCACTTATAAGCAATATTAGCCATATAATATAAGATAACCGTACTAAAATCTAGAGACCTAAAGAAGCTAAACACTAAGGAGGACCCTGGGTAGGATGCTTAACTTTCATTCAAAATGGCATACAGGATGAACACCAGAAGCAGTGGAAGAGAGGAAACAGGATGGGAGCCTACTATAGAGGGTCCTCTGAAAGGCTCCATCCACAGGGGATCAAAGCAGAAGCTGTGACTCACAGCCAAACTGGGCAGAGCATAGAGAGTCTTATGGAAGAAGGGGGATGGAGAGGACAGGAGCTTCACAAAGGAGACCAACAAAGCTTAAAAAAATCTGAGACCGGGGGTCCTGAAGAGACTGATGTACCAACTAAGGACCATTCATGGAGAGGACCTAGACCCCCTGCTCAGATGTAGCTGATAGACATTTCAGTCTTCATGTGGATCTCCAAGTAAAGGGAGCAGGGGCTGCCACTGTCATGAACTCGGTTGCCTGCTCTTTGATCACTTGCCCCTGGCTATGTGGCCTTACCAGGCCACAGAGGAAGAGGATACAGGCAATTTGATGAGAATTGATAAGCTATGGGCAGATGGCAGTGGAGGAGAAGAACTCCCCCTTTCAGTGGACCAGAGGAAGGAGACAGGCGAAGAGGGAGGGAGGGTGTGGCTTGGAGAAGTTGAGGGAGGGGGATTAAATGGGGATATATAATGAATAAATTGTGAAAAAATTAAAATTAAAAAGGGGACTATGAGTAGTGTGATAGGACTACACTAGAGAAGAGAATAATAACAGGACAAGTTGCTATGAAAGGGAAATTGAAGGAAAGTCAGGGTTTAACTGGGGAAGGTGGAAGGAGGTCAATACAGAAGGACGGGAAAATAACAGTGAAAGTCTCAGGAGGTTACATATATTTATGCATTACAGATATATGTTACAGTAACAATTAAAACAATGCTAATAATAATAGTAGCAATAATAACAATGATAAATTGTTAAACTAATAACTTTAAAAGGGATCAAGGGAACATATATAAAATGGGTCGAGGAAAGAAGAGAAAAATGATATTATGTTTTAATTTTTTAATTAAAATATATTTAAATAAAACAAATTCTTAAAGTTGTCTCAAGTTTCAGAAATCATTAAATGGATTTTTGCTTGGGGTTGGGCAAAATTTATCAATTTCTGGAAGGACCTGAACCCCTGCTTTTATAATTTTGTGCTATATATTTTATGTTAAGTGGCATTTTCAGTGTTGATAATTATAAAATAAAAAGGTAAATCAGTCCGCTCTGGAAATGCTGACAGTGCTTTATGTCCCGTAGTGCCCAATACTCAACAAAAATTTAATCCTTTATATAAAGCCCAGCAATTTCCATTCTTCTCATTTATATATAAGCTTGGCTTCATTCTTAGTTAATGGTAAATTGATGTTTACTAAAGAATAAATTTCATTGTTATCAGAAAAAATAAAGAAAAACACTGTCAATGCATCGAATTATAAGTAAAACAATCTATTTCCTATACCGTTATTTCCATCTTTATTCTAGTACCCAGGGAAATTTTGTCCATACTAATTCAGGGAGCCATTCCTATTTCTCTAAGATTTGGTTTAAAGGTCCTGCTTTAGCTAGGTATGGTGATGCATGTCTTTAGTCCCCGTATACGAGAAGCAGAGTCAGGTAGGATCTCTGTGTTCAAGGCCGCCCTGATCTATATTGCGAGTTCCAGGATAGCCTGGGCTACACAGAGAAACTCATCTTGAAAAAAGAAAAGAAAAGAACAACAGAAAAGTTAAAAGTCCTGCTTTATCAGTAGTTGCCACAGCTGCTGGCTTTTTGCCTTGATGGAGGAGGAGAAGTGAACGTGACACACGTTCCCCTTGTTCCTGGCCCCACGAAGCAATGTCACCATGTTCCGATGTTCTCTGAGGAAATTTTGTGACTGTGGGCAGCAAGGCTGTATTAGTCCCACTAGGGCTACTGTGGCAGAGCGCCTCACCTTGCATGATTTGAGCAGCAGGTGTGTATTTCCTGAGAGTTCTGGAGACTGGAAAGCCAAGATCGGGCTGTCAGAAAGGCTGGCTTCTCCTGAGGCCTGTGAGACGAAGAGTCTGCTCAGATCCTCCTCCTGGGCATGTAGACAAGTCATCTCTTCCCTTGGTTTTTCACACCACTATGCCTCTATATTAGAAACTCCCCTGTCTCTGGCTCTTCCTACTTAGCATTATGGGCTCTCCCTCTGGGACCCTAAGCCCCAATAATCTCTTTCTTCCCTCCATTACTTCTGTGTTTTATCACAAGAGGAGGAAAGTCAGCAACAGAACCAGACCAGAAGTTCTTCCTGAATGGACCACTTCATATGGGGACAATCATCCTGCCTGTCTCCTGATGTCTTCTCACAGCCCCTCCTCCCACAATCTGGCTTCTCAATTTTATCTTTAAACCACTAAGGGTGATCTGCCCTACCTCTTGTTCTTTAAGGGTCTTCTAGACGGATTTCAAAGCTTGACATTCCAAAAAAATGTTTTCATTATTAATTATGACCATAGAGAAGCTGCTTATCATAGAACTGTCAGTTGATTGTGGACTTCTGGTCTCCAAACTTGTCAGAGAATAAATTTCAAGCATCTGAACTCCCTGGCCTGCCTGTCTTTAGTGATGGCAGCCTCGGCAGCTGGATGGACTCTCTTACTCTAGGTTTTTGTGTCTGGAAGGAAGGCTCTAACCCATAATTCCATGTTCAGCACGTTATTTCCAGTCTCTGACACAAACAGCATGGTTAGATTTTTAGTCTTTGCTCTTCTGAAGGATGAGCACCCACCACTTCCTAAGTCCCACCTTCTGCCCATTTCCTGTACAAAGCACATTCTCTTGAAGCTTCCCGACAAAACCATCTTTTCAGGATAAAGTTTGAGCATTGAATATATCTCTAGTTTTCCATCACTCCTACAAATAGAATTAAAATTTGAAAATGATTTCCTCTTGGGAAATTTTCTCACATATTAGTGATAAAATAATTGTGTTATTTCCTGTTTCTGTGTTCACTTTGTTCACTGATTTTGCTGTTGTTCATCTGAAAGTTCCTATACTATCCTCTTTGGGTGTCCTAATGTCACAATATTGTACACAGGCTTTGGTATTTTTTTCTGGCTGTATGTTCTCTTCAGCTCAAGACATCTCATTGATATGAAGCAACTTTCAGGGACCTTCGGAAGCAAAAATTAGGATCATTGGACTTTCTGAACAAAAATGATAAAATGGGTAACAATAAGTTGAGTAAAATTCATATATATCTCCAAGCCATTAGCATTACCTGAAGGGTTGAAGGACCAGGCAAAAATGTAAAAGCAGTGGTGAAATGGCAAACACCATTTACAATTTTTAATATGTTGGCTACATTCAGTCAAGGATTCTCCATGGCTGCTTGTACCACGGACTGAATGACTGTGAGATGAGCTCAAAGTAGCCCCAAAGCAGCAGCTCATGAATTCAGCCATAACTGCATCCAGGAAGCCATACCTTCTTAATAGTAGCAGTCTCCAGTGCCCACTGTCTGATAGTCAAAGCTAGCACCATCCACACCACAAATCATATTTAAACATCAAAGAAAGCCTTATTCTCAGTTCCGATAATTCTTCAGTGCTTTGTTTTCCTTTTTATCTCTTCATAAGTGCAGTACCTTCTCGAACATCTTTTAAAATGGCAGTTAGAATTATTTTAAGTTTTCCTCTGTATGAATAATCTTTCTTAACAAAGACATGTTTTATGCATAAAAATCTTGGTCTTTCGATGAGTACATTTTTATTGTAGTCTTCATCTAAATGACTAGAGTGGAAAAGTAGATAACCATGAGTACCATAGCCTAGCTGAGGTTCCTTTAGTTTAAGTGAGGTTCTTTTACCTCCAAGCTATGGTTTTGGTCAGCCCTGGAAGGTGAGGTTAATTGCTTCTTTGTAGGATTCTAGTGCCCTAGCATCTGTGGTTTTAATTTCCAGACAACTTATGAAAGCAAGCTGTGACTTTCCTGCTTGTTTTTCAAGCTGTGTCTGCCCTAAGCAATTGCAGCCAGCTCTTTTCCAACAACTTTCTGTCCTCCATAAATTCTTTCTTTTTCTTTTCTTCAGATGGTCTGTCTCTAGCTCTGTTTGCTAGCATCTACAGCGTTTTCCCCTTTGTTGGACTTTACTTCAGCTGCTGTGACCACCAATCACATTAACTCCTTAGCTCACAATGTGGGTTTATTCCGTGGTCCTATTGCATGAGGGTGTGGGGTCGGCAGCTGTTCTGCCTGATGGTGCCCGAATTGTTCTCCTTGTGGTGCCCAGGGCAAAGCAGAAGCCCTTATCTGAGTGACACTCTCTGCTGGGAAGAACAGGGACACAAGAGGTCTAGTGCCAATCTGCTTGAGCCTATTTAAAGTCTCTATTTGACATGTGGCATTTCAACTTCCACTCATGTCCCATGAGCCAAATGCAACCACTTTGTCAAGATCAAAGTCAACAGAAGAGGAGGAGAGTTAGCTAAATATATTTCTTCTAGAGTGAAGTTTGCCCACAGATGAACACACACATGCACACATGCACGCAAGCATGCAAGCACACACACATACAGGCATTCACCTAAGCAACAACCAAGTGGTTTCTAGGAATTATTTACATTCTTTGTGATTTGGTTTCTTAAGTTTCTTAAATGTGTGTGTGTGTGTGTGTGTGTGTGTGTGTGTGTGTGTCTGTCTGTCTGTCTTTGCATGCAATGGTGAATGAGTGGAAGGTTGAGAATAATTTGCAAAAACCCATGTTCTTCTACCATGTCAGCCCTAGGGTTTGAACTTGGGTCCTCAGGCTTCTGGCAAGAACTGTTACCCACCAAGCCATCTCTCCAGTCCTACAGTTTCTTTGTTTTAAAAATGAAGATAAAGGCATTATTTTCACCAAAGCTTTGTTGTAAAGAGGAAATGAGTAGATGTGATTAGGGGCTCAGATGGTTTGTATCACAGAGAAAAGTCTTACTGAATGCTGGTTATCATGATTTTTACCACAACCACAACTGACCTGAGAACACTTAGAAACCTGTAAATACTTCTTTGTGAAAAATAATCCTGGGAAAGACATAATCTATTTGCAAATAAATGCTACATTGAAGTGAGGAGGGCAGGTGCATGTCCTTCCTTACAAGGCCACTTTGCTTTCCATCTGCTCCCCAACCACAGTCTGAAGTGCTCAAAGAACAGAGGGGATGCCGCAAGCCTTCAGGATAGCTAGTTGAAAATGATTGAAATTCAGAACTCCAGGAACTGGGAGAGTTTTGATAATTTGATGGTTTCTTTCCTTTGTGTTATATAAACCTTAATTGTTCAACTGTGATGGCAGTCTGGCAGGGGGCAAAGAGCCTTTCTGCATCTGGTTTCTCTGAACCGAAGGATGCAAAGGGAAAAGAATGTGATGCTTTCTGCTTCATTATTTTTGAAAAGATAATATCAAGTAAGCATTTGGGAGCTCAAAATAATTCTTCCCAGCTTGAGGCTGTATTTATTTCTTTTCACTTATTTTTTCTCTTTCTTTTGTTAAATAAAGTTAATATTGTCTAGGAACAAGTTCTCCAGTTTAGGCAAGTATCCTCACCTCCCAGTGTTTTTATGTTACCGATTCACATTAGCTATCTTTGGGCTATGTATCTGGGAAATGGCAGATTGCTATCTGTGCCTAGAACAAAACAAGAGCTCATGATGGTCATAAAAAAATACTTTGCTTCCTCCATTCCTTCTCCAAAAAGAAAATGTTTAATTTGAAACACTTCCTTAATATTCATCTGAATTTCTACATATTTTGAGTAAGAAACTTAACTGTGGAGTCATCCTTGACTTGTGTATTTCTGAAAAGACATAGTCTTTAAGGCAAGCATAGTAAATTATTTATAAGTATTTAAGGAGGACAGGGTAACCAAACACCATCATCCCTTTAGTGGGAGATGCCATTTTTGAAAAGAACTGTATTTTGTGATATTTGAAAACTAGTAGGCTTTTCAGCAAGTCTGGAGAGAAGCCAGAGGGCCAAACAGTCACTGCTAGCATGGAGGAGGGAAAAAAAAATCCCTCAGACTTGAAAGAAACAAAAATCAAGCAAGATTTAAGACATTGATGAAGGCTGGAGATGGTTTGCATCTGTGGGCTTGTATCCACATGCTCCGGGGAAGTAGGGACGCGATCCGGAACAGCATCAGAAACAGCTCCCACGTGCAATCCATTCGGTGTGCTCCCCAGTTCTGTGAACGTTAAGATGGCCAGAGAAACGAGCAAGGAGCTAGAGTACAGCAGAGGTGAGCACTGGCGTGTTCTGAGAACACGGATGCTGGTGAGCACCAGCGTGTTCTGAGAACACGGATGCTGGTGAGCACCGGTGTGTTCTGAGAACACGGATACTGGTGAGCACCGGCGTGTTCTGAGAACACGGATGCTGGTGAGCACCGGCGTGTTCTGAGAACACGGATGCTGGTGAGCACCGGCGTGTTCTGAGAACACGGATGCTGGTGAGCACCGGCGTGTTCTGAGAACACGGATGTTGGTAAGCACCGGCGTGTTCTGGAACACGGATGTTGGTGAGCACCGACGTGTTCTGGAACACGGATGCTGAGGAAACTCCAGGCTGAACGCCATGCAGCGCACTGGGTTCGGGCCTATGCACTCAACTGTCCGCTTCAGCACTTTGTACCTAGGTTCTGCCATCAAATACGAAATTCATGTTAAGTGATTACAATAACATTTCTAGTTGCCCTGTATTCTTGTGCCTATGTTTTATTGCAAATTTGAGCTTTACTTTACAAAAAGAAAAAATAATTAAGAATATATATGTGCCCATGTTTACCTAATTCATACCTAGGGAATGTTGTTACCCTCCCCCTTCTTGTGTGTATGTGTGTGTGTGAGAGAGAGAGAGAGAGAGAGAGAGAGAGTGCTTAGTCTATCCTGTATGTTTAAAGCAGCTGAGTTAGAGCAGTGCTATCTTCACACATTCTTAGAGCCACTACCCTCTCCTGCAGCCTTAAATTTTCCCCTCAGGTTATAGGAAGAGGGAAACACATTTGAGTGGGCTGTCGACATCTGGTAATTTGTAGGGTCTTGAAGCAATTACATTAGCCTCGCAGCAGCATAATTGACTGCAGGCAGCGTTCCTCACTGCATAGCTCTACATCCAGTAGAATATTCAGAAGGGGGTTTCCGGCAGCTTCTAGCGAGGATGAAGCATTTCAGCTGCACTTGTCTTAGCGCCATGGTCATGATGACCTCAGGAACGAGGATTGCTTTCTCAGAGGCAAAGGCTGTGGAGCATCAAATGAGGTAGAGCTACTGTTCTTTAAAAATGCAGAATGCAATGTGATTCTTGGAATGAAATAAACCAAAAGGAACTTCTGGGTTTATCTTATTATATTCTGTCTCCTTGAGAGAAAGTCTGCTCTATTTCAGGTCACATAGACTGGAGACGAGGCAATGTGCTTATGCTCACACAGTGATTTCATGTTCCCAAGCTCAGGCAGCAGTCACTGTGTGTTTACTGAAGGTACCACTGCTAGACTCAGAAGTACACAATAAAACAAAAGCAATCTCTGGCCACAGTAAGTAGGAGGAGGAGGATGACCTTCCCACGTTCTGCTCCTGGAATTACAAACTAGTGCAAAAAGATTAGAGACCACCTCTGCTAAAACAGATAACCACACACATGTAGAGCCCCAGGCACTCCATGTATAAGTTTTAATGCAGAGCCATTATTATACCAAGGACTGAAGACACTCCAGCAGCAAGCAGCACCCATTGCTGTATCATGTATACATAATGATGAATTGAGAACGGGGGGGGGATGTCCATCACTAGGAAGTCATCAAATAAGTCAGGTTAGTGTGAAAGTTTGGGGCTGGGGTGATGGCTCTGCTAGTAAAATGATTTCCATGAGGATCTGAGTTCTGAACTCCAGCACCCACCCCAAATCCAGGCACAATGTCGGGTAGCTGTAATGCAAGGTAAGGGGAAGAAGAGGCACGGGGATCCCTGGAGCTTACTGGCCAGCATCTGAGCCAAGGTATGAGCTCCATGTTCACCGAGAGACCCCATCTTAACAATTAAGGGGGAGAATGGTTGAGAGGGACACCAGCTGTCTCCCTTTGTCTTCCACACACACACACACACACACACACACACACACACACGCACACGCACACAACACTTGGGTCATTTTGAAAAGGGTTAAAATACAATTAAAATACAGTTGAGAATTCTGTCAAGTCTCTGTGGTTAGTCTCACTGTGGGCTTTGTGAAATTCACTGTCACTGCTCTCATCTTATTAAGTATTTTCTGTAGGTTGGGGTTCATTGTTAGTACACATGAGATGTTTGGCGAATGGTCCCATGGCGAACTCTGTCAAATAATTTTCTGACCCTAGAGCATCTCAGAGGAGAAAGAGAAGCCCCTGAAGTCCCGAAGACCCTTGCAGGAAGTACATAGACTCAAAACTCTTTCCATAGTAATAAAGACAGCACTTATCTCCCTTGGTCTTACACTTTCAAAACATTAGTCGAGGGTTTCCAGAAGACTGAAGATGTGAAATATCGTAACAAATTGAATGCAGAATCAGATAAGAGAGTCCAGCTGTGCTCGTTTAAGGCAAGCCTTAAAGAGATTTATGGCAAATGCAAAGCAATGCTGTTCTTCTTAGCAAAAGTGTTTTGCATTTGAAAAAATACAGTTTGAAACAAAAGTCTGTCACTTACATTAGTTGTATTTATTTTTGCTGTAAAAAAATTAATTATTAAATACTTTGGATACCAATTTAATAGATAGCTAAAAACCATGTAAACAAAAGGTATGCTGGGATTCTCAGTAATTAAAAATATTTATTTTTATTTATGTGTATGTATGTGTGCTTGTGTGAGCTTATGTAAACATGTGTGTGGGTGTGCCAGAAGGGGGCTCCAGATCCCCTGAACTGGAGGTACAGGCATGAAGATAACAACTGACATGAGAGCTGAGGACTTTACAACACTAAGCAGTGTTTGCTGCCTAGCCATCTCTGTAGCCCCTAAATGAATAACACTTATTCTTTGAAGATGCCATGGATGTACACATGCATTACAATTCTCAATAGTTTTTTTAAGTGTATAGCAGTCCTGAGCCATTGAGGTCTGAGGAGCACCTGGCTAAATCATGCTGAAGCGTGATGATAGAAAAGAGAACAATGATTCAGACTTCTGTATGGGGAGAACAGCATTGCTAGACTAATCCAGCTTTCTTGGCTGAAAATTCTATGAGTCAAACCAAATTAAAGTATCAAGTTAAAGTAAGGATTATTCAGACAGATGGAATTTTCTATCTGAAGGAGTAGCTTGAAGGAAGATTTTGAACAACAACTATTTGATAAATTATATTATTAACGTATTTAATTAACATAGATTTAGAGATAGGGTTTCACTGTGCACACCAGGATGCTCTTGAACTCAGAATCTGCCTGCATTTCCCTCTCAAGTGTTGAGTTAAGGGCTTGTGCCAACATATTAAACTACCACCAGCTGCTTTTAAAGTTTTGTTTCAGCATTAGGACATCAATAAGAATATTTTGTTTCTTATCCTTAAAACACCCACAGTTTAATTCATATATTACAATAAACGACAGACTAAAATGCATCATGAACACCCAGCAGACCGTTGACTTCTTGTAAGTTTTTAAGTCCTAGGAAATTTAAGTTTGGTAAACATATGTGACTGTGTGGTCATGCATTTTCGGTGTCTATTTGTGGTGATCTAGTTACCCAGCTATGCTGACAGCATGAGCATGTATCATTCAGCACAGACTAAGTAAAACAGCATCCCATGACTCAATGGCTGGAGTTTTTATTCTCCTCCATGTTGTCTGTCTACTCTTTGAGAGTAGGTGGGAGACTCTCTTCTGTGGATCTCTCTACACAGTCTCAACGGGCACCATCTGGGTGGCATGTGTTGGGGAAGGGAGCTGGAAAGCCAGCCACTGGCAATTCCTGCTAATAGTTTCTGCAAAGGGCATAAGCCTCCTAACCAGTGCCATGGTCGTGCTGTCACTAGGAGTTCATTCCGTCCTCCCACAGGCGCTTCGGTCCTCTATGCTGCACACAGGCAAGCCAAGTGTGACACATAGAGTGCAGGATAGAAGACAGAGTTTGTTATGAAGTGGTGTACTCTGGAGGAATAAGAGTGGACAATGGCCAGACAGACCATTGTGCCAACTCAAATTTTTAGGTAGGCTTTGTACTGTCTCTTAAAGTCACTAGACAGGTATTCCAGAGGGTAGTCTCCTGTCAGTTGATAGTCAAGTGTATCTGGTGTGACTCTGTTTTTGTTTATTTATTACTTATTACAATTTATTCACTTTGTATCCTGGCTGTGGCCCCCTCCCTCATCTCCTCCCAATCCCACCCCCTCTCCCTCTTCTCCCCTTATGCTCCTCCCCTAGCCCACTTATAGTGGAGGTCCTCCTCCCCTTCTATCTGACCCTAGCCTGTCAGGTCTCATCAGGACTGGTTCATGTGTGGCCTGGCAAGGCTGCACCCCACCCCCAACGGGGAGATGATCAGAGAGCCTGCCACTGAGTTCATGCCAGAGACAGCTCCTACTCCCTTTAGTGGGGAACCCACTTGGAGACTGAGTCTATGGGCTATATCTGACCAGGGGTTTTAGGTCCTCTCCATGCATAATCCTTGGTTGGGATATCAGTCTCTTCAGGGACCCCTGGGCCAGTTTTTTGGCTCTATTGGTCTCCTTGTGGAACGCCTGTCCCCTCTATGGCTCTCTATCTCCCCCTTCTTTCAAAAGATTCCCTGCACTCTGTCCAAAGTTTGGCTATGAGTCTCAGCCCCTGCCAGCTATACCACTACTAGCCATATATAAACAAGGACATTTGCTCAACCATGTTTGTAGCAGCTCTGTTTGTAATAGCCAGAATCTGGAAAAAAAATTAGATGTTCCTCAACTGAGGAATGGATAAAAAAAATTGTGGTACATTTACACAATGGAATACTACTCAGTTATAAAAAAACGAAGAAATCATGAAATTTAGGGGCAAAATGAATGGAACTAGAAAAGTTCATCCTGAGTAAGGTATTCCAGAAGTAGGAAGACACACATGGTATATACTCACTCATCGGTGGTTATTAGACATATAATATAGGATAAACATACTAAAATCTATAGTCCTAAAGAAGCTAAACAGGAAGGAGGACCCTAGGGAAGATGCTCAGTCCTAATTCAGAAGGGCAAATGGGATGGACATCTGGTGTGATTCTCAAGGGATGGGACCATGGCATGTCTTTTTTCCTTACCAGAAGGCCTCCTGCTAGATATCTTAAGAATTTGTGGAAAGTTCAGAGGCCAGAGATATTATGATCCCATTTTTTTTTAAATTAATAACTCAAGCACTGCCTTTCACAAGGGCTTCTTGTGAGAGAAGACTCCATTCTCAATAACCTTCAAGTCTGCTATCCTCTACCCATATAGCAGACATGGCCTCACTCCCAAGTCAGTGGTGCAGGGGGAGCAGGGGCCTGGGGAAATGTAGTTAGGAATAAGTAAAAGTGAACAGTAACACAGAAATCTAGAATTGCTTTTGACAAGTGCTGCTTAAGGAAAATAAATTGCAGCAAACGTCTAAGTTGAGATCAGAGAATTTATCCAGCTGATTCAAATTCAAGTACGATATTTCTGCAGATGAATTAAACATCTTCCAGCTGAACCAAGCGTCCTGTGGTATTGGCTTCTCCTCATCCTTAACCTTCTAGCTTCATGCCTTGGCTCCCTTTTCTGATGTAATACCAGATGGATATACTAATTTATTTCAGACTATTTACTTATGTCTCAAGTGTAACTTTTTGTGACAATGTTAAATTCACTAATTCTCAATTCCACGGATTAAACTAATGGGCAAAAAGTACTGTACTCATACCACCAACTAAGACAATAGGACTGGAACTCATCATGATCTGGAAATAAGTTTCTAGATCACTTCTCTCTCTCTCTCTCTCTCCCTCTCTCTCTCTCTCTCTCTCTGTGTGTGTGTGTGTGTGTGTGAATTCTTTCCAAAGGTATACAATTTTGATTAAATAAAAGCATACACAATTTTACTTTTAAAATTGAGGTCCTTTTTCCAACTCTAGGCACGATTATTGTGCTTTATGTTGGAAGAAGTTTCTGAGTTTGTGTTAAATAGCATTTATTCCTTTCCTGTGTAAGCTGGTAGACCAAGCAGTCATTGCTGTCATTGCTTATCTGATCAACTCATGCCTGGAAGTAGGCAAATATTGATGGAAAATGGTGAGAGTGGAAACTCAAGGCTAGATCTGTGAAACAAAGGAAAACAGAGCATGGGGATTCACATGAGAAGAGAACTGTCAATCAAACGTGAATTGATAGAGGTTGGCAGGAAAGAAGGGGCTCCCAGTTTTATGTCTGAGCTTATCACAAGAGTTGGATCTATAGTCTTAGAACATCTGGGCACAAATTTCAGGTTGTGTTGGTTTTTACATTTTATTAATTCTCAGAAACAAAACAAAACAAGATCGAAACCCCACCTGGAAAGAGGGCATGAAGCATAAACTAAAGGTGAAAATTAATCAATTTACAGAATTTACACAGTCAGTCAATGTAATGGCCCATGTGGTGCATGGGTCCTCTTTGCAGCATCCAAGCAATCATATGCTTAAAAACCTCCCAGTGGCAGTCTGGTGAAAACCTTACTGGGATGAAGAAGGAGTGAAGAAAGGACAGACACACAGACATACATACAGAAAAGCTGGGACCAGGTGGGTTGTAATCTCTTTAATGCACCAGCTATACAAAAACCCAGAACCTCAACTGTGTTGTTCATGACATGCATCATGAGAAGGAGGGTTAGGTAGTCTTCAGGGCTGGTCTCCATAGGGGAACTGTCTTAGGGTGCTGTCAGCCAGGAGCAGAATCCTACAGGAGTTAGCTTTTGGACACACTTGTCAGGTTCATAAAACTCATATTTTGGTCAGAGGAAAGCTTTGCCAGTGCCCACTGGTTTTAGGTATTGGTCCTTCTCCATAATGCACACTCACTCAGGACTTCATCTGATCTTACACCGTCACTCAAGGCTCCTTCAGCTCCCTGATGTAGTTATAATCGCCCTGGTCATTTATTGGTTTTGAAAGCATGTGGGTGCTACAGTCACATTTTTTTATTGTGCTAATGTCTATTCCTTAGTGATCTAGCATAGTCAAAATTAGCTCTGTTATTAAGACTCTAAGAAGTATTTTATTGTTCCATTTGCCTCTTACTCCAGTCCCACAAAGCATGAATTCATAAATACTGATCAGTCATCCCTGTTTCACAGATAAGAAAACTGAGGCAGGATGAAGTTGAGAACTTTGATGAGGGCAGTGAGATTGCTGTACCAGGTGTGCACCATTGAATGCTTATGCTTTGAAATATCACTTGAATACAAATTCATTTTCATGTTATGTATATTGCTAATGTTTTATTGAAAATTTGTGACAATGCTCTCAATAGGCCATCCGTAGTACTGACGTGCTTTTATCTATCTATGCCAGTTTTTACAGTTCCAATAGCCCACACTTTCTGATTGCCCAATGAAGCTCAGTACAGGGTGAATAATCACTCAAAACAGAATGATATCCTATATGCAAAACCCCTACAACTCCCGTCCCCCCCCAAACAACAACAACAAAAAAAAACAGTTCCCCTAGAAACTTCAAAACAGGATCTTTTGCCCAAGGTTTTTTATTTGTTTTGTTTTCTGTAATAAAATCACAGCTTGTACTTTATCTGACTACTCTGTGTTTAGGAGATCAGATGTATTCAATTAAGTAAGGTAATCCAGGGATAGAACTGGTGACCTCTTGGGTCATTTCTATGACATGATGTACTAGTTAACTTTTTGTCAACTCAACACAGTCCAGAGTAACCTGTGAAGAGGGAACCTTGATTAAGAAAATGTTTCCTTCAACCTGGTCTGTGGGCCATGTCTCTGGACCATTTTCTGGATTGATGATTGATGTAGGAGGGCCCAGTCTATTGTGGGCAACGCCATTCCTGAACAAAAGTCCTGGGTTGATTAAGAAAGAAACCTGAGCAAGACATAGAAAGCAAGGCAGTAAGCAGCATTCCTCCATGGCCCCTGCTTCTGTTTCTGCTTCCAAGTTCCTACCTTAAATGACTACTCTGAGTTCCCTTAATAATGGACTTTAAGTTGTAAGGTGAAATAAACCCTTTTATCTGCATGTTGCTTTGGCATGGCATTTTATCATAGGAATAGAAAGAAAACTAACATAATAGTATATTCAACAAACCAAAATTACTCAATTAACCAACCAACCAAAAGGCTAGGCAAGTTTCAAATGAGAGTTGACACATTTGCAATTCAGTTTATAAACATGCTAACAAAATTTTACCTACCTTGTGCTTAATAGTACCCTTTGCCTTCCCAGAAGCTCTACACTAAATCAGTAATATCTTATAGCAAAGATACTATGAAAGAAGAAATATTGGAAATGAAAGAGAAAGAGTGAAAAGACACACACACACACACACACACACACACACACACACACACACACAGAGAGAGAGAGAGAGAGAGAGAGAGACTGGGTGTCATATGGCCCTTTTTGAAAGCTCACAGCCCATTCCCAGTGCTATACCTCTCCAACAAGGCCACACCTATTCTAACAAAGTCAGACCTCCTAATATATCCCAACAGTTTACCAAATGGGGACAAAGCATGCAAATATATGAGCCTATGGAGGCCATTCTCATTCAAACCACCACGCCCTGGTCACTTACACAGGATTTGAGATGTTTCATAGAGACTTCACTAAAAAGAATCATTGAGAAATAGACTTAAATATTTTCAAGTTTGAGGACCAGAACCCAGCTACATCTATCTAGTTCTACTGTATCTTGTCCATATTCTGTTGTCCACACTGTAGTGAACAAAGAGGAGAGAAAAATACAGTAGAGGGAGAGGAGAAAGTTGATCATAAACAGTGTTCATTGTCTTTTTAATAAGATGTCTGCAATATCCAATTGAGGGAAGAACAAATCCAGGAGTCATGAGGACTACAACACCATCAAGGGCCGAGTTTAGACAGAGAGTAGAGGAGAAAGAAAGATGTTTTCATGGGCTTTCAACCTATGAAATCTATCTCATTGCTTATGAAGGCTACTTTTTTTTCTTTTTGTGACAATGCCATGTGTTTTTTTGCCTATTTCTTAGAACCAATGGGGAGCTTTGAATACCATTTTATAAGCATCATGAAATTTTGATAGAATTGACCATGAAATTGATATTCACTCCCTGTGCTCAGCATGGGAACTAATTTATCAGTTATTCCTACACTTAACATGCATTTATCCAGCAACTGGTTAATGGCAGGCATTACTGTTCCATGCATATCAACAAACAGGAAACAGCCTTCCTCTCCTGGAGCTCACATTCCACCTCAAAAGACGATAACAACTTAACCATAAGCAAATGTAGCCTAGTTTATAGTTTATAGTGATAAGGAGAAAACCAAAGAGATGTAAAATGGTTGGATAAAACAACCAGAAAGACAATAACAAAACAGAGAGAGAGAAAGATAGATAGATAGATAGAGAGAGAGAGAGAGAGAGAGAGAGAGAGAGAGAGAGAGCAGAGTAGGTATTTATTTATCAGTTCTGGAGACTAGAAGTTTGAAATTGGGGTGCCAGTAGGATTGGGTTCTAATGAAGGCAAATGCTGATGGCCTTTCTCACTGTGTCATCGTGTGGGGGACAAAAGAGAGAGACAGCCCTCTGGTTTTCTTCCTATAAAGGTATTAACCTTAACTAACCAAGGTCCTAGTCTCATGACCTCATCCAAACCTAATTACCTTGATGGAAGCCCCACCTCCAAATACCATAGTATTGGGGATTAGTGTTTCAACACATGAGTATTGAGGAGACACAAGAATTCAGCCCATCACATGTGCACACATGCATACTCAAACATCAAGGACAGCTAAGTGGGACTTGATCAGAGGACTATGGGAAGTGAGTTCGTTGGTGAAGACCAGCCAGTGGGAGAACCTTGAGGGTCATTAATCACGAATGGGCTGGGTGTGTTTAAAAGACATCACAGAGTCCCAAAAGGCTAAGAGGAGAGAGCAGGCAAAAATAGAGCAATGGCTGAAGGAATTGTAGAGGGAAAAGTGGCTGGAGCATGGAAGACCTGCATCTTATTGGTGGAAAGAAAAAGCAAAGGGGAGTTTGGGGCAGGGGAATGGTTTTATATGAAGTAGTGCTATGCTTAAGCATCCATTCCTGACACACCAACAGATGCAAGAACATAAAATAAATGTTCTCAGTGGAACGGTCTGTTACCTTATGTTCAGGGTGTGCAGTACTGACGCTTAGCCAGCCTTTGTCTAAACGAATGCAGTCTATTCCACAGTCCCTACTTCATGTCTGCTCTTGGGAGACCCTATTTTCTTAAGGTAACTCTTAATAAGTTCAATGCTTTATTAAAACAAGTGGGTAGTTAACATTTCCATCAATACAAATATGGACCCAAATGTAAAAACATAGACTATTTGATTTCACAATGTATCTCTCACGGATTAGTACAAAGAAAACAGTCAACATTTCCTAAACTAGCCTGTTTACTCTGCCCAAGTTTTCCAATGAAAATAGCCCTCTGGCAATTTCTTTCTTTTTAGTATTCATAGAACACTTGCCCTCGCAATATCCACTGCTGAGCCTGTTTTGTGAGTGAAGAGCGGGACCAACAAAATGAACCCAATGTGATCAGATGTAATTCTCCCACCTGAGCCCAGGGGCCAGAGGCAGTGTGCTGATGGAGTGTGCCAGACGCAGCCCCCCCCAGGGACAGGAAAGCCACTTTGGTGGCTGCTCCTTCCCCTTGCTTCAACATTTTATTTATCAAAAGCTGTAGCAACTTTTCTGTATCATGCAAATTGCAATACATGTAAACAAATAGTAAGAATGACTAAAAGCAAATAAAGAAAAGAAAATCAGTTTCCTTTATCATGGACTAAGAAAATAACTGCCATATCAACCAGTGGGAGATATGATGATTGCTTTTCATTACGTCACAGCTATTTCCAAGAGTCCTTGGTATTGTCATGCAATATCAAACTCAATTTAGGTGGCATAATTATGAGAGAAGAATGACAAGACCCAGAATAGGTCCTACATAGAAATGAAATTGAACAGATTATCCAGGGCTTTCATTAGTCACCTACTTATAAATCATATTGTGGTTTACAAAGAGATAATTAGTTCAAGTGACAGAAAATTTTGACAACATTGTGAACCTGAGAAAAATAGACATCTATATCACAACATGTTTGGTGTCTCTAGATGAGACAATTGCACTGTGATTATCCAAGTCAGAGGTTCTACATGAACTGAGAACCCAGTTATTCTGAGTGTGGAACATTCATTGCTCAGAGAAGAAAAGGATCCTGTTGAGCTTGTAAACAAACTAGTAAACAAACAAAACATATCAAATGCTTTTCTCTTTTCAAATTCTATCTTCAGTAGGTTCTTGTGTTAAGCTTGAAGGAACGGTTTGTAATGACTTTTATTTCCTGTAAATTCTGTTAGCTTGCTTTCTAGTTTACTACGATTTTTCCACTGAGGACAATCTCATCAGTAAGGGTGTTCATGTTTTATTTCCAATCTCCTTTGCTCTATTTCCCAGCTGACTTCAGGGAAGTAGTCCTCAGGAGTTACAGAACAGTATCATTATCATCTTCTTGCTTCAATGCTCACTTTGGAAATCATATTTCCCTTGCCAAAATACCCTCTGTCCTCTGTGTGTGTGTGACCCTATTTTCAGAAAGTTCAAACAACCTACCTATTAAGTTCAACAGAGGCCAAAGAGTTTAATTGGCTCAATGGAGTAAGAGTGAGAGTGACATTTGCCCCTAACAAACCAATTCTTACCTAACCATCTCTCTTTTAATAGCTTACATGATCATTTCACTTTCTTTTTACTGGTTAAGGAATCTTCACCTGAGTCAAAGTGACAAAGATTTTACTGTTGTCATAAAGTACATCACATCACATTTTAGACCTATAATTGTATGAAATGTCTAAACATAATTTCATGTAATGTTATATATGGTATGAAATGTCAAAGCTCTTTTTCTGCCGTGGATGATTTATTTGCTATAGACTAAGTTACCAAACATCATTCAGCTTGCAATTTTTGTTGCACCATCCAGTTATAGTCCAAGCTTTTGGCGCTATCACTATTTTCCTCTGGCAGAGCAAGTCAATAGTAACGTACCAGAACTGCCAGATCTCTCTTGAATGGGAGCCTGAAGCAGGAAAAAGGTTTCAGAAGTTACACTGATGTACAGGAAGTGGGTTAATAACAACAACAAAAAATCACAAAGTAAACATATAAATTAGAAATACAAAGTTAAAAGGCAGAAACAGTAGCTAAAATGTACACTCCCTCTTGTTTCCTAGGCAAGAGAAAGTTTTCCTTTTTTCAATGAAAAAGTGATGCTCTGCTGTTCCTTCTGTAGGTGTTGGTGTTTGTTCAATGTGTTTCAGGTGTTGTGAAGAATGCCACCCAGCCTGTTAGAGTGATACCCTGTAGTGATAGTGATGAGGGTAGTTAAGAGTAGATGCTCTGAACTGGTACATGAACATTTCTACAATTCCCTTAGCATCCTCTTTCAGTGCATGGATGAAGTATATGTTCATTGGCTTTGTCATGATGAAACCATACCCAGACAGTAAATGGTATTACATAGTCTGGGCTTCAGTCCGAGATGGTGGGTACCCTTATCAGTAGAGCAAGAGACAGGGTGTCTGTTTCCTTCTATAAGTGGACAAGGAGATGCCCATGCATAACTGAAGAAGATAGCTCATGCCAGGAAATGAATGCTAATCTCTAAATAGGTTATAGGGATGTAATTAAATTGTACATTTAAATTTTATTGGCTATTTTGTATTTCTTAAAATAAGGTAAACATTCTGATTCCTAATATTTATACATATAATTTCAATGAGTATAAGATACTGAGTCGATAACAGTCAGTCATAATTTTATTTAACTGAAGTTGTTTGTGGCTGAACATTTTGTTGTTTGTAATTTTGGAGTATGATAATAAACACTGTGTTAGATATAGCCAAGGCATATGGCTGCTTAAAATTGGACTTATTTCCTGAGGATAGATCCCAGAATTCAAATTACTGATTTAAAAAGTACAAACATTTTTAAGATGCTTGATATATTTTGCCAAATGAGAACTCTGACAGTTCTGATCAACTCCCAATTCTATCAGCTACCCATCAGGCAGACAAAGACACTTTTGGGGGGGGGCATCACTGAGCATCATTTAACTCTATCTTTGTTTCCATAGACAATGTCATATTTCATTTTGAACTTCTCTTTTTCAGTCCTCAAACATTTATGAGAGAAGGATCTAAGTAAATAGACCTTGTGTAGTTCTCAAATGTTCAAAGGTATAAATGTCCTGGGATTAATTACTGTCAGCTACCAAATATAAGATTTGTATTGTATATACAGATTATCGTGTTGGTAAAGAAATGAATGTTGACAAGGTAGCCATGCATTAAGAACTGACCTGAATTATTTTGAAAGAGAGTAGAGAAGACAGTGACAATACTACTTTCCTTCCTGGAAGACCTTCCCAGGAGTCATCTGGCACCGATTGCATTAGTATTTAATACTAATTGTATTGTATTTACTGTCCTAGGCATAGTACATTCTGAGTTTGTAGTGAGTTAAGAGTCATAAAAATGGATAATATTACATACACACATATGCATGTACATACTCACACTGTGTGTGCAAGCACTTGTGTGTGCACACATGCTTGTGTGTGTGGTGTTAATTTAACATCAAGAGAGAGATGTTTGGAGAATGAATGGAGGGGTTTGGAAAGTCAAAGTGTTATGTGTTTATGTAGGTAATTCCCAGAGTGTGTGAAGGCACTGACACATGTGGGAGTGAGATAGGGGGTGTGTTTACATGTATTTGGGAGGTCTGTATATACAGAAGTGCATGTGTCTGTGTGGGCCAGAGGTTGACAGCAGCTGTCTTTCTCTACTCCTATCCACCTTACTCTTTAAGATGGTTTCTCAATGAACCTGGAGCTCACTGATGCAGCTGGATCACACAGTTAGCGAACCACAGGGATGCCTCTGCCTCCGCAGCACTGAGAATACAAGAACCCAGGCTCAGTGGGATTATTTTTGTCTGGGTGCTTGGAATAAAACTCGGGTTCTCATGCTTAAACAGCAATTGCCATTCTGACTGTCATCTCCTCAGCACACACACACCCAGTGAAGTTCTAATGATTGTAATCAACGAGTCATGTTAGAGTCTACACTCCTCTACTTTTCCTTTGTCTCCCGTAGCTGATGAATTGTCCTTTGAAAGAATTTGTACTATCGTCCTTAGCAAGGATTCTTCAAAACTGCAGTTACGAAGACATGCTTTCAGCCTTTCAATTCTGGAGAGAAGCTTGAGAGGCAAGGATGCTATCTATTGTCCTGATCTTTTTTGGAGTCAACTTCTTCCTTCCTTCACAACAGAACCCTAACTATGATCATACTTCCATCTCATGCCTTGCTCCAAACATAAGTAGATTAACACTCACAGTCATGACATCCTAACAATGACAGTGGGTGGTATAGTGACATGTAACTTAAAGCTTTATACTTTCTGAATAGATTGCATACTTTGAACCTAGTGTAAATGGAAACACATAATTTACATTTTCACTAGAATCCATTTTGAAACAGGGAGGAAGGAGGTCAAGGTAGAATAAGTGTTAAGAGAAAAGCAATAAAAACATAGGCCAAATGACTTATTTTTATATGACATACGTCAACTTGACTAGATTTATAATTTTGGCAAGGGAGAGGGCATATCTCATACTTTCAAGTGTGGTCTTTCCAGAAAGGATTAGATGAAGGAGGACGACCCTTCCTTGTTGGTATAATGTTCTTTTGGAATGTATACACTTTTTCCTTGTTCATTCAAATGCTGATTTCTCTCCCCAACTGTTTGGTTTCAATCTGGACATTGCATTATGAACTTATTCAAAGTCTCAACTTTGTGTAAACATGCCAAAATAAAGCAACCATCCACAATGTTGAGCAATGGAAAGGAAGCAGGAAGAGAGCGAGGAGCCAGAGGACAGGAAGGTGTGGGAGGCAAAGGAGGAGAGAATGGCAGGAGAGAGCTGGGAGAGCAGGCTGGAGGAGAGATCTTGGAACGACGTGGAAAATGAACCGGACCTAAAAGCAAGTATAATGTGGGAAATAGGAAATTATGAGGGAAGGAGGTTTAGGATGGAGTAACTATTGCCCAGTATTGTGTTCTAGGTTAATTAAATAAGTCATAGTCGCTGTGTGGTGATTTGGTTATACAGCTGTTTAGGAATAACAGCAGCTTTACCAGAGAAGATATATCAATATAAATAGTAATATTAATTGCCACAATACAACACTTCCTCCATGTGGTCAACACCATTTTGTGAGCACAGAGTCTGGACAGAGTTAAAATGGGAAAGGAGAAGATCCAGTGTTCTTTTTCCTACCAATTGGGACTTCCATGAATTAAGAGCTCTCTTCAGCCACACACATTCAATGTCTGTTCTGTTGCTGTGAACTGTGGAAAGCCAAATAGCACAGACTGAATCCTCTGAACTCCCAAGACAAAATGCTTTCTGTCCTAGGTTGCTTCTGTTTGGTGCTTTTGGTTTCAGGGAGGAGAAAAGCAACTAACACCACACAATTCTGCAAACCTTTCAAGTATGCCTGGAGAGACTCCGCCTCATTGTATATATCCTAGGCAGTTTTACTACTGCCTATGAATTCTTGTGCCCTGCTTTCTGTTCTTGGTGGAAAGTATCTTAATCATTAAATCTGACTTCATTGATTTCATTTCCACGCTTTTGAATCTGCTAAAGGATATCCAGGTGCTTAATGGGGGTAGGTGGACAGGTTTTGTTTGTTTGTTTGTTTGTTTTCTTTCTCAGAAATGTTTCTGGATAATTAGTTTAATAGTGGAAATGCAAGACAAAACAAAGAGCTAAGAAATAGGGTGGGGAGTGGCTTGCACCATGCCCTGTTTCACTCAGATTCTGACTGGAAGCTACCAATTCTGCATAGACACAATGTCATTCTCATCTCCCTGTGCTCTGAGAAAATCTGTGTTGTATAATCTTTTAGGATTCCTGTGGTGCACAATGAGCTTGTAAAAACATAAACGAGGCCTCAGGGGCAACATCGATCACAGAATCGATTCAGAAGGGAATAGGACTCAATGGTTTGTAGGCTTTAGTCAACAGATGGCACAAGCCACCCCAGTGCTGTGAGACTAGCATAATATCCTCATGCATGCCAAAGGTTCTCCAGGAGTCAGGCAGCCAGTGAGTCAGCCTCCTGGGTCCTGTTTTTAGCTAGACCTTTAATGCTCAACTTTGGTATCAGCTCTTGGAGGATTCAGGTTTAGCAAGAAGTTGTCATGTCAGAAGAGAGAGGATGCCCCTGATGTTTGATGTCTTGCGATGATGATGTGAACTTAGCAGGGATCTGTTTTGCCCTCCATGTTTCCCATTTAGTGATTTTCTACTTAAAATGCCCTTATTCCTGCCCCCTTACTCCCCTACTTACTCTTCAGCTGTGGATTTCCATTTGTTTTTACGGTTAGAGTTGAGCATAGCCTTCCTCCAGCTGCACTGGAGTCTTGACACGTACGACAGAAGTGGTAAATAAAGCTGTCCATACCATTTTTAAAAAGCATCAGAATAACTTTTGTTTAGCGATAGATAGGAGTGGTTCAAGAAGTTGGAAATTAGACCTGAGCCTAATTTATCATCATATCCATGTCTTTTCAGAGCACAGAGAATTTACACCTTCAATGAAGACACAAAGCTTTTGTCAAGGCAAGTGGCTTTTTCAGGGTCAACCCTTCACATCTCCTGTTATTATTGTTCCATTCAAAGAATTGAATGATAATTCCTAGGACAAATATTCAGGGACCTGAAAAGTTATTCAGCAGCGTTAAACTCCTTCAACTGTGTCTTCAACATCTCCCAGACACTTCCCTGCCCCCCACCTCCAGCTCCCAAGTTGTTCTTTGCAAGGTCAGTGGTCACATCTGGCTTCAATATAACACTATCTTCACTCCACATGAGGGCATAAGCTGACTAATGTCAACTCTATTTCTGTGAAAAGAACCATTTCCCTCTCTCCAGGCTTCAGGTAGCTGTTATTTTGTGAAAATAGCAGCCAAATCCTTTTGTATGATATTGAAGGTTTTACCTTCTCCGACTCCCTGAGTGGAATGTCCTTTAGAAAGTCTGATGGACAGCTGCTTAGTGGGTGCCATGACCTAAGTTGTTTTGTGATAAACATCACACGTGTGATAAAGTATTAGTACATTTTGCATCAGGAAAGGTATTTTTAGTTATGCTTTGCTTCAGCAGTCAAATACAAATCTCTCTGTTTTAGCTTTTCCCATTTTAAATTTAGAGAGAGAAAAAAAACCCCACATACTCATGATTACTCTTAAAAATATTTGCTAAAGTCCTGGCATATACTTAGTCCACATTTGCAAACCATATCCCATTTTCAACTGTATCTTGACTTTTTAATCCTTAAGTAATGCCCTACAGATATCCGTTATCAATGAACTGAGGACATTAGGGTGATCTGCATTTAGGTCAGCAGTTCTGAACCCATGGGTCACAACCCATTTGAGCATCGAACAATCCTTTCACAGTGGCCTCCTAAGACCATCAAAAATATCAGATATTTACGTTATGATTCATAGCAATAGCAAAAATACAGCTGTGAGGTAGCAACAAAAATAATTTCATGGTTGGGACTTACCACAACCTGAGGAACTGTATTAAATATCTCAGCATTAGGAAGGTTGAGAAGCACGGGGTTAGGTGGCTCTCCCTGATATACTCTACCACTTCATCAACAAGAACTCCAAACATAATCCCAACTATGATGGTGATATTTTTTTTTGATAGCTAAAATATGTCCTAGGAAAGGCTAAGAATTCTATACCTTTTAAATTATGTAAAATTTAAAATATCCTTCCTCCCGTGTGGGTCACATATAGTTTTGGTAACGGTCTGTGACTAGTACACTCAGTTTAAAGTATCAAAAAAATGCATTTGAGTCGTCTGCAGGAATATGTGTGAAAAGCTGCTTCAAAGACCATGGGAAATTCAGGCAGCTGCACTGCCAAAAAGCACCCCCTGCATAGCCAAAGATAGAGGAAAGCTTTATCCTTGCAGTTATCTGCACAAGTGGCAGGCAGCAACTCCACAGACATCTCCTCTCTCAACCCCCAGCAACTGTTTACTCTTTATTCCCTTGGAGAGGAAACTCATGACTTGTAAACTTCATGAGCTTTCTAAATCTTTTAAGTTTCTTGTTGCCCAGAGGAAACCTTCCCTCCAGGAGGCAATGATGCATAACAACTAGTCTTTTAAATTGGCCCCACCTATGGAATAAATGACTGCGTTTCTCCAGCTTCAAAATTCCGCTGCTAAAGCTCTAAGTTCTAATGAGATAGAACTAGCAGACAAAGTCTTTAGGACAGGTAGCTGGGTCACGCAGGTAGACCTCATTAATGGATTAATTAATAGAGCTATTGCCTATAGGAGAAGAGGCCTGCATGCTTGCTGTCTGACAGTCAAACTCACTGCTATCTTGTACCTCCAGCCCCAGAACTGTGGGAAGTTCGTGTTTACTATTTAAGCCATCCAGCCTAAGGTTTCCTCATGACGGCGTGAGCTGGGTACAACAGCATGTGCGCTGCTTAGCACTGTGATCCAAATACCAGATTTAAAGCCACTTAAGGGAAAAGGGGCAAAGGATGCAGAGGAAAGCAGCGCATCATTGTGAGGAAGACATGGCAGTGGGAGTGGCTCATCCCATGACAGAGAAGAGGCCAAGAAAGGAGAGAATACCAGTTTTCTTCAGTCTACTAGCCCAACCCATGGGGCAGTGCCATCCACATTCAGAATGGGCCTTCTCTCCTCAGCTAAATCTCACCAGAAATGATTTCACACATATGAGTGGAGGGGTGCAGCCTATGTGATTTCAACTCCAGTGAAATTGACAATGAATATTGACCATCAGGGTTCTAAAATCAACGTCCTTATGCAGCCCTGGCTGCTGTACAAATGCATACCCTCTCTTTGTCAAAGAGCATTGGCAAGCCCTCTATGTCTGTGCACAGAGCAGTACTACATACTTAATAACCTTGACATGCTGTATAAAGAAAAATAAGATCAGGAATATTCAGGTACGTAGAACATTCAAATGCACTGGCTAACTTGAGTTAAAGACCAAAACAGGTAGTGGGCCACTTCTGAGGAGCAGTTTGTTTCTTCCTGTGGAGTGATATCTCCTCTCCTTTACCTCATCTGACTCATTTTCATTTAGAGCCAGTAAACAGATGAGTTTCCAAGCCCATCTGTAGAGTAGTTCTTAGTTCTTTTTTTATGCCACGACTCACAAACAATCAATGACAGCAATAGTGGAAAACACAACAGGAGGTGGCAATTTCTTCTTAGAATTCTAGGATGAATGCTCAGTTATTTTTGATGCAAGGCTGTTTAGCTTTGGAATACTGCAAATTGGATAAAATATCCTTTCAAAGGGAGAATTGTGGCTTTGACTATTTCTTAATTTAATATCTCTAGGCTAGCCTCTTGTAGACTCATCAATACCATTATTTAATTTTCTCATCAATGTGAAAAAATACTTAACCAAAGTAATTTATGAGGGGATAGAGTTATTTGGGAGTCATGATTTGAGAAGGACATAGCCCATCATGGCAGGGAGTGCAAAATGAAGAGCAAGATCTGTGGTGGCAAAAGCACAGAGTGACTTATTCATATGGCGGAGCTAGAATTGAACCAAGGCTAAATATGAAGCCTACCTCGAGTGACTCACTTCTTTCAGGCAGACCGCACTCCCCAGAGGTTCCACAGCACTGCAAACGGTGGACAGTGTTCAAAGCATGAGTCTCGGGAGGACATTTCCAATTCCAAACATCATAGCCTTGCTCTAGAAGCTAGTCGAGACAGTTATGCTTTAAGACACATCTAATACAAATGGAACGATAACAATATTAGCAATCTTTCATACTAATAGTTCTGCCTCTGGCAGGTTGCGGCTGCTCCAGACATTCTGCCAATTATAGTATCTTTATAGTGCATTCCTTATGCAAATTATCCTTCTCTCATATATGCATATTTATAAACGCCCAAATGCCCACACCAAAGATGGATCAGTCGTTAGGCTACCATTCCTTGGGGATTACTTAGTTTCTGATAGCCACTCGACTTCAGAACACCGAGTCATGATACTCACTATCTGCAATATCTCTTTGGTCTCCCAACTACAGTCTTTATCATTTGAAGGGGTTTTTCAAATAGTTTCCTTTACTCACTCCCCAAATTCTGTTTCAGTGAGACTCAGTTCTGTCGTGACTCTGAATTTATAGCATGTTCATCATTGACACTAACTGGCCCTGAACCATAGCAGGAGTGCATCAGAAAGACTCCTTTGGCAAGCTGATACAATGAGACTATGCATGCTCAAGCTGGAGGATGCGGAGAGCTGATTCCAGCAGTGTGTACAGAGACACTGACCAGCACAATGCTGAAAAACAGGAACCCCAAAGTGTTGGTCTACAGCTAGACCTCCAGGGCCCTAGCCACATGAGCCCCAAGTATGTTTTTGGGTTGATCCTTAGAACCAGGTTTACATCTTTTACCTGATCATTGACTAAGCTGAAGGAGTAATAAAATTCAGAATAGAAAGGTAAACTTCTAATAGGTACTTTAAAAATGTATAGATGTGCATACACATATATTTATACAGCCATAAATTAAACTTATTTATATCAACAAACATATAGAAAGAAAATTGATTATTTTATATACAGTTATATGTACATGTGTTTACATAGATACCATGTACACACATCATAAATCTGTTTACCTAGCAGATGGAATGTTTTTTCTTTCATTTCTCAGCATGCTCATTCATGTGTGTATCATAATTTCTTCTTCAAATTTATTCTGGATAGTTAATCTTTAAAAATATTTTTCAAAGATAACTATGCCGAGTAGACAGAAGCTGGCAGTGGGATACAATCTAATTTCTCTGGCTGGGCCACACCTCTGGGGCTGCTTAACGCTGACAGGACATCTGCCAGAATCTCTCGGGAAGGTAAGGGAGCAATAAAGTGATTCCCCACCTCTGAATGTGCCTCTCTGTTTATCCCTGTAGGGACTTGATGGGAGAGCGATGTCCTTCTATCTGTAATCTTGTCAGAGTCTGTTGCTCTAAGGATGTACGAAGTGACATTTTCTCTGAGGGTCCTTTGTCAAAGACCTAACTGTCCTCCCCCACACTGACAATGGCACTTTCATCAAAGTGCACAAAGGGCCAGGTTTGGTGATTTTCAGTAGGCCAGCAACAGAAAGGTAACGGGAGAACTGGGTGAAAGCAGTTACACAGAGGAAAGAGGATTTCCGAGATTCCTGGTGTTCCATCTGCTGCACAGTATTGTTGTTGTTGTTATCCTTGAAGGCCTCTGGGCATCTGGGCATCTTGCCTCTCAGCCCTTTCTTGACATTAGTATGTGGCCGCCTGGGTGACAGTTAGGTGGCCTTCTATCAGGCGCAGATTTGGATGCTGCCTCTATAACCTTGCTTCATTATGCACTCGTGTTCTTTAAGGATGGGTGACAGGGCTGGAGAGATGGCTCAGTGGTTAAGAGCACTTGCTTCACTTGCAGAGGACTCACACAGAGGCTCACAGTTGTCTTTAAGTTCAGTTCCTGGCGCTCCAAACCCCCTCCCTGGCACCAGTCACACATGTGATACACTGAAATATATCCAGGCAAAAGACTCACCCACATAAAGAAAAAAAAATTAATGAATCTTAAGAGATAGGTTTTTGAAGACTTCAGTGGTTTAGTTTGTAAAACTGGAACTCTTTAGGGCTTTGGAAGACTATAAGAAGGAATTCTATTCTTTGTGCACAATAGCACTTTGTCTCAGTTTTCTGTCTGTCTCAATGTTTTCACTCTCTTGCAAAGAACAACAGTGGCAATGGCAGACTCTGTTCCCCCTTTGTCCACACTGTAGCTCTGAGGATACCCTTCCTTTTGTTTCCCTGTAACATTGCTCTGTAAGAGGCTGCCAGCTACAGGAAGAGTCCACCTGCCTTTTCCTACCTAGGAAACTCTCTTGTAGCATGAGAGTTCTCTACCAGTTCTAACTACATCTCAGAAGAGAAAGCCGGGCCAATCTGTGGCATTCTCACAGTGGAATGCTACTGCAGATTCTCCCCGCAGAGCTGCTCAAGGGCTTGTGATTTTATACTTATACAGGGTCATCCCTTCAGAAGGAACGGCCCTTGCTCTAAGGCTATGTGGCTGCCATCTTGAAATCTTTAATGTGTGTGAATAAAAGGCACCAATTTTTCAAATTTAACTGCTCTTGGCAACATATGTAGCCAGTTGTGTCAGCATGGCATGCTTTTATCCTGAGCATGAAAAGTAAGGTAGCAGGTACCCTATGTTTAAGAGAGTAAGAGAGAGGGAAGCTAGAGGCCTGAACCAGCTTTGGTTAAAGGGAAAAGAAATGGTGATTTCTCAGCATCTATTCATGACTCCTTTCCACAGGGTGCCTGCTCTCACTTCATGGCCCTTCAGCATTAGAGAGATGACAGGAGTTCCTTGTCTTCATTCTGAGGCTGCGGCTGAGCACTGAGACTTTCATCAAGAATTACTAGAATGTGATAGTGACTTGTTGGACTTTGAAGCTCTGATGAAAGGCCCGGGAAAACGCTGGTTTGAGTTCACACTGAAAAGAGCTCAAATCTTGCTTCCTCCAGTACTTAGCCTTCTGACTTGTATTTCAAAGCACCTAGACATCATAATAAATTCTCTGTTGGATTCCTCTGCTTGGGGAAATAGACGAGTTTGCTTTAACCCTTAATCAACTTATCATTTATTTATTCATAATATAAAGAACTTGTCTCTATTCATTTGATAAAGAATGACATTAAACTTTTTTTTGTCTTTGGTTTTATAGAATGATTGGGAACAATCTATACAACTATACTTGGGGACAGCTGTGTATGTAGCCCAGTTAGTAGAGTGCTTGCCAAGCATGCATAAGCCCTGGGTTCAATTCCTGAAACTATAGCAAACTGGGAGACTTGCTATAATCTCTGTAATCCCTGGAGGTTCATGGTCATATTGGCTCCATGGCAAGTTCAAGACCAGCCTGAGCTACAGGAGATCCTATCTCAAAGTGTGTGTGTCTGTGGTATAATTTTATTTCAATTAAAATTAATATAAAACAGCAACAACAGTAAAACTACGGTCACAAAACATATTAAAACTTCAAGATAGTTGTTCTGGATCCACAGTGATGGACGATCTTGTATGTGAGTGTGGTTCCCACAGGTTTTGATGATCCTTGGGGAAAAAGGCCCGAGTTCCCTCCTCCATATGTTCGCATCCCACCACAAGGCTTGGTGCACAACAGTACTAACAGGAATTCATTGAAAGCTTCACGTTGAAATGAATGTTTGAGACAGGTGATCTCTCTTACTCTCTAGCCTAGGCTAGCCCAGAATTCACTTTGCAGTCGAGGTTGGACTTAAGTTTATGGTAGTCCTGCTTCAGCTTCCTGGGTATTTGGATTGCAAATGTGTTTTCCCATAGCTGCTTACATATTTCCTGATTTTCAATATAAAGGGCCTCTCATTTAAAAACTAGTTTTAGAGCTTGAAAAGTGCCTCAGCAGTTAGGAATACTTTCTACTCTTTCAGAGGACCCAGGTTTGGTTCTCAGCACCCATGTTGAATGGCTCACAACTGCCTATAACATGAGTTCAAGGGGATATGAAACCCTCTTCTGGCCTCCTTGGCACCCAATACACATGACATAATCCACACCAACAGATACACAAAAATTAAAAAAAAAATCATACATAAGAATAAAAGTAAAAATAAGCCTTAAATATATTGTGTTTTATAGCAGGTTATACTATTTATTAATGTGTGTCGGTCAGCTCACGTGAATTACCTACACTAGTCCTTACAGTAACCTCATGCATTATAGTGATTAATCTCACTTTTGTAGATTAGGACAGTTGAAGCGCCAAGAGGCTGCATGCTGTTCACAAGGCTTCCTAGCTCTTTTAGAATTAAGAGAGTCAGCAATCATATAATCTAATTATGAATGAGTAATTTTTGATTTAGGTCAAACTGTGCAATAATAAGATAATTTATTTTCGACCACAGAAAAATAGAAACCATATAAGCCGAAAAGATGCTGCAACAACATAAAGTGCATCTTACTGAACTCTTCGTCAGTTCATGAAGAGCTGATAGAGAGGGGAAGACATTTCTGCAAGAGCGTTCAGTGAGTTTAGGTAATTCAGCCCCAAAGAAACATGGCTTTGGGGAAGTAGGATATTAAATAATTAGATGAAGAAAACTACAATTAGCTTTTTTGAGCCAAGGGTGATGTCATTTCCCACTTCTAATAAATATTAACAACAAATGAATCCTCTATGGAGATAAATTCCAAAAAAAAAAAAAAGCTATAAATATGTAGGCTTACATACTTGGAGCCTAGTTCACTTCTTTTGTGTGGGTTGCACACAGTGACTTCCTTTATGAAAATTCAGTGTAGAATGGGAGAGAGAGAGAGAAAATCTAACTTGACTGTGGAAAGAACCTCATAAGAACATTTCTGCCCAGGGATCAAAGTTAGTATTATGCTAGTATGGCCTGTTGGTACAATGTGATAAAGGTGATATTTTACTCCCTTGGTCTTCTTCTTCTAAAATTCAAAAGTCCAGGCTAATGGTGAGACAGATATCATGCAAATGTCATTTGATGGACATGCATCAAAACACATAGAACTATCAAAACAGTCTGCCATTCAAAACAATGTTTGTTACAAAGAGTCACAGTGAAAAACAGCTTTAGAGGAGCCAAACAAGGGCCTGGAGTGCAAGAAAAATAAGATAAAATAGGGTCATTTTAAAAAGCCAATGGCAGTATACTAATATCAGGCTATTCCTTGAGTCATATTGAAGAAACTTACAGGAGAGAATCTTTCCTTTCTTTTTTTTAAAGATTTATCTATTTATTACTTATACATATTCTGCCTGCATCAGATCTCATTACAGATGGTTGTGAGCAGCCATGTGGTTGCTGGGAATTGAACTCAGGACCTTTGGAAGAATGGCCAGTGCTCTTAACCTCTGAGCCATCTCTCCAGCCCCAGACTCTTTCCTTTCAATTTCCTCAATTTCCCATGCATTTAAATCTATTCCAAAACACAATCAGATTTCAAATATTAGGCTTTGTTTTTCTGTAATAGGAAGACATGCTTGGTAAACATTTTCATAACAACTTCAGTGATGATTACCATCTATAAATTGGGAGGCACCATGCTGTCCCATAATGAACCGTCTGCCTCTAGGGACCACTCTCTTCAGATTGATGTCAGGGAGCCAGGTGTGGTTGGAGGCAGCAGATGGTGTCTGATGGCCAGGCTGTGACTTCCAGTCTCTGAAAGCCCATGGAATGAGGCATTCTTTTTAATTGTCTACCTTTCTTGAAGCACAAGCTGAAAAAGCTGACAGAGGCTAATTCAGTGTGTTCCACATGAGTGACACAGCAACTATTTTCTGTCACCTGACGCTAAGTGGCATGAATTCTACAAGCTTGATGTAGCAGACTCAGAATGGCCTTCCACATTCCTACATAGACCTCCCACCCCCATGTTTGACTTCTTTATTCTTTCCTAGAAGAGGCTTGTATGCCCTTCTAATTTTAGAAAAGATATTGTCTGTAATTTTTGCATCACTACTTTTGAAATTGAGTGAGAGCATCATTATTATGTGAGATCATAGTTGAAGTGGTTGAAGGAACCTATGTCAGCAAAGGTTTTATGTGGTCTCTTGATGATGTGGCTCGTGGATCTTCTATGACAGGGATATATTATTCTGCTTGGAATAGTCTAGAGAGATCTGGAAAGGTAACCATGCTTTTAATATCAAAGGTAAAATTAACTCTTGTATAAACTGATCTCTATTATGAAAATAATTCAGAGGTTTTGCTTATCTAACATGATATTATAAATTTTCCAGTGACATCATCATTTCCATAGCATATACTGTGTATTTCTTGCCTGAAGTACTTGATGTTGGTAAAGCCAATTCAGATCAGTAAAATGTGTGTGTGTGGGGGGGAATGGTCTTACACTTTCCAATTCCATGCGTAATAAACAGCGAGGGATAAATGCGGAGAAGATTTTACAGCTTCTATCTCAGTGTCTTAATGGTGACTGCATGGTCCAGTGTCTAAAGGTGCTTGCCCACAAGCCCGACAGCCTGAGTTTGATCCTTTGAGACCCATGTTCTGAAACTTGTCTTCTGACCTCCCCGTTTGTGCCCCGTGCACCACACACCTGCTACTACACTCACAAAGTAAATGAGTGTAGTAAAAGTTTAAAAATGTTTTTAAGTGCTGAGTTAGTAGTTTGACCCTAAATGAATGTTGCACTTATAATTAAATAAAGCTTTTCTAATAACATAAAACATATCTTAAGTACAATGGGTCTTATTAAATGATGTGATTCATCATATTTACAGCAAGGCATAATGTAAACATCTTAGATTAGTCATGTGTTGTTATAGGCTGGTATAATGATAATTATCACCATGATAGGATACAATCTTACTGGCTCTAAATCACATAATCTCTACTTTAGCAGTAAGCTTCTCCTTGCTTTTAATTAAATAGAGATTTCCTAAGCAAATTGAGTTTTTTTCCAAGGTTATCAGATGTAAATATATGCAAGAAAATATTGGACTTCTTAGAATTCTTAATAACCTTTATTTGCATTATAGTCAATTATTTTGTGTATTAAATACTATTTAAAAACACTACCTTGAGTATCATTTTTTATTTCTTATGACCAAAACAGTAGGAAAGAATATTTGCTAATTTTCTGTATGTATCGTAAACAATAGACCAGAGCTTCCTGAAAGACAGGCTGAGGTGATTTGGAGCGGTACGAGAGGTACTTTTCGAAAACAGTCCCTGCCTTGTACTATCATCTACTTCAGTGTACCTCACAGTTCTTCATCTCTTTATTTTTCCTTTCATCTGGAATTAAATCTACTTAAAATATGGGATAAAAACAGGGTCATTTTGGTCTTACCATGCTAAATAGACATCATTGCTAGAAGAATTCCGAAGAGCCATATTTGCTTATTGACGTCTGGGCTTATTTGGGAGAAGGATATGTATTGGCTTCTCTCTCTGAAGTAGATAATACAGCTGCACAGAAAAAAAAAATATATATATATATAATGCACACAAATACCAGAGGACTAAGTGGTTGGCATAAAGAACAAATTTAAGTTTCTAAACCTATTTACCTGCACCTAACTCATCAGTGGTTCAATGGTTCAAATGAACTTCTCAATAAAACCCATCCCAGGAAACAAATGATGGATAAAAAAAAAAATCCTCGATGAAATAAGACACAGGCTACCAAACGAAAACATATGCTATGAGTTTGAATGCGACATCTACACTTAACCAGGTAAAAAAACTTGGGGCTGTGCACACATTCTCAGAGTCTTGTCAAGAAATAGTTGAGTTTTCCAGTCAGAATTGCCTGATCGGTTGGTTACACCCCTGAGTCCTGGAACTATCGTTTGGGTGTGCCCTTAAAGAAATCACAGAGTTGTGAGGAACGGAATGGGTGTGGGAAGCTGACCCCTCATTAACAGTGCCATGTCTGCTTGAGTGTATTACCAAGAAACACCTGACACTGCAGACACCCGAAGGGAGCTGAGGGGAGCAGGAAACAGGAAGAATCTTGCCCTCGGATGTTATTGGCACTTGGGTACTAAAAATTGAGGAACATTTACTAGCAAAGCAAAGACGGAGCATGAGAAATGATGCACTGAGTGTCTGATGCCGTGAAATGTTTGGATATTTGCATGGGAAGAGTTAGGGACATTTCCGGTCGCTTCCATCCTCGTAGATCCATCGCCAGGATCAGTCATCAGGGGACTTGTGCACAGATATAGGTGGGGTGGAAATGCAGAGGAGTGAAATATAAACACAAGTCACATGGAAAATATAATTGGCACGTAATGGGGCCTGCTGATTAAAAAACATCAGAATGAATGGAAATAGCATTTCACAGCATGAAATAATCAAACGTGGCGTGTTTTGTTGCTGTGTTATTTTTCAGGGAAAGCTCAAAGGACACGCTGAACGGTTGGAAGAAGAGATTACATGACAATAATTTCAGGAGACAAAATCCAAGCTGGCTATGCACAGCAAAGGGGAAAGAGTACAATACAAAAAAAGTTTTAGAGATGAAAAAGCACATCAAAAAGCATGAGAAAACAATGCAAATATGACTCCATCCTTTCCCTTAGAAATTGCAAGAGCAGCAATCTCAGAGTGCAAAGAGAGCAAAGATGGGGAAATTATTATGAAGAATACATGAATACAGGGTCCAGGGATTCACGACTCAAACCACAACCAAAGTGAAAAATATGCTTAAAGGGGAGGAAGAAACTCAGAAATCTGTGAGTGTGCAGCCTGAAAATGCCTGAGAAAATGATAACTGAGACAGAGCAGTCAACTGTGAGGTACACTTTGCCATTCACTCGTGGGTGTGTGTGGGGGGACACCCTGGGGAGGAGCAAAGAAAATAGCAAATAAATATCAACATTCTCCACTCTAAGCACTGAAGAGCCATGAGTAGATACTGTTTTCTGCTGTTGACTGCTGTTGTCTCCAAAGAACCAGGGAAATAATTGACAGTGTCGGGAGGAAAGGGAGGGAGAGGACAGTGTGGTTAATACTCCATACTTGCTCAGTCAACAGACTCTTCTATTACATGTATTAGTTCATGGAACAAAATGCCAAGAAGCCTTTCTCAAACCAACAAACCAATAACAAAGATCCTGTAAAACAAACAAACAAAAAACCAACCAACCAAACAAACAGAAAACAAAAACCAAACAACAACAAAAACCTTCAACATCTGGCACTGGTTGTCAAATGCTAGTCAAAAGATATCCATCCAAGTAGCAATTAGCAATGGAAAATAAGCAAAAGCTGGGATGGCTACTCCCCACTTTACATGTAACATGGAGAGTGAATGGGATAATGAAGACAGGATAGAGATTAAAATTCAAAAGTAAAAATGGTAGAGAGAATGGGGTAGAGAATGGGAAAATGTTAATTTCTTTCACAAGAATGTATTTATGTTACATGTGTGTGCTTGTGTCTGTGTGTATATATGGACGCCACATGCAGGTGCCAGCCAAGGCCAGAAGGACACATTGAATGCTCTCTCCTGCAGCAGGAATTACAGGCAGCTGTGAGCTGCATGACATGGGTGTTCTGCAAGAGCAGTAAGTACTCTTCATCTCCAAGCCATTCCTGGAGCCTCCGTGTTTATTTCTTAACTTTTCATAGCAGAGTCAAGTGGTTCGTAGTAAAGCATTGCCTGAGGGTGTAGTTCAATGGTAAGGAACTTAGACCGAGTTTATAAGGCCTGAGTCGACCCAGTCGACCCTGGCAGGTATCTATCTACACTCGTATGTATGTATGTATGTATGTATGTATGTATATATGATGTAAGTATGTATATATCTTACATTTATCATCTCTATCTATATCATATCATCCACATATATGTTTACACATATCTATATTTATCTCTATATCATGTAATATATAACTAAATTAAAAAAAAAAACTTGTGTTTGGTGGGAGGCCTTGGGATAAAGGCAAGAGGCCCTGGACCAGGAGGTACCTGCCCTTCTTTCTGACCAGGAGCCTGTGCTTTCAAAAGTCCATGCAAAATGCTAGGCAAAGCCAGCTCCTAGTTCCAGTTCCAAAGTGACCACTGGACCTAAGACCCACCTACAAGGCCCTGAACTTACCAAAAAAGGCTGTAATGTCAGTACCTCACCATGGCGTCACACCTCCTCTTCCCTTTGAGAAGCCCCTACCCAAGCCCAGCCTGGAGATTTCACTGACCTTCTCCTGCGGGCTTGGTGAGCCCACTTGAGAGCTGCTCCAACACACCTGCCTTTTTACAATAAATTCAGTTCAATTCAATTTATTATGTTGCTAGAGAAGCCATCCAACATTCATCAAGATATTGATTATTTCTCAATTTTTCGATTTACAAAAAAAAAAAAAAAAATCTTGGGAATAACTTCAGGAACAATTATATATCTTTGATGAAGTGGAGAGCCCAGAACGAAACACACCCATCTGCATCAAGTTCTTTTCATCAAAGCCTCTAAGAACACACAGTTGAGGGAGTGCTGGCTTAGTTGGCTGGAAATATGCAGAGATGAAATTAGATCATTTACTTATATGACAAAAAGTGAATTCAAAATGAAATGAGAGCTTATTTAACTCAAAACCTGAAATACCAAACACCTAGAAGAGATTTCTGACAAGATGCAAGATTTTATGTTGTTTCATTGTTACAGAGAGAATGAAGAGGGCCAGAATTGAAACAGGAGACTCAGTTCCAAGGGGAGTGAGATTGAAAGAGCATCAGGAACCACCCAGGAAGTAAGAGGTCCACTAAAAATGCAGGGAAGCAGGGATGCCAGGCAGCACAGAGGCACCCTGAGGGGGAAAGGGGATGGAAACAAACACAGAAGAAGCTTTGAGTACTGAGACTACTTCCTTTCTATCCTTTCCATCCTGATAGAAACTGTGTTTTAGAGGGGAATAGGAGAAAAATAACAGACACCATGGCCTTGTAAGACAGAAGATGCCTCATATAAGAAAACAGACTTAGATAATATAAGCTTCTCAAAATGGCTTCCATTCGGAGTTGGCACCCTTGAAGGAATAATTATTATTTGAAAAATCTTTAAATGGATGAACTTACTTTTGCTTTTTTGGCCTTTTCAAGCTTGGTCACCTCATCTAGTAGGCATCACAACTAAGACCCACTGGTATCATTTCTAGGAGTAGTCAATGTCTACTGAGCTTGGCACAGCTCACACAGCAACTGGACCATCGTCTACCTAGGTGGGAGGTCCTAGCATCCCTGAGACTCTGGAAAAGTGCACATTTAATTTCTCATCAGGTGCTTTTCTCCTCTTTCCTGCTCATATGGTATATTAACAACAAACCTCCCAGCATCTCCATGGAAACAAGCACAGATGTTCTGAAATACGCCTACGAAAAATCCCTACCAATGAGCAGGCCTGTTCTTTCCTTAATTAATTCCAATATTTTTCTGTCAGTTCTTTCCCTTTGAAGCTACAGATTGTTTTTCAATCTGAGATTCAGTTTCTTCCTGGTAACAGATGCCAATGCCTTCTTTGTCCCAGTGTCTCAAGATTCAGAAATAAGATTCCCAGACTGTGCAGTAACAGTTCATGTGTAATCACCATTTGCAGCCTTTTATCCTCCCAGAAAAGGTCACCCTAGTGTTATATGAGTGATGCTGTCTTCTTTGTTGGAGTCTTTGGATGGGCCAGTAAATGCAGTTCTACCCTGTAAGTCTGAACCTTACACAATGTTACAACAATTAGCAAATACCACCTGAAACATTTCCTACATTCATCTGATAACCATGTATCCTCCACAAGCGAGCTTACATACCATAGGACCACAGTTGTTTTGATAGCTTCCTTTTCCTTCTTTTTTTTTTGTTGTTGTTCAGGTGTATATGGTGTCTGAAATTAGACTTGAGGCAAGCTATTATCTACCTGAATTGCTAGGTTTGGAAGGGATTACATTTTGTCCTGATACTTGTAAGCTTTGTAAAATGCTGTGGGTGTGAGGGTGTGATATGTATATAAGTTTATGTTGTATGTCCCTGTATATGAGTGTATATGAGTGTAGGGGTTCCAAAGACTTCCCTTTGTCTACTTCCCCTGTAATCTCACAAGGGTTGAGATTACAGACCTGAGCTACATGCATGTGATTGTGTGGGGTCTGGAGATCATAGCTCAGGCCGTCATGTTTTCAGTGCCAATATTTTAGCCATTGAATAATTTCCCCAGCCATTTTCTTTGCTCTGTTCTTAAACTATGCTGAGGAAATAATTAGTAAGTGGCAAGGCAAGCTGATAAAAGCTTAATTTTGAAAGAGACTACCATATATATATATATGTATGTATATATTTTGTATGTATATATTTTGGTGGTATATGGAAGTCATATTGGATGGGGCATCCTGTCACTAGTAACCTATTAGAAATAACACATAACATTGATTCATTTTCAGATTGTACCAATAACAGTCATAAGAAGTCTTCCAGAAGTCACGCTAATTCGAAAGAAAAAGGCACAAATAAAATGCAGATTAATTCAGCAGGTGGAGTAAATCTTTAAGGATGTTTTTCTGCTTGCCAAATGGCAGGTCTCTTGAGAACCCAGCAGCAATAAGAGGACAAGTTACACACCCAGCCACCATGAAAGCAGCCTTACTGTGTCCTGTCTCCAGATGGCCGGAAGTGAAGAAAAGTAGAAGAGAAAGTCCTCCCCTATCTTTCTTGTGTACTTGATTTTTCTTAAGGAAAATGCAGTTCCTAGTTCTCATAGATTTCTGTCATCTGATAGAAATACTGAAATCTCATCAGAGAGTTCATTTATATAATACTCTTCAACGCTGAATCAATAAACAATAATGTGCACGTCAGACTAGTGTCAGATTGTAGGAGCTTGCTTTATAGGATAGCCCAGTGAGTGCAGAACAATTTTTGTAATTTTATGATATATTATATTACTGTCACCAGATGAAAATTTGTAATTATTAAGGCAAAATTTAAGTTCAAGCTATTGCACCAGAAAAAAAAAAATCTTTTCTTCAAAGTACATGCACAGTTTAAATGAAGGTAGGATGAAATGCTGATCTTTTGTGAGATTTTACTAACGTACATTGTATATAAATCAAAGTTGATGCTATTTAGAAAAGATGAGACATAATTTGTTATTTATGAAAAATTTATGTAGAACATCAGTGCTGTCATAGCTATGAAATCCACAAATTCCTATTTTGGGGAGATATTTTGAGCTACAAAGCATGCCTCTGTATCTCAATTTTTAAGTATTTGTCAAAAAATTACAATGGCAGTTATACAGCTACCAATGCAAAATTCCTCAGCATTATCTTAGCCCTCCCATTTCTACATACTCACAGGTAAGTTCCGTCAGAGTTCCTCACCCATCTTCACCATCTCAGAACACTGAGCCCTGTACACAAAGAAAATCTTAGGAATTATGGGAACAGAGGGAGTGGAAACGGCCTCAGAATTATCTTTTGGATTCTTTGATCCCACAAACAGAGGAAAAAGCTTAAGTATTTAATGGTCAGAGACCATTTAGCAGTCCAGATGCAAGTTGCAGTTAAATATTGAACAGCAGGGCTTGTTCTCCATGTCCATGTTGTCAGAAAGCTCTTAGCTAAAAAAAATTGCCTTGTGTGTTAATAGAAGCAACAGGAGTGTTTCAGCATTGGAGCAGTGGGATGGTTCATAGAATGAGCCTACTGAGCCGTAAGCTGAATAAGAAACCTAAGATTTGAGGCATAAATGCCACCTCTTCTGTTTAGGCCTCCAGTCCACCATGAGGAGCCAGAGGTGTTCTTTGAAATGTTTGGTTGGATCTTGTGAAAGGGTTAGACTAACTTTGTAACCTATATGTCTTCTAAAGCCTATAGTTTTGAGTTTTAGGTCCAGGTTAAGCTAAAGCCTCTTAGTACCTTTCCAGAGAGTAAAGAAATGTGACCCTATCTGTGAGGACAAATATAAAAAAAGGGCAAGCAAGCAATGACCTTCACTCAGCAAAAGAAGGACCAGACCCTTGTCCTTGAGATAGCGTTTCTTAGCAACAAACCTAGACTTCTTCTGAGTAGCTTTTGACCTCCAGCCGAGAGCCCACAGCCCTAATCTTCAAGGATGAGCTAACCACCCCACCTTCAATTGCAGCTGCATCCACACTTGGCAGGACTGGCCAAGCTTGAGCACCTAAGACTAACCAATTATCTTATTTTATAGCTTCCTCATCCAATCCTAAATTGCCAAAACTAGAACTTTAAATCTCCCACAATTTTTCTTTTAAAAACCTAAAGGCCTTTGTCTCCCGGTGCCACTCTTTGCTGACCGGCAGGGGTGACCCCATTGTACAATGGTTAATAAACCTCTTGCTTTTACGAGTCTTGGTCTGGGGGAGTTTCTGGGAAGGGCGCGATTAAACTCCTGAGCTGTGAGACCCCAGGTCTTACACTTGCTGCTCTTTAATTCAAAAACATGTGGTGACTCTTCCTGTACTCAGGGGAATGTGAGCTGCCACAGGGTACAAGGCCTCATGTAATCTGCTTAACATTGCTTCTCTGGTCTCCCCCGACCCTTCCTAATTAACAGCCTCCTCGTGGGTCAGCTATTCCTGAAGGTCTTTCTGTAAAACATCTGGAAGGCCTTTGCCTTCTGCCTGGACTGTTCATCCCCACTGGCTTCCACCTAAGGTGGACACTTTTCTATTGCTCCCCGAGGAGAACCTTCTCCATGGTTTTGCTGTCAGCACCAATAGTTTTGTCTTCTTTCTCTTTCCGACTTTTGTTATCTTCTCACATATTTTCTGTAACTTTCTCTGCTTCTAAAGTGCAGTCCTTGTAGAGATGGAAGCCTCTTCCTGTCCGCACTAATGCACTTCAAGAGCATGCTTGCCGGTGGATCCCTCCCACGCTCTTTGCTTGTAAGAGGAGCATAAGTGAGCTTTGGACTAACGAACAGAACAAAGGAGGGAAGGATACGGCTGATTCCAGAGCAGATACATGGTGGACTAGACATTGTATCCAAATTACTTCCTGCCACTCACTCATTAGACAGAGACTTGGCCAATGCCACTTGGTATGAGATGTTAAAAACAAAAAAAAAATCTAGAGCACTCTTAATACATAGCATAGGTTACAAAGAGTCCTCAGACCTTGAGCAGCTAGATTAAGAATTCAGCCATACTTAGACCGAGACCTTTGCTTCCGTCAAAAGAAGAGTTCTGATTGCTTGGTTGATCATCCTAGTCAAGTTCTTTATTAACATAGTTTAATGTGAATCTTGGCAACCACAACTGCTCCCCTGCAGCTCCCTGTGTCAGTGTCGCTAGTCCAAGATGCAATAATAAAACTGTCATCAGCTGAAAAGTCTAAGCTGCCATTCTGTGCCTGCCTTCCTCCCAGCACCTGCTACAAGCTATGCAAACCTCCATTCAGGAGTGATATAAGGGTAGGGCTGCTGTGGGGGTGGGCAGTGGACTTAATTAAATCATTAACCTTCATCACCAGTTCTTTTTAAACCGAGGGGGGGGAACTACTCCAGAAGTAATTGGGTATCAATATGAAATATGGCTCTTTAAGGCCGTCTCATATTCCATTTATAGAACACAGACATAATTATCATGCCTAGCTGAGCATGCTCTGAAGGGTGAACTCAATGACAGCAGCAGAAGGTGTGCATAATTGAGGGTAAGCCCTCTGAGGATAGTGATGGTGGTTGTTATAACGCTGGCCAAATGTGAGTCTCTCTTTATGGCACCAGAGAGCTTAACATTGCTAGGCATATTGAGTCAAGGCAACCCAGAATTCCTTGCCAATAACATGAAGACAATGTAAGTCATTTGGAGATGTGTAAGTCAAGGTCAACTCTGGAGAAGGACTTTCACCTAACAGGTGACATAGATCTTGAACCTGATAAGAAAAACATAGTGGGCAGTCACCAATCCAGGCAGCCTGTCTAATTCAAACTTTGTAGCAAGCCAGGGTCCCCCATCAGGGTTTCGCAGCTATTAATAAGGAAAGACCTTTGGGAGAAGATTTTCATTTGATCCTTTTTGAGGAGTTAGTTTTCAAATCTATACTGAAGGCACTTTGTTTGCCTATAGTGTCCCACATACCTTCCCATAAAAATGATGCTGGAAAAACGTACAAAAGAACAAAGCAGAATAGTACTGCAAACTCCATTGACAAAAGCAATGCGCTCCATTTTGATGAAGATTTTAATTGATGGAACTGTGTTTTCCCATGCTCCCTCCTTATCCTTAAGATTAGATTAAGAAGGAAGAGGAAAGGCTGTGTCTAAAGAACCATCTATGTTTAACCTTGGTAGGAATTTGTTGTTGTTCTGTTGTTTTGTTTTTGTGTTATATATTGCTGCATTTAATCTTAATAGAACCAGGAAAGGCCTCTGCTGGTATTCACTAATGTGTCAAGAAGCACAGGCATCCCATGGAGGAGTTAGGGGAACTCACCCTGATCCACACAGGTAAAAAAGGATGAGCAAGGTATGGCACGAGGAAAGGTAACACACAAACATAAAGTGAGGAGATGCAGCTACTCGTCCTGGAGATCTTCCATGGAGCAAGAAGGGGAGGAATCTACTTTCTTCTAGAAGCAGAGCTTGTTCAAGCTGCCAGAGTGTATAGGCACAGATTTAGACTATTGCATTGCGTTAGCTTCTGTACCTTTTTTCCAGATTCTCTTCTTTGGAGCCTTTTCAGAATGTCTTCAAAAGTCTCTTTGGGGACATGAAAATTCCCCTTAACTCGGTATCTCTCAAGTAGGATGCAGACAAAATTCACTTGAGAGACAGTTAATGAAACACTGAAGCCCAGAGATCTGGTATAATTGGTCTGTACTGGGCTTTGGGCATCTGTATATTTTAAAAGTTCCCAAGTGATCTTACTGTAAAGTGAGCATTGAGCTTAAGATCATGCATGAGTTTAAAACTGTGTAATTCTGAGCATCAGGCACCAAGTAGAGGATCACAGTATGTTGTTGTTTTTAAACCACTCCCAGCGTGTGAACATGAAAAGTGAAGCTCATCCTCTTTTCCAAAGGGAAAGGCATCTGTGGCTGCAGCTTGGATGGTAGGAAATGGCCTGATGCCCTCAGAATGCAGGAGGTGGTACCCAAGGCCCACAAATTATAACAGAGGATGTTGGGGCAGATGTGTGTTTGATTGGACTGCATTTTCTAATCATCGGGTGGAAATTGTGTTCAGCAGACTGTGGCTGACTATATCAGAGCCCAGAGTGGTGCGTGGGCTGAATAGCTGAGAAGGTTGGCCCCAAGAAAAGCCAGGGAAAAGAAAAGGAGGGGAGTTAAATTCAACACCTGAGCTGTGTGTGCATAATAAAGAGACTGCTGAATAAAAATGAAAAAGAAATAGTTACTAAGGGATTTACGTGGGTCAGTCAAATGCTCTGAGTACTGGAGAATATAAAAATGATTGAAGCCAAGGCTATATTGTGTCTGTCCCAACCGTTATTGATGGAAGACAGCTATACGACCATCTTACAAGGTAAAAGAAAAGGTACCATCTAGAGACATCCAAAGAGAGGTGCCAAGATGATTAAAATGCAAAGGAAGAAAAAAAGAAAAACCAGAGATGAGGGGTTTCAGAGCCAGGCATGTCTATGGTTTTATTCTGCCAGATTTAGGGATTTTGTGCATTTGTGTCTTCTTTCCCGAACCCATCCTTGCAGGGAAATGAGAAAGTCGAGCTTATTGCATAGCTCTAAGGTGTAATAGTGAATGTTATGAGCCCAGGACAGGCCTTAAGCAGGCCGGAAATGGTGAGTATAGGGAAAAGAGGACTATTAAGCTAGTGTGATCATGTAATCTGTCAACCTTAATTGTATTTTTTTTTTATTTTGGTATGAAAGTGGATTCTTTCATTATTATGGAGCGATTACCATTCAAACTTGGAAGCCATCCATATATGGTCACTCAGTGTAGGATAAAAATCAATCCTGATAGGGAATCAAGAATGGAGATAATTATACATCTATTACTTAACTATTAAAATAAATGTTTAATTAATGTAGTGTTTTACAGAAGTTTAGCGGGCTTAGTGTGTACTTGCGAAGTTTTATGCAATATTAATACTATCACTGATAGCTGAATATATACAGCCAGCTGTGGGGTAATCAAAATAATATAATCACAAGTTGTTGCAATGGAAATGGTGAATTTGCGGAAGTACAGGTCTCAGAAAGAAAGAAACAAAGAGCTATGGAAGTAATGCTAACTTCTACAAGAGTAATTTACTTCTGTAATAGGGCCTGGAACCTTACAGAATGAGAGAATGGGGAAATAGGGATGTAATCTTTGCCTATAAAACCGTTCTTGTAAAAGCTTTGTGTGGGAAATGGGACCCAGATGACTGGAAACTAGAGAGGAAAATAGAATTGAGGAGAGAGATGTCTCCTGGACCTCTTGAGACCAAAAAGAGAGGACTCCTGAAAAAGTTGAGCTTGAAGTACAGAAGATAGCAGAGGAAGTAATGACTAGGATTCTTGAGGCAGTGATAGATTCCAGGTCAGATTAAAAAAAAAAAAAACAAGAAAGGTCGGACCTTTACTAACATGAGGGGAATTGCCTTCATGTTTACTTAATATGTTTTCTGTTACGGGGTTGAGAAAACAAAACATGGGAGTGGGAATAGAGGAAGGTTTGTATGCAGTCCTAGCTCCTCCCCTGGGCTCTTGTTTTCCTAGAGTGGGAAGGAGGCTTCCGCCGTAATCATCTACATAGGAAACTCTGAGCCACATATTTTACTTCTGTTATCCAAATTAATCACGTGAATACTAATGAGACCTTGAGTCAGTATCTCTTAGCAGTCATCCAGTCTCAACTGGGTACCCTAGTAAGGGGAACAGTCTCTACTTCTCCTCTCCACTATCTGGAAACTAATCAACGTCCACCTCTTCACCTGGACACTTTTCACTTATTCCTGAGCCTACTGGCCCCTGCTTCCTGGGTCACTTCCTTTATGTTTTGGGTATTTATTTTTGTTTTCTCATTGAAAATTAAATGGAGTATTTTAAGGGCTATTTCTACTAGATCTACTAGTAAAATGGGGGTTGGGGGACTCTCAACTCTCTTTCCCACCGTCACCTTTTGTGTCTTTGTAGACCCTGGTGGATGCTTCTTTGTTATTGAGATTCGTGTTTTAACTGTCTCTTCATCTTGCTTTCCCCCAGGGATGTCTCTTTAGTCCACTGGAATCCTCACTTTCCAAAGTACCCCAGGTACTACCCACACTAATATTTCCAATGTATCTATGCTGACCCATAGTTTCAGCTCATCTGACCAGTACTGAGAACTCACGTAAGTAACCAAGTAGACCATCTGTCTCTACAGTAACCCTCATGTGAAGTCACCACCGTTCTCCTCCCTGCATTTCCACCAGTGCTTCAGTGAAAGTGCAAGTACATGTTCTGTTAGATCCCATGCATGCCATCATTCCAACTGTATGCCTTCTGTCATATATTTAATTGAAGCTTGGCTTTTCTTTTGATAAGTAAAATAGTAAACAACCCTTATGTTATTTAAGAATGAAGTGAAACGCCACCTGAAAACCATGCTGAGTAATATCTTAGATGTAAATACTCAGTTCACACACGCTATCTTTACTGTTTTGTTGATACTTTTCTTTAAGTTGTAGCATCATTGTCTACTGCTTCATTCAAGCTAGGAGCCTAGGGAACATTTCTGATCCTTCATTTTCAAGTTCTATATCTATCCATAGACTACCCAATCTTTAAACATGCCTTCTATTTTCATTTGTGATATTCCTTTAAATTTAATTGCTCATCAAGTGTTTCCTGGATTACTGACAGTCTCCCAGATGAGCTCTTTGATTCCAGATGTCTGTGCTTCAAGTCAAAAGTGACTCACTTAAAAGACAAAGGTGACAGTGCTGCATCCAAGTTCAAGGCCACATCTATGCTAGTACACCAAAGCTCTAGGTGGTGTGTGATCTAAGGATTTGCCATCAAATCCTTGACACGAGTGCGGGAGTGTCATGGAGCCATGCACATAAATAAGGAACAAGATGGGGGGAAAAGAAATGATTTCACAGGATTGAGTAGGTTTTCAAGGAAAGAGGTTGACAGCTGGCAGTGAATGAGTTAAGGGTGGTAGCTCTTCTCTTTCTCCTCACAGTCATGTAGTATGTGCATGTGCATGCTTGCACACATGGGTATACATGTGCCATCTAGTGCAGGCTCAGTAGAAGACAAGCCTTTACTATTAGTGCGAGTGAAAGCAATGAGGGTGAAGTCTTTTGGTTAAGAAAGCCCCCACAAAACCAAATAAGAAAATGCATTGTGAATGTCAGTTTGTCTTAAAAAAAAGGACAAGATGTTAGAGAAAGTCCATTCAAAAGAAGTTAATGGTGGTGGGCTAGTGATATGGCGTGGTGTAATGGTAGAGTCTTTGGTGAACACAGCCGATAACCTGTGTATAAATTTTGGCACCAGCGTAAAGGTAAAAGGAGAGAACTGGTTGTACATGTTTGTCCTCTGCTCCATATGTGCACTGTAGCTAGCCAATGGGCATGTGCCCACACCCAACTGCACACATGCACACAATGGTACATAATGTTGAAAAATTAAGATGGGAATTTGGACTCAGAACATTAAATGCATAAGTATGCTTGTATTTATGGATGGATATATGTATACATACATATATGGAGAGATATGTTTAGATCTCTAATATTAAAACAAAGCTATGGAAATCTGCAAAACAGTAGATATGTTTTAAACATGATTTTAAAAATAAGTTATTTTTACCTTCAGTTTTTAAGATGTCATTTCAGGGCAGAGTAAGATATTTTAATGGTAGGAGACTCAGGTGGGAAATGAGCAGGAAGGGTAGGCTGACAATTTTAATTGGATAATGACCTGAGGCCAAAAAACAAGTCAAGCCTATTCCAAAACTCATATCTCATCAGTTGTGTCAGAATTAAGGAGCCTCTCATCAGGCAGGCTTTGCTTGCTGCAGGCTTTCTAATCTCCATATGGGAATAGTCTTGCAGTAGAAACTAAAGATATAGCTGCTGCATATTCCTGAAGATTGGCATCACACCCAAACCTGAAAAAATGTTACCCTTGTGTGGGATGGCAGTGTGATGGTGCCACAGAACAGTCATTGGTAATGTTTGGGGAAAGTCACAGAAAGAATTCTTCATACTGTGTTCTGTGTGTCTGTCTTCAGGAAGGTTGAGGAAGGAGGAAACAGTCTCAGCCTCTGCAAGGTCATTATTGAAGTAATTCAAAAAACTGAAGTTTTGTTTTGTTTTGTTTTCTAAGAAATTGGCAAGTTGACAGAGCCAATGAAGCAAGATCAACAATTTCATGATTCTAAAACAAGGACATTTTCTTACCTATTTTTACAATTGCTACCTTGACAGCAAGGAAGTGGGCATGTAGGTTTTTATTCCAGCTAGAAGGCAATCAAAGGCCTCTGTGGAATCTCATCCTTGTTGAGAGAAAAAAAAAAGATTGAGAATTCTCAGAAATTTGTTTAACCGCGGTGTAAGCTTTTTGAGGGCTGAAGAGAAGCCCTGTGGCGTTTTCTTCGTCGGAAATGAGAACAGCATCAAGGGCCACATTCGTTCCAGAACATCTGCTCTGTTATAGGGACCACATTGGCATCATCCTTCAGCCCACTCCCATATGAATGGACACAGAATGGAGCCACACCTCTAGACATGAAACCATCAGACACTGTCTTCACATCACCTCACCAAAAAGTATATGTACATAAAAGAGTGTGTGTATGCACTGTATGCCTCTTTTTTTTTTCCAACTTTTTTTGTAATAATAAATAAAATCATTCTGAAAGAATGAGGGCAGCATCTATCCCAGACAGGAACTTTTGTGTAGGCCTCCTGGTCCTGGGCTCATTATTGACCAAATTTCCTTTATGAAAAAGGAGGTCAAATCACTGTGCTTGCACTAGACTTTCTCCATTACCTGACTGGGGTATGGAACAAATCCTTTAACCTAAGCATATAAGAGGAGAACACAGTGCCTGACGGGGCCCAGGAAGAGTCTTCTTGTGTCTCTGTCCTGAGTGTTATGCTGTCATTTAAAATTGAATCACTAGGGTAATGTGCATAAAGATGGATAGTGTAAGGACCTCATTTTTTTCCTGGCATTTGCCTCCCACCCCTGATAACATTGTTGTCACTCATTTTACTTATCTATGTGACATAATTACCTAATACATTGTTACTTTTAATGTTACTTTTTAAATATAATAAAAAAGGTCAAATACAATAAAAAATAGAATTGAAGCAGTAGGCAAAACCTCATGTCTAGTTGATCTCATGTGTTTATAATTGCAGATTTGATTCCTTTATGTCTAGAGATTTCATTGAACCAGGATGGGTTTAGGAGCAGAGTCAGGGTGGCGTGGGGGGAGGATCACACCAGGTTTGGCCTTTACTGCCACCTTCATGAGTCTTTAAGGGGAGGCAGTGGGGGTGGTCAGGGGCGGGGAGCATATATAGTTAGAGCATGCCTCCATTGCTAAAACTTGGCAACTGTTTTTGCTAAATTGCAAAAGCAGGAACTTCAAGTGATTACAGACCAGGACATATCTCTGCAAACCATGGCTGTGAATGTACTCGCCTGAAACTATCAGATGGATTCATACAAGAAGAAGAATTTTCTAAGCAGGGAAGATGACATGAGGTGTAGAGGCAAAACCTTAACGCCATCTTGAGGGATGACCAAGCTTAAGCAGACTAATTTGAATATGGTTAAATGTCTAATGAAAGCCCAAAGAAAAACTTTCTTTGAAAATAATTTCTCAAATTATTTCGTCAATAGCCTTGCAGCTTTGCTCATTGTATAGTTAATGAGGGGAAAACCTGTAACTTAGCTATAACCTTATGTGATCTCTGCCTTGGGAAACATACTGCAGTGGAAATTACTTGGCTGAATGTGATTTAAGGTTCATTGTTTGTAAATCTCAGATATTTCTGATGTGACATTGAGCTAGCTCATGTTTTTAATTTCATCAGCTATCCTAAGAATGTTGCTGTTGTGATGGTGGTGGTGGTGCTTGTGTGTGTGTGTGTGTGTGTGTGTGTGTGTTTTCTTCTAAACATAAAGCACCTCTAAATTTCCCTAAAAATAATAAAAAAGAGAGAAAAAGAAAAAAAAAAAAACTACCCCATTGAACCTCGATTTCTGGATTAATGCTGCTAATTGGTTTAATTCTATTTGATTGAAACACAGCTCATATTGTTCTCTGGGTTTTCTACCATGTTCTGGTTCCAGTCTTTGACAGAGCATCAGTGAAATTTGTGATCTCACAAGGATCACAGCACGGAGAGGTGGCCCAGATACCTCCCTCTGGTTTCATCCCTTACCTTGCTTAAGGGTGCTACTCTAGTTTCATTCTTTGCTTGTGATAACACACTGTTATCAAAAGCAACTTGGGGAAGAAAAGATTTATTTGACTTGTACCTCCAGGTTACAGTTCATCACTGAAGGAAGTTAGGGTAGGAACTCAAGCAGAAACCAGGGAGGAATTCTGCTTACTGGCTTAAATTCCAGCCGTTTCACTAGTTCATGCTTACTAGCTTCTGTATACAACTCAGGACCACCTGCCTAGGCATGGTAGCTCCTGCAGTGGGCCAAGCCTTCCTTCTTTATTCAATGATCAAGAGAATCCCACACAGACAGGCCTGCTGGCCAACCATATCTTTCCTTTCACATGGCTCTAAGCTTTGTCAAGTTGACAACTGAGGCTTACTAGCTCAGATGTTTTCATGGGCACTGTCTGATCTCACTTTCATGGCTTTCATCTAGTCAGTATCAGCATCCCTTTATTACAGAGAAGCAAAGGAGTGGGTTCAAATAAGTCCAGGTTAATTGGTAGCAAGCAAGAGACTCAAACTCAGGTCCTGTACCAGTAGATTTAGAATTCCTTCAACTTCTTGAACAGAAGGCCCACTTCACATTGTTCATTCCAGATTCTCACATTATATTGGACTCCTCATAATTATCCTCAAACTCCTGAGGCCAAAAGCATGAGCTCTTTAGAAGAAATGCTGAATAGTACATTGCTCTTCTCTCTGTTAAAGTTTGTAAGGATTCCTGAAAGAGAGGCCAGGGAGGCAATTAAGTCTGTGCACTGAGTTTTATTTCACCTTCCCTTTTGCCACTTTTGAAATAAAGACATATTAAGACATGCCAGATTCATAAAGACAATTATTTCATATTTTTCTCATATATGCAATCTAAGGGTAGGAGAGAAATTGAAAATCAATGGATAAGGTATATTATGGAAGATGAAGAGGATCAGAGGGAGGCAGGAGAAAGGAGAGATAGTACAGGGCTATGAGGCAGGTGATAATCAAGGTATGTTACACGCAAGGATGAAAATTTCATATGAAATCCATTATTCTGTATAATAAGCACTACTACTAAAACACACTAAAGACTAGAAATTAGAAAATCTTGGTGTTTAGCATGTGTTTAATTGAAAGGATCATAGCAACCATGATCGGGGCCTATAGCTCAGGCTCTGGAATCCTGGGATACTCCATTTATAGTCACACCAGTCTCTGACCCTCCACCTGCTCTGGATGCCTGGAGACTAAACCTGAAAGGGTGTTCCTCCATTCCATCCTTACCAGATAGAGATAAAAATAACTGACATGTCAATGTTCAACAAATAAAATTTGAAAACTCAAACAACCCAACCTCTATCCTCAAGGAGAAAAGGGACGTCACATGATGAAAAGTCCCAACAAAGTTGGACTTATGTGCATTTAGCAGTCCAATTTATCTCCATTTTCTTTTGATGTAATGAAAAGTTACAGTTTTATTGTCTAATGCTCATCACTGTGCTATCCATTATCTGTCAAACTTGTATTCCCAACATCATTTTTCTTCATATATACACTTTCCCCAAAACATTTAAACACAGTCCTTAATGACACTCTGTTATGAAATGCTATCCTCCACATATAGCAGTCATCAACTTCATCAGAGCAGCTGTGACTACTTCCAAGAGAGCCTCAATATTAGGCCTGTTGATGGTTGATATTCCATTGCAGATGGAGATGGTCAGGAGGAAGAGGAGGAAAGGGAGGATCATGGGACCTTCACTTGGTACTTTAGCTGCTTCTACTGCATGTCCAGCCACTTTCCTGTAATTTTGTCCTACCTGCATGTGGTCTCTGTTTCAGGAGGTGCTGGAGTATATAGGCTATGGACAATTGATTCACGGAAAGGAGGATCACATCACTGTAGCTATGAAAAAGTCACTATCCTTGCCGAGGTGAGACTCCCACTAGTACAACTGCTTTGCTGTCATTTTTGTCCCTGCAGGTGACCCCTCTTTCATATTCTGCAAGTAACCCCAATAAACCCACTGGCTCTCCAAGTTAGACTATGAGGAAATTGTACTTTGGCTTGTTGCTGAGGGGGCAGGCATTTGTTGACACCTTGCCAGGGAAAGAGATCCCTGAGCACACTTTCATCTTCTTCATAACTTTGTCAGCTAGTTCCTGCTTCATTCTTCCCCACCATAAGAGAAAGGTCACCACTGCTAAGTGTATTTCTCACCCTAATTTCTATAACTGAATTATCGAGTGGCCACCTGCTCGTGTTTGGACTCTGACATTTCTGAGCTACCATTTCCAATGTAAAATAGTCATTTATCATCTAATGTGGAGCACCTTTGACCAGTGAGATAGGTTATCGTGGTGATACCCTCATATCTGTTTTAGAGAAACTAGTCCATGCACAAATCCTGAAAATAGCTATGTCTCAATCCTTACTTCATTTGATTGCTGGAAGAAACACATACACAGCTCCTCCTCTTCAGTGTGTTCCTTCTTACTGATCCATGACAGCAGACTCCAATATGACAGCAGACTCCAATCATCCTGTAACTATCTGAGTTTTCAGTATTCTGGAGTCCCTCCTTTCCTAAACTTTGAGGGTTTCACTTTTCTCATGGTTTATTCTGGACCTAATCATCACTGTCTGCCTCTAGGATCCACTGATGAGACTGACAAAGGGGCAGACTCTAAATGTCATTGACCTGACTAATAAGTCTCTCTTTTGCTACTCTGAGTCCAATGTCTGGGAGCATTAGGTCTCTTCTATTGACTCTCTCACTAATTCCAGAAAATCACCACACCAAAGTCTTACATTACTTATTTCACTTTGACATCTTTCCTTCAAGCTCTTTTCATTAAGCCCAACATCCTGTAGCTAAGTATATCAAATCTCAGTACTCTTCCCTCCTCGTCTGTGGTTCAGGTGATTGCCGTTCTACATTTACCCTCTTGTAAGGGCCTCTCCGTCTAAGTGCTTGGCCTTTAATCATATTTATTATGGCAGCCAAATCTGACAAGGCCACTTTGTAGCTTAAAATACTGCAAGAGTACCTGTTTCTTTCTGAGAGAGTTCCTCTCTGATCTTCTTTTGACTTATTTTCCAAGCTTCAACTTTCTTTTCAACTTATCTCATTATTTGATATTTTTAGTACAGCTTTGACATAGAGCTTTCCCTTGCGGTCCAATCATTTTTCCTGGTTCCTTTTAATCTTTCATCTTCCTCAGTCTTTTAGTCTTAAAGTTACTTATTCCAAAAGTTTTCTTGATACCACTCATGATGGTTTAAATGAGAATGGCTCCCATAGGCTTATATATTTGATTGTTTAGTCACCAGGAAGTGGAACTGTATGAGAAGGACTAGAATGATTAGAAAGTATGGTCTTGTTGGAGTAGGTGTGGCCTTGGTGGAAGTATGGTGCTGGGGGTGGGCTTTGAAGTTTCAAAAGCCCATGCTAGGCCAAGCCTCCCACTCCCCTGTCTACTCACTGCGAATGGGAATGTAAATCTCCAATCTACTGCTCCATTGCCATGCTTATCTGCTTCCCACCGTGACTATGAACTAATCCTTTAAAACTGTAAGCAAGACCCAGTAAAATGCTGTCTTTTATAAGAATTGCCTTGGCCATGGTATCCACTCACAGCAATAGAACAGTAACTAAGGCACCAATAAATTGGTTTTAAGTGTTCCTCTTATGAAAACCCAGGGAGCCAAAGATAGTTCCTTTAACATAGCAGTCATCACATATGAAAGCCATTGGTTGTGGGAGGCCCATCTACTACAGAGGTTATAAGTAGCATTATGGGGTGGTGGTGTGTGTACCCACCCATCATTTCTAATAGAACTGGAACTATGAGGGTAATAAATGATTATAAATGACTGAATATAAAAAACTATTATTCAATAACAATATTTTGGGGTGAACCCCAAAGACTAAGCTTTAGCACTCCAAATTATGAAAGATAAACGTACATTAATGTACAAAGTTAGAAAATGTGGAACATGAGCTAGGAGCTGTGAAGATCACACTTGCACAAGGTTGGAAAGTTGGCTACATCCAGAGGACTCACCTGGAGAGGAGGAAGCAGTCAGGAAACAATTGTAAGAACAGAGGGCAAGAGGTCATTTCCTGAATGTGACTATTACATGGACCATTCAGGAAGGTTGAAAAGCATGCAGCCATTATGATAGTTCAGTCAAGCCATTCAGACTCACTTTCTGGTGAAGGAAAGGCCAATAGACAGCAAGCCATTGTCCTGGGTGTATTCTGGCTGGAAGCTTGAAACACTATTTGAGAATCAGCAAGCCTTTTGTCACTGTGCATGCATCTAACAGACTCCTGCCCCCTGCTTCCTGGGAGCAAAAGGCCAGTGAAGTAGTAATTTTTCAGTAGAGAGACATGTTAGAAATTTATGGTTGGCTGCTCTATAACGGGGCTCAGGTAATTTAAAAGCTGTCTTATAAAACCATGGACACAGACATCATTACAGCAGGTTTCTTCCTTTATGAATTTATATGAATCTGATCTACCAGTTAACTATTCTGAAAGAAATACATATATCCTCTAAGTTCCTGAAAATAATTCTGAAATGTTTTTAAAATTTTTATTTTTTATATTGATTACAGTTTATTTACTTTGTATCCCAGCTGTAGCCCCCTCCCAATCCCACCCTCCCTCTCTAAGTCCTTGCTCCTGCCCCTCTCTAAGTCCACTGATAGGGGAGGTCCTCCTCCCATTCCATCTGGCCCTAGATTATCAGGTCTCATCAGGACTAGCTGCAATGTCCTCCTCTGTGGCATAGCAAGACTGCTCCTCCCTGGGGGGGGGAGGGGGGCCAAAGAGATAGCCACTAAGTTCATGTCAGAGACAGTCCCTGTTTCCCTTACTAGGGAAACCCACTTGGATACTGAACTGCCAAGGGCTAAGTCCGAGCAGGAGTTCTAGGTTATATCCATGCATGGTTCTTGGTTGGAGAATCAGTCTCAGAAAAGACCTCTGTGTCCAGATATATTTGGTCCTTGTGGAGCTCCTGTCCTTTCCAGGTCATACTAACTCCCCCTTCTTTCATATAATTCCCTGCACTCTGCGGAAGGTTTAGTTATGAGTCTCAGCATCTGCTTTGATACACTGCTGGGTAGAATCTTTCAGAGTCCCTCCGCAGTAGGCTCCTGTCCTGTTTCTTGTTTTCTCCTACTTCCAATGCCCATCCCATTTGTCTTTCTAAGTGAGGATTGATCATCTTACCCCGGGTCCTTCTTCTTGTTTAGCTTCTTTAGGTGTACAAATTTTAGTATGTTTATCCTATCTTATAGGTCCAGTATCCACTTATAAGTGAGTATATATCGTGTGTGTCTTTCTGCTTCTGGGACACCTCAGGATGATCTTTTCTAGATCCCACCATTTGCCTGCAAATTTCACGATTTCCTTGTTTTTAATTGCTGAGTGGTATTCCATTGTGTAAATGTACCACAATTCCTGTATCCATTCCTCAACTGAGGGACATCTGGGTTGTTTTCAGGTTTTGGCTATTATGAATAAATGTTTTTCTTCTTACAAGTATCTTGAGGCTGAAAGGTGACACAGTATCTAAGAGTGCACACTGCTCTCAGAGAGGACCTGAGTGAGGTTCATTGTACCTACTTTAGGCATCTCACAACCATCTGTAACTCCAGCCCCAGGAGATCTGATGCCACCTTCTGGCGTCTTCAGGTACTGTGTGCATTGCACAAACTCTCCCTCTGACATCAGGCAAACACATAACCAAAAATAAAAGGGAACTATAAAAAAAATTATTAGAAATAAAAATGAATAGATCGAAAAGTAGAAAAGAAAAACGGTTGGAAACTTATTCTGAGAGGGAAGATTCTGACCTATAGCAGCCATTTCACAGGCCTTTGTTAAAGTGGGTGGAGCCTGGAAACTTTCACACACTAAAGGTAGACAGATATGGACTCCGTACGATTCCTAAAAGCACACTTCACATAGAAGCTCTGTGCTGACATGCCATGCTATCAAAACTCCCCACCCCAATGTTAGTTCCTTCAAAAACAGCAAAATGTTAATTCCAAGTAAGTGTGAAGAAGACAGAGCCAGACCCACCACAATTCACAGAAAGTCTTATACAGGCGCCTCTTCAGCAGGAATTTTCAGAGTGAGGTCCATCATCACCATCATCATCATCATCATCATCATCATCATCATCATCACCACCACCACCATCAACAGATTTGATTTTTTAAAGAAATTGACTGGAATAGAAAATACAAGCCAGACCATTTTTCTTTCTTTCTCTCTTTCTCTATGTCTCTCTGTCTACCTGTCTGTCTGTCTGTCTCTTTCTCTCTCTCTCTCTATCTATGTGTGTATGTGTGCAAAGTACAAAGTTAAATACTTTTTAAAAATTCAATCATGACCAAGATGTTGGAAGAATCCAGCTGTTTTCCACACAGCTCACTTTGCTCTACCTCCAACAGAGTGTGGTACTCTCAGAACCCCCCGCCCCGAAACACTTGATTGAAGCTTCTCTGCCTAGTGTCACTTCATTGGTGACACTAGGCATGACACAGGATGACTTTGTAGATTCTCTGTATACAAGGACAACTAACAAAAGCAAGTGTTCTATTAATCCTTCTTATGTCATAATGTAAGCATCATCAGCCACTAATTCTTTTCCACTAAAAAGAAAATGTGGGCAAAGTTCTAGTCTTTGTTCTCAATGAACAATGTAAACTTTCTCCAGAAACTTGACTATTAGTTTCACTGCTTAGAAAAAAAAAATTAAGCTTAAATAGCCGTTCTCACTGTGTCTCTACTTATTGTCTGCCTGTTTCTGCCCTTTCTTTCTCAGAGTTAAGGTTTGGACTTGACTCTTCTTTTCTACAGAGAACCTGGCTTTTATTGTGTAGCTGCCCAAGCTTTCAGGTTCATAATGAAAAGTGTAAATTATAGAACTAATGGGAAACAAAAGAAATTATATAGCTAGTGGGAAAACATTTACAAAGGCTTAGTTGAGCTAGCTCAGAGTTGATGACTTACTGACCCTGGGAGATCTGGCAAGACTCATAACTGTCAGGGTTTTATCACTGCTGGGTGCTCCATGCCCTAACTCTGAATTGCATGGCCATGATGTCTCTTTGCAGCACTAAGTGTAACCTTGAGGAAGAAGGATTTGATTGGTCATTTTGGGCCCTTTGTGGAATTGATGAAAAGACTGGCTATCCCGAGATACACCTATCTGCCTCGCTCCTTCCAGCCTGCTTTATCAGACCCAGATTCTCCCTATTGAAGTGATCTTAGCATCTCTCCTCAGGGGAGGTAAGCCAACCACCTGGGGTTCTCTTGCCCTCCCAGGCACTCTGGAGCGGCATTAGCCGCAATCAGTACTTAATAATTTGTTCTTGCTGGCCAGCACTCCAAGGTTTCAAGTCCCCTTTCAGTCCAGAGCTCATTTTGGTAATGGTAATAAACACTGCAAACCATGGAAATAGTAAAGGTAGGTGATAAAATACTGGAGCGATAACAGACCGTATAATGTCACTGAACACCAAGGAAATGGTTGGGGTGGTACTTGAACCTGGGTGTAAAACCCACAGAACCTGAAAGCTGTCTCTTTGTACTCTAATGATAACACATTCCCTGACTGTTATAAAGCTTGCAGGTTGCAAATAATGCCCGTGCATGTTCTTTATTTCACCCTCTCAGCAACACTATGCAGTGAGTGGTATAGAAGATGATTATGTAGTGTTTACAGATAAGGGAATTGGCGAGCGAAGACAGCAAACAAGGTCCTCTGGTACGTTATCATGTAACATCAGATAAGAAATCCAAGTGCGGAACTGTCCAAGGTTACACACCTTGCAGAATGCCAAGAGCCAAAGGATGCTGCTGACTCACCAGAATTACATTAAGATAGATGGCAGGATGGCCAAACAATCAAGAAACCCGGAAATTGGCTAGAAGAGAGAGGCCTAATTTATTGACACAAGGATGAGGACAGCAAGTGAAGGAACAAGCTTAAGATGTATAGATGAGTAAGGGAAATAACAAACTATCTTCATGCTAGAGAGTAAGGAATGCCTGGTCAGCCATCACTCAAAGAAATGAGATGTTTCCGTTAGTCACAGTCAGCTCAGGGCATCCTCTGCCTTCCTTGGCAGTGCGATAACAGTGGCCTTTAAAATCAACCAGCTCTCTGAGAAAACTCCTTTTACATGGTCAGGGTCACCAGTCTAGGTGCTTCTACACACTTCGGACTATGTGTCACAGTGTTTGGTCCTTGCCCATATTTAAACCATACAGGGATGGACTGCGATATTGAGAGAACCCCATGGCCTCAATGCATGGAATCTGCCCACTGCTGGTCTAAAAGCAGGGCACCTGAATTCTTAGAGCATCCATGTCTCTCTGTACTACTTCTGTACATCTATGGGAACTGAGTTCTCAGCTACCATAGCAGCTATTCTCCAACATTTGTGTTTGAAATAGTAAGCCAAGTGAAGCAAGATGGCTCAGCTGATAAAGGTCCTCACTGCCAATTCCGATAACCACAGTTTGATCCCCTAGGACTCATAAAGTGAAGGTAAGAGCCAACACTCACAAGTAGCCCCCAGATTGCCACACTCATGCAGTGACATGCAAACATACACACACAATAAATAAATTAAATGAAATAGAAACAAGAAATGATAGACATATATTTTATTTCTAAACTGTTAGAAGAGGCAACGCTAGCCAGGTGTGGTGGCACATGCCTTTAATCCCAGCATTCTGGGATTCAGAGGCTGGCAGGTCTCTGTGAGTTTGAGGCCAGCCTGGTCTAGGAAGTGAGTCGAGGACAGCTAAGGCTACACAAAGAAACCCTGTCTTGGAAAAACACAGAGGCAAAGCTATAACTGAAAATGGACAGTATAGAAGTAACAGGGGAAGGCTGGCTGTTTACATGTTTCTGGCTACACACTTAGCTTCAACAAGGCTGTATTCAAGGTTTTTCTGTATGCATGTACTATCACAAGAGGAAAATATAAAATTCACTTTAGAAATTAAAACCAAAGGAGGAGCAGAAAGAAATGGAGAAAGAAGTTTAGTAAAATGGCTTTATAGAGCTGCGCTAGGAAACAAAATCAAGGGAGACATCCGTAGAAATACAGTCAAGGAAAGGAGACACTAGGACAATAAAACTTTATAGTTTCTTGGAGCCAGCACCCAGGAAATGAGAAATCTATTAGATTCCCCACACTAAAGTTTCTTCTTTACTGCCACTTGCTCATTCATTCATTTTCCCATGTGACTTGTGTTTATGGAATTCACTGTATGCTCAGCAGTGCATCTCTGGGGAACAAGAACTGCAGACACTCAGCTCCAAAGGAGCAGACCTTCTGCTGTAAAATACAGTTAACAGACAAGGAAGGATATAAACAGTGATGCCTGTGTGATGAAAGTGATGAGCTGAGCGCTGTGCTTAGAGGATAACCCAGCTTGTTTGGAGAGACTGCTTGGGTTTGATCAAATAAGGCAGGAGCCAGAAGTTGGACTTGGCTCTGATATTCATTCCCCTGAGTATATACCCTGAGTGTTGTTGGGACTGATGGGTATGCTGGGAGCACCTAGGTGAGATTATTTTAGATTGCTCAGCAAGGGGTGTTAGCATGTTTGCATATGTTATTAAATTATTTGATCAGTTATTTGGTATATTTCAGTATATCAGAAGGAGATTTCCTTTCCTGGGTAAACCTGAATTCGTTTAGAGAACGCTTTAACAGGAAAAGTAGATTCCCTCCTTGTGTGACTAGGAAACATGTAGCTTCCTCTCTTGAACCCTTGAAGAATGCAATCACCTGTGTTGTAAACCATGGATGTGAACTATTATGATTTTTTAGTCCTAAATGTCCCCATGCTCTCATGTTTTGAAAGCTCAGCTTCATTTTTAAATTGTATTTTTCTTTATTCTTGAGATTTGATCTTATCTACATTTCTCTCCTCTAAACTCCTTATATTCTTCCCAATCACTGGTAGGCTTCCTGTACTTCCTGTGGGTAGCTCCTCTCCCATGTATTTATCAGCAACACAGATTTGACTTAGTGAGTCATAAAAAAAAGAACCACCACCACAACAAAAACCACAAAAATACATGAAGGTATAGCATGAGTTTAAAGGTCACGGGGTAGCCTTTAGGGGGTGGGACCTGGACTGGTGACTTAAATCCATACGGGTGGGACTTTGAAGGCTGAAAGCCAGCTCTGTAGTTCTGAGCAGCCTGCCACCGTGTGAAAAAGTCCCTGCTGAATGCTTCTAAGCCATGTTCTCTCAGCTTAGGTGGACCGAACCCACCGTTGAGCCAAGTGCAACCTTCCTCCTTGTGTTGTTTCTTCAAGCTCTCTGGACACAGCAACGCGAAAGAAACTGGGATGCAGTAAAAAACAAACAAACAAACAAACAAACAAACAAAAAAGAAAAACAACCGTAAGCTAAGCATGGATTCTGGTAGGTAAAACTACCACAGTTGGAAGCCAGTGGAAAAATAGCAGGGCTGGGCCTAGAATTACTGGGAATTGAGTTCTTCAATTACTTTAACGACCTTGAAGAGAATATCAAGTTATAGATGAGATTGAAGCTTCCTTGAATACAATCCTCCTGTAAGACCTTGAGTTGAATGTCCATCTAGGCTGTGACTGAATTTGGATACACAGAAACTGTGGGATTAAAAATAGATGTTGCTATAAAACATTAAGTTGTGATACTTTGTTAGGAAGCATTTCTACGGAATGACTTTAATAGCTCCTGGTTTCCCTTTTTGCCTTCGTCAAAGGAAAGATATCAACACAGACATGTTGGGCTTATGCGCTGTCTCAGACTACACACAATTCCAAAGCTTTGGGCAGATACAGAACAACCGGAAGCCTGTCTGACTCTTTCTGTCTGTAACAGCCCCAGAGACACCTGGCACCCTGGCTGGTGCCCCACCCTCTCCTTGCTGAACGAATCTTAGGTCACAGGTCCTCCTCAGGACTGGGTTTGTCATCAGACACAGAAACACAAGAAAGCCAGAGCTGCTCCTTGGCTTCAGGAAGGAGTGTGTTGGCTCCCGTTTTCACAAACCTTCTTAGTGCAACGATGTATTATGTCTCCTATGACAGCCCATTACACCCAAGCGAAGGGAGGACAGCAGAAAATGAATATTTTATTGGCTCTCATACAGTGGGCATGGCCTGAAGTAAAAATAAATGTTCTATGACATTCATCTTTATAAAATGCATTCTCGCCCACCATAAAGAGAGCCAGTGACTCATCTTTTTACATGTCTCTCACTAGTAATTTTACTAAGCAATTATGGTCATATTTTCAGATGTTCCCTGTGCCTGGAAAAGTTATGGCTAGATAGAAACAACTTTCTCGAATACAAAGGAAATTACAAACACACGTGTTGGGGAGCTGTTTCCAGTAGTGCTGTGTGGGCCCTCTCGGCCAGAAGCTGAATATTTTTAGGAGACCATCTAGAATTTGCTGTAGATTAGTGACTTCCAGGAGACTGATATTGTGTTTGGAAAAGATATTATCAGCTAAATATGCCATATACTAAAAATTCACTTAGTGCAAATGAAAGTGTGCTTGTTAGTGGCTATGAGAGGACTCGAAAGGAGAGAAAAGGAAAACGGACATGATGTGCATTCACACATGTAAGTGTACTGTAGTGTACATGTAAAGATCAGAGAACAATGTGTGGGCTTGCTTCTGTCTTCCCACCATCCGGGTCCCAGAGATTGTGCTCAAATCATCAGGTTTTGTGGCAAAGCCTTACCTGATAACCATCTTCTCAGCTCAGGTGTTCCTGTTGATACCACTGTTATGGTGGTCTCTTAATTTGTGACTTCCATCTCAAGAGCAGAAAGTAGGACAATTTTTGTTCTAACCATCTGCTATACAACTGCATGTGTCTGTAGACATATTTACTCATGTTTTTTGAAGCAGTGAGCCATGTAGACTCTGATAACTTGTGTGTGGAGAGGCAGGAGAGGCTTACATTAACTGCCACACAAGAGCTAGCTTCAAAAATCGCCACTGTCTGGACCCTTAGGCATCATGTCACCTATGGGCCACTCCTCCTTCTTTTCTTTTCTCTCTTTTTTTAAAATTTGACTGATTATGGTTCTAGGTTTACCCCACATTAATGTGTTTCAGGTTTTCAACACATTTTCCTAAATGTAGCTTCTTCATGTTCATAACTGTTGGCGATTGCACTGGTGCTATGTATTCTGATACTAATTATAGGGCCCCAACATCTGGTTGCTGCCCAAAAGAGACACTCATGTACCCCAAAATGATGTTCATAACCTTGCCTAAAAACTTATTCCTGTTTGACCAATAAAACCTAACACACCTGGGCAGGGCAGATGGGTTAGGCATGGTTAAGGTTCTAGGGCTTTGAGAACAGAGAGGATCTTGGGAAAGTTTGAGACAGGAAGAGAAGAAGGAAGGAGGAAGTCATGATGGATTACTGGGGGAAAGGAACCCTGTGGGCAGAGAGGAAGGAGATGAAGACTACAAGCAAGTGTCTTGGGATTATGGATGGAAGGCAGCCCTGAAAGGAATGATTAAAGCAGATGGAATGGGATGGGAGCTGGGAGATAATGAGATAGCGTAGCTGGAATTATCTGCTCAGCCCAAGGTGAATTGAGGCAATATAAAATCTAACAGGTGTCTGTCTTTTTTGATTGTGATAGTGGGTTTGAAAATAGTGCCGCAATAATTATAGAGCTAATAATAAACATTATTAGCCGAATAACCTTTGTTTTTCACAACAATAACTAAGCTATTTAGGCTTCTAGATAATGCTCCAAGCTGCACCACAGGTGGGTAAATTCATGTGGCTTAGATTTCTGTTGCTTGGTTGCTACTCTGTGACATTCCCTGAGAGGCCATTTTCCTTCAGTCGAAATGTGAGAGGGTCCTAGCTACAAATTATTTATAAACATTGTTGCGTCCATAGGCCAGCTGTGATGGGAAAGTTGGGTAGGCTGCCTCTCCACAGCACTCAACCAGAAAAGCCCGAAGTGCTCATCTTCTTTATGACTTCTGCTGGAGAGTTAATGGTGACTGGCTACATGAGTAGTGATTCTGCTAGTTACATTACTGCACGGGCAGCTGCCTCAGGGAGAGGGTTTTATATGCAAGCTAGTATGTGCATTGGCATCAGCTGTGTGCCTTGTTCCTTGTATAATCAACCTCACAACCAGCAGCTGCCTCTGGCATACATGTAGCAAGGAAGGCTCTCTTCTAGGAAGTCTTAGGTTGCTGAGTTTCCAGTGCCCTTCAGAAAATACTCACCTAGATGTTTAAGTTCCTGCCCACTTTACATGGCTCTTTTGACTTGGCTAGAGCCTTGAGAATATAATACGTAGCTCAAGCAATGCTGTTTGAAGTCCTTCTCTCAAGGACCACATGAGCACCTTTAGACCTTTTTGTGAATTGGTAGTATTCAGAAGTGGCAGAGCGGTACTCTATTCAGTGTTTCTCAATACAGTTCCTTAGAGAGTTCCATACCATTACAAATAACATATGGATCAGAACTGGAAAAAAAAAAACCAAAACAACACTATCTGCTTTCTGATAAGCACCTGGGGTGAGGTCATAGCCTCTTTAGTAGAATCTATTCCTGCTATACTGAAATGACTGTTAATGTTTGCTCCTTTTGTCTTATATAGCAAGAATGGGCCTTAAAATAAAGGTGTTTGGTAACTGAGCTCTGTGTCTTACATCAAGTCCTTATATCATGTCTTTGAGACAGGGACTATGGGGTGCCTCTTGGTAACAAGCTGGGGTGAGGGATGAAGGCACAGTGATGCTGCTACAAATCTTCACAGTAAGTTAAGAAACTGAGAGAGCTGATAAGGAATGCAGGGAGGGGAAAGCAAGGGATTCAATTTTAGATTATAGTCTTTATGAAGCTATTTGCAGGCAACTTTTACGAAAGTATAACTAAATAAAGATATCATAACACACCAATGCTGAAAGAAAGATTTCGAATACTGGGATCAGCTATTCTGATAACTTATGTGTATTAAAAAGATTGTGAATAATGATTATTCTCTGGAACTTCAACATACATATATATTATATACATATATGATATTATGTATATTATATATAACATATGTGTTTGTGGTGGTGTGAGTGGAGGGGGCTGCATGACACAGCATAAAGGTCAGAGGGCAACTTGCAGGGAGTTGGTACTCTCCTTATACCAAGTGGGTTCCAGGAATTTAACTCAGGTCCTAAGGCTTGATGACAAGCATCTTTACCTGCTGAACCTCCTTGTTGGCTCTGAGATACCATTTTTTAAAAATGTTCTTTCCTTTTCTAATGAAGGATGTACAAATATTACATCATTCTCTCTAGATTTTCCTCATTCTTTGATGGCCAAGCTTTTCTCCTTACTCTGTTCAATGCTCTGGGAAATGAGATGAGACTATCAGGAAGGGTGACCATTAGAGAATCATGTATATACCCCAAGGATACAGCTTGGTCAATTTTTGAGACAAGACTTTTAATCCATTCAGAACATCCTTAATTATCCTGCTTTGGGACTCAGATCCTAGGATGCAGTTTGCAACTTTAGCTGGTGCTAAATTTCAATTGTAAATTGATGGCAGCTGTTGTTAACTGTTGTTCTGCTGGTATTTGAATTATATGCCATTTTCTGCTTTTTTTCATCCCAACAAAAATGTAGTTAATCAATGTTTTCATATGCTTTTGTACCCATGTTTAATATGACTTAAACTGATTTTTTTGTACTCTGCTCCCAAACATATCCTTTGACAGGCTTAGCTATCCCTCTATTCATCTACGTGCTTAGATTACTGGCCTTATTGTTTTTATTATTTCTTGACCTTTTGTTTTCATCCACAGCACATTTCTTTTTGAGTCATAAATATGTTTTAACTCTGCTCTCAAATATATTCAGATTTTGACCCCACTTCCTATCCTTGGACACTCTTCTATTCTTCTAAAAGACCTGTCCTCTTGATTATTGCCAATGGGATCCTTTGGGGTCCCTCATATCACCAGTGTAGAGCAGCAAAAGGGTTCCCACAAAAAAGAAAGCAGATCATGTTAACTCTCTGTATGGAATTTTGGATTTCCTGTCCTTTCCCCCAAAGTTCTAGCCCTCCCTGATTGTCCATCCTTTACTATCTTATACCTTATTAAACCATGGCACCATGGGCTCCTGTGCTAGGTTCGGTCTTTAAGAAACAGACAACAGGAAGGCAGAAGGTAGTGCAGAAATGTACTGGGAGAAGCCGTTAAGATGTAGGGTGTGGTGGCGTAAAAACATCTCATTAGCTCACTGAAGACAGTTTGGTAAAAGCTCTGCTCCCTTGTGACTTGTACATAAATGAGTTGGGCATCAGGGAGAGAGAAGCACAGAGACAGTAGAGCCAGGGAAAGGAGACTTTTTCCAGAGTTGGCTCGTGACTATGTACTTTGGCCAGCTGTGTCTGGTGGCTGGCAGTTATTAACATTCAGTTTCTTCAATACCCACACAGAGGCTGCCCGACAGAAGCTCTGTTCTTCCTGTTGATTAGGAAGGAAGAGCCATTGGGTCCAATGGCTCTCAGACATTTGTGAGATGTAAGAAATATATGTCCACAGCTGAAAGTCCCTTTCATGCTGTTAGAAAAATAACTCAATGGTTTATCACCTGTGCTGGTAGAACAACCAGTGGTCTTTTTGTCAGAGCAGAATTAAATCTTAGATAGGCATGTTTTCAGGGTGTGGGGTCATATTGGGAACATAGACTAGACTGCTGGAATCTATGCTTGGATTTGGTTGAGATCCTCAGTACAAGCATTTGGATAAGGCTTCCCTGGGATGCCAGTGCTGTGTTTTTCATAATGCTGGAGAACTGTGGGAAGCCTGACAGTGAATAGGATGAATATTCAGACGATGTTCAGGTCTGATACCTGAGAAAAGAAAGGAAAGGAAAGGAAAGGAAAGGAAAGGAAAGGAAAGGAAAGGAAAGGAAAGGAAAGGAAAGGAAAGGAAAGGAAAGGAAAGGAAAGGAAAGGGAAAAGGAAAGGAAAGGGAAAAGGAAAGGAAAGGAAAGGGAAAAGGAAAGGAAAAAGGAAAGGAAAGAAAAGGAAAGGAAAAAGGAAAGGAAAAAGGAAAGGAAAGGAAAGGAAAGGAAAGGAAAGGAAAGGAAAGGAAAGGAAAGGAAAGGAAAGGAAAGGAAAGGAAAGGAAAGGAAAGGAAAGGATAGGAAAGGACAGGACAGGACAGGACAGGACAGGACAGGACAGGACAGGACAGGAAAGGACAGGACAGGAAAGGACAGGACAGGAAAGGACAGGAAAGGACAGGGAAGGAAAGGACAGGGAAGGAAAGGAAAGGGAAGGAAAGGAAAGGAAAGGAAAGGAAAGGAAAGGAAAGGGAAAAGGAAAGGAAAGGAAAGGGAAAAGGAAAGGAAAAAGGAAAGGAAAGAAAAGGAAAGGAAAAAGGAAAGGAAAAAGGAAAGGAAAAAGGAAAGGAAAGGAAAGGAAAGGAAAGGAAAGGAAAGGAAAGGAAAGGAAAGGAAAGGAAAGGAAAGGAAAGGAAAGGAAAGGAAAGGAAAGGAAAGGAAAGGAAAGGAAAGGACAGGAAAGGACAGGAAAGGACAGGACAGGACAGGACAGGACAGGACAGGAAAGGAAAGGACAGGAAAGGACAGGACAGGACAGGAAAGGACAGGAAAGGACAGGAAAGGACAGGAAAGGACAGGAAAGGACAGGAAAGGACAGGGAAGGAAAGGAAAGGAAAGGAAAGGAAAGGAAAGGAAAGGAAAGGAAAGGAAAGGAAAGGAAAGGAAAGGAAAGGAAAGGAAAGGAAAGGAAAGGAAAGGACAAAGGAAAGGAGAGGAGAGGAGAGGAGAGGGGAGGGGAGGGGAGGGGAGGGGAGAGGAAAAAGGAAAGGAAAGGCAGGCAGGGCAGACAAGCAGACGGAAGGAAAAAAAGGAAGGAAGGAGACATTGTATTATAATAATCTTAAACATAAATCTCTAGTCTGGGAAGTATCCCCAGTCACCCAGTGCTGGATGGTACCTTTCCGATGTATTTGGATCCAGCTTTTATGGTGAATAGATTTTTTTTCCCCTTAGCATAATTACCATTATATTTCATGTTGGATCATATATTGTCTTTCCTCCCCCACTAAAATATAAGGGATTTTTTCTTTTAATTACGACCATAATCTCAGCACCTAAAATGGTGCCCAAATCCTAATAGACACTTGAAAACTACTTTTAATGAAACAAATATAACTAGAGACTTCTCATCTCAGATCCTCCTAGTCTACCATTGGGAGCTTAGAAAAATTAAAGAAATGCCTTCCCATAGATCTCAGTTAGAATCAGCATCATTTATAGATTGAAAGATTTGGTTAAGTCTGTGGTATATATTTTTCTTGTTTTTATTTTTTAAATCTTTGACAATGCCTCACATGAGGCTGAAAGGCACAGTGTGCTTTGCAGTTCCAAGGATCTGAGTTCATTCCCCACTCCCAAACTATGAAAAAAGACAAGTATGGGTGGCATGTGCCTGTAACACCCACCTTGAGGGAGTGGGGCAGGGACAGAGAATGCCTGAGGCTCAGTGGTCGGGCTAGCCTGACCCAATAGATGAGCTGCAGATTTAGTGGGAAACTCTGTCTCGCAAAATAAAGATGGAAAAATAGAAAGATGTCAAAAAAAAAAGATGTGCAATGTTTACTTTAGGCTTCCACAAGTGTGCACACTCACCTGCTTGTACGCGGGTATCACACACACACACACACACACACACACACAATATCCCACACCAAATGTTAACTACCTCTAAATGAACTAACTAGCAGGTGGCTTCTGAAGCTAAGACCCTAGTGGGAAAAAAAAAGACAACTATAAAATCCACTTCCTCTGAAGATTCTATTGCAGACCTATTCTAGGTTTTCTTCTTCCTCTAGCCCAAGGGCTAAGGACCAAGGTAGAAAAACTAGGAGGTTTGATCATTTTTGGTCATATTTTATGGCTAGGTGTGCTAGGGTTTGCAAAACTTAGTCTGTCATGTTGTTAAAAATAAAACAAACATATGGAGATCCAGGCAATCGCTTCATAAAGTGGAGTCTTAGGCCTTTGTGGCTGGTCACTTGCTGCTTTAAGATCTGTTCATGTTGAGCATCAGGATGCATGCGTATCACTCTAATATTTAGAATTTACTCAGCTTATTTTCCAAGATAACTGATGAAAGTGAAAAAAAAAAAGCAGTTTAATTTAAGAGTAGTTGGGAAACTATTTTCTCTTAATATCCAGGAGGAGAGATATCATCAGAAAGACATCTTAGTAGACCATGGAAGATTAAACCATGACCTCTGGAAGAAAATATTTCACTTTCAGATTTATATTCAGCTTCCAAAGTAGAGCTGAACGGAGACAATAAAGTGAGTTGATGTGTATACTGCCTGTCTGCCTATGAATCCCAGTTTCATTGCAAGACAAATAGGTAAATAATAGAAGCCTATAATATTTGTCTCTGAGATAATAGTTCAACTAAAACTCACTAGCAGGCAGCAAAGGATGGATGGCCTTTATAACATGTTTTTATAACATAATCTTTTCATATAAACAACTGGCAAGAGATTCTTAGGGACTCTTATTAGCCGGGAATTTCAAAGTTACAATGAATGGATTGAGTTACAAAATTATTTCCCAATTTTGTGCTGGCGGAAGAAAAAACATCTGTTAACTGTATGTTAATGAACAAGACATCCTTGTTCTTTTAGGAAGCCGACAAAGGGCTCGGGAAAGAAGCAGGGCAGTTTGGTAAATGAGAAAATTCGCTTCCTCAAAGGATGACAAATTATGTCTAATAAGAAATATTATGAAGATAGCAGAGGGTTTTTTTTCCCCCTCATGAGAATGGCTCTATTTGGATCAGATGAGGAATGGGCAGTTCTCTTTGATTCAAAGCCTGTCTAGAGCTCTTTGCTTTCTCTTTGCGTGGTAGGCGGACAGACTGAAGTTAGAAAACAGATTTGCCTCATGGAAGAAGTGTGCAGCAGACAGCCAGGAGAGGCAAGGCAGTAAATCTCAGTTCGGTTACCATTTCCACATGTCTGGCAGATGTCCTTGGACGGCCAGGAGTCCAGACAGTCTGAGGCAGATGCCGCAGCTTGAGCTGCTTTTTCAGTCTCTGTTTGGTCTCTTTGTAACCAGATTGATGCTGGTTTGATCATGGGCACACTAAGTTTACATGAGCTGAGCTTGGCTCGAGGGAAGGGGATGAGTCTTTATGGGTTATAAGCTGGAGGTTGCCTGAATAACCATGGCGGCCAGTCAATACAACTTATGGACTCAGACAAATAGACAAATTTTTACCTTATGAGGAGCTTATAAATGTGTTTTTGTAACTCAGGGGAACTTGGTTCACTTCCTAAGTTTCAATTCTTAAGGGGAAAATAGAGACATTAGCCTCATTAATTTTAGTCTTTATCATTTAATTTAAAGTGTCAATTACTCTTTAGTATTTCATATGTAAAGACTTCTGTGGTTTAGGAATAGAGCTCTAGTTTTATATGGTAAACATACAGATTATAAATATGAAAGCATTGCTATATTATCTTCAACAAATTTTTACTGGAACTTTCAAACCTTTTCATTTATTTTCCTCGAGGTAAAGGTAGCTACGTTGGGTGATGCAAGTTTTTAATCATAACACCAGGAAAGCCAAGGTCTGTGCGTGGCCATGGTTTTAAGGCCGGGCTGGACTATTTATTGAGTTCCAGGCTCCTCTTGGATATAGAGTAAGACTGTCTTAAACAAAAGAAGGAAAAGGAATGAGAATGAGGAGAGGAGAGAGAAGGAGGGATTGAGGAAAAGAGGGTGATAGGAAAGAGAAAGATAGAGATAGATAACTAGATAGATGATAGATACACACACAGATAGATAGATAGATAGATAGACAGACAGATAGATGATAGAAGTGAAATAACTATTCTTGCCTTAGAGTTATTTTATTTTATTTTATTTTTTTTTTTTTTTTTGCAGTTTCATTAAAACTGAAAGTTTTGGCTTACGGAGCTGGAAAGAAAAGGTAAGAGATAATGTGCCACGCAATTGTGATCTCAATGCTAGGGAAGTGGAAACAAGCAGGTCCCCAAAGCTCGCTAGCTAGCCAGCTACTCAGCCCAAGTTCCAGTGAGGGACTCTGCCTCAAAATGCAAGTTGGGTGGCTTCTGAGGATGATACTGAGGTTAACCTCTATTCTTGTATATATGCTCGCACATGCACACAGACACATGCACACACACAAAGACACACACACACATGCTTGTGTGCATGTGCACACTTCACTGAAGATCATATGTTTTACGGAAGTCTGATCAAGTTTACCAATGTTTCTTATAAATATTTTTTCATTCTGAGCCTTTACTCATTGTCCTAAGCCACAATAGTTTCATCCAGAGTCTCCTATGTGAATTATTATTATTATTATTATTTTGCTTCTGATTTAGTGTATTCACTTCATCTGCCCTATATTTTAATGATGTTCACATGAGGCCACGCAAATTCTTCCCAGATTATATTTTCTTAATACTGGTAAACTTAGAGGCCCTCTATGTTTTGTTATTGTATGCCAGCTCACTTAAACTTAATTTTGGTTGACCACTGTTAGTCTTTAGTTCTTGTCTGATTCTGATCCCAAACTCCTCCCTGAAAGAAGTCTGTATTTGCATGTTTTAAACTAATTCAAATGATGAAATCAGCCAAGTCTGAACATGTGCACAGAGTATGCAACAGACATTCCCCATCCCTCGAGAGGAAGAAGGCGGAATGAATGGCTTGTGTACAGCCATATACCTATATGTCTCTGTTGGCATATTGTAATTGTATATGTATGTGTATATCTATAAGTATGTATGTGTGTGCATGTCTATATGCATATGTGTGCTGACTTGGAGTTTTGCTTCATCCTTAGGCCATGACCTCTATACATAAGTATCTGAGTAAAATTTATCTGCTCATGTAAGCAATCTAACTCAACTCACTGAGACACCAAAGACCCAAAACAAAAACAAAACAAAAAACCAAACCAAACAAAATCAAAAACTAAAAGCCATAAAAGGCGGAATAGTTGGAGAAGTAATGGATTCAGCTGGGTGGAAGGAAGTCAAGAGAAGGCAATAAAGAGGTGAATATGATCAAAACACACCATGGATATATGCAAAAATATCACTGAAACCCATTAATATTCATAATTAAAATATGCTGATAATAAAAAGCTCTTTCCTTTTTTGTACTCCAGGAAATACCTTTAGTTTTGATTACAGAGCATTAAGATCCAAAGTGAAGGTGGTATTATCCTTGCCTCAGCTGTCATAGTCTGTTCTCAATGATGCTCTTATCTGAACCTGGTCCCATGCTATTATCATTGTCTCCTCAGCTAGAATTCATTTCCATAGCATTCTTAATAATTGAGCCTCATGGTGGGAATACAGATCCAATAAATATCCCTACAAGAAAGTAATTTCTTATGTTTCCTTCTCTGATGTAGAACATTCGAAAGATTATCTGACATATTCTTTTAGAGTCTTCACCTTTCCTAGCGCCACCTGCTTATCAGTGATGAGACACTGACGCTAGTCTGTGTATATAGCATTTTCTTTCATCTCTCCGTTTTTTGCTTTAGAATTCAACACAGCTCTCCAACCTACAGATTGCCAGTTTTGTGATATCATGAATATAATTTTCTTTCTCTTTTTCCTTCCTTTCTTCCTTCCTCCCTTCACTTTATATCCCAATCATAGCTCCCTCCCGCCTCTCTTCATGGTCCTACCCTCCTTCCCTCTTCCCCATGTCCATCCTCCCCTCCACTCAGAAAAGGGGAGCACCCTCACACCTACTGATCCCACCACATCAAGTTCTATCTGGACTGAGTGCATCCTCTACCACTGTGGCATGGCAAGGGAGCCCCTCCAGAAAGAAGTGATCAAAAAGCATGTAAGAGAGTTCTTGTCAGAGAAAACCCCTGATCCTCTTACGAGGGAACCCTCATGAACACCAAGCTCTCCCTCTGGTACATATGTGTAGGAGGCTTAGGTCCCATACATACATGGTCCTTGGCTGGTGCTTCAGTCTCTGCAAGCTACCCTGGTCCCAGGTTAGTTACTTTTTTCCCATTATTATTATTATTATTATTATCATTATCATTTATTTATTCAGTTTGTATCCCAGCTGTGGTCCCCTTCCTCATCTCCTCCTATGTCCCTCCCCTAATCCACTGATAGGAGAGGTCCTCCCCTTCTACTTGACCCTAGCCTATCAGGTCTCGTCAGGACTGGTTGCATTGTCTTCCTCTGTGGCCTGGCAAGGCTGCACCCCGCCAGATGGAGGTGAACAGAGAGCCTGCCACTGAGTTCATGCCAGAGACAGCCCCTATTTCCCTTACTAGAGAACCCACTTGGAGACTGAGTCTATGGGCTACGTCAGAGCTGGAGTTTTAGGTCCTCTCCATGCATGGTCCTTGGTTGGGGTATCATTCTCTGCAGGGACTACAGGGCTCAGTTTTTTATACCACTCCTAGTCATATATCTGAAATATGCTCAACTATACAACAAGGATATTTGCTCAACCATGTTTGTGCAGCTCTATTTGTAACAGCCAGAATCTGGAAACAATCCAGAGGCCCCTCAATGGACAAAAGGATACAGAAATTGTGATACATTTATGCGATAGAATACTACTCAGCTATTAAAAACAGGAAACTATGAAATTTGCAGGCAAATAGTGGGAACTAGAAAAGATCATCTTGAGTGAGGTAACCCACAAACAGAGAGACATGTATCTTATATACTCACTCACAAGTGGTTATTAGATGTATAGGATAAACATACTAAAATCTATACTCCCAAAGAAGCTAAATAATAAGGAAGACCCTAGGGATTATGCTCAATTCTCATTCAGAAGTGCAAATGCAGTAGACATTGGAAGCAAGAGAAGACAGAGAACAGGACAGGAGCCTACCATAGAGGGCCTCTGAAAGACTCTACTTAATTGAAGTATCAAAGCAGAGGCTGACACTTATAGCCAATAGCCAAACTTTGGGCAGAATGCATGGAATTTTATGAAAGAAGGGGGAGATAAAAACACCTGGACTGGACAGGAGCTACAAGAGAAGACCAACAGAGCCAGGTTAGTTTCTTAACCTGAAGGATCTAACAGCAAGATCCTTTGTGTTAGCATCATTATATGATGTTCTCACTAGTTTTGAGGGCTCTAATGAAAAACATCTACTGTAAACTCACACATTTACACATTTGCCTCCTAGTCGGTGGCTCCATTTAGGGCACTTATGGATCACTTATGAGATGGAGCTATGTCCATAAGAATAGAATTTGAGGGTTTATAGCCTTGCCCTCTTGTTCTTTCTCTGCTTCCTGCATGTGTATAAAATACGAGCATCCAGACTCTTGGTCCTGTTGCCTTGCATTCCCTATGATGATGATATGTTAGCTCTGTGACACTATACAAAATAAACCCTCTCTTTTGGGGGGTTGCTTGTGATCATTATATTTTATCACAGAAACAGAAAAGCAATAGAATAGTTTTATTGGGGAAGAAAGAATAATTATGTATATGAGACCAAAGTTCTAGGAAGATTGACTTGTATTTGGAGAACATAGAATTATATAAAGTTGAAATCAGAAAAAACACAAAATCACTTAAAAAAATGTCTGTATTTCATAATATAATTTTAGTGGAGTCGTTGCTCTTATAAGATTTGATTTGGGATTCCCTCTTTTCAGAGTCTAGTCATACTGTTTTAATTTTGATAAGATCAGAACATTATCAATCAACCTCATACTTCCAACTACATGGACCCCGGTCTGTCTAAGTAAGGAATGTGGTTGCAAAAAACAACTGCATGGAAATTGAAACAGAGAAAAGCACAAAATCCACTGGGTTGAAACACTTTGTTGATGACTTTATCAGCTGTAGTATTTTTTCTTTTTCATCCAAAACTGTAACACCTAAGTTTGGTTTAATTTCAGGGAAATTTTATAAGCAAACCAAACATACTATTAAAGGAACAGTGACTGCTTATAATAACCTTTCCAAGAATGAGTCATTGTAGTGACAAGCCCTATGAACATTCTGCCTGAATTTGAGCCACTGAGGGTGAGATTACCTGTGTAAAATACCATTTTGGGGCCTGCTTGAAACTATTTAATCTGTACTTATTAATAGTATTTTGTCTCTTACTAGTAACACATTTGTAAAACAAATACACCACTATCTGACCCCAGATAAAGAACTTAGCTCATTTCAGTCCTCATTTACTAAAAATAATTAAGATTTCAGTATCTCGTGCAGCATTATAACATTATTAATCCTAAATAATAGTACATATTCATGTAAAACAGATAGAAAATTTTTGATAGAACAATTCAGTTTTTTATGTTAATTACCTACACTTTAATTAACAAATTAACAGATTTTTTAAGTTGCTTTGTCTGAGGACGTTTTATCACTTGTAAAGCAAAAATACATAAAGGCTACATGCAAATACATGCATAGACATCATATACATAAGCAACGCCGTTTCCTCTTCTAAACTTCATTTCAATATGTATTGACTTTTACAATTAATTTAAGTGAATACTATAAATTTAGGTGAGCTACTTACAAAAAGAATGCAGAACAGTTAGTTCTTAGATTCACAAATGAAAATGCTGCTGGTCCTGTGAAAAAGCTCACAGAAGGATGGCAGCAAAGTTTGACATTCACAGAGTTCACTGATGATCTGGGTAATACATATAAAGTTTAAGTGAAAAATTGTTTCTCATTAACTTCGGCCAAAAAAAGTGTTAAATCTCTTCTACCAAAAATGTTTATACTCACACACACATATAATACACATACTCAAACACATACTCACATGCACAGACACACACTCACACACATAGACATACACACAGACACACACACTCTCTTACACAACCCTCCCCCACACTACATGCACATATATAAGCACACACAGATACACATATACTCCCCCACACACAGACACACACATACAAATACACATGCATACATACACACACACACACAGAGACACACACACACAAATTCTACACAAGAGAAACTTGAATGAGGCTTTCTGTACACAACAGAAAAGCTCTCTTGTGTTACCAATGGTAAGTCGAGAAGCTAAAATTCTTCAGTTTTTTAATACCAGTTTTGTTTTTACTAGCATTCCAGTCATATTAACTCCCCAGAGCTCCTGTAACAGAATGCTGGTTAGGTGACGTCAATTTCTGGGCTACATGGTTCTACAGAACCTTCTAAAGTCTAAACAGAGAGTTCCAACAGGCTTTGCAGAAAGGTTCAAGTAGAACCTTTCCTTGCCCCTTCCAGCTTCTGGGAGCCCTGGACACTCCTTGGCAGTGTAAGCAATATGCCAGTCTTTGCTTCCATCTTTGCACATTCCCCATGGATGTCATCATGTGGACCTACTCTATTCCAGCATAATTGCAGCTTCACTAGCTACAGTTGCGACAATGATGTCATGTTTTGGGATAATGGGCCTTGGGACTTCAACATTATAGGGAAGGGAGACAACTAACCTCACCACACCAGAAAATACTAAATTATTTCCTATCTCAGCTCTCTCTGTAGAGAAAATTGCTACTAGATTCCTGTCATTTGAAGAAATGATCAAGAGTAAAAAAATATCAAGGGTAAAAGATTCAGGTGTGCTAGGTACCCTAGGGACCATTATTTTTAAAACATTGGGGACATTCATGATATTTGGAGGTACTGCTTGAACATTTTGTGATTTTCTTATTGTTCCAAAACTATTACACTTACACATTTAACGTTTATTCATAAATGTTGTATTAAATAAAAAAGTGTTGAGCTATATAATCTTGTTTATTATTAGCTCTATTTTTATCACAGCGGTATTATCTAACCCACTATCACAAACAGTAAGACATAGACACTTGTTTGATTTTATAATTGCCTTATTTACTTTGGGCAGATAACAGATATTCCTATCTATACATTCTGAATATCCTCACCATCCACCCTCCAGTCCCCATCCAATGCCTCTCTCTCTCTCTCTCTCTCTCTCTCTCTCTCTCTCTCTCCCTCTCTCTCATTATCACTGGACTTTAACATCCATGACATAGGTTTGGTTTTTGAGTCACTGTCACTTTCCACAACAGTGGAAGTAACACATTGGGAGGTTCAATATATAATTGGTAATAATAGAAAAATACATTTTACTGTTGCATTAAGTGAAACCAGAAGACTCATCCTATCTTCCATCCGTAATCTTATAAACATTTGCTTTCATTCTTCATCTGGACCTTTTACACCATTATTGGAGTCTTTTCTCCTGGCTTCACATGGTTGGTTGCTTCTCCAGGCTAACCCATTGTGGTATCCTCCTTCTTCCTCTCTTCCCCTCTGTCTATGTCTTCTGTGATCCTCTCTATCCTCAAAAGCCTGGGAACCTTAGCCATGTCTGCCTCATTCTGCCCTGCCCCAGTATAGGCCATTTGCTGAACCAGTCAGGTATAATGTTTTAGGCAGGTTTACACAAACAAGGATGGGTGTATCTGGCCGGCAGTAACCAGATCTTGAGGGCCAGTAATTAGCATTAAACCAAACTCCAACACATAAATAAACATTCTGGCTTTTTGTACAAGTTATATACAAAATGTTATATGATCTAGGTCAAGCAGAACTTGGTGTTGTACGCCTGAGGGTCAGGTGGCTTGTTTCTGTCTGTATTGGCTTCCTCTATATACCTATGTTTCTATCATCTTAGTCCATGGTGTGGATTCTGCCACACCTTTGTTCCCAGATTTTTGCAGCCTCCATCCATCCCTTCTTTTTCCCATAGCCTTACTAGGCACGGAGGCTATAGATGGACTCCCTTCTCTCTCTCATTATCACTGGACTTTAATGTCCATGACATAGGTTTGGTTTTTAAATCACTGTCACTTTCCACAACAGTGGAAGTAACATGTCGGAAGGCTCAATATATAATTGTTAATAATAGAAATATACATTTTATTGTTGCTGTTGTCAAAGTGAAACCAGAAGACTCATGTATTAGATACCAAGCTAAAATGAGCTAACTTGATGTGACATTGTCAAAGAAAAACGGTATTTTTTTTATTATTATACTGACACAGCCCTTGACTTTATTTCTAATACTGGTAGTATAGAGAAGGTTTTTCTGTCCATTGGTCCATGTGAGGGGACCAGGGAGGCTCCGCATTATCCAACACGTTCCCTAGAGAAGCCAACTGGATGTCCCACAACTTTGAGTGCCGAGACTTGGCATTAGCACAACTACAGGTTTTAAGTATCCCCACCTCAGACACCACCACAGGCAGTGGGCCCAGACTGTTCTCAACTTCTGTCCAGCTTGACCACAATCATAAGGCTCCCTTGGCCTTCTCCTACATCCAACAATCTGTTAGCATAGCTGCAGAGGGCAACAAAACACAGTTTTCTCGGTATTAACAATCTCTTATGAACCGTGGTGTTAATGTAAAACCTGAACAATGAATAAAAAACATTTTGAATGCACGGTCTGGAAAATACTACAGTCAGGAAGCTGCATGTACATACAGTTGGGTGACTCACTACTGGCACAGGATTTCCCTGTAAGCCCCTGAGCGATTTGACTCTTTCATGGATGTTAATGGAGGCTCTACCATGGAAGAGTAATTCATTACGTCTCCTTCAGGGGCATTTGTAGAGGCGTCAGCACGCACATCTAATCATAGTATATCATCTAGGTCTGCTTTCATTCACAGGTGAGAGATGAGGCAGGCGTTCTCGGCTTCTCTGCAAGGCTTGGTCTTCCTAGCGACCGCCCACCCTGAACATCTTATTAGGAAAACCGGCTACTCCTGCCATCCGGAAAATGCCCAGGCTGTAGGAGCTCTGAGTGAGAACCGACAACAAAGAGTGAGACACAGGTTGCTCGTTAGCAGGTACAACACAGATTTAAACTATAGAACTTCTTTTTTTAACTTTTAAAAGAAAATATTTTTCATCAAAGTAGAATCTCATCACTTTGCCAGCTATTCTCTTTTAAATCACTCTCACTCTGAAATTGAAAGTCTCCTTTTCCTTGGTTATTATTGCTCTCTCTCTCTCTCTGTATGCACAAATATAAATAAATGGAACTCATTAAATCTACGTTTGTTGTTTTTGTATATATGGTTTCCGGGCTGACCACTCTGCATTGGACAACCAATAAGGCCTCATCCCTGGGAGAGGTTAGTTCTCCATCTCCAGTAGTCATGAGTTGCCTATAATTCTTTGTCTCAGGGTGGGTGTTCTTGAAAATTTTCCCCCTTCATGTTAACATGCCCCTTGATATTGCCATTATTCCTGCCTTGTTTATGTAGCCATTTCTAGGACAGACTGTCCCTCAGCAGACTTTCTGGTGTTCTGGCCCTTACAGTCTTGTTGCCCCATCTTCTTTGATGTTCCCTGAGCCATAGACGCAAGAGCTGTTATGCAGATGTTTCCACGGGACCTGGGTTTCCCACGGTCTGGTGGTCACTGCATTGTGTTCAAGTGTTTTTTTTTGTTGTTGTTGTTGTTTTTGTTTTTGTGACGGTCTCCATTTGCTGTAAAGAGATGCTTCTTTGGTGAGGAATGGTAGCTACACATATGGGTACAAAAAAAATTGTAGTAAGGAACTATGCTGGTCTAGCACAGTGGTGCTAGTAGGTTCTTAAGATCCATGACCTCACTAGGCCCAAGAATTGGGCTGGGTTTCTAATACCAGGCATGATTTTCCCTCTGTTGAGTGAGAATTATGTCCTTTTAGACAGCTGTTGGATGCCACCATGTGAATGATACTCATACATGCCTTGCCATTGTTGTAATTCATAAGTGCTGAAACCGTGTGGGAAGGCTTAATTGCTTCCCTCACTTGGTACCTCACATAGTATTTTCTGGAAACACGGAAGCTAGACCACAGGAAAGAGGTTTCCATGTCGGAACCACTTGGTTTCCTACTGCCCAGGCTCAGCAATATTCATTGCCACTCTATCCACAATAACCAGGAATTGGAACAACCTAAATGTCTGTCAGCAGATGAATGGATAACAAAAAGGTGGTACAACTAGACAGTTCACAGCTGTAAAAAAAATGAAATAATGAACTTTGCAGGAACATAGGTAAACTAGGAAAAGACTGTACGCACTGAGGTAATGCAAGACCCTGAAAGGCAAAGGCTGCCTGGTCTCACGCATCTGCCGTTCCTAGCTCCAAGTCCTCGATGTTAGTGTACAGCATGAAGTAACCACAGAAACCAGGAAAGCATGAAGTGACTATAGGTGGGGGTGGGGAATTGCAGGATACGAGTGATATAAAGTGGTAAGTGGAATAGCAAGATGGCGGCTCTGGCTGGGGAGGAGGGAGGGAGGTCAATAAAGAAAGAAAGGGAGGGATGAGGGACAAATAACACTAAGGCTGTTTGATAAAGCCTCGAGCAATTTTTATATTTTTATACAATTTACATAATTTTATATATTTTATTTTATATTTACCTAAAATTATACAATATGCAAAATACAAAAGGCTATGTATGTGTGTTTGTTTGTATAAATATACCACACACACATACATACATACACACACACATATATATGATGAACCACTTGGGCTGACAATACTCCCCACATCAAAGTAGCCTTGGTTAACTCTTTTGCTGAAGAAAGTGCACACGAAACTTGGATGACTAGAGTTTTATTTATTTTCTCACTTTATATCTGGTGTTGCTGCGTTTGGTTATCCCTCTTATAGACTCACTATTTTTTTAGGTAGATTGTGTGTATGTGTGTGTGTGTGTTTAATGCCTAAAGAAAGAAGGAAAAGTCTTAGGAGAAGACAATTCTAGTTTCCTGGGAGGCAGGAGTTTCTGACTGGACTAAGCCACTTTGACCCTCCAGATTCACAGGAGGACAGGATTATGTTGCCTCCAAGCTGCTTTCTCTCCCTAGGACATCTGCAGCACATGATTTGTGGCTGAGCTGTCAAATCAACAACAGCAGGCTCCTCTGGGTGTGGCCCCTCAACATTGTCCTGTTGGCTGGAATCAGCATTAATTGCTTGGAAAACAAGGGTTTAATTGGCAAAGGTAACTGCTGTGATTCTGATGCTCATATTGGGAGCTGATCAAGCTGTTTTCACCCACAGTGTCCAGAGAACACTTAGGTCCCATGTATGGTTTGGTTCACCATCATTCATCCTGCCTGAAAAGGAGCTCAGTGTTTCTTGCTGCAAACATATTTCATGTTGGTGGAGAGAGGTCTGTTTTCAAAGCACTGCAACAAGAAATTAAAATGAAAGTTTTTGTTTGATGGACACCCAGGCTTTTGTGATGAGCTCAGGTTTGCTTTTCTGTATGATATCTTCGTGTTTGCAACATTTTTCTTTAATGCCTATGAAATACAACTTTGGTGTTTATTTTTAATGGAGTAGATTTATTTAATTTCTGCTTCTAGTATTGACGCCAACTATTTTTGTCAGGACATCAGTACCCTCTATGTTTATTTATGATCTCTTTTCAATTTTTAATCGCCATTCCCCAGCATAGCAGTTTTGAGTGATCCAGGTTGAGACACTACTATGAAAGTCTGGAATCACAGTGTGACTGAATATGTTTTTAAAGAGAAGGTTGGCTCCAGCTGGGGAAGAGGAAGGACCAGCTGTCAGCAGCACATGTAGTCACGAGAATGTGCAGAAATCTTTGCACACATCCTAAGATTACAGGTAGCTTGCATTGTGTTTAATTTTGGTTATGCCCTAAAACTCTCAAAAAAGGAAAAATATCCTTTTACACAAAAAAGAATTATAAATTCTATATTGAATTTTAAAAGAAAGATGGGGGCTTCTATAAGTTCCCACAAAAGAGGATAATCTTAAGAGATGGTTGTGATGCTCTTGTTTTCAAAGCTGAACTGACCAGTCAGGAACTGAGTGAGTTGGTCAACAACACAGGTTCTCTGGCTTGAGGAAGGAAATGGTCACTATACTTATTAGGACCCAAATCTCTTGTGGCTTCTTGCTTTCCATTTCTATTTATGTGAAGAAAGAGAGAAGGACATTGAGAGTCAATCATTACAAGGATAGATGCTTTAACAGCTTCCTACCAATAGGGATACTTAGTCATCCCTGTTTGGAAAACTTGTCCAGTTGAGTAAGAAGACCAAGGACTACCCAGCCCCATCCCAAACATCTCCAGTGTAAACAACCAGAGGGAAAACTAGACCTGGCCACCCTGACCCTAGTGAGAAGGAGGTCCCTGAGGGGGTGGGGGGATGATGAGCAGTGCTTGCTATACTTGAAAGTGAGTAGCAGACAAGAACCTTCAAAAAGTCTCAAGACTTTTTGTTGCTTGTGCTAGAGGAACAGCTCGCCTGGTTGTGTGTGAAGTCCTGGATTTGATGTCTGATCTGCAGGAGAGTGGAAAAGAGTGCAGATTTAAAGCAAAACAAAACAAACAACAAACAAACAAAAAATAAACCCAGAAAGGTGATTTTCACATACCTTTCTCTGTCAGTGCCTTCACATCAAGCCTTTGTAAGCCGAAGGGGACCCACGTCCTGCTGTCAGACACCCTGCTCTGGAGTCAAGTCGTTTGTCTGAAAACCCAGTTGTATCTGCTGCATTTGGACTGTGGTATCCTCTCCACCGATGTGATGTGGCGTAGGCATCTTGATTGTGTTTATTTCTCTCCCACTTAAAGAATGAAAAGGCAGGAAAAGTCTTAAGCAGGACAGGAGCAGCTGAGAAACCACAGACACCACAAACAGGAGCAGACAGAGTCAGGAGTTGAGGAAATGTGTTTGTCGGGGGTAAGGAAACACAAGCTGCAGGGACAAGGAGAAAAAGACCCTCCACAGAGCAGATGGGGTCTTGGGAAGCTGAAAAGTCCAGTCTCCCCTCTGGGGCTTTAAAAAAAATCTCTGAAGGGTCTTGCTCCCCTCATTTAATAATTTAGGGTTGATCGGTTTGAAGAAAGACAGGATAGTTGATTGTCCTAGAACTGTTGTGTAACATGTCCTGATCCAGCCTTGAACTTGTAAAGTCAGTCTACCAAAATGGGGCCTGCTGGTGGGAGACAAAAGCCTACAGGGCTTTGCTTTTAAGCTGCCAGGCTTCTGTCCTGGGTTGGAAGGGTGAGAGAGAAGCTGGCCGTCTTTGAAGCTCTCCACTGTTAGTAAGTAAACATGGCTCCTTTCCTTATCTGTCTTCCTACCTACACATCTGTCTGAATCCTAGTCCCTCACTGCTACTTTCTAGAATTAAATTTTGAATTAGGTACTGTATCCTTTCAAGGAAAAAGAAGACAGACTGTGACCTCAGTGCTAAGGAATAATTGTGGGGGCGGGGACGGAAATTAGTAAAGTCATATGATACATTTAGCATGCTGCTGAGCACAGTGAAGTGCTAAATGAATAAAGATCAAACAAATAACCAGCAGAAGCATCATCATATCATCTCATTCAATGTCTGTATGTGCATTATGTGTGTGCATTCACACACACACACACACACACACACACACACACAAAGAGCATTTTAATTCTCAGTATGTTCCTAGATTTTGAAAAAGCACAGATAAACCATGAGTTAGTATTGATACACACATAATTTTATATTTGGTGGTCACCTGGGTTTCTAATGAATGAAGTGTTCCTGGAAAACTGACTATAGCTTGCAAAGTTTACAGTGATACTCCTTAGATCTCTGTCCACAAATAATCCTCGTAGGGCTGATGATTCATGCTGATGTAGATATAGGAAGGTCTACCCATAGGCCTATCAGAGGAATGAGCACAAATGTATTCTGTATCCATCAGACACAGCAGCACATTCTTTGTGAACTGGAAGGCAGCAAGGCAGCAACGTTTTCCTGGAAGGGGGTCTCTTTCCATCTGTTTCAGATAGCCAGCCGGAAGAACCAGAACACTAGAAAAACTACATTTACATTTGCAGTGCCATTGTGTTCACGCTACTACGTCACTCGACTGTGTGATTTTAGAGGTAATGAAAGTTCTCTGCTACTACGTCACTCGACTGTGTGATTTTAGAGGTAATGAAAGTTCTCTGCAGCCGTCAACTAAGGTAAAGCTAGTGAACTGATTGATGTCTTGAAGAGCCACTAGTTTGTGACCAGTGTTGCCCACCAGGACCTCCAGACCATCACCAAGCTGAAGTCTTTTCTATGGACCCTTTTACCCACAACGTGAACCAACGTTAGACCAAACTAACGCCCTTAGTGCAGAGTAAAACTCAGCTAGCTACCTGTCTCTGAGCAAGGAACATGCCTGGCTCCCCATCTCAAAGCCTGATAGACTGAGACCCTAAAAAGACTGTCAAATAAGTGCAGTGTGCTATCTTGGGGGGTGGGGGGAGGCGGGGAGGGGAAATCCTAAAACCTAAAAAAAAGAAAGGAGGAGAATTAAAGAAATCTGGGAAAGTATGGACCCCAATCTTGGCTACTTAACTGTGATGGATGAGCCATAGTAATTTAAGATGGGTTAGTAAAGAGGGCATTATGTGTGAGGTATATAGGTATCTTTTTTTAACTGTCTACATATATTCTAAATGCAAAGACCATTCACAAAGTACAGTGGCACACACCATCACTCAGTTGTTTCTGTATGCTGAGGAACACAAAGTGGACTTCTGCTCTAATTGCTTAGTTCCCATAGTGCTGCAGAGCATTTAGAACGCCAGCAGTGCAAATGCCCCGCTTTGAAGTCCGTAATCTCCATCCCTGCAGATATTAATTCTGATCCAAATGCAAATGTGCTCAGCTACAAACTGGTTTCATCCAGGAGAGAATCTTTGCCCAGACATACCCCTAGCATCTACGGGAAAGTGTCTCATTAAAGATTCTCACACCTCACCTGATACTTGCCCCACAGCTGCAATAACAGCTGGACCTCAGCTAGCTCTCCCTAGAGGAAGGTTCCTCATGAGCAAGGGAACTTTCCCACTAGGGATCCTTTAGTTAGGTGTTTCCCTCAAATGTTGTGTCTTCCACAGGCCTTCGATACTATACAAGTCACTATGTCACTCTGCTCTTTAGCAGCAGAGGCTTATAGATCTCCGCCAGAGTTCTCTCATTCTCCAGCAGAGGGAACAATGATAAACTGAGGATGTGGTCTGCTCCAGGGAGAACCAATCGGTACCGAAAGGATTGCCTTTTGAGTAGCAAATAGGAACCGTCAAGAACTCTGAAGATCCCTTGCTTGTGCTTGCTTATGAGAGAGAGAGAGAGAGAGAGAGAGAGAGAAATAGGGGGTATGGCAACACTGGCTCTGGCAGCGGTATCGCAGCTAGGAACATGTGTGTGACCAAACACGGGCTGAGACAGAAAGCCAAGCATCGTGAGAGAGCCAGTCTTACTCTTCATATGAAAACTTGGTCTTAACAACTTTTTTCTCAATACTTCAGAGGGCTATGCTTTCAGCAATCTCATTACACCATATAGGGTTTCAGCAGTGCCAGCCAGAGGGCCAGCTTTCCAGTCTGGGAGACTTTGGGGAGCACACTTAAATCTCTGCATCTGGAAAAATCAATAAATTACTTTTGGGGATGGCACATTAGGTTCTTGAGAGTTTTCATTAAAATTTCTCTAAGTTCACAATAAAACCTTTAAAAATGAGTAATCCTTATTTAGAAAGACAAACGGGATAGACATTGGAAGAAGGAGAAAACAGGAAATAGGACAGGAGTACCACAGAAGGCCTCTGAAAGACTCTACCCAGCAGTGTATGAAAGATGCTGAGACTCATAACCAAACTTTGGGAAGAGTTCAGGAATTCTGTGAAAGAAGGGTGAAATAGCAACCTGGAGAGGACAGGATCTCCACAAGGAGAGCAACAGAACCAAAATATCTGGGTCCAGGGGTCTTTTCAGAGACTGATACTCCAACCAAGGACCATTCATGGAGATAACCTAGAACCCCTGCTCAGATGCAGCCCATGGCAGCTCAGTATCCAAGTGGGTTTCCTAGTAAGGGGAACAGGGACTGTCTCTGACATGAACTCAATGGCTGGCTCTTTGACCACCTCTTCCCGAGGGGGGAGCAGCCTTACCAGGCCACAGAGGAGGACAATGCAGCCAATCCTGATGAGACCTGATATGCTAGGGTCAGATGGAAGAAGAGGAGGACCTCCCCTATCAGCAGACTTAGAGGGACATGGGAGGAGATGAAGGAGGGAGAGTGGATTGTGAGGGAATGAAGAAGGGAGCTGTAGGAGGGGGATACAAAGTGAATAATCTGTAATTAATATAAAAATAAAAAATTAATTAAAAACTGATTACTGGACTTTCTGCTAAAATTATCATTGTTGGTATATTTAGCCCCCGAAGGAGGAAGCTATGAATGAAAATCTTGGATCAACCAGAAAAGTATAGTTGAAATTAGAACTTGTGTGGTAAAGTGATAGTAAGTGATTGTTGTATCACAGCCTCTGAGATGTGACTAAAGCTGAGGAACTGACGATGTTTCATGCTGTTAGTGATATCATCTTATTGAAATATTTTATGCTGTTACTGCTTAGATTTTATTTGTTAATGTCCTGTGCATAAATTAATCTGACCATTCTGCAGCATTAATTCCTGAATATAAAGGACGTTGCTATCCTAGGTGACAAACCGGCCCTTCATGGAAAGATGAAAACTGAATACATGCTACAAGAATGCAAACTTTGTTTCTCTGATAATTTTTCAAGTTAATGCAGATCATTAAGAATAATTACCACCATCTGAAGTTATGAAGAAAACGAATTAATTTTTAATTTCACTATATTATGAGTCTTGTGAGATTTTGACACATTTTCTTATATTTTGAATTTCCATAGCTGCCTGTGGGCTGTCAATTAACTTCTTGATACTGTGTTTCTCAATGCAGCAGCATCCTTGATAGCTTATTTAGATAAGCTACCTAAATTTATTTATTTTTACATTTATAATCCCTTTATGAAAGAAACACTAAACTGAAGTCATTCTATTTTTACAAAAATGTGACTATATACATATTTTTTAATAGCTGATTGTGTAATGATTGTGGGGAAAAAATACAGGCATGTACAAGAGCCAGCCCTAATACCAGTACACACAGGCACTCATTTTCAGTAATGTGTTATGTGCCTTGCAGATGTTAACCACATTCACGTTACTTATTTATCAAAGCCTTAGAGCAGCTTAAATACTCAGTGTTAATGATTTCAAAAGACCCTCAAATTAGCAACAGTGTAATAAATACCTATGCACAACTGTTATGACGCTCCACCAGTCACAGTTACATTATGATTTTCTACTTAGGGTGAACTGTTACATACAGGGTTCCTGGAGCATCAACAGTGATGTGTGAAGGTGCCTTCTTGGGAAGCTATGGGGCACTGTTAAATGTAGAGGTTAGAAAATGAGCAGAAAAAAAAAAGCTGGTCAACCCAAATACGCGCAAGGTTTTAGGCCATGCCACTAAGCCCAGGAACCTGACTGCCTGGCTGCATTCTCTCCACGCAGGACACCTCTACATCCATGGTCACTAGGGAACACTCTCAGCACAACATCTTCTATAGCTGAAAAATGATGAATACCAGCTGGATGGACCACAGTAAAATCAAATCTATCTCAAAGCAAGTTAGCACCGATTGCAGTATGTATGGACTCTACAGGAATGGCTTCTATACATCTTTAGAGCAGGACAGAAAATCATTACATATAAAAGAGCCAAAGAAACATAATAATGTAATTTAGCAAAGTTACCCCTAGTCTCAGCAGGGTTTTGAGACGTTCACTAGAGAACAGGCAATCTTAAAATCATGAATGTAGGACATGAGTAATGTGTGGTAGGAGGTCAACACTTGCCCAAGGATTGAGATAATCGTGACTATGAAAAAAAAATTACCAAGTTCAGAAAAACAAACAAACAAACAAACAAAAAAACAAAACCAAAAACTAAAGGCCTCATTCCTATGAAGCTCCAGGTCTGAAGCTCAGCCACGAGCCTGGTAAGTACATAACCTTAGTCAGCAGAATGATGTCGCTCCAGTGGGTAACTGTCTCTACTTGGAGAGAGCAATTGTCTATGAAAACCTTTAAACTAAAAAATGAAATTGCTTTTGTGTGTCAAGGAGGATTCTGTGTGCATCAGTCTGTTAAGCATTTTTAACCCTGCAGATAATTTACCATGGTAGACTATTCCAAATTACAATGGTTTAGCTGGGTAAGCCACTTGGTTGAGTCAAAATTTTCTACGATATTGGCTCTTGCTATAAGACTCATCTTCTTGAAAAAGGACCAGATTCTGCGATGAGGCTGAACTTTCTGATGTGATATGATCAGCAGTCCCTTTGAGGAGATAATTATTAACAATAGGATAAAATGCTTGAACAACTTTTTTATAGACATTAATTAGTTTAAAGACCTCTGACCACAAGTGCTTTGTGAAACGCCTCCAGACTTTTAATCAGGCTTGCAACATCTTCCTAATAGGAGCTTTTAAAATCCAATGTCATGTAACGTGTTCATGTAACCACTTTCCCCCTGTAAAATGCCTCTAACCAAGGCTAACTCCACATTACTTAAAATGCCTATTTCCCTACAGCTAAACTTTGACTCCTGCTCTGGCAAATTGTTGGAGAAGCTGCTCTGATAATATGCTTGTTTAACACATTAGATTGCAACATCCCCACAGTGTTTGAAAATAGCTTGTGAAATGACACTAATTGATGCTAAATATAACAAGTCAGAGAAAATTGCTTCAAGGGATGTGCTGGATTGAATTCATAAGAAAATGTATAAAGTTACCAAAGGTCGCCTCCAAAACAACACACTATCATCAAAAATCTGTTGGTTTGTTAAGTGATTTACACACTAAATTTAAAATTTAAGGATGAATAGGTTTGGGGGAGTGGTGTTTTAATAATTGATTTAATTATTTTAAAATAATTGAATTCTCTTTTCTTCTTCCAAAATGATGTTTATCCAATAATCTTTCCTGCACATAAAAGCGTCTTATGTGGGTGTTGTAAATTCCTACACTCATACCACCTAAACTTGCACAATTAAAATGGAAAGGTGTAACTGAGAAACCATCATAATAGTAACTACTGATAATGATAAGTTGCTAGGGAAGTTGGACTCAAAATTTTATTTCCATCAAGACTGCTGACATGGCTTTTTTTTTTTCTCCTGAAAGCTTAGTCGTTTTCTCAGTCTTCTTCAACTGTTATCCAATGAAACTAGAGTTGCAGATGGTTGTGAGCCACACAATGTGTGTTATGATTCAAGTCTTCCACAAGAGCAGTAGACACTCTCAAGTGCTACAATGCCTCTCTAGTGTCCCCTTCAGAAAACCCCGTACCTTTGATGACTAAAGTAGTAGGAGTTTCTAGTAGCTGACTAGTGTTCCATTGTGTAAATGTACCACAATTTCTGTATCCATTCCTCCATTGTAGGTAAGTGGTGGGAACTAGAAAAGATCATCTTGAATGAGGTAACCCAGTAGCAGAAAGACATACATGGTATATACTTACTCATAAGTAGATATTAGCCATATAATATAAGGTAAACATACTAAAATCTATACTACTAAAGAAGCTAAACAACAAGGAAGACTACGGAAGATGCTCAATCCTCTTTCAGAAGGACAAATGCGATAGACATCGGAAGCAGAAGACAGGGAACAGGACAGGAACCTACCACAGACGGCCTCTGAAAGACTCTACTAATCAAGAGATACTGAAGCAGAGGCTGAGACTCAGAGCCAAACTTTGGGCAGAGTACAAAGAATCTTTTGAAAGAAGGGAGAGAGAAAAGGACCTGGAGAGGACAGGAGCTCTAAAAGGAAACCAACAGAGCCAAAAACAAAAAGAAAAACAAAAACCTGAGCCCTGGGGGCCCTGAAGAGAATGATACCCCAACCAAGGACAATGCATGTAGAGGACCTAAAACCCTGGTTTAGATGTAGACTCAGTCTCTAAGTGGGTCCCTAGTAAGGGAAGCAGGGGCTTTCTCTGGCATGGACTCAATGGCAGGCTCTCTGTTCACCTCCCCCTGGGGGGTGCAGCTTGCCAGGTCACTGAGGAAGACTATGCAACCAGTTCTGATAAGACCTTTTAGGCTAGGGTCAGAGGGAAGGGGAGGAGCACCTCCCCTATCAGTAGGCTAGGGGAGGGGCATAGGGTTAGAAGAGGGACATAGGGTGAAATTGGGAGGAAATGAGGGAGGGGACCACAGCTGGGATACAAATTGAATAAATTATAATAATAATAATAGTAATGAGTAGTTTTAAAAGAAAACAAGCATTAAGAGTTTCAAGACTCTGATAACAGAACATTAAGACAAACATAGGACCTTCTGTGTAATTGTACCCAATTCATGCTCCATAGCTAATCCTGTGCTAGACTTTCAGAAAATGAACAGTCATCCTATTCTAAAGAAGCTTCATCAGGAAGGCAGAGGTAGTAGGAAGAGAAGAGTCTACGGAGTTTGCAGCATACATATAGACATATAGACATATAAAGATTCTGTTTGTTCTGGAGTCACCCAGGCCAGGGTAGTCAGAAAGTGGAGGTGAGACCATGAGACCAGCTTCTTCTAGAGCCATAAGCACCTCTCTCATTAAATGCAAATCCCACGGAAAAATAATGATGGCTTTTATGGTATTGTTGCACTTGAGGATTGGATTTAAAGGAACACGGACTGGTATGAGGAGAGATACTTCAAAATATCTTCAGAGAAGCATGAAACGAGATACTCCAAAATGCCTGTCTTTGAAATACATAATTGAACAGAGAATAGAAGTGGATTCTAATGTAAGTACAACCTCTAAACACTTTTTTTTGGGAGAAAAGAGTTGAATTATCAGGCAATATGAGGTAATTCATATTTCCTTACAAATGAGGGGAAAAAAAGGTTTGTCTGTTAGTTTGAAATAATATATCCCTGCCATCGTGCTTGGGTATACCATTGGTAGTGCATTGGGTAACAAAAGCCTCATATGCAATTTTTCTAATGAGAAATGCATTCCTGTGCTTTACCACTGCCTCGAGGAAGAGGAGGCTCTCCTGATTTACATGATGATGAAAGCGGCAATTGCACTAATCGTGAAAGAAATGGGTGTCCTAGGAGCTCAAGAGGTGCACCCTTAGAGACATGGTTGAAAAACAAAACATAGCCAAACAAAAACCACCTAAATGGTCTTTTCGCGACTGATTACTCTTGTACTGATATATAAGCTGACCAGAGCTACAACCATCTCTCAAAGCAAACAAACGATGAAAAAAAAAAAAAAAAAAGCCTGTGTGGAAGTGGTGGGAAAAGTGCTCTGTTTATAGGCACTTAGAGAATCTTACCTTTAAAATTGTTTGGCGTAATATTTAATATTACCCAATGATAATATAAATGAACTTAATGTCGTTTGCTGATACATATTTTCTTAGGTTTCAAAACAGCATGCAAATTCCATACGTTGAGAGAATGGATACCTAGCACCAAGCTAAATGTTTGGCGTGTAAGCAATATGTCTCTAAAACCATTTTATGAATTAAAATGAATAATTTACTGCTAATTGTGATTTTTACTGTTAGACTGTAAAGTAATGGCACCCATACTGAGTGTTTTTTATTAGTACCGTGGCAAGCTAGAAGAATAAATGAAGTATCGAATTTATTGCAGTAAGAATTTGAGGTGAGAAAAGATCTGTGTGTGGTGGAGCATAGCAAAGTAGCTATTTGAGAGAATTAAGATTTAAGAGGCAGAAGAATATATAATGAAATGGAAGCGAGTTTTCCCCAGTGGCAATAGACAGTGTGGGAGCAGGAATTGAGATTTAGAGTAGCTTAATCCAAAGCAAATATGAATGTGTGGTTACTTTACCAAGGAAAAAAATGGGTTTCTACAACAAACACCAGCCTTTGTAATTATGGCATTAAATTCTAGAGGAGAGTACAGTTCTACACTGACATTTTCTGAACATCAGACTTTTCCTTCTCTATGCCAAGAATGGCAGTTCTCTCTTCTGTGGAATGAAAGGGAGACCTTGGCAGAAGAATTCCTGACATCTGGATAGAAAAGGTCTGTTTTCTCTGGATATGGTAATGGTGTGTTTTATTCTTTTTGGGTTGATTTTCTTTTAATTTTGTGCATATGCATGTGTTGTTGAGGGCAGGGTATGTATATGCAGGTACCTGTGGAGACTGGGAGCATCTGTCCCATTGAGACTGGAGTCAGGGTTCTACACAGCTGTGAGCTACACAAGAAGAGTGAACACTTTTCACTTTTCAAGAGTAGTTAGGTATGCTGTGCTATCTCTCTGTCCCGCGCTTTATCTTTGAGTAAAAGATACGCTGTGTTCTAGAGCACAGATAATATTCTAATTATTGAAAAGGCCACTTAAACTTGCTTCAGTAGCTAAAAATAAGTTATTTATCGCTAGGGCTATTTTAAACTTTTTCAGTGCGCCTGATTATTAAGAGCTTGTTTTAATATCAACAATTCTTTTTTTAGCACAAAAACATTAATTTGCTTTATGAATCCTCAGTGTCTTATACATACACATATATGCCATTTCCTAATAAATATGTTTATTTATGCTTCTATTTATGTACTCACATAATTCCTTCTTGTCTCCTTTGTGTCTCATTTTTTAAACATGTTAGCAAACCTCTAGACACAACAGCAGTGTAGTTTTTGCTTTAACATGTTGAGTCTCACTGTTCTTTTCCACAATGCCTCTTGCTTCTCCATTCTCAGCTGTAAGTGCCCTGAGAGCTTCCTATTTGAAACCAATCCCTCTCCTCTCTTCTCCTTCTCCTCCTTCCCTCCCAGTCATATGAGAGAACATTATCTCTTCTGAGAGACTAAAGTGGTATCCCAACGTATGAAAGAGAGTAGCTTCAAATTCTAGAATTTTTATTTCGGTTTACCATGTGGCCTTATAAAATGGAAAGCCCATTTTAAAATCTTAGTGGGACCATTTAAAATCAAGAATGTGATCTGAGGATAAAAACATATTATCATAGCTTCTAGGATGACACAGAGCTTCAACCCATTTAGAATGCACCTTCAATTCACAAAGGAATGTATGCTTCCAAGCAAAAGAAAACTGAACCTGGCAGAGATGGAATAAAGCACACTTGTAAATTCTAATAGTATGAGCATAGGGGTTTGGAAGAATGAATTCTAATTCCATGACAAATTTTTACATGTCACATTTGTCACATGGAGTTATTGAACAGATGAAAATAAGTCAAAATGTCTTCAAAACTGACACAAGGGAAAGTGTATGCTTATACAACCAGCAAGGGAATATTGTTCTTGGGGTGAATTTGCCTGGTCATCCTCATCTCTATTCATGAAGGCCTAGGCTGCACAATTTGCAGAATTAACCCTGGACTCTAAGAAGGAACAAGGAAAGTGCTAGCTACCTACATTCTTGCTCAGGTCTCCCTTAGAGAACAGAAGGGCAGGAGGAGCCTGGGGTACAGGAAACCCTTTCCCAAAACAGGGAAAAACAAACAAACTCTGCTATCAGTAAGTCTGTGATTCACGACCTTTGGATAAATCCGAAGGTCAGTTATCACATAGATTGCTGGTATCCATGTCATAACCCCCAGCATTTCTGATTCAGTAGCTTTAGGCTAGGGTCCGAAAATGTTCTTTTTTTTTAAGGTTTGCTTTTACATTGTTTTTTTTTCTTTTATTTATTTTTTCTCATTCACATTCTTGACTTTCTCCCTTGCCCCTCTCTTCTCAACTACAGCTAGGGTTGGTCATCTAACCTAGCTCTTTTTAATTTTTTATTGTAATTATTATTACGATGTATTCACTTTGTATCCCAGTTGTAGCCTCCTCTCTTGTCTCCTCCAAATCTCACCCTCCCTCCCTCTTCTCCTGCTATGCCCCTTCCCTAGTCTATTCATAGGGGAGGACCTCCACCCCTTCTATCTAACTCTACCCTATAACCTAGTTCTTGTCAGTGAGATATCAGAAGTTTCCAGGGAAATGCAGGGCTCATGAGAATAGCACATAACTTAAGTAACTCAGGATTAAAAAGCATAGCGTTAGGACAGGTCTTTCATCTATACAGCAGAACTGTTCAGCTCCCAAGTCATGAAGACCCACCTTAATTCCTCATTTCAGGGACACAGTGTAAGCCAATTTGCTACACCAGCTAACATGGCTTGTATTCTAGCTACGGTCTTGCTTTTTCTGTTTTGTTCATAAATGAAAAAAGGTAAGTATTGTCTCTGTACTGGTTAATTTTATCTCAACTTGACACAAACTGGAGTCCTCAAAGAAAAAGCCTCAATAAAGAAAATGCTTCTATAAGGTCAGTCTGTAGGCAAGCTTGTAGGATATTTCCTTAATTAGTGACTTATGGGGGTGGGCACAGTCCATTGTGGGTGGTGCCATCTCTGGACTAGTCCTATAAGAAAGCAGGCTGAGCAATCCATGAGAAGCAAGCCAGTAAGCAGCACTCCTCCGTGGCCTCTGCATCAGCTTCTGCTTCCGGATTCCTGCCGTTTTGAGTTCATGCCCTAGCTTCCCTTGATGATGAACTGTGATGTGAAAACATATGCTGAATAAACTCCTTCCTTCCGAAGTTGCTTTTGTCATGGTGTTTCATTCCAGCAATAGAAACCCTAACTGAGACATGTTGGTATCAGGAGAGTGGGGTCTTGTTGTGACAGACCTATCCATGTTGTTTGGGGGAGGATTGTGGAGGGAATTTGCAACTCTGGGCTAGAAAAGCCATTGACTATTGCAAGCTCAATGAACTGTTCTTTAGGAACTTGGATGAGGAAAATGTTGGGGTCAATGGAGAAGATGGAGGCCTGGCTCACGACGTTTCAGAGGTAAATGTAAAGATTCTATCAGGGCCATTTGTTATTTTGAATTAAGATTATGTGGTTCTCATTAGCTGTGGCTGAAGAATAGGCTGTGATTAACAAGATGGCAGAACTACTAAAGTGAAACCTTTGCTGGGATACTCAATGAATCCTGGTTGGCTGGAGCTGAGAAATTCATGGTGATTAAGAAAAAACCAGCATATTGAGGTGAAATCTTCTGAAAAGTGTTTCCTGAGAGCACACAGAAGCTATGTCCAGGGTGACCAAGGTTGGACCTCACACTGGCACCCTTGGCAATGTGCAAAGGTCTTCCATGTGGTACTGGTTTTGAAGGCATGAAGGGGTCATGGATAGCAGCTGAGGAGTGGCACTATGAGAAGCCAGGAGAGGCCATTGGTGAAGGTACATCCTCAGTGGCAGTTGAAGGCCCAAGATTGACTAAGACTATCTCCTATTGGGTAGCAAATAGACAATGGACTACTATTACAGAAAAGTGGGACCTCAGATATCTTAGATTGCCATTCCACTGATGTGCCATTCCACATGTCACTTCTCCACCAAAAAAGATTAAAGGTTGTCATTTCCTTATGACTAAAGTGGCTTTATTCTACATCAACCCATTAATGTTATAAACTACAAGAATTACAGTTTATATTTAATTTGAATGAGGGATAATTTTCTAATGGCATAGGTAGAGACACCAACAATCTAAAGAATATGAAGAACCCCAGGAAACACTCCAAGTGCACTCATACTGTCAAATGAAAATTGGAAAAAATGATGACGTGGTTGAAAGTAAGAACATATTACATTAAACATCGCGGAAACTAATAAAGTACAGGGCATAGGAACCAGGGAGGTATCTTTTGAAAGTACAATACATGAGGAAGCATACAAAGTTCATTTTTTAGATTAGCAGGACTTGATCATGAAATATGAAAAGGACATTGTAAAAAGGGTTGCAGGCCAGTATTTCTCATGGCTATAGGCACAAATTTCCAAGCAATAGTCCAATAAATCAAGACTGGACTGTTTGTGCAGATAATGTGTCATGATCAACTTATATCAGGAAACCTTACAAAGGTTAGTTTAGCGCTAAAATGTCAGTAAGTATAGACTATTACCTTAACAAAATAAAGTACTGCATGCTATTTCTTTAGAGAATCATGTAAGAACCAGAAAACTAAGATCAGAAGGGGACTCCCTCAACCTAATAAACCTAATAATGCATTATCTACCAAATCCACTCAGCCATCCTCACATTCAGTATGGAAGTATGAGATTCTTTCTCTTGAGTGTGCCTCATTGAAGATGACTGCCTGACTTCTATGTAGTGTTGTCCTGATGACTCTTGGCAGTACAATGAGGAAGAAAAGATAATACACTCCATGCTTAGATAGTGGGAAATAAGGGGGAATTCACCCATGACAATTGAAGCATTCATAAGAGTAAATATAATGCACTCTAAACTGTAATAATTTCTTATTATCTGTCCTTTTGCTTTTTGTGGTTTCATAGACTCACGATGGACTATGGCCTGAAATAGTAGCTATAAATGTCTAGATATAAGCAATTCTTAAATAACTTTTATTATGGTACATTGTTATACTAATTCTGCCTTATTAGTTACTGTTATTCATATCTAACTTATACAAGCACAAGTTATCACATGCATATATGTATTAGACACTCTGTACAGAGAAGGTTCAACAGTATTGAAGGCTCTGGCATCCATTGAGCCTCCTGGAATATGTCCCATGTAGACGAGAAGGAAATCATCTCTCTACGTTAGTGAGTAGCTCTCTCTCTCTCTCTCTCTCTCTCTCTCTCTCTCTCTCTCTCTCTCTGTGTGTGTGTGTGTGGTGCATATATGGGTGCGTATCTGTGTGTGTGCATACTGCTGTGTAGGTGTGTATTTAAAGATCAGACTCAACAAATTTCTATTGGTACCTCTTTTGAAGAATGTACACATGGCACTTGACAGGAGAACTCTAGGGAAAGAAGAGAAAATAGAGAAAGAACAATGAGTAGTGAATATGCCCAAGAAAATGTACATTTTCTATGCATAATAGTGAAAAGGGACCACAGTTTACAGAAAGCAAAGCTGCTCTATAGATTACTAAGTATTTTAAAAGTACTATTGGCTTTTGTTTTTAAAGTATGATTGTATCTATAAGCGTAGTTTGTACTAACTACTTTCAATGGATTTTAATTTTTTATAAGGTGCTAGCTTTATGGGGATAGAATTACCAAACCCATTGGTGTTTATTTAAAATATGCAACAGGATGAATTACATACATTTGGTGAAGTAAATCTAGCCGGTGACTCAACTTATCTATCGCTTAGATATTTTGGCTTGATTTTATTTTGTACATGAGACTATTTAAGCAAATTTGAAGCATGTAAACTATACCTATGGTCTCCCTGGGGACTATAGTTGGTCAAAAGCATTCACAGTTTACCTTGGGAAGCAACAATGTGAATGGAAGAAGGGTTTCCATGTATTGTTTCTTATACTGCTGTTAAATAATTCTGTTTTCTAGCTATGTGTTTTACTTAATGTCATCACTACTTTTAGGAAACAAGCTTATAATCGTGAAAGCATAAAATATAATTTTATTGTCTCTCTGTATAGAGTGCACTAGACAAATGGATTTTATTTTACTTTAGTTTCATGAAGGGATTTCACTCAAGAAGTCTCTTTACCAGGAAGTCTTTCAAAAGCCCTTTCAGGAGACTTGTGTTTGCTCAGGTCGTATCAACAAGAACTGATAGCCCTCTGTACTCAACATGATGTTCTTTTTAGACCAGTGTGTTGCTGGAAAACTTTTAGAGTTATTTTTAACAAAAACTGGAAGTGACTTCATCACTGGGAGGCTACTGTACACTTCCATATTAAAAAAAAAAAAAAAACAGAAATCTCAAAGAAGCAGGAAACAAATGAAAAATCATAAACTGTAATAAATATCTCAAATGAGTACACATGTCTGAGCTCAGCCTGGGCCAGTCTGGAACCCTTGTGGCTTATGCCAAAACTCACCTGATTCCTAGCTACACAGTGGAAAAGCTACAGGAGTGAGCAACTTCATGGGTCTCAACAAGGGACCTTGCAAATGAATACAGAATACCAGAAAGAATGCGAAAAAAAAAATCAGTCTTGTAGTTGATTTTACTAAGTGGGACTTAATCACTGAAAGTCATGGCTAATATGTAAAGAAATTAGTGGTTGCCATTCAGAACAAAACTACCGAAAAGATCAAATATAAAGACTAACTTTCATATTTGAAAATTTTTAACATTTTGAAACTAAAGGGGAGAAAGTGGAATGATGTCCTAAAATCAGAATCAATTTTACTCTATTTGTCTTTCCTTTAAAAACATTTCAACGACATCTAGAAAGCACCTTTGGAGCCAGGGAAACCCTGATTCTTCCCAGCATGTGCTTCCAGAATGAAAAGGAAGCATCAGCTACTTCTTAGGTCATTTATAAACTGGAAAAAAAAAAAAGCGTATGTGGACTTGTTGCAAAGAGAAGCAGAAATAACAGTCAAAACAGAACAGATGACCTCCATATTTCACAGGCAAACAAACTCTTCAAAATAGTTGAGTCACTGTTTAAAACTTGAATCCCCCTTTTTATTTTTCCCTCACTGAAGAGAAATATGGAATCATGTGAGAGTTCACAGATGGAACAGGACTGCATGATTGAGAAAAGAGGTCCTAGGAATCGGAGTCAAGATCCTGGTTACTATAATGGGAACAAGCTATCTAGCTGGCTATGAAGCAGAGATGTGTTAGAGGGAAATGCGGTCAGTTATCTCTCAGAGCTCAGGAATGTTGACTGGTTGCCTGAGGTCCAACATTAAAAACCAACTGTAAAACTGGCTCGGGTCTCTGTCCTCTTGATGCTGCTTCTGCGTGTAGAGTGCATGACCATCTAAGACATTTTATTCACGTTGAGTAATCTGTATCATATTGGGTCTCAGTTCTATTTCCCAATATTAACTTGGTTGGACTATTGTGGCTAGAGTCTCCATGCGCATACCAGTTGTCTTTTTAAGATATTCGTCTAGTGGAAAGCACGCAGGTTTTGGGAAAAGCTGTCACGGGCATCCCGGAGTTTGTAATAGCACACCACCTATAAATGCTACCTTTGGCCTAAGTGAGTGAAGTGATGGTAGCATGAAATAACAGTATACAAGAAAACAGAGTTGTAGCTGAATCACCTTGATTATTCTCCTTTGTATAAGAAGAAGTACCTCCGACCCTTGTGACTGCATAACAGCCTGTTGACAACACCACAGTTTTGTTAAAATTAAAATATTATGCATGGTTTAATCTTCAGTAGAACAATCTATTACTTATATGTATCAAACTAACAGTAATGTATGACTTCTGTTGGATCCCTAGCCTCGTGGAGCTTTGGTGCAAAGAAGAATTGTCTCATTTTGGTTTGCTGTGTAATGTCCTTAAGAATTAACATTAGGGAGGGTGTGGAGAGGTGGCTGAACTAGTGAGAGCACTGGCTGCCCTTGCAGAGGACCTGGGTTCAGGCCTAGAACCTCATTGGTTAGCATAGGACCATCCTTCACTCCAGTTTCAGTCTTCTGTACTCTACAGGCCAGGCATGATGTGATGCATATACATACCTTCAGTCGAAACATTTCTGCATGCATAAAAAACACCTTTACAAAAAAAAAAGCAGAAAGAAAAAACACCAGAAACTGATTGGCAAGTTGCAATGGTTCTGGAGAAGTAGATGACAATGTCTGTGTGTGTGTGTGTGTGTGAAGTCTCCGTGCCCATTTTGTGCTATTTTACTTCTGTCTCCAATTGAGATTCCTACCCTTCTGTCCTTCATGTGTAACAGTAAATATTGGATGAATTTTGTCAAATATAAGCATGATATATATGATTTGCTGGAAAACTGTTTGTTGCTCAGCTTTCTTAAGGACATTTTAAAAACAGAAGTTCTTATCATTGAAGTATACTATGTCAATCTATTATCATGGTTCATGCTCTCTTTACCTTGGCAGTTTTTGTTCTTACAGGAAGTTCAAATAGATTTGTTCCACTATTTTTCTCCAGGAATGGTGGTGTTTTACTTCTCCTATTCAGGGATACAAAGCACCTAGATCTAAAGCATATGGTGTGCAATAGGGATCAAGATGACCATTTAATTGGTTAATAGTCATTAAAGAGGTCTAAGTAGAAAGAGTGAGTCTGTTATATGGTTTTGAAACTGCCTCAGCCGGGCTGAAGAGACAAGAGTCCTAGTTCCTCAGCAAAGTCTCAGGCGTACGTTTCCATGCTCAAGTATATGGCCAGGAGTAGCCATAAGCATTCTGTAGAGGTTGTGGCTTTGTGATGAGCACTGCCCAGGTCCTAAGGAAACAGTCAATTCTCCTATCTCAGGTTTTTGTTCAGGTTTATGCTCCAAGAATGGGGTTGGCAGCCTAGGAAGGGTAAACAGGTAAGGGGAACAATAGCTAGTTGTTAACAAGAGTTATATTCAAACTTCAGGAAGGTAGACACTCTGGGTGCCTTGGTGGCAGTGAGATCCCAACAGAGAGAGGACTGGGACTATCACAGGCTTGTGTATCCTGTGGATCTCCAGAAGCCAACAAAAGGTGCCCGTTGCAGAGCAGAAAAGCAGGCCCTGGACACCGCAGAGAGTAGCGGGAGCAGAAGGCCTCCTATCTGGCTGGACTCAAAGGTTGGAGCAAATCCCCTTCTTGCTGCTGAAGCAGCAGGTCTACAATAGGATCTGGGGTGAGTCCCCCAGCCAGTGCTAAGTCCGCTGTGGGGCTGTCTCTGAAGGAATCACAGGAATGTTTTTCCCTCTCTAACTCAGGCTCTAGGAGCCAGACACTCAGAAAGTGGCTGAAGGATGGACTCTGAGGACTTCAATTTCTTTTTCCTGGCTCTGTGGAAATAGGTACCTTCCAGAGACAATCTCCTGCAAGTCTTATTCTGTGGGGCCTTCCTAAATTGTTTTTTATTTTGAGGGCAGAACAAGGTGACTGGCATTAACAAAGTGGCACCAATTAGGGTCAATACGATATAATAATTCCTCCATTTGGCTAAGACACCCAGGAAAGGAGATAATCAGCTTTTCTATGAAAAGTTTCCTTTGTACAAATCAACTATCACAACCTAATTCCAAATGGGAAAACATTGGAAACATCACATTTAGCCTTAGGACAGGACACTGTCCTGTACCAAGGATTTTGTGTATCTGAGTTGAAAGCATAAGGAGTTTCTCTAATGCTAAGGACTCAACACTTAGTGGCTGGTGCCTTTTTAAGCCAGCACAGAGATTAGGAGAATGTTGCAAGGTAGATAGGGTCTTATTTCCAATGGGATAAACATCTCTAAAATATAGTCACTACCATAAAATAATAATGTCTTTGTTTTCACTAGATGCTATACCTTCTACCAGGATACTAGTTGTTTCTCTGTAGAATACAAAAGGCAGATGTTTCCTTTTGGACTTTGAGAGAAATATTCATGAAATGTGGCACACACACACACACACACACACACACACACAAACCTCAGGGAAATAGAAATGTCATAACCAGCACTCCCACCCTTGTTTTTATTCTGTGAAGGATAACCTCAAACATGTCCATAGCAGAAAATAGAAAATCTGAGGTGAGAGGCACCTGAAAACACCAGCAACCAAGAGCTTCCCTCTGATCACCAGAGGCAGTGTTACACCCCCAACTTCTCTGAGCATGCTCTGTTCTGTGCCCTATGCTGTGTGATTCCATGCACACAGGAAATCGGAGTCAGACGTAGCCTTTACGTGCCTCTTCCATGAACGTTGCTTCCACTGTGTCCACTTTACCACAGTCATGAACCATGAAACACAGCAGTCTTCCTGTGCGCTGTAGCATCTGCTCAACCGAATTCTACCTGATGTTTCCAAATGGGAAGTACAACCCAAATATCATCAGGTGAAATGACTTCTCATAAACCCTTTATTCAGTGGTAATCTGTCTGTCATAATTTATGGGGCATTCTACCCTGGACATTGAACACCCACAATGTATACCTTTGGATTCTGTTTTTCAATGATGCTCCAATTCTACTCTAAGCTCATTTTCATTTTTCCCCTCCTCTAGAACATTCCTTATGTTATAACTCTAGTATTCTCTTGCTTTTAACTCCTTTTTTTTTCTTGTCTACCCTCTGCATCGACCCTGTGATTTGGGGCTCACATCTTTCTGTCCCCTGTCTTCCTGTTGCTTCCAGATCCCTCCCACACACATTATGGCTGCTATTACATTCTAGCTCAATAGACTTAAAGTATATTTTCATGACTGGGAAAGCACCTTTTCCCTTTCTCCATGCCCCATAATGACACACTTTACAAACCTTTCAACACACCTGATTCACTACCACTAATATAGTCATAAATTTTCCTCTACTCCCAGTCTTGGAAATCTATAAATACTTCTTCACCTGGTCACTCAGCAAATATCTATATTGATCACTGTCCTTTTATTCCAGAACTTAAAGATAAAAGCTAACATTCACCTCAATCTTATAGTGGTAGAGTGAACACAAAGGTTTATTTACTCCTCTTTAAAAATGAGCCTGGATATCAATCACGCCCAATTCTCATGTAAAATGGTGACTTACCAATGATTTCTGTGTTGTAAGGTGGCCCTTTCTAGAAAGTTCCTAAACTTCAACAATGCTTTTCAATTTCCACTTAAAAAAAAAAAAACTTTTACAAATAAACTCTCAGCTAAAGGCACATGCTATCTAAAGCTCTTTGGGATTTGTTCCCACAGCCAGTTATTCTCAGGGAAAAAAATGTTCTCATCCTCAAATCCCAGGTGAATTGACAACAGTTTCATGTAATGTGTTCTCGTCAAAACAATCACTTCCTGCTGGCTGGCTCCGTCTCTGTCTTTCAGTGGTTTCCCCAACACGTAGGGCACACAACATTTACTGCCGTCTAGCTACTTTTGATTTTCAAGATCAAATTTTTAAAAATAACTTACATTTATTTATTAATTTTAGTTTTTCAAGGGATGTTGGAGGAGGACATGCCTGGACATCAGAAGACAGCTTGCAGGAGTTGGCATTCTCCTTCCACCGCGTTGTTCCGGGAACTGAACTCAGGTTGTCAGGATCTGCAGCAAGCTCCTGTACTCACTGACCTCTCTCACCAGTCCACACACTCAAATTTTACACCTTCATTTCTCAAACAAGCTGCCCATTACAGAGCCCCAACACATCCGGTACATAGTAGTTTGCATAGCAAATCATTACCACATTGGGTTTGCCTTCTTGCTTAAATGATTAAGAGTTTCAATTTTAGGAAATAGTGTGTATATGTCCACGTGTACAGTACTAGAATGCATATCTTCAGCATACCGCCGTGTTAGCTAAAAGCTGTTACCAGACAAGTTTCTCACGCAGCGTTGGCTGTTCCCTTCTTGCTGGCTAAGAACTTGATGCCAGCTCTCCTTCTGAACTGATGTTTAATTTGACTCTGACTTATGTGTGAACTGCCAGATACTTTACCAATATGCTTCTTTATGAAAACATATTAAGAAAAGGGTGCTACTTCTCCCTCCTTCCCCTAGACCTGCAGTTGGATTCCTTCGGGACTTGCTAGATTAATTTTCAGTTGAAACACAGAGTGATTATTTATTTTTAGTCTAGAAAAGCATATATGGTCAACATCTCCATTCCCGAGAGGAAAAACAGGAAAATTTTTGTAACACCAGCTGTTTTCCTGAGCCTGGGAAGACACAGACAGACCTCCTTGTTCCTGCCTCTCCCTCATGTATTTTTATCCAGAAGAGAAGCAATGATGGCAATTTCCTCCCCTGTGAGACATTACACATGCTGTGTGACACCTTGAAATACTCTTCTTGTGACTTTTAGGATAATTTAAAATAACGTCTGGCATGCTGTTGCACTGTGGCGTGAGTGCAGACACCGACAGCATACACTAGGAAAGCTACCAGGAAGAACCTTGAATGCTTTTACCCTAAACAAGTAAGTGCTACGTGTGAGAAGAGAGACCCATTCAACTTGGTGTGGGTGTTACACAGAACATGCGTGCACAGAAACATCGCATGATACTCCACTACAGTTTTTTTTTATGTATTTATATATCAGTTCAAAAATAATTAAAATGGATATGAAGAATATTGTGTGATTGTATAAATCAAATACAGAGTAATGAAAATGGAGTTTGGCTGTGTTCTTTATATAATTCTTTTTATGTATCTTCTTAATAGCAAATATGTATATTTATATAGAGGAATATAATTTTTCTACAAAGAAATTCAATGCAAATAATGTCTATGAACTCAGCACCCAACTTAAAATTGCTAACAAAATATTTTATCTTATATGTTCTTTCCACACCAAATCTCTTTCCTTCTATCTTGAACTTCCTTTGACGGGTATTTCTTTTTATAGTTTAACCCCACCTGTATGCATTGGAAACAGTGCATTGTGGAATTTTGCTTACCTGTGGCTCTGTAGAAAAATCTATATTCTGTAGGCAGTCACCTACATCGCTGTCTGTGAAGAAATGACAAGTGCTTCTGTGTTGATAATCTCCTCTGAATTGAAACATTCCCCCCGGGAAGGAGTAAGGATGCTCAACCCAAAAGCTTACTGCCTCACTGAGCTAGGTATGTGTGGAATCGTTTCTTTTGTCCTTTGTTCATACTTGTTTGAAGTTGATGCTTATTTACAAAGCCTCAAGAAAAGTCACACAACATGATTGTCACATGAATAGAAACTCATAGAACCAAAATTAACATAGAAAGTAGCTCTTTCAGGCCCCTAAAATAGGGGTTGAGATATGCAACTAACTTGGTATGGTGGGGTATTTGGGGGGCAATCCCAAGATGGCTAACTTTGCCCACAGGGTGTGGGGTGGGGTGGTCCCCTGTTGTAGTGGTGGTTATAGGCTCCCTGTGACTGTTGATAGAACATCCCACCAAGCTGTCTTAAAACGGAATACTACTCTGGCCATCATCCTCTGCTTGGTCTGGAGGCATGTCTCCTTGATGAATGGGTTTATCAGGAGAATATAGGGGTTTCCTTAAACTGCTGATGGAGTAGAGAATTTACTGCAGTTCTTGAAAGAAACATGTATAGGACAAGGCTGTAAGCAGGCTGTGATGACGGTTGTGTTATAAGCCCTGCATATAGGCTGATACAAGAAAACAAGGCAGGCAATATAACATGCGAGTAATGCTAGCTGTCTTTCCAGAAAGACATACCCATGTAAGTGAGGGGTTAGAACGAGGACTAGACATGTGCATTCTATTCCCTGCAGCAGCCCGTAACTTGGCAGGAAACGCAGGGTGGAGGATGAGATGTGAGTGCTGGCTTGCTGTTCCTAACAGCTGGAAGAATGCAAAGGGGAAAGAGTGCAAACCAGACCTATGCTAAGAAACCTTTTCTGAGACCCAAAGCTTGAAATTCATGGGAAACTTTGGATATAGAAGGGGTAGAAAAAGAAAACACAGAAGGAGGGTTACAAGATATCCTTCATGTATGATCTTTAACGTGGAGGGAAAAAAAGCCAACAGTGAGCATGCAGACATGTCATCAGGGATCTAAGCAGTGGGCACTGAGGAATGAAGGAGACAGAGACGGTAAGGGTGGTAGAAGCCATCCCTCCCTCAGACCCGATTTTAATGCAGTGACAGAAAGCCTATGAGTCAGAGTGCATATTGGCATCTTAATAATAGCCCACCACAAGAAACTGGCAATTAGAGAATACTCAGCATCTGAACTGCTTGCATTGGGAAAGATTTCCTCCTCATCCTCCTCCTCCTTTGCCTCCTCCTCCTTCCTGATCTTCCTCCTCTTCTTCCAAATATATGTGTATACACGTATGCAGGAGTTCACCCACAGAGGCCTCAGGAGGATTCCAGGTGTCTGTGTTCATTCTTCACTGTCATGTTCCCTTCCAACAAGGTCACTCACTGAACATGCCACTCACGTATTTCAAATAGGCTTTCTGGTCAACCAACCCCAGTGATACCTCCATCATCCTCCCACCACAACACTGGGGTTACAGTTGGAATTGGTCACATTCAACTTTTTTTGTTGGCACTGGGGTTTTTCACAGATACTCAGCAAGTGGCTGAGTAAGTTGGCTTTTCTGCTAAGCCATTTCTGCAGCCATGGTGAAGCCCTAAACAAGCCTAGAAGAAGCCTCTCACAGCCTGCGCAGTGTGTTGTAACCTCAACAGAATTGTCTTTGCTTTATTGGTTCACTCCTTCCCTCATCAATATTTGATATTATTAAATATCCCACTGATACCCAAATAAGTCACAATTAGCTGTTTAGCATGGACTAAATTTACAGTTTTACAATTGCTTAAGATGTAAAGCGTAATTCAATTTATTTATGAGCAATTTGAGTTTCAGTTTCTGTGAAGTGTATGTTTATATTTTTTGATTCTTTTATGTTGTACTGGGTGCTTGCTATCTTTGCATAATAGTGTGTAAGAGTTCTTATGTATTGTTGGTACATAAGGTGCTATAGGTGAGTGTTTAATTTTTTCATCTTCTTCATAGTAGATTTGATGCGTGGAAAATCTTAATTTTAACCTAATCAAATTTATCAGAGTGTGGTTTCATTCTCACTTTCATGACTTTTCTTCTAATGGTTTTAAAGTTCTCTTTCATTTCCAAATGTATAATCAAGATTTTATTGTCATTGGTTAAGAGTGGAATTTTGTATTTTCTTTATAGGTATCCAGCAGTCTGAAAAAGAATCACTGAATTTACTGTTGCATTATTCTCTGGAGATATTGCAGTCATACATCAGTTTTGAATGGTTGCACGTTCTCTGGCCCTTTATTTTTCTGCTCTCTCCCAATATAGCTATCAGCTAGGTTCCTGTTAGGTAATTTGTTCTCTCTGTTTCTGCTCAGAAATTTTTGTTTATTTAGTGAACCATAAGAAATGGTTAGTTCAGAGTGGTTTTGACCTACTAAATTGTTGACTTTCTATGGCTCATTCTAAACAGAATAGCTGCAATGTCTGTGCTGATGTCCTTTGCTCCACACCAGTATTGGCCTATCAGTACAAAAATATCCCTATTATTGTACCTTTGTTTTAAACTAAAACTTTGATTTTTTTTTTTATTGACAGATGCTTCAAAGCATGTTCAGGCTTCTAGTCACCTTTATCCTCATCTCTCCTTATGGTTTAACCCATACGCTTTTTTCCTTTGAATGTTTTTAGAGATAGTGGAAACAACCCTTGCTTTTCCCCTCTAAGCAACAGCTAACTTCACAGGCATTCCTTAACTGTCCTCCATTAAGCTTTTCCCACATCCACTTAATTTTGCTTTTTTAGGATATTTAATAGTTATCCACTTCTTTGTGGCCATTTTAATATGGCTCAAGTTGATCCTATATCTCAGTATGATTCTTTGCTTTATTTTGTTCTTGAGATTATAATATTTCTCCTTTCTCTTTCTTCCCTCTAAGGCCTCCCATACATAATTTCTTTCTTTCTTTCAAATTCAGCTTCTTTTTTAAATTAATCTTTGTTACATACATACATATATATTCCTAAATCCAACTTGCTCAGTCAGTGTAATGTTACTCGTTTGTGTGTTTTCAGGGCTGACCATTTGGCATTGGATAACTGATGGCTACGCTCTCCCATGAGGCTGGCTATTTCTTTCACCCTCAGCACCCCTTAGATGCCTGTCATTCTTTGTATAGGGTTCAGGTCTCATGAGCTTTTTCCCATCCACTTTGGTATGTCCGCTGGTGCAATCTTTTTCAGGTCATCAGCATGATGCTTGATATAACTTAGTATCTGCTTCCAAAATTGTGCTGCTTGGAAATGGAGAAAGGGGGATGGCCAGTCCCTGGTAATTAAATGTGGGGTGTATACAGAATGCTTCCTGCATATGTCCAGACAGGTCCCACCTGATTGACCCTGCTCTAGAAACAACCAGAGTCTTTAAAAACAACGGGAGAGGAAAAGCCACCCACCCCAAACATGGCAGTGTACTGAAACTCACACAGACAGGTGGAAGACAGTCTGTATTTGAAAGAAGGGCATGGGATAGGATAAGAATTATTTCTTATTTCATAGCTTTAAGTTCTACATAAAGTCAGGCCATGATTTGTGACAAATATGGTGATAAAATCTTTTCTAAAAGAAAAATGATTATTTCTGTCGTGCAAAACAAATGGATGGGGCTCAGAGCCATGCCACCCAACAGTTAAGCGAGGTAGCCATGGCAGTAGGAAATGGGCTATAAAGAATCTCAGAGTTGCCGGATGTAATCTGTGGATGCAATCTGAATCTTGCCTACACAGTGGTGACTCAAAGCAGCAAAGCTCTGGCTGAAAGAACTGACCTAAGGTGTGAATTATTGTGTCACTAAATGCCACACAATTTGTGTTTGAACTCTAAAAAATAGATCATTTAAAAACAGCAACAAAGGAGGCAAAGTAAAAGTTAACACCCTTGAAGATTTTGACAGCATCTGAGGCTTAGAACAAAGAATTATTTGACACATTGTAAGAACCAAAAAAAAAAAAAAAAGAAAAAGAAAATTCAAAATGATCCAGATTTTGAAATTAACATCCAAATATGTGACTGCAGCTATTAGACGTATACACAGTGATAGAAAGAAAATATAGTTATAAAGGACAGAAGACAATCTTTGTGCCTGTGCATATGTCATATATAGATGTGAGTGCACTTTATGCTGGGCATGGAGGCCAGATGTCAGCCTTGGTCCTGTCTCAAGGTCCATCCACCTCATTTTTTGAGATGGGCCCTGTAGTTGTTGACAAAGAAAGCTGGCCAGGAAGCTGCACGAATGCCCCTGCCTTTGCCTTTCCAACACTGAGATTATAAGTGTGTCACCACATTCTTCTTTTCCACATGGGTGCTGCGGATGGAATGCAGGCCTCCACGCTTCAGTGTTACTAACTGAGCTACTGCCCAGCCTAAGGAAAATATAAGTAGGCAAAAGTAAGTAAATAAAAAGAGAAGCAGCATGTAAATTTTAGAGTGGAAAAACAGCATCAGTTATAAAAACTTCATTGGATAGGATGATTGGTAGAATGACATTAGAAAATGAAAGACAAAATGAACCAGAAGTTGAGTTGATTTTAATAATCAAATCTGAAGGTGGCTTAAGTTATTACATTGTTATCAAAAGGTCCACTGGTTAAAGTAATTTATCCCTTAGTAATACTTTTTAGAAATGTTAGCATTTCTTATAGGAGGTGGGGCCTACGGGAGGTCACTGGATCACTGGGGACATGCCCTCAAGTGGCATTGTGGGATACTCCTCACTTCCTCCTCTACCTTGCTTTCTGGCTGATGAGGTAAGCCATCAGCTTTCCCATATGCTCCCTGCCACTGTTGCCAGGCAACCCCACCAGAAGTCTCAAGCAATGGACTAATCTGGTATTAGACTGGATGATCAAATGATCCAAAATAACCCTTTCCTCTGTATAAGAGGATAATCCCGAGTATTTGGTTCTGGTAATCGGAAGCTGGTTAATACAGTGGCAGAGAGATAAGACGGAAGAAAGTGAAGAGGTCCGTGGAGACTTGGGGGCCATTGCCGCGTTATTACATACATTGGCAACTGAAATGCTGACAGGAAAGAACGGTACATGACTTATTGACAAGCGAACCCTTGAGCACTGAGAGAGAAAAGCTGCAATTCAGATTTCTATATTATGCAAAAATTGCTTCCACTAAAATCAAATTGAAGTAAAATATTTCAAGATAGAAGAACTAAGCGAAATATTCGCCAGTGGAAGCACCCCGTCAGACATGCTGAAGGTGCCCAGACTGAAGATAGGCGATAACAGGTGGATACTTACCCTCTTCCACGGTTAAACCAGATCCACGTAAATGACTGTTCTCTTTGTAGTGGATTTCAAGTCTATGACCATTTAAAAGCGATAATCATGTTTTCACACAGAATTTAAATACTCCCCATTTCAAACGCACACGACGAAATCAATAGGGAGATTATGAAGATCCATGCATTTCATCTGCTGCTGTTTTTCTGTATTTAGTGTGAAGTGTAAACAGTTTTGTAAGAGGTTGAGGCTGGCAACATGGCACGGGGGCTAAAGGTACTCACCCCCAATCCTGCTGGCTTAAGTACCACCCCGAGACCCACAGAACTCTCACAGGTTGCCATCTGACCTCCACACATGCTAAAATAAATAGATAAATAAATAAATATTGAAAAAGTAAGTGGTCATGCAAAGCTGGCTATAGAGATACCTGCATATCATACATGTTTATCATTGCACCATAACACAACAGCTACACAATGGAGCCAACTTAGGTGCCCACCAAAGAACGAATGGATAAATAATATTTAAATAACACTTATGTATATCTTCACTTATGAACATGCTATAAAAATGCCTTTTGTAAAATCTTTTGTAAAATTTTCCTAAGGGAAATGTGAAAAATAATGGTTTTATATACCAAAAAGTAAGACAAAGGAATATAATTAACGAGGCTCAAGAAATGGAGAAAGATCAAAAACAACAAATATGTGAGACCTATATCCAATCATAAAAAATTATACAGCTATGTTCTGATTACAGATCTATACTTTAAACACACACACACAGAGGTTGCTGAAGCAGTGGCCATATGACTATAAGATGAAGTACACACCCAGAGGTAAAATGGGAGTCTTTATAAAGATAGAATTAATTCTTTAGGGACATTAATAAGCATAAATATGTATGAGCCTAATAACAGTGCTCCCAAGGAATACCCATGAAAACATCACAATTCTGTGACAGAACTCTTGTGACAATATCACAAGCAACCTTAACTCTCCTGTCTTGGCAATTGATGGAGCTGATAGAATGTCTCAGAAAATACATAGCAACATAGGTAGGTCTGTAAGTCACCATACCTTGGGAATTTATAGAGCATTATATCAATGGTTATAATACACATTATCGGTAGATAAACTATACATTTTTTTGATTGTACGTGATGTGTACATCAGGCCACATTCTGAGTCTTAAACTGTGCTTTGTTAATTTAGAATAAATGAAATCAAATGATTTCATAAAACGATGCAGTATGAATGGAAAGTATGTCAGAAATGCATTCATGGTTATCCAGAATACCAATATTTGTAATTAAACAATGCATGTGGGTTATAGAAAAATGAAAAGAACATTAGAAATTATATTGTTGGATAATAGTGAATACAATATTTCAACATTGTGATAGGCAACCACCTAATTAGACATGTGAATTTATTGCAAAAACATTACGAATGATATATTTACCAGCAAGAGGCAAGAAAAGTGTCAAAAAAGAGATGAAAGGGAAGAAAACGACAATTATAATAGCAAAAAAATCAAGTGAAATGAAAGGAAATAAGTGTACACAATGTAATCAAAGGATACCGTGGCATTTGTTCTTAAAATTTAGACATATATATGTATATACATATGTATAATGTATATTTATATATATTATATATTATATACATATTATATATATAATGTGTGCATGTGTGAAATTGGTCAGTTTATGAGAAAATGAGCTAAGAGGAGAAATAAAACAAACTTACAAACTTCCATCAAAGGAAACAATAAGAGGAGGGATGAGCAATAAGTGGAGGGAGGAGGGTTCCACACAAAAATTGTACTTTTGTGGTTATTAAAAATAAAACAAACCATTGAATAGTTTTGGTGTCTTTGTCAAAGATCAGGTGTCCATAAGTGTGTGGGTTTATTTCTGGGTCGGTTCCATTGATCCACCATTCTGTTTCTATGCCAGTACCATGCTGTTTTTAAAACTGTTGCTCTATAGTACAGCTTAAGATCAGGGATGGAGATACCTCCAGAAGATCTTTTATTGTAGAGGATTGTTTTAGCAATTCTGGGTTTCTTGTTATTCCATATGAAGTTGAGAATTTTTCTTTCCAGGTCTGTAAAGAATTGTGTTGGTAACTTGATGGGAATTGCATTGAATCTGTAGATTGCTTTTGGTAAGATGGCCATTTTTACTATGTTAATCCTGCCAAGCCATGAGCATGGGAGATCTTTCCATCTTTTGATATCTTCTTCTAATTCTTTCTTCAGAGACTTGAAATTTTTTCATACAAGTCTTTGACTTCCTTGGTTAGGGTTACTCCAAGGTACCTTATGTCCCCTATCAGTGGACTTGGGGAGTGGCATGCATGCAGAAAGGGTAGGGAGGGTGGGATCGGGAGGGAAGGAGGGAGGAGCTTATGGGGGGATACAAAATGAATAAAGTGTAATTAATAAAATAAAATAAAAAAGATAAAATAAAATAAAACAAACCTCCTTGACGATATCCATTACTGTATTGAGAAACTCTGTGGTCTGGACTTACCCACAGTAAATCCACCAGAAGATGTCTCCACTTCTCTGTGTACAGTTCTCCAGGTCTCCTTGCACATTAGTTACAAGGTATGCATGCAAACACATGTGCACATGCACACACATACAATGTGTTCATGTACACATATACATACACACATGTATTCAAAAGAGCACATACACACATTTAAAAACACACTACACATGCTACATATGCATATACACACAACTATATACAGATGTATACACCCCCACACACATTCATTACATACTTCATGTACATGCATATACATATATGTTTATGTACACACCATATACTCACACACATATACACACACAAACATATTCACATAGACACATAGATACCTGTGCCATTGGCACAGCATCGTAAGTATACAGATACTTTTAAACAGCCAGTGTAAGTAGTGTAAGTCTGTGGAGCTCAGATTTAGAATTTGACCTAAGTGAAGAGCTTGATACTACATTCCTGAGTGGTTTCTGCCTTCCTCATGTTGGTTACCAATCCTGAATTTTAGAAGGAAACCTTGATTCATTTCAAACAGGCAACTGAGCAACACAGGACATAAACCAAGATATTTAGTGGATTTCCCAGAGTGAGAATCCAGGACAAACCACTGGTAACGGGGCTTATCTCTCAGTGAAGCCTTCACAGGTGCTGATCACTTAAATGACTGAAGTGTGAAAGGAATCAGGAAAGGAGGCTCATGTAGGAAAATGGGCAGTTAGAAAAGGTGTGAGATCTTTGGGAGAAACAAGGCCAGCCGGAAGGGGAGAAAGGACACTGCCAGCTCCTATGACTGACTGGCTGGCTTTTGGCTCCTTGTAGTTTGTTCTTTCTGACATGGCAAGCACCAGACAAGAGAGAATAAAAGAGTGACTGAATGGTGTTCAGCACATCAGGAGGGAGACGCTGAGTACCTGGAGAGTTTGCCTCAAGAGGAAGCCTAGGTTAATGACTCAGAAACCCAACTCTACCAAAACAGCCTTGGGGATCATGAAAGAAGGCAACTAGTACAAGGAAACTGACTTTGAGTCAGTTTAAAACACATTGCCCCCAGTTCCTTGTGCTTTTTAGTCTTCCTTTCTTACTTGTCTTATTACTTCATCAAAACACCATGACAAAAGCCACTTTAAAAAGGACGGATTCTTTTGGCTCACAGCTTAAAGCCACAGTCCATCATGGACAGAAGGGAGGTCAAGGCAACCCAGTAAGGCAGTGGGTGGGGCTGTACCTATAAGCAGGTAGCAGGGAGATGGGTGCTGTTCTGTGGCTCATTTTTTCCTTTTTGTTTTGCCTAAGAGAGCCCTGCCCATGCCATGGCACCACTCATTTCTAGCCTGAAGCTTCCCAGGCTCAAATTAACCTAATATAGAAAATCCCTCACAGACATACTTAGAAATTGGTTTCCATGGTGATTCTAATCTTTCAAGTTGACAATCAAGATTATCTACTGAATTCCCAAAGCAATCCTCTGAAGTGGATTCAGGGATTGCATTTGAGTCCTTAGATCACACATGCCCTGGAGAGGAAAGACAGCTCCCTAACTGTTCCAACAAGTTTCACTCAAAAGGAAAGCAGCATACACCTAATTTCTCCTTGCCGTTGCTGCCAAAGCATGTTACAGTAAGTGAAGGAGTCAGTCAGCCCAATTACTCGTGAATACTTTATTGGAAAGTGACTACCCGTCACAGCCTGCCAATGGAGTTACAGACACACAGAAGGACACCACAGGCTGAGAGATAGGAGGGGAGAATTGCCAGTGTAAGGAGACTGAACACAGTCATGTACTTAACGTGAAACTACCTGGAGAGCATTAATCATATAATCAGACCTCAGCAAGTCAGACTTTCAGGTGCAGCTATGTATATCTGGAGTGGAGGGCATAAGGCACTATGATATAAAAACAAACAAACAACTTCAGTATAATGAAGTATGGAGTATAAGCCACAGGGAATTTAAATCAAATATTTTTTTAATTCTTTATTAATTACACTTTATTCACTTTGTATCCCCCCTGGGGTTTCTTCCCTCCTCCCATCCCAATCCCTCCCTTCCTCCACCATCTGAATGCATGCTCCTCCCCGAGTCCACTGATAGGGGAGGTCTTCTTTTCCTTCCTTTTGATCCTAGTCAATTAGGTCTTATCAGAAGTGGCTGCATTGTCTTCTTCTGTGGCCTGGTAATATTGCTTCCCCCTCAGGAGAAGGTAATTAAAGAGCAGGTCAATCAGTTCATGTCAGAGGCAGTCCCTGTTCCTATTACAATGGAACCCACTTGGATACTGAACTGCTATGTGCTACATCTGTGCAGGGGTCTTCAGTTATCTCCGTGCATAGTCCTTGGTTGGAGCATCAGTCTCAGGAAAGACCCCTGTGCGCAGATTTTTTGGTTCTGTTGCTATCTTTGTGGAGTTCCTGTCCTCTCCAGATCTTACTGTTTCCCACTTCTTTCCTAAGATTCCCTGCACTCTGCCCAAAAGTTCCTCAAGATCCAGCTATACCACTCCTAGGCATACACCCAAAAGAGGCTCAAGTACACAATAAGGACATTTGCTAAACCATGTTTGTAGCAGCCTTATTTGTAATAGCCAGAAGCTGGAAACATCCTAGATGCCCCTCATTGGAGGAATGGATACAGAAATTGTAGTACATCTACACAATGGAATATTACTCAGCAATAAAAAACAAGGAAGTCATGAAATTTGCAGGTAAATGGTGGGATCTGGAAAAGATCATCCTGGGTGAGCTATCCCAGAAGCAGAAAGATGCACACGGTATATACTCACTCATATAGACATATAATATAGGATAAACCTACTAAAATCTGTACACCTAAAGAAACTAATCAAGAGGGAGGACTCTTGCTAAAAAGCTCAATTCCTATCCAGAAAGGCAAAGAGGATGGACATCGGAAGAAGGAGAAAAGAGGGAACAAGTCAGGAGCCTGACACAGAGGACCTCTGAAAGGCTCTGCCTTGCAGACTATCAATGCAGATGCTGAGACTTATTGAAATGTCACTGTTATTGTTTAGATGTTGAATGTCCCCTCCAAGGCTCATATGGTTTGGTTTTCAGCCCCGCGGTACTACTGTGAGGTGATGAAGCAGTTAAGAGTTGATACCTAGTGGGAGAAGTTAGGCAATGAGGGATGTGCCTTTGAATGGAATATTGGAATCCTGGCCTCTCTATCTCTCTTTCTTTGTTTTCCAGACACCATGAAGAGAGCGTCTACTTTCACCATGAATGTTTGTATACACATGTCATGCCTCCACAAGCCCTGATATGAAAAGAACATCATTCTTGTTTTTCTGTTCACTGACTTTGGTATTTTGCCAGAGAAGGAAAACTAAAGTTTTCATACGAAAACCCTGTGTGTGATAAGGAACACGTAGATTCTTGTCATTTAATCATGATGTTAGGCCCCAAGAATCATATCATCTTGTGCAGCTAAGAACCAGCCAATTATATGGGTTGATAACTCATGAGGCAGGAAAAACTAGAAATCTAAAATGTGGTCTTCTGTTCTAAGGCAAGACTTCCAGGGATCTTGAGAATTCACACTGAGAAAAATGTAGGGTCTCCCTGAAGAGGCAGCCTCTGTCCTGAATTCTCAGAAGAATTTAAAGCCTTCTGTGTAGAAAACACCCTGATCTTTTCTCAGTCCTTGTCTTCTAGGTTCAGACAAATTCTTGCCTAATCCCACGGCTAGGGGAAGAGGACCATGGTAAGAATACCAAGCCAGGCTACTTAATTTTCTATTTAGTGATGATGTTAAGTAATAGCTATGAAGGTTGAAGGGGTTACTTTAAAATGTCCTGTGTGGATTGGTGGAAAATCACAATTAAAACTTGTTTGGCGTTGAAATAACTGATGGGGCACAAAAATAGAGTGACTATATTGTTTTATATTAAAATGGGCTAGTTTTTGCCTGTCTCTATTTTCAGAATTGCTGGGAAAAGGGGTGCACATTACATATCAGGCTGGCTTTCTTGATTGTAGGGAAATGCCCCTTGGGAAATAGAGAAAGCCCCTTGGAAAATCACGTACATTCTTATTGCCACAGAGCGTCCATAAAAAGGTAAAAGTTTTCCTCTTCCACACACAACAAGAGTGTTCCCTGGCCTGCTGACAGGAACTGTTCCCAGAAACACCCTCCACCCTCCACTCGGGGCCATAGCAAGACCCTAAGCTACTACTTCTGCATCATTCTCTCTCCTTAGGTCACTTCTCCTCGTTCTCTGCCGTCCTACAAACGTGCATTTAAGGCTTCTGTGTGCATCACGTGTTGTTTCATCCTTGTGGACTTGGGATGCTATGTTATTGCCTCATTTTGGTAATTCAAGAAACATGAGATTTTGAATACAGACAGGTATGCCTACATCTTCCCAGTCCACGACCACAGAGCCGACAGCTCACCACTTCAGCTAGAATGGCTGGCCAGCAACCCCCAGGTTCCTCCCGATGCTGCCCCCCCAACTCTGGAGTTACTGCCATACCTTGCCTTCATATCAGTTCTGGAGCTGGACTCGCATTAGACAGCAAGCTCTTTACCCACTGAGCCATCTCCCCCTTCCCCTAAACAAGCTTCTACATGTCACTCTAGATGCATATTCTGTTTTCATGGTAAGGTATTTTTAATTGCTTCCAGACCCTAAAGATGTGGTGGTAAGTCATGAAGAAAATCAAAATTGAAGGAAGCAGGAGAAAAGAAGACAAATTTGTCTAACAAAGAATGGTTTCTAGACTATATGTATATAAACCTAGAATGCTGGCTGAATAAAACCAGCCTGAAAGACAAACGGTGTAAATTCTTCTCATACTTTATGAATGATGGCCAAAAATAATATTTAGTGATTGCCAAGGACTGGTATCATGTGTATGACTAGGTCTGGAGGATGTGAGACTATTCTGTATGTGAATACATGACACAGTAAATAACTGGAAAAGTTCACAGCACTGCACGAGACAGTGACCCCCAGAGCAAACTGTGGATGTAACTCATTAATAACGCTTGCACAGTGATGGCAGGTTAGTCAGCTCCCTGATGGGTAGTGTGGATCCTAGGGGGGTGAAGAGGCTGCACACACCCTTTCCAGTTCCCCTGTAACCCTGTAACTGCTTTAAACAAACCAGCCCAGGAAGGTTCGGCATGTCCAGATGTCAAACGTTGCCAGGATTTTAGTGTTCTTGAACAGGTTGCCTACTAAAATGTCTGAATCGCGGTTAGCACTCACGGGCGGCTGTACATCCTGAACAAAGAACAAAGAGAAACGGCCTTGAGATCCATTTCCATTTTCTCTATTCGCTGAAGGCAGCGTGCTCATGCCTTTAAGTTGTGGACAGATGGCGTGGTGACAGGAAGCGGGTATTCACATGTGCGGGACTGAATCTCATTACACCCTAACAAGAAGATCATAATGGAGACAATCACAACCAAGCCTGGCTAATCAGATACAAGAAAGCTGATTTTTAAAAAGGGGGCGGGGCAGGGTGCAGGGACATTTTCCTGCAGTCTGAGAATGGTGATGATAGATACCGCTTTCATTATCTTTTATTTCCTTTGTTCCTTGAAGAATGAGGTAAACCAATTTAAAAACTAATTTCCAATTACACTACAGCTATTTTTATTATTGTGATTTCTCACAATATTTCTTCAGAGTGACCCTCTCTTTTGCTTGCTTACAACTTCTATTATATTTCTTGAAGTATTAAAAAGAAACACTTAAACCACTTTCTGCCCTTTTAGAGCGAGAGCAATAAAAATAAAATAGGCTTTCCGTGAAGTCTCACAGTCATGAGCAAACTCACACAATTTCAGTATGTAGCAAATATGCAGGCCTTTGCTTTAGTTTATAACATAAAATAAACAAGGTAGGATAGGCTTCACCTCTAAATGCCCTACAACACTAGCTGGCAATCTCATATATTTTATAAAATTCACTTAATCAAAAATAGGCACCCATGCAAAACCTTTTTGAGAAAAACTGAAAAAAAATATATTTTCTTCTTAAAAATGATAAGAATTTGAAAATATGCATAGGTATTAAACTGACAGTGCTGTTCCCCTTATTGTTTTGGGACAGGTGTATTTTTAAGTGACTCTTTCATAGATGAGAGTTAATATGCTTGATAACAGGAAAATGCAAATACTCTTAGGTGTCATGAATACCAGCAAAAGAAAATGAGTTAATGACCCTCCGGGGAGGTACAGGGAAGATAAATGTGTCTGAGTAAATGTGTCTCCATTGGGAAATCTGAACTAATGAAGCCCAGAGGAGGATGGGTAGATCTTAAAGTCAGAGTATTGAGGGGTCTCTGCTGTACACAGTGTGCTGAGTTAGGGTGAGGGAAGGACACGAAGAACAGTTTGTGTAAGAAAATAGCAAAGCCTCTTGAGGCTGACCATAGAAATGCCATGTAAGCTCGCACAAAATCTATTTTCAAGGGGGAGAGCAGAGAGGCCAAAAGAAACAAAAATCTCTTTAGAAGAGAAAGAAGAGACTGATAACTGGGATCCAGCATTTTCCAATAGGTTAGGGATTGGCAGTGGCTGACACAGGATTGGGCTGCCATGTCTTTGTGAAATCAAAAGCAGACAGCTTTGACCAGCAAGAATCAGATAAGGATTAAAAGGCATCTGTACACTGGAGGAAACCTACAGTCCTGACCCGCTCATTCACACACAGAAGGCAGGGGACAACCTTGTCTACTCTTCTCTGGCTCCAGGGTTAGGAAGCTCTGTGCTCCTTTTAAACCCCAGTCCTATTTACTAATGTGTTTTAGACATGGGAAGCCCATATATGATTAACAGAAAACTATGATTAGATTTGTGGAGGTACAGCCAATCATGTGGGCGGGGCCTGGAATATATAGGGTAGGCACCATCAGAATTCTTAGGCAAAGCCTTGATTAGGCTAGGTTCACAATCCAAAATTATAAACATGCAAGAGACCAAATCACCAAAAGCAAGAGAAAGCTTATCACAAGCAAAGGTGTCAAGGCCCCACCAACTTCTGAATTCACATTGAATCGGATCTCTAAAATAAACAGATAAAAAATGGTTAGAACTTGGGAAACATTGCTAAGATTGAAAACAAAAAAAACAGCATACCGGGAAGATCATTTTTAAATAATAACAAATGCCCAAACAATAAATTTAAAAGAACCACGAACATGAAATTAATCTTTTCCTCGTCATACACTGAACCAGCAAGGCACAGGAGATGAAATGGAACTGTGCTATGTGTGGAGGCAGAGACAGCAGGGCTGAGACTCCACGCATCGCATCGGAAGGTCCTGTCTTTACAGAGTTGTTCAAACTGGGCTCCTAAAACAATTAATGTGCCACTTTCTACTGGAAGTTCGTCACTGAGATTTAGCCATGACAGAAAGAACAACTTTGGGACGAACTTCTAGTTACTGGTTTGCAAGGAAAAGATGTTGTCACCTATAACCTCTTCCAGGTTATAATGCCCTCAGCCTCCACAACGCTCACTGCCTCTGTTGTGATAACTCAAGGATGAGTGGGTCACAACCTCAGCTGTGACCCAAGCCTTTACAATTATTTTGTCATCTCTACTAACTGAGGGCGTTCACCTCTGTTTTGGTTAGAGAAAAAGATTAAAAAGAATAGTCTCCCAGGAATAGTTGGCTCATCGACCATCTTAACATCTTGGAGGGGAAATGTAGAAGCAGTTGGTTGGTGCTTGGGTTCAAATAGCAGCGTCCTTTTAGAAAAGTTCTGGGAAGGTAGAGGATCCCTAGGCAGGAAGGTTCAAGGATTGGAAAATGTGTCGTCCTTAGCTTTAGGTATACCTCACTCTGCATGCCCTGGAAGTCTTTATAACATCACAGGAGGCTTTAGAAAAATGCTTTCAGTACCAGCAGAGGAGTATGCTAATGAATCTTTCCCACGGACGACATTTTGTTCCAAAAATTAACAACCAATAATTCCACTTTCTTTAAAACATAAAAATTTGTACTCTAGCATTACATTTTTAACTCATCTTAAAAAATTCTTGAAGCCTTGAGAAACCCAACATTCCAGAATCATTTCTTAAAGGTTAATTCCCCCGTAAAGTTTATAAGGTTTGTCCTTAAAACAGCCAGAAAGTGACATCAATATTTTCCAATTTAAGATTTGTGACCAGACAAAGCAGGTATAGGACAATGGAGGCAGCCATGCTTGTTATCATTTTCTTTACTTTCCTGCCATCTAGTGTTTCTTTTTATTATGGCTAACTAGCCTGGTTAACATTATCAGCTTTGTTAGATGAAAGAAAGAAAAAAAATGAAAGAAAGGAAGGAAGTGAAGGAAAGGAGGAATGAAGAGAATAAACAAAATATTAGATGTGTCATTATTAAATAACACTGTTCCTCATTCTTACATGACTAATAAAGTTATTTTTAAAAATCCATGATAAAAAAAATTTCACCAGCTATTTGGAATGCTGTATTTTTAAGATGATTTGAGAAAAATTACAGAATACTTTAGAGATTAAAAAACTACGACCTGCAAGGAAAGCATGGTTGAAGTTTTTGTTGGAAGGCTCAAGGCTGCGAAGTTCTGTGTGAAATGGTTTTAAGCTTTAAGAGAGTGTCAGGAAGTCATAAAAACACTAACAACTTGAGATGACGTCAGTCACCACTTGGTGAAATACAATGAAAAAATGTGTGAACCAACATTGAAGATGTTAGATATGGAAAAGATGGTCTGGGAGGATTCAGGGCCAGGATCCTGCTTCAATTCCAGGTGAAACTTGTTGCTGCCTCATACCTTCATAAAGGTATGTTTATTTTTATTGCCACAGGGAGACATAGCACAGTTGCTGTGATTTTAGTGATATGAAGGAAAATTTTTACTGTGAACTCGGGGTATTACAGAAAGAATATGGGGGGAGACTATTTACCTTCTGTTCTTGATATAAGGACAGTAAAGGAAAGAGACCCCCGAGAACAGAACCTACATTTTCCGCTCAAATCTTTGAGTTCATACCACTGTCACAATTTCTCAAAAGAAAACTATATATTGGTTACAGTTTCTTTTGTAGTAGTATTGTTTAGTGATGAGTCATGTGTGAAATTGAAAACTCCCAGTGTATTAAATATATGAGCCTGAGTAGACAGTTTAATAAAATGGTTGATGAAATATTGGTGAAGTTACTCATTTTTTAAACTTACACTGAAAGTCACAAATTTTAAGAGACAATAGACTATTAAAGCAATCAAATTTAAATACATAATTGTGTAAATTTGATCCAATTTATATTTTTAAATGTTGAGAATTTTATGCATGAATACTGTATTTGTATCACCTCCATACCCCTTTCTGTCCCCTCCAATTGGTCTTATTTTCAAAAATTCAAAGACATGTATTTTAGAAAGAGAGAGTTTCTCTGATTTTGACATGTGGTAGTGAAATTCGAGGTTACCAGTGAAGCTCAAAGTGATTCCTGGTCATAAAACTAGGTGTTACAAACAAGGAAATTGTCATTTGAAAGATGATGCTTAAAGACAAAAGAAGAAGAAAATGAGTGCTCTGACAGTCAGATAAGGATGCTAAGTGATGAAACCCATTGCAGATGCCAGGAGCCAAAAACATCAGAAGCCAGAAATGTGTATATTGACATCAGGTGGTGGCTTTCTTATTTAAGTCACAGGAACAATGCTCTGCCACTAAGAAAAGCCTTCTATTTTCTCTGCCTTCAGAGGGTCCATCTCTAAAGGGCAACAACATTATAACTAATTCCACCTTTGGTTGCATGGTGGGTAGTTTGAATTACTAATACACAATCTAGAAGCCCACAGGGAGGGAGTATCATCTAGGGGCTGTGTAGATTAGGCTGTGTGTTCTTGTTAGGGAGGTTTGTCTTCGGTACATCAATTGGCATGGGAAGACCCATCTCCATTGTGGGTGGAGTCATTCTCTGGGCCAGGGATCCTGGGCTGCCTAAAATAGAGACCACAAGCTGAATGTGCTGCCATTGCTCTGTGCTCTCCACTGTGGGCAAGGTGTGATCAGGTGCTCCTAGTTCTTGCTACTGTAACTTCCTAGTGATGATGGGCTCATGAACCAAATAAACCCTTCCTCCAGCAAGTTGCTTTTGGGAGGCATCTGGTCACAGCAAAATGATATCAAACTAAGACAGGTAGTTAATATCTTGTCTGTCAATTCTAAATTTACTCTTCACCAATCTGCTTGGAAGTTATTGAGATGGACCTTGTAAATAATTCTTTTCCAACTGGCCCAATGTTATCAATGGAGAATGATGCTATGTAGTTACCATGGAAGGGATGGATTTCTTTCCCTGGCTTTGGTGCTCTTGTCTTTTCCCAGAGCATGTTGGCAAACATCATCCCCAGACAGTGTTTTCTTCTCCAGCCCCTTACAGTTATCAAAGCAGCATACCACGGGGATGCTTTCCCATCCCATCACCAGTGTCCCCAGCCATCCTTCAGACAGCTTTGTAGTTAAGCCCAGAGGTCAGTTTTGCTGCTAGAAAATCATAGCAGCAAAGACAGGCTTCTCTGCCTTTCAAAGAACTCTCTAGCCAGGACCGGAATGTATAGCAGGCGGGGTGAGTGGAGAAGTTGGGCCATCTCTGCCTTTGTGCACTATCTCAGAGGTGAAGGGGTGTGTGAATCAGGATTCTTAAAAGAAACAGAAGCAACAGTTAGAGTCTGGGCATTACAGCCATGTTTGTCTGCATGGTGAAGGACCAGAGAGCCCACAGATGCTCCCCCAAGAAGCTGGAAGCCTCCAGACAAGGGAGATCGATGACACAAATCAATTTTAAAGACAAAGATGCAGATGTTCTGTGGATAGTCATGACGATGAGTCTGCATTGGAAGGGCTGAAGAAGCTGGAGTCCTGTGAGCATAGGAGTGAGCTGCAGCAGCCACACACCTGCTCACAATGAGCTGCAGTTGCACGAGCTGGCTTTATCCTTATTCCACATTTATTCCACCTGGGAGTTCCGCCTATTGAATGTTTACAAAACTAAGGGCATGTCTTTCTCTCCCATTTGCTTTCCTACTTACCAGTCCTCCCTGGACATACCCTTATAGACAGAAAAGTGTGTTTTACAAGTGCACGGGGTATTTCTCAATTTGTTCTAAGTTGACCATCAAGATCAGCTACCACAGGAAACTGGTAGCTTTTCTACTCTCTGGTATGTCTACATTATTGACCATTTTCTTTACTTTTCCTAAGCAATTCCTCACTCCTTTTGTTATACTTATAATCTGTTTTCTTGTTCACACAGTAAAGTAGTTTAAGGTTCTCGGACTAGACCCTGAATGATACCTTTGGTTTCTTTTTTTATGTTCTTCAAGGCATCATCTTTCAAGGCAACTTAGGTGAGCCTAAACACACCTCCGCCATGTCATTAGCTGGGCAAAAGGACAATGTTGTTCTTTTAAACAAAGAACCACCACAGGGCTGTGAAACTGAGCCAGATTCCTTTCAGCTCAGTCTTCACAGTACCACCAACAGCATCATTGTACAGTAACAGTGATGACAAATAGTTACTTCATGCTCTGTTTTCAAAGCATGCTTCGTGTGCAGGTGAACTAGAACAAAATTATCAATGTGGTAAGAAAAAATTCCTTAATCAGTACCTTCAGTGGTGCCTTTATCTATTTCAGCAAAATGACATTGGTGTGGCACTGAAAGATGCCTCCCATATGGTCATGTTACACCTGTATAGTGTGAGTTACAGGTATCACATCATGGAGACGCTCTCTGGTGATATTCACATACTAACACAGGTAGAAACTCGCCCATGTAGTTACTCAGTTGCTCCAAGCTGTTCATTATCAATGCTCATTTTTTGGATGTGATTTGGGGAGGAGTATGTGAGCAGTACCTGAGCCTCATTGACAGAATTCTTGAGACTTATGGACATTGGTACAAATAGAAATTAAAATAGACATGTCTGTCTATGTTTCCTGCATACTCAGGGGATCAAATTTATCTTTTTGTATCTGCTTCACCTTCGGGTTTTAGAGTCTCAAATGATGTAGAATATCTCAAAAACACTGTTTGGGTGTGTGTTTTTTCAAAGGGAAATCATTTATTTCTAGGAAACTTTTCTCGGTCTCTGCTAATTTAGAGCACCTAGCCTATCACTAAGACATAATAATCTACCTTCAGAACCAGAAGTGAGAATTAAGGCTGGCTCAGGAGTGCCCTGTGCATAGATGTTATCAGGCCTATGACATGGCTCAGTCTCCTTCTGCCTCTCTTGCAAGGAAGAGCCTCATTTGTCATTTTGGCAGTTGTGAGCATGTGATATATGTCTTTTCACTCACCCCTACGGATAAAGTTTCCAGACAAATTATATCAATACCTTCTTAATCTAATGTAATATCTGGCACAAATTATACCAAATGACAAATATTTTAGAATAACCCAAATATTTTGTGAGATAGTAACACACACACAAACAGAGAGAGTCATGAGCAATCAGAAATTTCAGTTTACTTGGACATCTGCTTTGCTTTCTTCACTAGTTGGCTTTCTCATCATTGTGACAAGATACCTGATACGTGCCGATTAAGTAGGGAGCAGCTGATTCTGATTCACAGACTGTTTGAGTGATTCACAGTGACTGTTTGCAAGTACAGTCACCGAGAGCAAGGGAGGCACTGCACAGGAGCGTTAGTCAATTGGTCACAAGGTCTGTGGTCAGGAAACAGATGGAAGCTGCTGTTTGGTGTACTCTGGCCAGTTTATTCAGCACAGGACTCCAGCCTCTGGGATGGCGCTGCCACTCTGAGTGTCTCTCCACCTCAGTTAACCCAACCAGCAGCACCTCCACAGACACTTCAGGGGTTAGTTTCACATGGATTCTAAATCACATCAACTTGAGATGCCAAATTAGGCACTACAGGCTCCCGGCAGGGACTCATTCCTCACTGTTCAGCATCTGGGATGGAAGTTTCCTTTGTTCCTTTATGATTTTTTTTTTCTTCTCAGTCTATCTGTGTCCTAGAAATCTTTGTGGCATTTATTGGATGTTTATAATCAGGATGCTGAGGAGTATCAGCCTCTTCATCACATTTCATTTTTACATGCCATGGAAGGCCAGAGTCCCTGGTGTGCAGCTATTGTACAAGTATGCTGTCTGTTCCACCTCACCCTGGCCATCATGCTTCCTCTTTGGCTGCCACAGACCCTAGAATGCTGGATTGCGAATGGAGGAAACGTTTGGCCCCAAATTTCACCTATTTCTATTTAAAGTGAAACTCTGAAGAGGGGATGGCCCTTCTGGGTCTATGTATACACAAATGATTCTCAGAGAGTCCCTCCTGTCAAGACCCCACCTAGGGCTCTTCTAGTTGTGCCTGGGCTTTCTTCTATTCCTCCAAACTTTAGAATGTTGGCTCACCCACAAAAATCTCCCAATAGTTGAACAGTAGAAGTCTAAAGACAAAGCTGAAAACCTGCTGGGCACACCTGTATATCTACAGCAGAGTTACTAGTGTGTTTGTGCCAGCATTTTAAAAGAGGCACTGCACGAATGCTTTGAGAATGGAGAATAATTATAGGATGCGAAAATAGCCAGTTATTACAGAGACTGGGGTAGCACCAGTGGGTGTCCTAAGAGTACTCAAAATCTAGAATACAAAACTGTCTTCAGTGAATACAGTTTACAAAGAAATGACTCAGTAGAAGGATGGGGTTGAAGACCTCTCAGCAGAAGGCTGCAGAGTTTCAGAGAGAGAGTGAGACTAAATGATGAGTATACAGCAGAGTGTTTCAGCATCCAGAAGAAAAGAGACCCAGAGGTGGAGGTAAGAGAAAAGTATGTGCAAAAAAGGGGAATAAATACAAAGTATAAATGCTCACAAACAATGAAATTTGAAAGATCATATACTGAAAATACAACAAAAGCCAGGCATGCTGTTGAATGCCTTTAATTCCAGCAGTTGGGAGCTAGAGACAGGAGGATCACCAAGTTCGAGGCCAGCCTGGTGTACAGAGTGAGCTCCAGGACAGCCAGGGCTACACAGAGAAAACTTGTCTCAAGGAAACAAAAGACAAAACAACAAAGGAAAGAAAGAGTATACAACAGAATACCAAATAATAAAGGAAAAAAGAACCCCCCCCCCTCCCCAGACATACATTGCATGACTTAATATCAGTGGTACTCAGTATTGGCAGTTTTCTACCTGGGAGACAGCGTCTGTGCACACTTGTGAGGAAGGAACTGGGTATGTCACTATGGGTAGCCTATGAAGATACCTGTAAAGGACTGTCTTGATTATATTAATGGATGCGGGAAGGTCCACTTTAACTACAGGCAGGACTATTCCCTGGGCAGGGTGTTGATGGATATTAATATTTATTATTGATTTATCTTTTAGTTGAACAGCAGTTAATTCTAATCCAGATCTATATCCAAATCACCACACAGAGACTAGGATTTATTTAATTAACTGGGAGCACAATGCTGGGCAATAGTTACTCCATCCTAAACCTCCAAGCCTGTATAGTTTCCTACCATTCAGATTTCACCCATTATACTTGCTTTTAGTCATATCTTAGGTCCGGCTCATCTCTCCTCATGGTTCCAAGTTCCTTCCTCCTGATCTCTGCTCTTCTCCTCATGGTTACAAATCCTCTCCTGCAGACCTCTGCTTTTTTCTACCCCCACTTGCTTCCTTCCCTTCCTCCAGACCAGGATGTCCCACCCTATTTTCTCCATTGGACAACCTTGTGGCTGGTTGTTTTAACTGATACAGAGAACAAATGGTGGCATGTCTACACAAATTTAAGACAGGTGATGCTGAGACTAAGCCTCACAATGCAATGTCCAAATTGAAACCAGATAGTGGGGTAAAGAAATCAACATTTGAATGAACAAGGGTAAATTGTATACATTCCAAAAGAACATTATACTGACAGCAGGGGATCCGGGACTGCACAAAATGGAGGAAGCAAGGGGGGCACTAGTGTTCAGGCACTTGTTGCTCTCTTCTCAGTGTGGACATGATGGGACTGGCTGTTGCAGCTCCTGATGCTCCCACTTCTCTTCCTGAAGGACTGCAACCTGGGCTGTGAGCCCACACGTGTCCTATCACAGCAAAAGGAAAATAAGCTAAGACAATATTTAAATCAAAAAGGGAAAACAGGAAAACATATATATATATAAAACTAGGTTGAAACTGAACTTGTTGATGACAATACCAAAAAGTTAAATTACCAAAAAGTTTTGTATATACCAAAAAGTTAAATTACTAACCTCGGGCTGGAGAGATGGCTTAGCCATTAAAGACTAGACTCACAACCATAAATATAAGAGTTTAAATAAGTAACCTCTCACGTGTGTGCATGTTCCCCTCTCACGTACACACTCCTCTCTCTTCTCCTTCCTCTGTGTCTATCTCACTCTCTCTCCCTTCCTCCCTCCCTCCCTCCCTCTCTCCCTTTCTTTCTTCCTTCCTTATTGGTGCTGGAGATCAGTCCCCAAACCGGTGCCTGCTAAGTAAATATATCATGGAGTTATGCTTCTTACCCACCTCCCAGCCTTCAAATACCTGCTTTAAGATGCTGAAAGAGGGTAAGTTGAGTTTACAGTTCATAGCCCATTGAATTGTTGAGCTCTGAAAAAAGTTGTCATCAAATGCTAAGAATAACTCCAATATCATAGGATTCACAGGTTTTTAAAAGGTCTCAATATAAATAACTTTCCTGAAACGTTAACAAAAAGAGTGAGGAAGCCAGGAAGAGACTACAAACGACTGGTTGAAAATAATAGAGGAAAAATGTAGTCAAGAGACAATTCCCAAGACACTATCGAATTATAATCCTGCACAAAGTAAATTGTCATGAAAGTTGTGTGTGTGAAAGAAAGAACAAGAGAAGAGAGGGGGAGAGAATGGATCTTGGTTATTGTTGACATACAGCTGAGGAATTGCCTCGATCAGATTTCTTGATTAATGACTGATATGTGAGGGTTTAGTCCATTGTAAGCAGTGCCATCCCTGGGCAGTCCTGGACCTCATAAGAAACAGTTAAAATGAGCCTGGAAGCAAGTTGGTAAGCAGCGTTACTCTATGGTTTCTGTTTGAGGCTCCTGCCTTGAGTCTCTTGCCATATGACAGACCATAACGTGTGGGCTAAATAACCCATTCTCCCCACAAGTTGGTTTCAGTCCGCATTTTATCACATCGACAGAAAAGCAGACTGTGACGGGGGAAATCCCATGTTATTGTCCTCCATGCCTTTCTTCTAAGGAGTCTACTTGACCCTTATAAAATCCCAGTTCAAACCCAGATGATGGTCTGTACCAGAGAGAAATGACGTCATCCCTTCTGGACTCAGGTCCTTTGTAACCCAGACTATGTATAGTGAAACTGCTTCTACTGATTTTTTTTTTAACGTATGAATTAGGGTACTCCAGTTTCTAGAATATTTCTTGTGGCATCCATTCTTTAGCATAACCTTATTTCCCCTTGATAACTCAGTTTAACAACAAGCTCCGCTTTGCTGCCTTCCAGAGGACTGGGATGGTACTAGTTGTGGCTCACTGGAGGCGAGATGCAGTTCGTTGTGGGCGAGTGATGACACTGTTCCTGTGTGCCACTGTATTTGCCAGGAGCCGTTGAGATGGATAAGGTCTTGGATTTAACCTCTGCTTTCACGCAGAGGTCCTCTGGGATTCTGTTGATGTGTGGGCTTGAGGGACCAAGTGATACTGATAGAGCGTCTTCTGATGGAGGAGCAGGAGCTAGCTGTGGACAAGCCTGAGGATGATGAGAGGGCAAATTGGTCCTTTTGTGGGTTATTCTGATTAGGACAACCCAAGTTAAGAAGACATAGGGAGTCAGTCCCCTGCCAGTGAGGCTCATTGGTGATCAGTCACATTCCCTGAAGGCTGAGAAGAGACAGGGTGCTTGCAAGGTACTTTCTTCTCGCTGACTCTGACAGCCACTCCTCTGTGCCTAATGAGAACACAGAAGGGCGAGGTGCTCTTGGTCCTGTTCCCCAAGACTACAGGGCTGGCATGTGAAGGAGCTGCGACAAAACCCAGCCCCAATCTGTCCCCATTCCTCCTGGCACTGGACTAGGTGACTTTCCCCAGAGGAAATTCAGCACCCAAGGATATTTGGTGACAAAAAAAGACGTTTTTAATTTCCATAACTTTGGAGTGCTGTGGCATCTATTAGGTTGAGGCTGGTTATACTGCACATCACCCTGCCAATCCCAATGCTTCACACACACACACACACACACACACACACACACACACACACACACACCAGTTTTCCTCTAGGAAATGAAACTATGTGCTTATCCTGCCACAGAGCCCTCCCATCACAGAATTCTTGTGACCTCTGTGGCCTCATCTTTGTCGTCTCTGTTATTTCCCTCTTCCCTTTCTCTCTCTTCAGCTCTCTCCTCCATTCTTCCTGCTCAAATCAGAGGACTACTTTGAGCAAGCTAAGGTTAGAAGTCTCTCTCCCTTCCTTCCTTCCTTTTTCTTTTCCCTCCCTCCCTCCCTCCCTCCCTCCCTCCCTCCCTCCCTCCCTCCCTCCCTCCCTCCCTCCCTCCCTCCCTCCCTCCCTCCCTTCCTTCCTGTCCTTGCTTGCCTGCTTGCTTGCTTGTGGTACAAGGGACTCCATGCATGCTAGGCTGGCACACCACTACTAAGCTATAGCCTCAGCCTTCTTTCTTCTTTATTTTGAGACAAGGTTCATTAAGTTGACCAGACTCAGGCTGGGACTCAGGGAGGCTTTGACCTTACAATTCTCTCTCCTCAGCCTCCCAAAGAGCCTTACAATACAATCCTGTTGCATCATTCCCAGTTTCTCATCACTTTTGTTTTTCATTTCCTGAATTAGCAAACACCTGTGCCTCTTTCCCTGCAAACCCTCAACCATGTGTGTGGTGTCTGCTTTCCATCCCACTTTCCCAGACTTCTTAGGAACTCTTTTCTATCCCCCCCTTACCAGACCGTTCCCGCTTGCTCCTTAGAATGATGGGCTGCTGCCTCAGGAGCCATTTCCACCACTGAGAAGTGTGGCAAACTCAAATGGGCCATGTCATCTCTGTGTCTCACTTTTCCCATGTGACAAATGAAGATAAGGAGTGTTCTGTCATGGGGATTTTTGGAGGGTGTTAAAGGTCATGCATAGAGAATGTGTACTGTAAATTTATGCCTGATATGTTCTGAGGTCTGATCAAATGTGGTAACTATTTTAAATAACTATTTATTATGGGATACATAGCGTGTGTGTGTGTGTGTGTGTGTGTGTGTGTGTGTGTGTGTAAGAGAAACTCAAAGGAGGTGGGCTTCAAGACAGTCCTGTGATTTGACACAAATGTAACTATAAATTATGACTTCATAAAAGGAGGGCAGGAACCTTGGAGGAGCCAGCATGGACAAAATAAACAGGCTCATGTTGTCCCCTAGTGCCAGCAAAGGGAAAGGCATGAACTAAGGCGTCATAGCTCTAGCTTACCTATAAATACACAGAGGCAATATCTCAGGAGAGACAGCCACCAGGTAACACACAAGTAAAAGCAAATTATGTTTTCAGAAATGTCGCCACATTAGATAAAGCCTCCAGGCTTTGCTCAAGTTCTTTACTTTCTTTTTTCTTTTCTTTTTTTCCTTTTTTGAGATATACATGCTTCTACTTTGGAAGGACCTTTCCAAGCAGATAGTAAAGCTTGAATGAAGTCCAGAGTTGGAAGTGTGCTTTCTTGTTTATGAAAGACAATGACTCTGGCGTTGGCATCTTCCAACACATCCAGAGGAGCCTACTTGGGGGGATTTCTAAAATATTTGTGCATCATGGTTTTTATAGAAATCAGATATGTGAGAGGAGGTCAGACAAATGAGCCAGTCAGGAGGAATAACTCCTATGGCCAGCACTAGGTCATAAAAGCCATGAGGGCATTGCAGAGGAGTGGGTATTTCTTTCTTTCCCTGCTTGCTGGGAATGAGGTCATTTGTTTTTCTAGGTATTTGTGACTCTGGGAACTGAATCACTGCTAAAGTGTGGCGTCTGCAGAGGCTCAGCATGGGATGACTTCAAGGGCAAGAGGCAGTGAGAACCACTAGTCACTCTATTGGGAGGAGGAGAGTACTTTCAGATGTCGGGGTTTCAAAGAAAGCGGCTCACCTCTACAGAGATCACGTAGTTGGGTGTAGAGTTACAGTCCTCTCTGATAATCAGTTTTAACTTGTGCCTCTCCACCATCAGTACTAGGCAACTTCTAACACACATGCATTAATATATTTCTTGTCTATCGCTATTTTGTGTTTGACGTCCTTGGCCTTTGCCCCAACTTTTGTCTTCTACAGTTCTTGGTTATCTGTGCTTTAACTGATCACTTTATGAGCCTTGATTTTCTTCCTATCTTGCATATAGGTTACGCCTTTGAAAAATATACTGTTTTACTGCTCACCCTAGAACTCAACATATACATTTACAAGTGATCTAAGCCTTTCAAACAGTGCAAAGCCAATGGGTTGTGAGTCATGTCTTTGCTTTATGATAAACTAGTTGTAATTCCTCTCCCAGTTCTCCTGCATCATTGATGTTACTTCAGTTCTACATAAGCCCACACACATATGCATTATAATGTATGTGTATGCAATTCAAGGCGTTGTTGTGCTATCTTGAACAAACTGTGAGGTTTGTTGTTTATGAATTAGATAAGTGAATCTTTCCATTTGCTTTCACTTCTTCCTTCTTCAGCGATTTTGTTTTTGAGTGCAGCTTTGAGTTTCCGATCCCTAAAGGACATTTCCTGACATTTCTTGAAAAGCGAGTCTACAACTAATAGATTTCTTTAATATCTTCCCCGAGAACGTCTTTGTTTCTCCTTTGGTTCTGAAGGGTGACATTATATGATAGAATTCTACTTTGTGTTTGCTTTCTTCCCGCTCTGCACTTTATACCTTTGTTTTCTTCTCCCTTTGAAAAAAAATGTTATGAAGAGTTAAGTGTAGTTCTTTCATAGGGCCCTCGGTAGATGAGTGTAGTTGTGTTTTTTTCTCTGTCTCCTTCCAGCACTTGTCTGTTATCTGTATTTTTAGATAATATGCCTCCTTTAGGATTGTTTAGTTTATTCTGTTTGTGTTCTGGGAATGTGCTCTGGTGGCAGAGATTAATTGTGGAAATTTCCTACTTAAATATTGTCTCTGCTGTGTTTTCTGTTTCTTTCTTCTACTGTATTCATACTGTACAGATATTACACTCTTCGTAAGTGTCCCACAGTCTTGGCTCCCCTCGCGCTTTCTTCCTAGTCTTTGTTTGTTTGTTTGAGTTTCAGTTTTGAGGTTTCTATTGAGACACCCTCACGTATTCTCAAAGATTCTGTTCTCAGTTTGGAATCGTGCTCTTCTCCAGTGTTAGTCTAGCATAGGCATTCTTCATTTCTCCCATGCTTTTTTCATTTCTTCCCTTTGGCTTGTTTTTCAGAGGGCCCATCTCTTTACATTGCCTACACTGTCCTTGCATCTTGTCTCTGTCCACTCGAGACCCTTAGCATAATAACTACAATTGGGTTCTCTGGGTCTGTTTCTGATGATCTTTCTGTGCCTTCCAGTTGTAGTTTTTATGTGTTTATTTTGGAGGATTTATAATATGGATGCTTTTTTTTTCTCTTTTGAGCATGGCTAATATTTTTATCCTTGGGAGCTGAATGTGATGTATTAAGTAAAAAGAATTGTAGCAAATATCCCTCTAAAGATTTCATGGGATAGAGTGGGAGGCGGAGATGCCATTTAGAGTTCTATGCTCAAGTTTTAGTCTTAGGGGAGCCTGTGTCTTGTGGATTGACCCTTACCATTGCTTCCCAGCTTTGTTCTTAGGATGCCATTTAGTTCTGTGGTCAAATCTAGGTCTTAGATGAACCTGTGTCTTGTGGCTGTGACCCTCACCGTTGCTTCTCAGATTTGTCCTTGTTGAGATGGAATGGTGTCTTCAAACTTCTTATTGTTGGACCTATTATCACAAAGCTCCCTAAAGAGTGCCTGGCTCAGAAGCAGTCTCAGTAATGTGAGAATTGAGTTTAACCCAAAATAACAGAGACACTGCAGCCACGGAAACTGCATCAAGAGTGCCAAGTAAGCTTGCCAGTCCCGGGTCTTTACAGACCTTTTGAGAAGCCTCTCAAAACAGCAGAACCCTTGGCCATTACTAAGCATTCCAGCTAGAGGCAGAATCTTCTTTCTTTCTTTCTTTCTTTCTTTCTTTCTTTCTCTCTCTCTCTCTCTCTCTCTCTCTCTCTCTTTCCTTCTTTCCTGGTCCTCACCTATAGCTTCACAGACACGGTAGTTTCAACTTTCACCTTCTTCTGTAATCCCAGCTGCTGAATGCCTGCAGATGTCAGAGAAAATGTTTTGCTTATCTGGAGGCAAAATAAGATGATTTCTTAACTTTCCCTTTCTTCCTCCTTGTTTACCTCCCAGGGGAAGTCTGAGTGCATCTGAGGAAACAAGTGTTTGCAAGCTGCCTAAAGATCTAGTCTCTGGCATAAACTAGCTCAGAAAACCTTTCCACAGCCAGACAAGTCACAGCAAAGTCTACCGTCGCCCTTGTCAGTGTGGTCATCGGATGTGCCAGGTCTGGTTTAGACTCTCCTGGAAGCAGGTCCAGTGTCCTCCCACGGCTTTTCATTACAAGTTCAGTAAATCCACAAAATGCTCTTTTTGTTGCCACCAAGTAGTTCATCCTGAGAGGTGAGTCTCCTCTGGCACTCCCGCCAACTTTCCATTCCAGTCATGGAAAAGGAAGGGTCCCTCCCTCTTGTGCCTGCTGTGTTTCTTGTTCAGTATCCCTGAAGGCTGGTGGGTTCTCCAGTCCTCACTTTTCTAGTCTGGAAAATGGGAATAACAAGTGTTCCCTGTTTTCCCTTCAGGCTGATTGTGTGTCTTTGTGGACATGAAGAAATTAAGGTTTTTCAATTTGTGTTATGTATGTAAGTAGCAATCCTTATTGCTCACTCTATTTGTCTCTCTCCCTCTGTCTCTCTGTTTGTGTCTCTGTCTCTCTCTCTCTTCCTCTCGCTCTCATGTGTGTGTGCACAAATACATGTTCACACACTCGTGTATCTGCTTTTGGTTTGACTTCAGACTCTTTGTCAATTTTTTGTTATTATGTAGAGGCACAGATACTTCTATATCTCATAAATCTGAAAGATTTAAACCATTAAAATAGGATTAAGCCACTTGCTCTTTTCTGGGCCCCAGTTTCCCCAGCTATAAAATGGAACATTTGAATCATTAGATAAAGAAAGTGTCTTCCAGTACCAGCACTGCATGACTCTGGCAAGAAACAGACACTAAACCTTGCCTGTCCCTTTCCCCTGTGGGCGGGGCCAGACAGCTAGCTCCCAGAGTCACCTGCCTTTAGAAGACAGACTCCCAGGCTTAGGCCAACACCTGCACACTTGGCTCTCCCAGGATGGGGTCTGAGAACCTGGTGTTTCACACAGTGAAGCAGGTATTTTCACTAACTAACCGCACATTTCAGAAATGGTGGCGGGCATATTACAGTGACCTTCGCGTGCTTCCCAGTGAGCACCATCGTAGAAGTCACTGTGGTGAGTCTCCCCACACTTCCTTCCACTTAAGTTGCCATTGAAGCCTTTTTTTCTTTCTTTTCTTTCTCTCTCTCTTCCCCCCCCCCCCCACACCTCCGAGAGAACATTTCTATGTGTCCTTGGCTGTCCTGGAACTCACACTGTAGACCAGGCTGGCCTCAAACTCACAGAGATCCACCTGCCTCTGCCTCCCAGTTGCTGGCATCAAAGGCTTGTGCCACCACCGCCCGGCTCTTTTTTCTTTTTGTTACCAGCTAATCAAAAAATATGTGTATACACGTATCCTTATCACATGCTCTATGACATAAACTATGGCAAAATTAGATTTCCATGTGGTTAGGAACTTGTCTCAATATTAAGGAAATCTAAATATTGCTCCCTGATCCCCCCCAACCCCTGTATCATCCCTGGGAGTCCCCCTTCTCTTGTTTCATGGGGTGGGAACAAAACATTTATCATGTTAAGAATGAACGGCGGAAGCTAAAACCCAAATTTAAATCTTTCCTTAATTAGTATGCTAAGACAGACATTTCCTGGGGGATCGTGAAATCCTACTTATGTAGAATTACCCGATCAACAGGGAGCTTGGAGGGAAGGATGGGCTTTGTTGTTTGTTTATCAAAAGGCTTTGGACAATTGAACTATTTATGCTTCAGTTTTATCGTAGGTGAAAACAAAATGAAGAACCACTCCCTATGTCTCAAGGATCATAAGAGAGAAGGGTGTTTATTAGGCATGCGCTACTTTGTAAAACTTCCTTTTGCAATCATTTTTCATTCTTAAGAATATATTAATTTCAAGTTCCATTAAAAACCCATGGTTTAATTCATTACATTAAAGATAAAGCTGATTTTTGTTGTTGTTGTTGTTGCACTATTTCTTCTCTTACCTTCGGTCTTCTATTGGGAGTTGAGTGAAGCAAACCTGATGGTGACATCCAGGTACTAACCAACAGCAGCAAAAATGCCTGATGGAGTTTCCCCTTATTTTCTGGAAGGCCCGGGAAGACGCCCGGCACTCACTATGTCGCACTACCTTTAAAATGGTCTCCTCCACTAGAAAAAAAAAAAAAAAAAAAAGGCCCCAAGCTCATCTGTCCTACCACGGGGGCATCTCTAGTTCGCGTGTGTGTGTGTGTGTGTGTGTGTGTGTTGTGTTCAGTCTTGACTTCTATCAATCCCTCAGCCCTAATCGGTTCCTCCTGAATACCCTCCTCGGCACATCCCCTTCCCAACTCTGTATGCTCCTTTCATAATCCACTGAGTTCACTCAGTGCTGTCAATATATGCACAGCTGGCCTGATCTTGCTTGAGAAGGTTCTGCACAGGATGGGGCCATTGCATTCAGAGACTCACACGGACATCTTTACTACCATGGAAACACCCAAACTCCCCCTCAGGCTTCGTCAGAGGCGCGCTATGCCACTATGCTCTTCAACCTCCGCCTCCCGAGAAACACAACTCCTAAACCCTGGCTGTTTCCTTCTAATCCTCCTCACAGTTTCGTCACCCAAGAGCATCCTCAAGGCTCAGCGGTTTAGGAAGAACAGAAATAATATATTTAGGAAGCCGTTCGCACAAGGGATGTGAAGGCAGCCAAAGCAGAGGGCAAGTGTGGCATTTGTCCTGCTGACGGGACAGACTGTTTTAGCACCCCTGAAAGATCACACAAAAGCAGCAAAACCAGCAGTGCACATACGTTAATGTCGATGGCAAAGCCCTCACGCCTGCCTTTGCACAGGAGGAACCCGTGACACCAGGGAGAATGACTATCCTGATAACACGCAACTCCTATTCCTGCCGCTGTCAGACACCTTCCCAAGGTTGAGGCAGAGGCTGCGCTGTAAGTTCTGTCCTCAGGACCAGATGGCTTGTCCCTCTTCAGTCCCTCAGCCGCCGGTCTAGCCGGTGGGCTTACTGATGTTCTTTGCTTTACTCCCCTCTAGTGTTCAACTTGGGAATTACATATGGGGTCTTTCCAAGGCAAGTTTCAAAAGGCTAAGTAATGTATAAAATTATTACTGTTTTTGGTCTCGTTTACCAGTGTCACAACTCTCAAGTGGATATTTCTGGAGGCAGATGTGTTAGGATTGAAGAGATAACTGGGATCCTGCAAAATACAGTGGGCATTTGCTGTATCCTCTGTCTTGTGCTGATTTTTTTCAGGGGTGTCTCTTTCACTTCAGAAGGACTTAACTGCGGCGGGCTGAAATTTTCCTCCCAAATTAGCTCCTGATTGTGTTTGCCCACACTGCCCTCTTTGCACTTAGGAATCCATCTATTTAAAGCTGTATCTTAATTTCCGCAGGGATGGATAGTTGACCTGTTTTGTTTTTTGTTTGTTTGTTTTCAGAAATAAAGCAGCATTGATGGTAATGATTTACTTCTGAGTTCAGCCTGGGGATTGTGTTTGCATCTGCATTGAACAATGCACAGAGAAGCCAGTCATTCAGGTTTTCTCTTTCATTTTTTTTAAACTGTAATTCACATAGTTTTATTGATGTTTTAACCAAAATTAAAAATAATTGTATTTAGCTACACTTTAGTAAAAGCACATAGTGAGTGATTGGGACCCTTGAGAATTTTAACGATTTAATTATGAAAATTTAACTTCATGTTGTGATGAGAATCTGCACTTACTGTCTTAGGTGGCTGAGGCAGGAGGAGAGCTAGCGCAGAAGTTCCAAGCCAGACTAAGCAACAAAGAAAGACCCTGTCTCTTCAAACAGTGGTGAGTGCTGGGAAACATTTTTTAATTCTGTCAGCTCACTCAGCCTATTGCTATTGGACCAGCATTATAATTATATTGCATGAATATCCTTTAATCAGCTTGAGTCTACAGAGATTAGCATTGGAGAATTGTTTTCTTCTATTCAGTTTTCAATCATTTGTTGTCATGTATATGAAAAACAATGAATGTTCATTTGGTTAACAGTAGCTATGGGAAAACAGAACTAGTAAGATAAAACACTTATTATAGAAATCAGAAATTTTAAATATTGCCTTTTCTGTTTACTAATATCAATGTGCACAGACACAGATATGAGTATATTAATCTAGCATATGCAACATAATGATATGTAAACTGTATTCTTTTTTTTTTAATGCAGTTTATTCAGGAACCTTGAACAATCCTCGGACCCTGGGGAAAGCCAGCCCACAGCTTAAATAGCCTCTGGGTAGCCAACCCAGGCGTGCCACGGGGGCAATGCAGATAGGTCCACGTACATGGAAGCAAGCCAGTAAACTGTATTCTTAACTTATATCTTTTTTCAATACTGTTTCTACAGAGGGTCAAATGAGGTGAATTTCTGTAGGTCATTCAATGTGTTAACAAACGGCCTCTGGCAAGGTTGTATTAGTTGTAGGCAGAACACTTGTGTCTCTGTATCTTTGGATTAGTGGGATATAATCATATTTAAACGTCTTCAGCTTAATTTGCATCAAGCTGAGTTGTGACATTTTCACGAGCTGTTGTTCGGTTGACAAGCAAGGTTTACCATCTTAAATCACTGGATATTTTTATCGTTTCTTATCTGTAGCAATAATTTACTTTCCTTGACATCTTTTGCCGCGCGGATATTTTTTATGTATATTTATTCTTTAGGTGTAAGATACTGGATGCCATATACTAGCAATGATATCTGAAAAGATGAAGCATAGAAATTAAAAAAGAAACATGACCTACAACTTCAACTAGTGCATGAGGGTTGAGTAACTTCACTCATTCATTAATAAGTTCTACAGCAGAAACAGTATGGCAGAGTGGATGGACTGAAAAAGCTCAGTATGGTCAGATTTATTGGTTACTTTTTCTTCCATCAGAAATAATAGTTAAATGTATACTTGACTCACTCCTGTTACCCAATAACGAGTTTTCCCCCATTTTGTCAGCTTCCATTTCTTGCTTTACTTAGGTTTGAAAGAGCCTCTCACCCTTGCTCTGTATCCTGTTGTCCAGATTCTCCAGTCAGTTCATTTTAGAGGCTTCTGCTCATAATTACCTTGTGCAACTTTTTGTATTCCCTAGTCTTCTTCCTTTGTTCTGAATCGGGAAGTTGAGTCTACAGTACAGAAAATAGTGCCTGCTGTGTTCTTGCAGAGACCTCTGTACTCTGCTCAGCTTTGGAATTCAGAGCTCTGCTGGCATGGCATGTCTTTCTTCGAGGTCCTCTGTTTCCATTATTCCCAAAGCTGCTCTACTGCTTTTATTCATACATGAGCATTTCTCTGTTTTCAGTTTGGCTGCCATATTTCTTCATTCGACTTGTGTTTGTTTGTTTGTTTGTTTGTTTCCTTGATGTGGTATTGTTTTTCTACTGATTTGTCCCTGTGAAGGGAAGATACATACAGATAATACCTGCCATTTACCTCTGTGTAGTTTGGGTTTTCCTAAATCAGTCAGTTCTCTTAGATGGTAGGTGATGCATTTCTTAGGCTCTCAGTCTGAAGGCTCGGTTAGTTTCAGACATTAAATCAAGTTTCTATGTGTAGGAAGCCAGTGAGTTCATTACTATAGCAGACAATTTCCTATCCTGATTCCTGGGTCTTCTGATGGGCTTAGATAGTCACTGTGGTTCCTTCCTGAAGGGTATTATAAAAGATAATCTTTATATGAGTGGGTATCACCCTTAAAATGAACCTCTGACTTACTGAGTGCTAAAAGGTTTGATATCTCCTTTTATTCTCATCCTCTACACAGACTTCCCCACCCCATAAACACAGGACTTTCCTTGCAGCCCATTCCTACCTTGTGGTCTTTCATATGTTATCAGTTCAGAATAGCCACACACTCAAAGACCAGACTCAGATTAATGGAAGTTTATTGAATGCTGAACAAAAACTGACTAGTCGGGAGCATAATCTGGGCTCAGGAGCCAGAATATGACTTCCATCTGTTTCCAAGGCAGACTTTCTCTCTCTCTCTCTCTCTCTCTCTCTCTCTCACACACACACACACACACACACAGGCACACACACACAGAGAACAACAACAACAAAAGTAACCAGTTTACAAGGTGTAGGATGTAGGAGATGGGGCTGGGGATCACATCATTTTGACCAGCTAAACATAATTGATTTTGTTCCAGTTTTATTGGAGTGTATCTAGGTAGCTAAACAAAGCACTTTATGCTGATTGGTTGGGAGTTAGGGTAGGGGAGCTCTTAGGACCTTCCCAGCTTTCTAGGAATAAGGAACATAACAGGATGTTGTGGTCTTAACTCTAACAGAACATACATTTATCTTTAAGTCAAGCAGAACACACATTTATCATTTATTGTTTTATTCTAAGCAGCCAGTGTTGAATTATTGAAATGTACCCTGATCTCAGGCATGAAGGGCCTGAGAACTTGAACTTAATTTCACCTTATAATCAAAATGGAGACTTGGAGGCAAAATGGTTTCTGAAATGCTAAAGGTAACAGCGGGTGTTAACAGAGGATGTTAACAGAGAAGCTACAGTTATGCCAAGAACTAAAGTAGGTCTCAACAGAAGGGCTATAGAGTTTAAGCAGGCTGAGCCGGTTACAACACAAATATCCTCTCAATGATTTAGAACATCAAAGATGTCAGGAGAAACCGTATCCCTACTTACTTTTCACTCAGCCAGCCCTGTGTCCTCAAATTCTCCGTAGCATCACTCCCTTATAGAGGAGTCCTCTGTTCACCCATTTGAAGAAGGATTTAATCCTTCTCTTAATGGCAACGCTTTGGTTTTTATCCGTAAGCTCAGCTGTCTTATGGCGGCAGATCATTGGCTCCCCCAGCTTTCTATATCAAAACTCAGAAACTAAATAGGTTTGTAGATCTGGATAGAGTATTAGACATAACTCTTGCATGTAAACTTTCTTCTTACTATATAAAGGGGAGAACAACCACTATTTTCTACCATTCCATATCAAATAGTATCCCTCATTAAAAAGTTCATGGGGGAGTAGGTTTTATAGTTAAGGATGTTTGCCGATGGCTATTGTGTACTCTTGCCTCACCAGTGTGAGGGTCTTGTTCACTGACCTCTGTGTCCGAGAGCACTGTAAAATACATACACAAGTATATGGATGGAGGAGGAGCCACTTCTACAACCATGCTTAACTTTTCTTTCAGCTTCTTCCACAGGAGATCACCAAGCTTTGGTTGTGGTCTGCCATTCTTCATTCTCTTTTTTTGCTTCTATTTTACCATTTTCCACATCGATCTATTAAATGGATGTTTCAGATAGAAACTAATGGCTATTGTGGGTGGAGATCAGGGTTTCAGAATTGATGCAAGATACATTTGTTTGGGTTAGTCCCTTCCCTTTTGGCAATGATACTAGGGTTTGAACCTAGAGCCTCCTGCTCACTAGGCAAATGAGAGTGGCTGGTTTATATAGTAAAGATTTTCTGATGTCAGTAACAGCCAAGCAGAGGGTTGGAGGTGTCATTTGCTTCAGAGTTTTATGCAATGCCATTTAAAAACATCTTGTTTTTGTCAGATTTCTTGACTCTTTTAGTCAGTAGATGTTCAATCTAGAATTTAACATATTGTCTTCAGTGTTGGGTGAATTAAAAGGAAGCTCCCATGATGCATTGAGGGCACAACTCATCTCCCACATACCAGTCCAAGATTCTAGTCCTCACCGAAGAGGACCAGGAGTGTTTTCCATTGTAGCCTTAGAGATAATTTGGCTTTTCTTGTTATCCAATTTAACTTAATTTCCTAGATCAAATGTATAAAGTGAGATGATGTTATTCATTGCCAAAAAAATACTAGCCAACCACAGATCAAACCGTCTCTCTGTGGATTGGAGGTCAAAATGCAGATGGAGTCTCCACACAGCTGCAGAAGAGGGAGTGCAGGCCAGCTGGCTTATCAGAGGACCTAAATGCCAAATTTCCTCCTGTGTTAAAACATATAGAAGCCAAAAGCCAGGTGGTTTTTGCTGGAAAAGTGTATGGGTGGGAAAAGTAGTTGATGCTGTCAGACCCTGGTAACGGTGAGGGGTATCACTGCAGAATATCTATGCCTGTAGGTTCAGCCATCATGGCATCTTTATCACCATGGAACTTGATCTGGCAAAAAATCCAAAGCATAAGAACTAAGCAGGCAAAAAGACCAGATAGGGAAGCAGAATGGCAGTGATATAGATAAACACACAGTTTTGGAACTCACTGGATGCTTTTCAGTACAGCAGTGGCAGTAGAAAAAGGCTCATCCCAGTACACAGGGGACAATGAACTTCATCACAAAAGCTGGAAACATGTGGGGCCACCAAGGCTTTCCAAGAAATATTTAACTTCGCTAGAAGTAGAGTAATATGATACCTCATAAGAGTGGAGCGGAAAGCCAAAGGCCTTGGTCAACATTTACTTAATCCAAAACCTTTTTTAAGAGGACAAATAGTTCCAAAAGACTATTTAAAATGGTTAGGGCTGCACTCAGAAAATGACTGTGTGGATGTGGAAAAGTTGTCTTAAGAAACCAGGTAGAAATATAGGTCTTAGCCCTGGCAAGAGCACTAAATGGGTAAAAAAAAGCCTTTCATGGAAGATTGATGGCCTGAGTTTGAGTCTCAGAGCCCACAGTAGAAAGAGAGAACCGACTACCTCAAATTAACCTTTAAACTCTACATGCATTCTGTGCCACTCGTGTGCCCAGTTCACACGCACATGTGATTCACACATGCAGATGCACACAGTGTGCTAGTAAATACAATAACTTTTATGAAAGACATTCTCATTTATAAAATATTGGCTTCTGGGTTACAATTAGACTAAACAAAGCAAAGCAGTTTAGGCTCTGTGTGTGTGTGCTGTAATACAGTGTGGTGTTTACTTGTTCATATATATGCACTTGTGACTATGCTTGCATGCTTGTACTTGCCTATGCGTGCACTTGTATGTGTGTGTGAGCATTCTGTCTATCATCTAGTGTACTATATGTAGTACATCATTATATGAAAATGATATATTATGTATTCTATATGTATTCAGATCCATAAATATATAAATACAGCTTGTTCCGTCCATATAATATTACTCGTGTGCATGTTTCTGGGGCTCGCCATTTGGCATTGAATAACCAGTTAATGTGCTCTTCCCTGGCGAAGGCTAACTCACTGCTCTCAGCATTCTGTAGCTGTCTGTAGTTCTTTATCTTCCACTTAGCACATCCATGAATGTCCTTGTTCAGATCATGTTTAGTTAGCCCCACTGGTGGAAAAAAGATTTCTTCTGGTTATTTCAGTTATTTAAAAAAAAAATCTTTAATCTCTACTCTTTTTCTGCCTTACACTTTCTCTATTTATTCTGTTCTTATTTTCTATCTAATTTGAATATCATATTTATTTTAATGTAAAAAGGTAAATAAATGCTTGACTATAGAGAAGTGTTAGGCTAACATATTTTATAGACAGTCATGCTTTTAACTTTTTTAGATTTTTTAGATTTTAGATTTCAAGTATCTATGTCAGTCCATTTTTGATCAGTTATGTATGCCTTGTTTATATCTGATATATTCTAATTTTTAAATGAACACCAAAACTGTCATTAAGTGTAAAAAGTTTGTTTTTCCTTAGAAAATATTATGTTCCCCTGAGAGACTCCATCCAGCAACAGATCAAAACAGATGATGATACTTACAGCCAAACATTGGACAAAATGTAGGAAGTCTTGTGGAAAAGTGGGGGGAAGGATAGAAGGACTTGGAAGTGACAGGAGCCCCACAAGAATACCAACAGAGCCAACTAACCAGGGCACAGAGGAGCCTATGGAGACCGAAGCACCCAACCAAGGACTATACATAGACTGGACCTAGCTCCCCTAAAAAGATGTAGCCAATGGGCAGCTCTGGCTTCATGTGGGTTGCCTAGTAAGGGGAGCAGCGGCTGTCTCCAACGTGGATTCTATTGCCTTCTTCTTGACCACTTACCCCTGCTACCTCACCAGACCAAAGGGTAAGAGAACACACTCAGTGCTAATTAGACTTGATGAGGTGGGGTAGATTGGTGGTGGTTGGAGCTCCCCTTTTCTGAGGAATAGGGGAGGGAGGGGGGAAGGAGGAAGAAAAAGGGAGGCTGGGACTGGGAGGGTATGAAGTGAATAAATAAATTTTAGAAAGAAAATACACTGCAAGAAGCAAAGTAATACGTTAATTTAGATACTATGTGTAAGATAGTTGGGGTGGGTATAAAACAACCTTTGCTAAAAGCATTTGTGTTAGTTGCAGTAATAACACTCTTATTTGCAGATCATCTTTTCAAATAGTTTAGAATAAATTCTGATTCTTGACAAGCTTTATGATTATAATGTTATTAAAACTTTATCTTTTGGTAGCTGGATAAATGCATCATTTTTGTTTGGTCCAGCTGCTGATGGAAAGTAGAGGGGAAAGGAGGATGGGTACCTGGCTCATCTTACAGACACTCTCATCAGGTGTTAAGAGTCTGTGTAAGTTTCAAATACTCTGAATAAGGCTGTCTGCAAGATTATAAGTGCTGACCTTATTTAAAAAGGCAGAGTTAACTAGTATTACTCAAACCTCAAGCTTGCCCATATGTGAAAGATGGCCTAGTACAAAACTCCACTCATTAGCAATATAAACGAGATTCTTAGTATTTCATCCTGTAATGCTCTTGTTACTAATATGATTGCAATTGTTGATGTATTGGATTCTTTCAAAACAAGTCCATAAATTACTGTCCTTATCTCAAAACTTGGGATCATCTATAAGATAATAAAACATGTGCAAATATGTAGTTTAAGTAAAAATGTGTGATTTTAAGACTGTGGACTCTGGAGGTGTCTAGAAAACAGTTCTGCTCTCTGTAATTATGCCTTTTCAAGTTCGAACCTGTTTTTGAAGTGGGAAAACTGCAGTTTGAGGCTGTTGGAATCAGTGAAGCCCTTATTTGGGATCGGGGGTTAGGGTTGGGTTGCAGGAAGTCCTGTGGTGTAAAGGCTGGGAGACAGTCGTCATCTGCTCATTTCTGATTCCGCCACTGAAAATATTCTCACTGAACCTCCAGATGGCGCTATGACCACATAGTTAGTAAAGGCTCCTGCAGTCCCACCCAAATAGAAAACAATGCTGCACTTTTCATCTTTCTTTCTCTTCTTTCCTTTCTTCCTTCTTCCCTCTTTCTCTCCCTCCATCTCTTTTTTCTTTCTCTCTCTTTCATTCATTCTCTCTTTTTCTTTCTTTTTATTCTTTCCACAGATTCTAATTAGTATTTGAGTTTGATAAGGCAATGGTCAGAAAGGCATACACAAAACACTCTTCTCAATACACTCATACACTCTTTCTCAAATACTTCTTTTCTCTATTTTATATGAAAACTTATGGACTACATTAACTGTTCCTTTTTATAAAATACAAATATGCACAAGAATTCATATTAGTTGGTTTATTTTATTTTATTAATTACACTTTATTCACTTTGTATCCCCCCATAAGCCCCTCCATCCTCCCCTCTCCATCCGACCCTCCCTCCCCCTTCTTCAAGCATGCCCCTCCCCAAGTCCACTGATAGAGGAGGTCCTTCTCTCCTTCCTTCTGAACTTATTCTATCAGATATCCTTAGGAGTGGCTGCATTGTCATCTTCTGTGGCCTGGTAAGGCTGCTCCCCACTCAGGGGGATGTGATCAAAGAGCAGGCCAATCAGATTATGTCAGAGGCAGTCCCTCTTCCCATTACTATGGAACCCACTTCGACACTAAACTGCCATGGGCTACATCTGTGCAGGGGTTCTAGGTTATCTCCATGCATGGTACTTGGTTGGAGTATGAGTCTCTGGGAAGACCCCTGTGTTCAAATTTTCTATTTCTGTTGCTCTCCTTGTGGGGTTCCCATCCTCTCCAGCTCTTACTATTTCCCACTTCTTATATAAGATTCCATGCACTCTGCCCAACAGTTGGCCATCAGGCTCAGCATCTGCTTTGATAGTCTGCAGGGCAGCGCCTTTCAGAGGCCCTCTGTGGCAGGTTCCTAGGTTGTTTCCTGTTTTCTTCTTCTGATGTCCATCCTCTTTGCCTTTTGAAATGGGGATTGAGCGTTTTGGTCAAGGTCTTCTCTCTTGATTAGTTTCTTTAGATGTACAAATTTTACTAGGTTTATCCTATGTTATATGTCTATATGAGTGAGTATATACCGTGTGTGTCTTTCTGCTTCTGGGACAGCTCACTCAGGATGATCCTTTCCAGGTCCCACCATTTACCTGCAAATTTCATGATTTCCTTATTTTTCATTGCAGAGTAATACTCCACTGTGTAGTCTTGCCACAATTTCTGCATCCATTCTTCAGTTGAGGGGCATCTGGGCTGTTTCCAGCTTCTGGCTATTACAAACAAAGCTGCTACAAACATGGTTGAGCAAATGTCCTTATTGTGTACTTGAGCCTCTTTTAGCTATATGCCTAGGAGTGGTATGGCTGGATCTTGAGGAAGCACTATTCCTAGTTGTCTGAGAAAGTGCCAGATTGATTTCCATAGTGGTTGTACAAGTTTACATTCCCACCAGCAGTGGAGGAGGGTTCCCCTTTCTCCACAACCTCTCCAGCATGTGTTGTCACTTGAGTTTTTTATCTTGGCCATTCTGATTGGGTGTAAGGTGAAATCTCAGGGTCATTTTGATTTGTATTTCCCTAATGGTTAATGACCTTGTGCATTTCTTTAAGTGTTTCTCTGCCATTCGATATTCCTCTACAGAGAGTTCTCTGTTTAGCTCTGTTCCCCATTTTTTAATTGGATTACTTGGTTTGCTGCTTTTCAGCTTCTTTAGATCTTTATATATACTGGATGTTAGAGAAAGGGTTAGAGAAAGGGTTGGTGAAGTTTCTTTCCCAATCTGTAGGCAGTCGTTTTGTTTTGATGACAGTGTCCTTTGCTTTACAGAAGCTTTTCCGTTTCATGAGGTCCCATTTATTGGTTGTTGCCTGTGCTGTTGGTATTCTGTTCAGGAGGTTGTCTCCTGTACCAATGAGTTCTAGGGTCTTCCCCACTTTTTCTTCTAACCGATTCAATATGTCTGGTTTTATGTGAGGTCTTTGATCCACTTGGACTTTAGTTTTGTGTAGGGTGATAAGTATGGATCTATTTGCATTTTTCTACATGTAGACATCCAGTTTGACCAGCACAATTTGTTGAAGATGCTATCTTTTTTCCATTGTATGGTTTTGGCATCTTTGTCAAAGATCAGGTGTCCATAAGTATGTGGGTTTATTTCTGGGTCTTCTTTTTGTTTCCATTGATCCACCATTCTGTTTCTATGCCAGTACCATGCAGTTTTTAAAACTGTTGCTCTATAGTACAGCTTAAGATCAGGGATAGAGATACCTCCAGAAGATCTTTTATTGTAGAGGATTGTTTTAGCAATTCTGGGTTTCATGTTATTCCATATGAAGTTGAGAATTTTTCTTTCCAGGTCTGTAAAGAATTGTGTTGGTAATTTGATGGGAATTGCATTGAATCTGTAGATTGCTTTTGGTAAGATGGACATTTTTACTATGTTAATCCTGCCAAGCCATAATCATGGGAGATCTTTCCATCTTCTGATATCTTCTTCTAATTCTTTCTTCAGAGACTTGAAATATTTTTCATACAAGTCTTTGACTTGCTTGGTTAGGATTACACCAAGGTACTTTATGTCATTTATGGCTATTGTGAAGGGTGTTGTTTCCCTAATTTCTTTCTCAGCCCTTTTGTCTTTTGTATACAGGACGGCTACTAACTTTCTTGAGTTAATTTTGTATCCTGCCACTTTGCCGAAGGTGTTTATCAGCTGTAGGAGTTCCCTGGTAGAATTTTTGGGGTCACTCATGTTTACTACCATATCATCTGCAAATAGTGATAATTTGACTTCTTCCTTTCCAATTTGTATCCCCTTGATCTCCTTCAACTGTCTCATTGCTTTAGCAAGGACTTCCAGAACAATGTTGAAGAGATATGGAGAGAGTGGGCAGCCTTGTCTTGTCCCTGATTTCAGTGGGATTGCTTTAAGTTTCTCTCCATTCAGTTTGATGTTGGCTATAGGCTTGCTGTATATCGCCTTTACTATGTTTAGATATGTGCCTTGTATCCCTGATCTCTTCAAGACTTTAAACATGAATGGATGTTGGATTTTGTCAAATGCTTTTTCAGCATCTAGGGAGATTATCATGTGGTTTATTTTCTTTCAATTTGTTAATATGGTGGACCACATTGATGGATTTCCATATATTGAACCACCCCTACATACCTGGGATGAAGCCTACTTGGTTATAGTGGATGATATCTTTCATGTGTTCTTGTATTCGGTTTGCAAGTATTTTGTTGAGTATTTTTGCATCAATATTCATAAGGGAGATTGGCCTGAAATTCTCTTTCTTTGTTGGGTCTTTGTGAGGTGTTGGTACCAAGGTGACTGTGGCTTCATAGAATGAGTTTGGTAATGTTCCTTCTGTTTCTATTTTGTGGAATAGTTTGAAGAGAATTGGAGTTAGCTTTTCTTTGAAGGTCTGGTAGAATTCTGCACTAAAAACATCTGGTCCTGGGCTTTTTTTGGATGGGAGACTTCAGATGACCATTTCTATTTCTTTGGGGGATATAGGACTATTTAATTTATTTACCTGGTTCTGATTCAGTTTTGTAAGTCGAATCTATCTAGAAAAGTGTCCATTTCATTTAGATTTTCAAATTTTGTGGCATACAGACTTTTGAAGTAAGTCTTAATGATTGTTTGGATTTCCTCAGTGTCTGTGGTTATGTCCCCCTTTTCATTTCTGATTTTGTTGATTTGGATGGTGTCTCTCTGCCTTTTAGTTAGCTTGGCTAAGGGTTTTTCTATCTTGTTGATTTTCTCAAAGAACCAGCTCTTGGTTTCATTGATTCTTTGAATTGTTTTATTTGTTTCTAATTGATTGATTTAAGCCCTGAGTTTAATTATTTCCAGCAGTCTACTCCTTTTTGGTGTGTCTGCGTCTTCTTTTTCTAGGGCTTTTAGGTGAGCCATTAAATTGCTTGAATGAGCTGTCTCGAATTTCTTCTTGAAGGCACTTAGTGCTATGAACTTTTCTCTTAGCACTGCTTTCATTGTGTCCCACAAGTTTCGGTATATTGTGTCTTCATTTTCATTGAGTTCTAGGAAGACTTTAATTTCTTTCTTTATTTCTTCCCTGACCCAGCTGTCATTTTGTAGCAAGTTGTTCAGTTTCCATGTCTGTGTAGGCTTTTTGCTATTTCTGTTGTTATTGAGGTCCAGCTTTATTCCATGGTGATCAGACAGGATACATGGGATTATTTCAATCTTCTTGTATCTGTTGAGGCTTGCTTTGTGACCAACTATATGGTCTATTTTAGAGAAGGTTCTATGAGGTGCTGAGAAGAAGGTAAATTCTTGTGTGTTTGGGTGTAAGGTTCTGTAAATGTCTATTAGGTCCATTTGATTTATGACCTCTGTTAGAGACACTGTTTCTTTCTTTAATTTCTGTTTTGTTGACCTGTCTTTTGTTGAGAGTGGGGTGTTGAAGTCTCCCAATATTAATGTGTGGGGATCTATGTGTGGTTCAAGTTTTAACAATGTTTCGTTTACAAATGTGGGTGCCCTTGTATTTGGGGCATAGATGTTCAGGACTGTGATGTCTTCCTGGTGGAATTTTTCCTTGATGAGTATGAAGTGTCCTTCCCCATCTTTTTTTATTAATTTTGGTTGAAAGTCTATTTTATCTGATATTAGAATGGCTACTCCTGCTTTCTTCTTGGGTCCATTTGCTTGGAAAGCCGTCTTCCAAACCTTTACCCTCAGGTAATATCTATCTTTGTGACCTAGGTGTGTTTCTTGTATGCAACAGATTGCTGTGTTTTGTTTACCCATCCATTCTGTTAGTCTGTATCTTTTTATTAGAGAATTGAGTCCATTGATGTTGTGAGAGATTAATGACCAGTGGCTGTTAGATCCTTTGATTTTGATGTTGGCTGTGGTCATAAGGTTGTATGCTTGGTTGATTTTTGTTTTACTGTAGTGAGGTTAAGTATTTCCCGTATTTTCTTGAAAGTAACTAGTTTTCTTGGGTTATATTTTCCCTTCTAGTGTCTTCTGTAACGCTGGATTTCTGTGTAGGTGTTGTTGAAATTTGTTTTTGTCATTGAATATCTTGTTTTTTTCTGTCTATGAGGACTGAGAGTTTTGCTGGGTATAGTAGTCTGGGCTGACATCTGTGTTCTCTTAGGGTCCGCATGATATCCGTCCAGGCCCTTCTGGCTTTCATAGTCTCTGTTGAAAAGCCAGGTGTGATTCTAATGGGTTTGCCATCATATGTTACTTGGCCTTTTCCCTTGCAGCTTTTAGTATTTTTTCTTTGTTCTGTATACTTACTGTTTTCCTTATTATGTGGCAGGAGGATTTTCTTTTCTGGTCTAATTTATTGGGTGTTCTGTAGGCCTCTTGTATTCTTATTGGCCTCTCCTTTAAGTTGGGGAAATTTTCTTCAATGATTTTGTTGAAAATATTTTCTGGGCCTTGGAGCAGGGAATCTTCTTTTTCCTCTATTCCTATTATTGTTATGTTTTGTCTTTTTATGTTGTCTTGGATTTATTAAACAGTCTGTGTCAGGAATTTTTTAGATTTAACATTTTCTTTGACAGATACATCAATTTCTTCCATTGTATCTTCCACTCCTGAGATTCTTTCTTCCATCTCTTGTAATCTGTTTGTTATGCTTACCTCTGTAGTTCCTGTTTTCTTCCCTAAGTTCTTTCTCTCCACAATTTCCTCCATTTGTGTTTTCTTTAATTTTTTCAATTCTATCTTCAGATCTTGAGCCGTTTTGTTGATTTCCTTCACCTGTCTGACTGTATTTTCCTGTTTTTCTATCATTTCCTTCAGCTGTTTGTTTGAACAATCCTCTATTTCTTTTATTTCATTCAGTGATTTAAGCATTTCCTCTATAAAGCCACAAACTGTTTGGCTGCAACTTCCTATATTTCTTTACTGATGGCCATAATCTGTTTGTTTTTATCTTCCTGTATTTCTTTATGGATGGCCACAATCTGTTTGAGTTTATCTTCCTCTAGGTCTTTACTTATTTTATTTGTTTCCTCTATTATCCTCTTCATGAGCATAGATGTTAGGTCATCTTCTTGAATTTCAATTATGCTGGGGTGTCCAGGGCTACTTGCTCCTGGATAACTGGGTTCTGGAGATGCCATATTGCTCTGGCTTTTGTTGGCTGAGCTTTTTTGCTGGCCTCTATCCATTGGCTATCTTAGGTGTTTGGGGTTAGTTTCTGGTGGTTCCTGGAATGCTGTGGTGGAGAGAATCCCCTTGGCAGCAAGATGGTTTTTCCTGAAGGAAGCCATCTCAGCTTTTTGGGTATAGTCACTAGATGGCCAGTGTTTTTCAGGAGTTGTGGCTGCTCACCTCAGGCATAGAGACCTGAGTGGTAACTGTGGTCTTTGTTAGTTTACAGGGCTCTCCTCTCATCTGGAGAAGGCCTGAAGACAGCTGTCCTGCTTCTGGGTTTCTTGCTGTAAATTTAGTGATCTGCTGCTGTAACCTGTGTGTCCCATGGTTTGGTCAGTTTTGTTAGAGTAACTGCCTGCCCCTTGGAGCAGTATCTGGGGGTTGATTTTGGTGATTTCGGGCTTTTGTAAGTCTGAGGTTGGGATTCTGTGCCCCAGTACCCAAGCGGTAATCTGTGGTGGGTGGGTACCGCTCTCCTGGTAACAGCAGGCTATCTGGTACACAGCAGGTCACTGGGTTGGGCTGGTCTGCAGGACCTATTCCAGGGATACACTGGGTGGCCTAAGTCCGTCCCCTTTGCTTATTTCCCCATGGGGTTTTCTCCCTACAGGGACTCCCAGTCTCTGTTGCACTGGGGCACACAGCTCTGTCTGTGCCGGAAAGCTGGGCGCACAGCAATTGTCTGTGCTTGTGGCTGGAGCCCAGTTCAGTGATGGCGGCTCATACCCACTGGTCTGTGGGACTTTTTCCAGGGAAAGACTGGGTGACCCAAGGCCAGTCCCGTTTCCTTCCTTCCCTGTGGGGTTTTCTCTCGACTGGGACTCCCAGTCTCTGGTGTTTTTGTGCCCACCTTTCAGCCTGGGAAGGTGATCAGGACACGCAGGCGTGTGGCTCTGGTCCGGCGACCTGGGATCTCTTCTGGGTTCTGGCTGGGTTGTCTGAGAGTGGTCCCGGGTGATTCCCACGCCGTGGAGGTTTCCTTTCACCTGGGAAACACAATCGCTGTTGTTTTAGGGCCCAGAGTTCAGGTCTCTTGGTTGCTGTACAGGAAATGTTGTCCTGCTCTTCAGACACAGTGTACTTCTGGCGCCGCCATCTTGTCCCCCCTGTTTTTATTTTTTTATTTATTTCTTGATACAGTGTCTCCAGCTCAGGTTGGCACTGAACTTACTATGTAACTGAGCTTGAACTTCTGATCCTCTTGCCTCCGTCTCCCCAGTATGGAGGTCAAACAGTGTGTGTAACCACTATGCAGCAATGGGATCAAATCACGGCTTCACACAAGCTAACAAAGCAGTCTCTAACTGAGCTACCTCCCAGCCACAGCCCAGGCTTCAAAAACTGGGATTCTAAAACACAAGATTCTAAATTATTCAGAGTTCATCAATGTATGTCAGCTGGGATTTGTACATATAAGCTCTCTCAGAGTGTATGATCCAATATCAAACCTGGTAGCCAAATGAATGTCACAGGCTTAGCACATAGCATTAGTGGTAAGCCAACATGATCTAAAGCGGGGATGTGGTGGGGTGATCTTAACTGTATTTGTAAGTGTTTACATTTTGTTGTTGTTTATTTCCAAGTTCATAATTTCATTACAACCTTTGTTTCTTCTCTCCAAAACCTTCCATATATACCTCCCCAAAGCAAGAATTCTAATAATTTTTATCCACTTATGACAGCTGTGTAAGAAATTTTTATGGGACTCAGAGTATATAGCTATATAAAATAGAAGTATAAAGCATATACTGATTGGTAATGAATTATAAGTAAATATAAATAAATTTAAATTAAATCCGCATTTCAGTGGAAATAAATTATTTACATGAGACATGTGCTCACGTATTCTAGGCTTTCCTCAGAGTTCACATAGCTGAGGATGGGCTTGCCTCCACCTTCTAAGATCTACCCAACTTTATCTTCTTTTTCCTTTTCAAAAAAGGTTGGGGGGACAAAACAAACTCAAAAAGCACAAGAAAATAACAGAAACGAAAATCAAACAAGCAAAAGATCAATATAACAAAAATAAACAGAGCGGAACGAAGCAAAAAATGTCTCAACAATTCCCCGAGTTCCTTTTGTCTTGGTCGGCCACTCCTGGGCACCTGGCCTTCCCTGATGTGTGGCTGATATCTTAACCTTGAGGCAAGGTTGGAAGACCCTTCCCTGAGGACCTCCAACTGCCAGCCTCCATCCGTAAGGCACTCTGAAGGCTGTAGAGGGCAGACCCGGTCGCTCCATACATAGCCAAGCTCTGCTTACAGAGTCAAAAGCCTGAACTCAGGACTTGGAGTCCCACCAATCCCCACCCTGTAAAATTTTGTCCCCCAAGAAACCCTATATAAACCCTACCTTCTGCTAAGTTCTCTGCTGCTTCTTGCCCAAGCAGGGGTAGCCACCCTCCTGGGTGTTTTCCTCTCAATAAATCTCCTGTGTGAGGTTTGTTATTCTGTGTGGTTCCATGCTGTTCCCTGGCTCCCAACTGCTAGGCTACCTTTCCCTTCAGTACGGTTGTACCTGCAGTGGGAAAACCTTCCCCCTCAGAGCTGTAGCACCTACAGATACACCTAGTGAGGCAGAGAAAAATGATTTTTCCTTGGCTGGCACATCAATTGCTGAAAACTTCTTGGTTGGAGTGAGACCCCCCCCTCTCAGTGGTAGGACCCGATCTGGCTTCAACATTTGTTTTCGCTTTAAAGCCCTGTGGCTTGCGTGGTGATCTTTATCTTTTACATTTTTCCAGATGATTTTTACTTTATCTATGATTTTATCCTCACGGGTGGAATCTACTTACATTTCCGTGCACATAGAAGTAAATTTAAAACTAAGTCATCTGAGCACTGATTCCCGCTGAACGGAAATGTTCATTTCTGAGTCTCCTGTTTCCTTTAAGCAAGGAACCTCTGTTCCCAGAGAGGGTGATGGTAGGAGGAACATGCCCACTCTCTTCATTTTAATCCCTTTCCTCTCTGATTTTGAGAGGATGAATGATCTTTCTGATTGATCACATTGGGTAGGATAGTCAATCAGCTTTCACAGCTCAGTCCCTTTAAGATGCTCTGCCATTTTGTCAGAGTGTGCTCTTCCAGGGCAGAGACTTCTTCAGCTGACTGCTCCATTTTACCCAAATATTACAGAAAGCCACACTGGATTCTCAGTTTCTTGGTGGCAAACAACTTCAGCTTTAACTTCTGATCCCTAGGTCTGAAATGCCTAGAGGCTTCTGTGGGCCATAAGCTGATATGATGAGTTACAATGAAGCAAGTGGTAAAATTCAGAGATGCACCCAGATCTCAGGGCTTAGTGGTCCAGAGGCAGGAAGAGAGGGGTGAGAGGAGGGCCAGCAACAGTGAGGTGTTGTCACTTGCAGTCAAGCCTGGTGGCCTGAGTTCTAGGTCTGGGATCCACAAGGTGGAAGGAAAGAGTCAGACCTCACCATGCATGGTACAGCATGTGCACTCTCACTCCCCCACCACCAACAAAACTTTAAAAAGAGAGAGAAAGGAGGAGTGGGAAAGAGGCTCACTTAAATGTACACCCCTGAAGGCGCTGCATGCCATTGCTTGCATCAAGACCCTGAGCACAGAGCACAACAACAACAAAATTTCATCCAATTAAAAATCAGACACAGATGGAAGTGGGGCAAACAGAAAGCTGGGATCAAAGGCTACCTTTATTTATCATTAAAGGGACAGCCTGGTGCGGAGCTAGTGAACCTCAGGTGCACAGCAGGAAAATCTATAAAGTTTTTTTTAAGCCTAAGTCTCTCTTTATGTCTACTGTCCTTGCATCTTAGAAAAAAAAAATGCCAACATTTTCAGTTAAAAACTTGAGTCCAGCAGGGCTTTGCAATAGAAGGTTAACAACATTTTGTACTCATTAAAACAATGTTTATTAAAGTTCTCCCTGAGAGGGGAAACCTGTGTTTCAAATGTTAATTAATTCAACTTCTTATAACTCTTGGAGGGAAAAACTGCCTGTCTGTTGCCCCCACCAGAGACGTTTTCCTGCAGGAACCGCTGGAAAGAATTAACTTAGAATCATTAGTTCTTTCCGTCAGGCCACGGGACAATATCCACACTGTGTATTTTAAACAGCAGCTCCACAGGAGAGAGTATGAAGGTAAATACACTTTTTCCTGTGTCCTTCATTTGGTAAAGCTTATCAGATGACCCCTCCAAGACCTGGAGTGGAGTACTGGGGCATTTTTTTTTCCCCACGAAAACACAGAGTCTACAGTGCCAAAGGCTGTACGAAGTTACCTGACTGAGAAATCTGCAGCAGCTGCCCTCCCTCTCTCTGTGCGTGGTTTTGTTTCCTGTGGTTTTGGCTTGCCCACTGTGGTCAACTGTGACGTGGAACTATGAACTCAAAAATTCCAGAGGTAGGGCATCATTTTAAAAGTTTATTATTTTTCTTTTAACCCAGAAATTTAAGTTCCTCACTCTTCTGAGAGGCACGATACACTGTTTGTGGTCCCTCTCTAGCCTTGCCTGGGTGTGAATCATCTCTTTGTTTACCACCTCAGCTCCGTATTAGCTACTTTCATATCCATTATTTAGCAGCCATCCTTGTTCTCTGAGTGACTGTTTCAAAACTTGCATTCAAATAGCTCTTACAGGGCACGCTAACAACTCTCAACGACTGTGTCGATAACCTCAGCTCTTCATACAAGCATTGTGTTATCTAGTATTACAACAAAGCCAAGTGCCGTGGGATCTGCTTAAATCCAATATAACTCCAACACCAGGTCAATGTAGGTGACACAATTTTTTATAATCAAGCTGCTCCTGATCAATCAGGCAACAGAACAGACTTGGACGCTGAACTGGGACCCTGAAGGGACATTGTTCAGCACGTTTAAAGGAGGAAACCAAAAAGTGAGGGAGAGCGGGTGGGCTGTAGCATTGTCCAATCATATTTTGACAAAAAGGGGCTGAACAAGGGAGTTCCCATCAATCAGGACAGGAGTAGGTTCCCAGGCCTGGGGACATGAACTTAGTTTGATCCTGACAGCAAGATGGAAAAGTTGTCTTTGAGATATCTGTTCTCAGACAACTGTTTCCTTAGAAGTTGTCACTAAGATGGCCAGGCTCAGACAACTCTTTTTACAGCAGAAGCTTTCCAACTAGTGGGAGGTCTCCAGCTCCCTTAGAGCCTGGGACCTGGAAGTTAGTTTCTCCCTGTGACTAAATGAAGTCTGACAATTAGATGGGAGTACTAAAACGAAGTTGCTTTTGCTTGTTCCCCAACAGTAAGAATGGGAAGATGTAAATGGATCAGCATCTAAGAGCACTTGGACTCTTTTCAAGGACACAGACTGAGCTCCTTGTAAGCACATGCTACCTTGTAAGCATTTATAACTCCAGCTCTAGGGAGCCTGATAATGTCTTCTTATTCCTGCTGTGTACTGCATGCATGTGTTGTCCAGACACATATGTATTTAAAGTACTCGTGCACGTTATATAAAATAAATACATCTTAAAAATAAGAAATAACAGAACAAGAAAATATTTGAGAATCACATTCATATGACATTTATTAAAATACAATGTTATAATTGTTCTGATTTATCATTATGTACTGCTATCAATCTCTATTTATAACATACATATTAAACTTTATTATATAAGTATTAAAAGAGATGCTACATAATCCCCCATGACATGCTGAATGAACAGATAGAACCCCACACACAGAATAATCATTTCCCTATGCTGACAGATGTATACTATAGCTTAATTTAAAATTACCAACAAATAATAATAAAACAGGATACTCATAACAACATTCTGGAGTCAAAATTGTTCTGGAATTTTCCATTTTATATTTTTAGACCTTAGTTGACTGTGGGGAAAAAAACAAAAACAAAAACAAAAAAACGTCAGACAGCAAAATCTGAATTCAGAGAAAAATAAAGAAAGGAGGAATAGGAGGAAGGAAGAAGTGAAAGAAGGAAGGGAGGAAAGAAAAAAAAAACGAGGGAGAGAAAAATGTAGGGAGGCAGAAGGACACTGTTGTTCTCTCTTGAATAAGTACTATACCAAACACAAGCCAGACAGAAATTCTACGCGCAGGGATTAGGAGGAAGATGAAGTTGGGAGGTTTTTGTCAGAGACTGATGGGGTATTGGCACATGAGCATTGACATTCAAACAGCTGCGTTTAGTGTATCCATGATAGAATATCCAAGCTATTCATAGGTTTTACATGTCCATTTCATTCAGGGGTCTAAAATGTTGGGTGTTTTTGAGCCCAGCTTAAAAAATGCCATTATTGAGCTTTCTTCCCTTTCTTATTCCTCTTATCACCAACGCACTCTCCTTGCCTCACCCTAGCCCAAGCATCATGAATAATCCTAGTGGAGACTCTCTCTGGATTCTATGAGACAAAGATGCAGCTTTATTAACTCCCTAGACATGTAGCCATTCAGTAATTTTCCATTCCTTAACAGGAAGTGATATCTAACAGATGAATATCTTTTAGCCCACCTGAGTAAATAATTTATTTGAAAAACTACATTGTAGGTAAAGTTACTGCCACTCAAGTGTTCAGGCCCCTTAAGCCCATATAAAGGCTGTACACAGGCATGTGTGTGTAATTTCAGTGCTTATGGGTGGGGGAAGCAGAGATGGCTGATCCCTGAATCTCGTCAACCATCCATCCAAGTGAATTGATCAGCTCCATGTTCAGTGAAAGGGCCTGTCTAACAACTACAATAATATCGAGAGCAGCAGACAGAGAAACCTATCTCCAGCCTCTAAATATGTGCACATATGTGCTTCCATTCATACATGCACACACATGTATATACCACACTTATATGCACATGTACGCACTCATGTCTTTGTGGCTTGCTTCTGCAAAATGGTCTTTTAAAGTTTTTATTTACCGTTTTATTGATTCTTTGCGAATTTCACATCATGCACCCCAATCCCACTCATCTTCCTTTATCTTCCTACCATTGCAAACTACCTCCTAAAAGGAAAAATAATCTCACTGTGGAAGCTGTAGTGTGTGATAGTGCCCTGCAGTTTGCCCTTTTATACACACTTCTTTACTTGCAAATGTTCATTGCAGCGAGTCCTTGGTCTGGGGTGAAGCCTCTGGCTTCTGCTTCACTATCAATACTAGACGCTGGAACTCTTCTCAGATACAGATATCCCTTTGTCCTGTGCCATGAAGATTCTGCAGCTTTGGATCTGTAGGACCAACCTCTTCATTCTCACCAGCAGTTCATAGATGGGGTAGATTTGGGAAGGGCCAACTCAAAGCCCTGGATCTGGACCTGGGTGGTAGCTGAGCTGGTCAGTCAGCCAGCTCCTGTGCGCACACCACAAGGGTGAGCTCTCCAGTACTGCCCCACTAGCTTGCCCAATTTTGTGGCCAGCAAGGTGCTTTCCTGCGCTCATGCCCACCTGCTGCCTGGCACCAACCTCTCACAATCAGGGCCAGCATTATTGTGCTACCAGGGCTAGGTGCGGGGTCTGTGCTCCTTAGTGCTCTAGGTAGCAAGGGGTGCAGAACAGACCTGTCCTTGCCCAGGCCTCCACAGGACAGAGGAGAAGCAGAGCCAACTCTCCCAAGCTCACACTTTCAGGGCCACTTGCAACCCTCCCTTCTCCTACAACTAGGGCCCACTCTACTTACTTTCTGGGTGAGGTGTGGGATCCACTTTCCCAAGTATGCAACTGTCAAAGGGGTGGGGCCAGCTCTCCTGTTCTCATGCCTTCATGGCTAGCTCTCCCACTAAGCACAGCCCTCAGACATCAACAAGGCCCCAGGCAGTGCCCAGAGCAGGGATGGCCACTTGGCCTTTGGTGGTATCAGACCCCCAGTACTGCAAGGCCATGGGCCGAGACAGGAGCCTGGCAACATGGGCCAGGACCTAACCATTGCATTAGGTGGTTATGCTTGTCTGCAGTTCTGCCACTCTTCATTATGCCCACATCCTTCTGCTTCTCTTTCTCTTCCATTCCTCTACCACTGACTTGCTCACCTTAGGGGAACTCAGGGCCTCTGGGCCACTGGGGTCATTTCAGGAGTGTTATGTCCCACCCAGGCCTGTGTGGCACAGTACTTGGGGTCGTCTTAGGCTCACTTTGCCAGCCTGGGCTGCATTAGCCCAGCCAGGGGCCATCATTTAAAGTTTTTTACTCATGTCATAAAACTGGAACTCAGCTCTAGTTTTGTGATTGATGTTAAGAACTTGTTCTGTTATTATACAGGAATTCCTTGTACTAATGACTTCATAATTCAGTGTCTCAGTTACTTTTTACAATATCTCACCAAATTGCTGCGAGCTAAAAAATGTACATAGGGTCCAGATTTGATGAATGTAGGTGGACACAGGTTTAGTCACCTCTAAAATAGACTTGAGACATTTTGTTCTAAATCCTATTTGGGTTTGCTATTGAAAGTATTTTTTCCATTCCCCTACTACTGTACATTTTAGAAAGTTTACATGGAACTTAAAAACTATCTTTTCTGATTTCCAGACATCAATAAAATTCATGAATATCAAATTTAGCAAGAATTCAAAGAATAATGAGTTCAGATAAGGGCAGTCTGCTACAGAATCTTAGAAGAGGGCTCCAAGCTACACTGAAATAAATCAATATTGAACCAGGATTCAGCAATGCCCAAGCCATGGCTGCTCTAAGGGAAAGCATGGGCTCCGAGGTTGGCTAAGATCCAGGCTATCTAGGTCTCTCTCCAACTCCCAGGGCCCTTCCCATTCAGTTCTTCATGGGTTTATTTTCCTTTTTCCAGCTATCACTCCCCTGCTCTCAGGGAAGGATTTATCATAAACTCCACTCTGTTAGGGCAGAGAAAGAACTTTGTACTTGCTGCCAAGTCAGAGGACCTGAGTTCAGTTCCAAGGCTGCACATGCTTTAATGAAGGAGCTGCCTCCTGCTAGTTTTCCCATGATCTTCACACCTACAGCATGTCAGTGTCCACACACACAAACACACCCACACACATATACTCACATGTATCTGCACATGCCTGCACACATACACACACAAATACATACACATACGAAAACACAAACAGAATGGAATAAAGCAATCCAGCACACAAATATGATCCACCTTTAATAGCACGTGATATTGCTTTTATCACTTATTAAATCCTACAAGCCATTCATGCTATCCTTTGTCAGCAGTGGGTATTTTGTAGGTGATATATTCGCTGTTGGTGAGATTTGAGCCACAAACACACATCCTAACAAAATGAGGCCACATCTAAGCATGGTGGACTTCATGTGGCAGTGGGGCTGGGACAATGGCTGAGTGGGTACAGTATTTGTTGTACGAGCCTGGGTATGGTTGCCCAGTGCCCACATGGAAGGGCATGGCACACATTTGTAATCCAGTGCAGGGTGGTCAGAGACAGGAAGATCTCTGGAGGTCACTGGTCAGCCAGCCTAGATGAACTGGTGGGGTCCAGGTTGAGTAAGAGGCCTTGAGCCAAAACTATGGTAGAAAACATCAGCTACAGACACCCAATATTGACCTCTGGCCTTCAAATGAATACGCAAATATGTGTGGCAACGTATTTACACACATAAACTGTCCCAGTCACTGTTCTACTGCTGTGAAGATGCACCATGACCTCAGCAGCTCTTATTAAGCAACAACAACAACAAAAACACATTTAATCGGGGGCTTGCTTTCAGTTTCAGACTGCAGCTCATTATCATCATGGTGGGAATGGCGACATGACAGAGGTGATGCCGACAGTTACATCTTGATCCATAGGCAGACAGAGAGAGGGAGAGGCTGGGCCTGGTGTGGGCTTCTGAAACCTCAAATCTGACTCCTAGTGACACATCTACTCCAACAAAACCATATCTCCTAATCCTTCCTTGGCAGCTGGAGAGTAAGCATGCAAATGTACGAGCCGATGGAGACCAGTCCCAAACCACCATAAGCCACACACACACAAAGATACATTTTTACAATTTAATAATTTTCTGCTACTAAAGGGAATAATAAAAATCTAAATTCAGAATTAGTCTCTTTCCTATAAATACTTGTCAGTGTACTTTTGGAGTCACACACAATGAGCCACTTGTGGTTGGATTTGGTCCCTCCAGGTTTCTTCTCACAGCATCTTTCAGTGTTCTGTAGTCATTTACTAACAACAGATAATAAACCCACTTACTTTCTGTTCACCTTCAAATTCCTCCTCTCCTCTCCCTGCCCCTCCATTCCTCTGCTCCTCCAATCTTCGTCCTCTTTCTTCCAGTCCTCCTTTCTTCCCTTCTCCCTCTCACTCCTCCTCTTTTTCCTCCTAATTCCTGAATGACTATTAAATCTTTTAGCATCTTCCATAGGGCAAGTTTTCTTTCCCATTTTCAGTCAGTGTGTGACCACCATGAAGTAAAATACAATCAGCTTCCAGATCAAGTGTTGACCCTTTGGCCATGAATCAGCATCAGAAAACCATACTGACTTGGTTTTATTCTAGAAACATTGGTTCTAAAGAGAATTTCCACTCAGTTATAGGGAGATGTGAAGTGGGAGGATTTCAGAAGGATTTAAAGAAACATGACCACTGCTTATGCAGTCAGTTCTCAAATATGAAAACAGCTTGGGAGGAAAGGGTTTATACCATTTTACTGCTTGTAGTCTATCATTCAGGGAAGCAAGAATAGAAATTTAAGGCAGGAACCTGATATAGAGGCAGGCAACTGAGGAGTGCTGCTTACCGTCTTGCTCCCCATAGCTTGCTCAGCCAGCTTTCTTATCACACCCAGGACCAATTTTCCAGGGATGGAACCACTCACAATATAGGCTGGGTTGTCCCTATCAATCATCAATCAAGAAGATACCTACCAGACTTTTCCACTGAACAATTTGATAGGACTTTTTTTCACAAGTGAGTTTTCCTCTTCTCAGGCTCTAGCTTGAGTCAAGATGATGTTAAATCAGCCAACAGAGAAGCAAAAAGCCACCTGTATCTTGAAGATGGAATGAACAACTAGGGTAACCTTAGCTAGGTGGTCATGGTCACGTGGCGGTCAAAGAAGTGAGGATAGGAATGTGTGAGAGACACTAACACTGCTGATGTCATCTAAGTATGGGTGCCCAAGGCCTCAATGCTCTTGACTGAGCAACGGGTCCTCAGAGGCCTCAGGTCTGCTCAGAGCATGATGCAACTAGGTTTCCTCCTGTGACCTGAGAATGGAGGCTGTGGGATCCTTCAGCTTCGGAAGTGACACCCCTGTGGCCTAAGCGTCATTTCTTTTTGGATTGGGTGATTAGTTAGGTCTTTGATTCTGATCGTTTGAATAAAATGCTGTTAAGGGCTTTAGTAAAGTTCTTAGAAGTTTCTTCATTTGTTCTGTACTTTATTTTAGCAGGGTTGATCATTCATTCCCCACTGGCCATCATATAATTAAGCAGAAGCATTGTTTAATTTGGAAGTCATTTTGATTGTGTCATCGCTATAATGCACAATGCTTTCCAACTGCATTGAACGTAAGTTTATTCCCACTAAGTTATGTAATTAACAGGAACATTTGTGTATCTATGTGGGTACAATTAATAGCTATAGTACTCTTAATACTTAATGAAACTAGTGCTATTTTTTTCCAGAAAAAAATGAAGCGTTAATAAAAAATTTAGCTCAGCTGATCATCTGCTAGCATTTTCTGTTAGCTTGTAAGGACTGAATTTGCTACAACTGTTGACTTAATTTGGTACAGCTGATGTGACTGGGGATACCATTTTTTTTTTTTCCTTCACAGTCCATTTTTGGTGTCCAATATGCATCCACATTCTCCCAGATAGTATGGATATACCCTTCATGGAATTTACTGCCTCCATTAGAATGGAAATGTGCCGTTATCTTCTGCTATATTGTGTTTCAAATGAACAATTTTACTTGTTTTAAGTAGTTGATATAGAGTGCATTCCTATTAACTACTGCACACAGAATATCTTTACTGTGTCCCACACTTCTACTGCTTGTCTCAACAGATATTCAGATATCTCATTTGTACCACTAGTACATTTCAAGCAGTGATGTGACAACTGACAAAAGCATCTTTTCATGAATTTTCACCAGAGTCAAAATTGTGCACTAAAATTTTCCAGAGACACACAGCTGCATTTCCCTGAGTTAATGATTTAAAAAAAAATTTTATTGGGTGATTCAGCAATTATGTCACTGTTTCACAAGCATTATAAAATATATTTATACATTCTAATAATATAATGTATAACATTGTAAGTTTCCCTCCCCCACCCCAGCCCACCATGAGAGATCCTGCCAAGACCTTTGACTCCTATTCCTGGGAGTAAAACCCTCTCTTCTCTCACATCATCTGGTTTTCGAAGATTGTAGATTCATGTTCTTCATGTCCTCCAAGTTTCTCTGATGCACTCAGGAGAGAAAGCATGAATTACTATGCCATAGATGCTCCAGTGTTTGGGGAGGCCACCCAGTCCTTGACACGAGTCCCTTGGTTCCTTTAGCTCAATTTACCCATGTCTCCCTTTACACCCACCCTTATCAACCTTCTGAGATGTTGTTTTATTTCACTCTAATGTGTTTTGCCTTGAAACATGTTATCCTCTTTCTTTTAACTTCAGTCTCCTACATAATACCCCCCCCCCCATTTTAGTAACGAACCTAAACTGACCATGACAAAGCAGTAACATTTGGAATACTCACCATTTTACATTACTAACGTTCTTCTCAAATATGAACATCCTCAGTGGATGAATGATCTAAATCAATAAATGGGAAGTAAATTAAAGTGAGCCTCCACAGCAGAGTTTCACTGAGGTTCTTACATGTTCATTTGGAGCACTTCCTTTAGGTTTCATGAAAGCATCACTGTCAGGATCATCTAAAACCAAACACTCCATTTTATTTACTGTGTTCAGAGATGATACAGTGGATGACATTACTTACATTTAAAACAACCTTTTAGTTTTCTCTTGTACCCTCTGTGTTGTGATTGTTCATACTTGATAGGCTAAGCCTAAGTTCTGTTGTCTCCTGCTTGAGAATGTCCACCTTTGAAATTGTTTTGCTGACAAAGGGTTAAACAGGCACTTCTAATCTCCCATTGAGCTGGTTCTCCAGAATTCTCACATAACAACCCATTGCAACTTGGTTCTGACCTTGGGATATCTTTTTAACAAGTTTGGTGCTTACTAAATGGCTTCAGTCTTTAACTGATCTCAGGCAAGGCAGCAGTTTACTTTGTACCAAGGGATTTTACTCTTCTCACCTTCCCTCAGAAGCAAAGTTTAATCATTTCACCTGAATATGCAGCCACTTCATCCACAGAGCATTGCATTTCAGTGAAGCCAAGACTGACCATCTTGGTCCTCACAGTCCTTTGGAGACAAACTGGCTGAGATTGCCAGTGTACTCACATGCTGGGTTCCTGTTTTGTGGTAAGTTTCCCAGGTTTATTGTGGTTAAACCTGAATATAAAAATAATGTTAAAAGTAATGGAACTGGAGAGATGGCTCAGTAGTTAAGAGCATTTGCTGCCTTTCCAGAGACCCTGAGATTGGTTACCAGCCTCAAAATGGATAACTGACAGCTACCTATAACTCCACTTAGTGGCTTCTGATTATCTCTTCTGGATTCTGTGAGCATCTGTGCTTATGTGTCAAACATACATAGGTTACAGATTAGGAAAATACCCTACAGCTGGTTATCCTGGAGGCATTTTCTCAGCGGAGGTTGAGTTGATAAAAAACTATCCAGCACACTCCTTCTGACTGTTGTTTCTGGAAGTTTTCAGTGGTTATTGCTGATTGGTAAACTCACCTCCTTTCTGAAATGTCCTGGAATGGGAGTGTGGAGACGGACATTGGTCTACAGGTTAGAGTTTAAATAGTTAAGTGACGATGTTGTAAGCCAGAGGGACTTTTCACAACTACTACTACAGTCTTTGACTCTTCCTGTCTACAGAAACATACAACCAACTGCATATGACCTTTAAAGAAAAAAGTAAACTAAATTACATCTCTGCCTCTTTCTCTGTGAGTGCTTGCGTGCTTGTGTTCGTGCATTTATTTATTTATTTATTTATTTATTTATTTATTTATTTAGTGTGTGTGTGTGTGATGTCTGTGCAAGTCAGAGAACAACTGTTAGGGAGTTGGCTCTCTCCCTCCACCATGTAGGAGCTAAGGATTGAACTTGGGTTACCAGGCTTGGTGATAATCACCTATATCCACTGAGCCATCCTGTCTGCCCCCAAACTTCCTTCAAAACAAAGATCCTATTTTTCTTTTCTTTTCTTTTTTTTTTTTTGCCTGGAATTACCTATGTTGGCTGCTTTATGAAAATACTTTATAAGGGCATTGGCCAATTCTGCTTTTAAAGTCAACTATAAATAGCCAACAGATATTAGAGAGACTGTTATATATACCGCCCCTTAGGGAAAAATCACAGAAATTAGAAGGTAGAACCATTTCATTAGTGCTTTATTCCTGTGTCCTCTCCACTTTGTATATAGAAACAACATAAGTTGGACTAGAGGTCATCTCTTAATTAGTAGGTAGAGAGAGAGAGAGAGAGAGAGAGAGAGAGAGAGGGAGAGAGAGAGGGAGAGAGAGAGAAGAATAGAAGAATAACAATTCAGGGAGATATTTAAAAATAAAACAGGTAACAAAGTAGCAGTTAATCTCTTAATTGCAAATTTTTATTATTCCCTGCTTTCACAACAGAGCAAATTTGGGAGCATCCTCCCTGGCTAGCGAGCAATGACCAAATGACGCTCAGCAACTCTCTGCAATTCTACAGATAACGTAGGTTTGAAATCAGTTATCTGAAACTGCAGCCTACATAAAAATATTGTCTTGCAGAGGGGATTGGCTCTTTCAAAATAATGAATAAGGAGGTTGGATATTTGGCAGTTACTCTAGCCTTTCTATTCGGACAAGAGAATGCTATCTCCATTTCCTCCCTAGGAGTGCTAGGGAAAATCATGTTTCCTAGGCACAGAAGTCCTATAAACCAGCCCTGCTTTCAGATCATGTATGGTTTCTACCCAGCAATGTTCACCCCCATAAATTAGATGTTCTCTCCCCTCTTACTAAGCCAGACCCTTCAACAAGGCTGCTTATTTAGGAAAAGAGACTTTCTGTGATGAAAGTTCTGCTTAGCCATAAACATTAGCCCAACCCTGTAAGGCAAACAATGTAGAGGCTTGCTCAAGGGTCCTAACTATAGGATGTGCTGTGGTCACACTATAAGCATTATAGTTACTCATTTTGGAAGCAAAGCCTGTGATGCTACGCTTCCCAGCAGGACTCGGCTATAATGGGAAATACCTTGGCACTCCAGGCTCACGTTCTCCAAGCATTCGGTTGAGCTACCTTGGACAAAACCTTCAGTGAACTCTGAGTCCCACTGCAGCAATAGCTCGGAAATCTAGAATCAACCTTGTTTCCTAGATCTGCAGTATCGTATGCTATGCTGCTTAGAGTCCGTCTCTACCTCATTACCTCTTTATTTTCTCAAGCTCAATTCATTAAAATAACATGAAAAAAAGAATGGTTATCCCCTTCCACTCTCCCTATATTAAGCCCTTTGCCAGTATTCCATTGTATTCATCTATTTAGCCTCTACCTGGTCAACTAAGTTACTCAAGTTTTATTACATGTGTTTACATTTATATGGTTATATATATGTATATAAATAGTTTACATATATAAGGCAGAATCCACATATTAGGGAGAGCATGAAGATTTTTTTCTTTATGGGATTATATGATTCCACTTATACAAGTCAATTTTCTGCAACAGTTTTATTTCATTTTTTAGAGCTGAATTATATTCCATTTTATATATGTACTAGATTTTCATTATCTTCTTATCTGTGGATGGAAAACTAGCAAAGTTTTCAAGTTCAAGCAAAACTGGAAAAGTTATAAACAGAAGCAACACAAAGCATAAAGATTTCATTATCTCCTGTCTTCTCTGTGGCTGCTTGTTGCTCTCAAAGAACCTAAAGATCTCCAATAGCTCCTTGTCCTAAGACTTTCATGGGTTGGTAGTTAAAATGCTTGATCTAGTTTTTTTTTTTAAACTAAAATATAATGTTTATTTCATTCAAGGTATCAACAAAATAACAACCATTTTTTGAGAGTTTTTTTAAAGACTTTATTTTAAAATATATTATAATTTATTCCCTTTGTATCCCAGCTGTAGCCCCCTCCCTTGGCCTCTCCCTCATCCCCTCATAATGCCTCCCTCCCTCCTCTTCTCCTTCCATGCCCTTTCTCTAGTCCACTGATAAGAGAGGTCCTCCTCCCCTTCCATCTGACCCTAGTCTATCAGGTCTCACCAGGACTGTCTGCATTGAACTGCCTGGTAAGGCTGTTTGGGGGAGGTGATCAAGGAGCCAGCCACTGAGCTCATGTTAGAGACAGCCCCTGTTCTCCTTTCTAGGGTGCCCATTTGGAGACTGAGCTGCCATGGGCTACATCTGTGCAGGGGTTCTAGGTTAAACTCCATGAATGGTCCTTGGTTGGAATATCAGTCTCAGAAAAGACACCTGTGCCCAGATATTTTGGTTTTGTTGCTCTCCTTGTAGAGCTTCTGTTCCCTTGAGGTCTTTCTCTCTCCCCCTTCTTTCATAAGATTCCCTGCACTCTTGAGGAATGGATACAGAAATTTTGGTACATTTACACAATGGAATATACTCAGAAATTAAAAACAAGGAAACCACGAAATTTACAGGTGGATGGTGGGAACTAGAAAAGATCATCCTGAGTGAGTTATCCCAGAAACAGAAAGATATGCTCACTTATAAGTAGATATTAGACATACAATATAGGATAATCATACTAAGATCTGTACAACTAAAGAAACTAAAGAAGGAGGACCCTGGGTAAGATGTTCAGTCCTCATTTAGAAAGGCAAACAAAGTGAACAGACATTGGAAGAGGGAGAAAACAGGGGACAGGACAGGAGCCTATCACAGAGGGCCTCTGAAAGACTATACTCAGCAGGGTATTAAAACAGCTGCTAAGACTCATAGCCTGTTCTAGTTTTAATAATAAAGGCCATTAAACAGTATTTACAATTATCCCGTCCTTTATTATCCTCAGCCTGGGAAGCCTGCTTTGGTATGGATGACAAGGCTAGCTTCTCCTTACTATCATATCACTATTCCTTCCTACTTCCTCTTTTCTTTTCCTTCCATATAATGTCATTTGCATTTACACAAGACTTTCTGTAGCCTAAGTTACAGCAAGTTGAGATGAAGCCAGAAGAACAGCCACCAGGCAGGCTATGTCTAACTTGTATGGCGCAGAGAGCTTTTGATCAGGGTCTTCCAATTCCTGTCATGCACTCGCCTGGCAATGAAAAGCCTGCTATTCTGTCATCTGTTTCTGCCTTGAATTTGTCTGAGGAATCTGCTTGTCCTGAAGCTCACTGAATAGTTTTCTGACTTCCTCTCACCCTTCCCAATGACACTTGCTTCTTTAGATATATATGATAGACCTATAAATTAGCTTGCTGTCTCTCTGGCACAAAGGATCCATTTAACCCACCTGAAACCCAAGATAATATAGTATTCTAGCTAATAATAAGAAACCTGGATTTGAATTCCTCTCCCATTAGTTATATCTTATGATACTGAAATGTTTGCCTCTTTATGTCACTGTTTTTCTCCTTTCAGGGGTAATATGTAAATAACCACAGGGTCTGTTTCACAGCATTGATGTAAACAACAAATGATATAATTCAGGTAAAACTGTTAACACAGGCCCTAACAAATAATCGCCAGCTTAATTTTTTTCTGTCAATAAAAATCATCAAACTAATCAGGCTCCTCGTTTCCCAGTTGCAGACTGAGATCCCAAGTGTCACATCACATTGAGGGAGTTATTAGCCTTCAATTAGCTGCCAGTTTCAGACAGCTGGCAACAGCTGCTGGAGTGAAATGCAGGGAATAAATGCAGAGACAGGAAGCTGGGAACCATATGTCCTCCTCTCTACCTCCCTCGCAATTACTCACAGCTTTCTAATTTTGCCCGACCTGAAGAGAACACGTGGGGTGATTGTCTTGCCTCAAATCTTGCCTTCAAGTTCATTCAAAGAGAAACAAAATCCCAGAATCTTCAAGGAGAAGAACAGATGGGATTTCTTTATTTCTCCTTTAGTCCAAGCTTGTACCTATAGCTGCTCAATTGAAATAGTGCATTTGTTTTGTTAATCCATGATAGTCTCTGTTTCTATAGGCCTAGAAACAACACCACATCAAGACGTGCTTATTTAAAGATACAAATGAGCAGTTTATTTAATTTCTAAGTAGGATTCTGAAATTTAGCCTTGAGTGTAAAAATCCTTCATGATTTTACCTGGGCAATATTTCAGACTTTGTTTTGAATTAAGTTCATCTTCAGTTCTTGTGTAGTTCTGGAGCTATTGGGATATGGCTGGCTGCAGATGGCCAAGAGCTACCTTTAATGTCAACAATCACTTACTGTTTTGAACCTCTTAAAAAGTGGAAGCCTGTCTTCAAGTCAAAATTATGAAGACTATGAAGAATGTGCCAGCATCCGGAGTTTAAGTTAATCACGGAAGAGAAGCTGAGTAACTTGACGTTCAGAGGCTCTGCTTTGGGGACAACTATTGCCATGGCCCAATGGACAGGTGAGCTAGAATTTTAACTTCTTAGTATTAGAGCTTCTGAACCAAAGTGCCAAAATAGAGCATATAAGTTTATAGCCAAATATCTATACAGTAAATTCTCTGGCATTTAGTTTTCAGTGGATGGTGGTTACATTTTCATAGGTTTCATGTAAGGCAAAGAAGGAGGAAACAAAGAATAGAAGATACTGAATTAAATGAATAAATACTTCCTATTAGAAATTTACTTTCTATTCCGTCAGTTGACTATAGAATAAGTAAACAAATTTTAATTTAATATTCCATTAGTTACTTACACTGAGCATATGACACATTTTCATTATGAAATCCCAACACATCTAGGGACCTTATTATTACTTTCATACTTTCTGTCAGAGTGAACACTCACGTTTATGTGGAAACAGATGATCATTTTCTAACACTTTTAGGAAGTAGGAATCTATTTACTATAGGGAAAGTTCTGGAATTTCGGTTTCTTTAAAAACATAGAAACATTATGTTTTGTTTAATCTCAGATATGGGGATACGGGGCTGCTTTGGTCTGTCCAAAGCAGATGACTATGATATGCCTCTTGCTCTAGCAGAGGAATAGTTTTGCCAGCTACAGACAGTTTCTGTGACTGAGTGACATTTGGAATTCTGGAAAATTTTCAGAGGGTATGTAAATACTAAAGCCCTTTAGGCATATTTGCTGGTTGTTGGTCATTCGGGGGATTGGTTACAGTTTGTTAGCATTTGTACTCAAAGAAGAAATAAAAAATTAAAGGATCTCTCTCTCTTTCTCCCTTCTGTCCTTCTTTGTCTCCTATCTAGTGATACGGGGTGAAACTGCTGGGGGTACATACAGGGTGGGGAAAAAAACCCACAAACAACAAAGACCAGCTACAACTTACGCTGCATGAGCAACCATAAAAGTAGTCTATATGATGGATGGTTCATTCTACATCCAGTAACTGTAGTTCTGGATTGCTACTCTGTTCCAAAAATGGATCTGTGTGAGGGAGCCACGGAAAGATTTTCCTCAGGGGACATCTGCCTGTTATCAAACAAATGACAAAACTAGTTTGGGTTAGTCACTTTGTGCCACAGGAGTCATATCGTGGGCCACGGAGATGTCTCAGTGGGTAAGAGCATGTTTTGCATAAGCATGAAAACCTGGATCCTCAGCTCCTGTGAAATCTGGGCGTGTCTGTGGCTGCCTGCAATTCCAATTTGGTGGGAGAAGAGACAGGATGATATTAGGGCTTTTTGTCCAACCTGACTGAAGATCCCATCTTCAGTGAATAGTTTGTAGACTAATAGAGAAGGATCCCAATCCCTTTCTCTATCCTCTTCACAAGCAGACACACACACACACACACACAAATCTTAAAAAGGCAACTTTTAATGCTCATCTTATTCACGAGACTGATCCCTAAAATGTAAAAATCGATGTGCATTATTTTTCTATGCCTACCGTTATGTCAACAGAGAAATGTCTGTCTGTATACCCACACATACATATGTGTGTATATGTATATACATGGCAGATTAAAAATAAAACTTTTGAAATTTATTTCTACCTTCAGATTATTAAAAATACTGTCTTGATAGCTTGTTGGTTAGTTGTATATTTCTAAAGACCGATACATAAAATACATAGAAAGCTAATTCAACATCTTTATGGAAAACACATAAATAAAAGATAAAACATAAGATAAAAAATAAAACAGATATAACATGATCTCAATGAATAACACCTCATTAAAAAAATCTCTATGTTTATCAAAATTATGTTGGAAAGTTTTATGTGAGTGATAAACAAGTTTTATGTGAGTGATAAATACAAGCATTTGCAACAATTAGCATAGTCATGAAGAAGCACATGCATGGTGGGGCTGTTGTTCTTCAAGCTAAATTCTAGCCATGATATATCCATGACTTCTTTCAAAGCAGGAAGATGCCGGGCAAGTTATTTAACTTGCCTTGCCTGCGTTTTCACAATTAAAATAGGGATGGGGTAGTGCTGTTGATCTCCATTCACTCATTTTGAAGACTAGGAATCCCTTCTGCTAAAATGCTTCACTGTATGAGAGGCATACTGACAGCGCTGATTGGACTGGCTACGAGTCTTCTCAGCACCTACAATAGAACTGGATGTAGAAATGTTATAGAAGCACCAGAATTAGGAATAACAGCAGGAATAGAAGTGACCAGTATGTGCTGTAGGATACTGTGGAGATGAACAGAGTTCGAAAGCCTCTCTTTAAATTCTCTGTAGACATGCCAAAGGAAATGGGATAATGTTGCCTCATGTAAGGATTACATTGGATTTGCAGAAGTGCCTCAGGTATGATAGGCCACACGAATAAATTCTGGCAACTAATGATGAAAGAGAGCCCCTAAATAATTAAATGCTGATTTTCAATTAAGTGAGAGCAATTATGCAAAGGATGCTATCAGTCTTGCCATGATGGGCCCAGCAGAGAAATATTTCTTTCCTGAAAAACAATTTTTGTTTCCTTTACAGAAACAGGATGTGCCTGGATAGCCTCCAGAATGACAAATCATATTTTCTTATTACACTGGTATTGATCTCTGCCTTGAACACAAAGTTTTGTTTTGCTTGCATTATACCATTTCACTGAAACTCAAAATAGTATAAGAGTCATAAATATACTCCTAACATTTTGAAACCCAAATAATGAGATGATGATATTTCCATGTCCATATTTTCATGTCACAAAGACCTAGGCCAACTGCAGCAAGATAACATGACTTTTAATTTAATGGTGTATTCCAAGGAATTGAAATATATTAGATGCCAAATATAGCTTCAAAGGGAAAGCTTGTGTCATCGAATCTAAAGGTATTGGAGAAGAGATATGTTTTAAAAAGTCATTTCCTGTAAGATTTGATTCTCACTCAAAGGTAAAAAAAATTGTTTATTGTGATATTATAATTTGCTTAAATGTTTTCTTGAACCATCAGAAAATTAATTCCTCATATCAAGAATATTGTCCTAACCAATTTTGATTTTTTGATAACCTTACCAAAAATTGTATCTATACTCGCCAACTCTGAATCTGTAGAGTCATATTTTCCCCTCTGTGTTCTATTAGCTTTTGTTATCATCCTAAGCATAATATTATGAGGTTATGAGAGGGTGCTTTTAAATTTACATGCTGTAACACTCTCAAAGGTCAAGAGTCCGTAGGAATCTGGGATGGAGACACAGAGGTTTATTGGCAGAGCTATGGTGACCCCTGAGTGCATGAATAGGTAGGTCTCTGATTCTTATACCTGATCTTGGGACTCTTCTATTTCTGTTGCGTTCATGTCAATAAGATAGGTTTTAAAAATCTTACTATATTTTATTTTGTTTCATTTGGTTGTTATCTTTTAGAAGTCTGTTCTTTTCTAATGAGAGACAGAACTGGGAGGGATAGAGGAAGGGGAAAGTACAATCAAGATATAATGTATGAGAAAAGAATCTCTTTTCAATAGAAGGGGGAATTTTTTTCCTTATACTACTAAATAAAATATTGCTTGTTTCTAAGCACCCTAATAGTTACTCAATACTCAATAAAATAGGATGGAAAGAGTGCCAACTCATCAAAACAAGCTAGTTCAGGGTTATTTAATTACTGATGGGAGGCAAATAGATAGCAGCAAAGATACCAGCTGAGTGATTTCTAGCATTCCATTCATCCTAGGGCCTAGGTCCCAGAGAATCCCAATTACTACACAAAGAAACAAACCAGGAAGAAAATATAGAACTCAGATCTTGCAGTTGGAATTGTAATAATTAGGAAACAGAATGAGCTTAGACAATGGAATTATAGTTTTTTTTTTTTTTTTTTTTTTTTTTTTTTTTTTTTAAGCAGATCAGGACAGATAAGAAAGCCACCACAAACAGTAGCTGAGAAGCTCTTCCCTTGGAGATGCTTATGTCTGCCCTATTTGAGGTTAGTGCTCGTCACAAGAAATGATCAGGGCTACAACTGTGTCTGTCAGTTCAGTCTCAGTTCTTAGGATAGAGGACAAGGAAAAGGGGAGAGAGCAAGTTAATACAATTAATGTCTTAGACTTCCTAGTGCCTGGAAATTATGGACTTACTTCAGATGGCAGGAGAAACTTTCCGTCTTCCCTCCTTCTCTCCTTCTACTTTCTCCCTTTCTTCTTCCCCACCTCCCCACCTTTCTTTCCTTCCTTCCTTCCTTCCTTCCTTCCTTCCTTCCTTCCTTCCTTCCTTCCTTCCTTCCTTCCCTCCCTCCCTCCCTCCCTCCCTCCCTCCCTCCCTCCTTCCTTCCTTCCTTCCTTCCTCTCTCCCTTCATTCTTTACACCCCCATTTCAATGGTTAAAACACTTGATGCTCTTCCACAATACCTGAGTTCAGTTCCAGAACCCACGCACTATCTTTAATTTCAGTTCCTGGAGATCTTTCACCCTTTCCTGAACTCCTCTGGCACCAGGAACACACTGTCTCTTCATATAACCTAATTTCTTAAAGAACCCAGGACCACAAACCCAGGAGTGGCATCACCTACGATGGCTTGGCCTCCTCACATAGTCAGTAATTAAGAAAATGCCCCTTGAACTTTAGTTTTGTGCAGGGTGATAAGTGTGGATCTATTTGCATTTTTTTACATGTAGACATTCAGTTAGACCAGCACCATTTGTTGAAGATGCTGTCTTTTCTCCATTGTATTGTTTTGGTTTCTTTGTCAAAAATAAGGTGTCCATAAGTGTGTGGGTTTGTTTCTGGGTCTTCTATTTTATTCCATTGGTCCACCAGACTGTTTCTCTGCCAGTACCATTCAGTTTTTATTACTGGGGCTCTATTGTACAGTTTGAAATCAGGGATAGAGATATCTCCAGAAGATCCTTTATTGTACAGGGTTGTTTTAGCAATTCTGTTTTTTTTCATATGAAATTGAGAATTGTTCTTTCAAGTTCCCTAAAAAAATGTCCTACAGGCTCCACTAGAGCAGATCTTATGGAAGCAATTTCTCAACAGAGATTACTTCCTTCCAGATGCCTCTGGCTTGTGTCAAGATGACATAAAAACCAACCAGCACAAGCTACCCTTTGTCAACTTGACACACACATGCATCACTTATTAGGAAATAACCTTTCCTTTCTCACAGTCCTCAAGATAACACATTAATAACATAACAACATGAAACATTTTACAAACTTAATATGCCCAGAAGTCTGTCTTCATAAATTCAAACACTGTAAAACCTCAAAATCTCTTTAAATATTCAAAGCCTCTCAACTCTGGGTATCTGTAAGATCATAATAAGTTAAAACTTTTTTTATTCTATGTGGGATAGAACACGGCACGCTCATAATCTGGACAAAGCAAAGCAAAACTCTAATTGTAAATAACTTGGTGTTAAATGTCTCAGACTCACTCATGAACTTCTGGGCTCCTCCGAAGATCTGGGGTCCCTTCTGGGGTCCCTGCTGGGGGCCCTTCTCTCTGGCTCCACCCTCTGCAGCTTGTCTCCTAGGCTCAGGTCACCTCCACTCTATGGCTGTTGCTGTTCTTAGCAGTTACCCATCGTATTGGTATGTCTAAGATGCTGTGGTCTTCTGCTGCAACTAGGTTTCTTCCAGCAGCCTCTTCTGTGGTCATGGTGCCAGACTTCAGCTTCTCTGCATGATTCCTTCAATCCTGGGGCTTCAACTGCTGCTGAGACAGCTGCTTCACCAATGGTCTCTCCTGGCCTCTCACAGTACCTAGCTTCAGCTCCTGTCTGTGATCACTTCATGCCTTCAAGACCAGTACTACCTGAGTAATTCTTACAAATGACCAGCTTCTGGAGCCAGCTATCTCTAGAATATAACTTCTGTGTGTTGACCCTGGGGACACACTTCCAACAAGTTCAATCTCAGTGATGCTGTTCTCTTCTTAATCACTGCTAAATTTTCAGTTCCAGGTGACCTGCATTGAGTATCCTAGCAAAGTAAAGGTTTCACTTTAGTGATTTTGGTATCTTTTTAATCGAGGCCAATTCATCAGTCTCCCTGTCCATAACCAACATGACCAAACTATGGCCTGATAGAGTTTTTAGGTGAGTCTCAAAGTCTCCTATGGAATGTCACAAGCCAGGCCTCTGTCATCTGCATATCCCAACATTCTTATCTTTCAAGTGTTCACAAAACAGCTCACCACACTATACATGCAATGGATTTTCTGGCCCAAAGTTTCAAAGTCCTTTCATAATCTTTGTTAGTATTTAGGCAGCTTGTTCCTGGGTTGCCTAGTAACCTATGATGTCATCATGTGTCACCTGCCAGGTGTGTGGCAGATGCCATTCAACCACACAGGAGCCATAAATGGACCCCTACCTCTTACCCTCCTCTCTTGCTCTTTCCCTCTTTCCTTCTCTCTCTCCTTTCTCTGTCAGGGCACCTCCTTCCTTTCCCCACCATATCTCTCTCCCTCTTTCCTCCCCTCTCTCCATCTCCATCTAATATGTGTTGTGTGAATCATTTCTAAAACAATAGCAATCTTTGTCCCCAAAACACAATCAGGCCCGACTCAGCAATACCCCACTATAATGGTACCAATTTTTGTCTTAGGGTTTCTATTGCTGTGACAAAACAAACAAACATGGCCAAAAGCAAGTTGGGGAGGAAATGATTTATTTTTCTTAAATTTCCCTGTAACAGCCCATCATTAAAGGAGGCCAGGGCAGAAACCCAAGCAGGGCAGGAACCTGAAGGCAAAAACCGTGGAGAAGTTCTGCTTACTGGCTTGTTCCTCGTGTCTTGCTCAGTATGCTGGGTTTTGTTTTTGTTTTGTTTTGTTTTTGTTTTTGTTTGTTTGTTTGTTTTCTTTTCAAACTATGAAGTCTAACACCTTATTTCTATATTTTTGTTTCTTGTAATTTTACTTTGATTCATACGTGCATTTGAGCATAGGCAGCACGTGAGGCTGTGCATCATAGCTTAGTAGAAGCTGTGGTTTGTTATGACTCCACTGATTGAGGCTTTCCTGCATTCCTCCTGCTGATCTTTATGACAACCTCAGGAGGAATGACCCATGGTTAGTTTGTGGCACAGAGAAATTTCCATCTGCTAGGTCTATCGAGATAGTTTTTCCAAGCCCTAAACACGCTTTATCAGTTGGTATATCTGAATTCTCTTGTTGCTGTGTGGTTCATCACACATTCGTCATCTCATAGTTCTGGAAATACAAAGTGTGAAATAGATTTTGTTCTGCTGAAATCAAGATGTCTGGAGTAAGGGGGTTGGGGCAGGCTCCCAATGGCCCAAGGTGAGATTCTGTCTCTTGTCTTTTCTAGCTCTGGTGGCTGCAGGAATTCCTGTCTTGTGGATGTGTCTCTCTAATTTACTTCTCTAAAAGGCTTTACTTGTCTGTTGCATCTCCTTATCCTCCATGCTTAAGAAAGCAGCGCTTACTAGATCGGAGATCCAGTATTGTCCCAGGTAAACCTCTACTACTTGTTGCATCATTTGCCATGTGTGGCCTTTCATCTCATTGGTGTATCAATCCACTAGTTCATTCATAACTTAATGAACCACTGAGAAGTTGCAGAAATTGAGGTCTTGTTGGAGGTGGCAAATCACTGACTATGCGCTCTGGGAGGTAGAAGGATCCAGATATGTGAGGACCATTTCTACCTCTGCCACACAGTGAATCTTTTCTTCTGTTTTGAAATCTTGATTTACAGTTTAGACATGGAGAACATAACTCAAATAGAGAGGAATGGTTTTCTGGCTTAGTGAGAGCATTTTCTGAAATGGTGGGAACAGAATCCATGTCTAGCCAGCCCTTTGCACCTTCCCTGGGAGGCAACAGTTTTCAGGCTTAGGCCATTTTGCATTGAAATCTGATTTCATGTAACCTCAAAGTGAACATTTTTTTTTTCTTGCTGAAAAGCCATAGAGTAATTTGTTTTCCCTATTAGACTGGCTCAGCTTTGGCTTTTCTTGACCTCTTGACCACCAGTTGCTTTTTTGACCTTTTAATAGATCGCTACTCACTGATCGGGCTACTGAGCAATAATTTGGAGTTCTCGTGTACCCATAATGCCCTCAGATAGAATGCCATGTGCTACCTGTAAGCTGTGCAACCTCGGGCTTATTATCCAGATCCTTCAAGCCTTCCTATCTAAAAGGGGGACTTATTTTATCGTGGTGAGTGGTTAAAGAACTAACACATTTAACGTGTTCAGTGTGGAAGGACACTTTCATAAAGCCAGGTATTGCTTTATTGTTACCATTCTTTTTCCTTCGCCTGAGGCGGCTCAAATGCAAGTGGTAAAGATGGGCTGACCGCCTTTCTGATTATAAATCCCTCTAAAGGCCCACCCCTCCCATCCATCCAGACTCAGACTATAATGGGTGTCTGCTTCAGAGGCTGGGTTATGAGATGGGTGGTGTCTATTGGGTATGATAATAGAATTCTGATTGTGTATTAGAGGAAGAGGCATCATTTGGGTTTTCTGTAGAGTAAAAGGAATCTCAGATGCTCAGCTATCTGAGTATTTCTTGTTTCCTATAGCTAAAGTTAAATATTTTGTCAAGGAAACAGTTAGTGGTTAGTTAACTCATGCCACCTTCCTTTATAGAAAAAAAAGAGGAGTACAAAGCATCATTATTAAAATGCCCCAAATCAAAGTGCCCTTCTATTCTGCTTCCTTAGGAAAAGTATTCTAAAACAAAACCCTTCAAGGAAATGTGTCAGGAAAGACAGAATGGTGATCTTATTATACTTGTGTCCTGGTGCAACTACCAACTTCAGCTCTACACCAAGCAGTACTGCACAATGTGTTAACGTTCATCCTGATGGGAAATCCACAGGGATTCCCTTCAATGAACAGTAAAGGTGCACATTCAAAAATCCATATCAAATAGCCTCCTGGTGTTTCATCCCAGAAAAAAAAATGTCTGCAAGAAAAATTACTCTATTCAAGGTATTTGTCTCATGACACATAAATGACTTTTCTTTTAGTAAAGAACAAAAGTTAGCATCTGCCAACAGCTAATTTACTGCAGAAACTGTCAAAATGATTGTTTCTCATTTACAAAACACACTTAGAAAGAAAAGCTAAATTGTTTAATATCTATAACATTTTAAATGGATGGAAAGTTTATAGCTTTTTCTCTTCACCTAAGAAACATGGCTCTCCTTTGTTTTTACACACTTTAATCTTTTGAATTTTAATCAAGCTACACATACTTAAAGTGTACAGTTTGAGATGTTTGACAAATGCATACACCTCCAAAAACAGAAACACAAAATGGTGACAATATCACCACCCCATATCTCCTTGTAATCTTTCCTACCCCTACCGTGCCTTTCCAGGAAACCAGCCCCCAGCTTCCTATCCAAAAAAGGAGATTGCATTTTCCAAGAGTTTAAGTATATCAAGATCATGTGACATGTACTCTGTGTGTTTTGACTTCTATTCAATGCTTATCATATCTAACATGTATTTCCTCATTCTTACTGCTCAGTAGTATACTGTTGTATAGATAGGTATTGGCCATTCTTGGTTGCCAACTGGACTACACCTGAAATGAACTAAAAACCCAAGCAGCTGCGTACACCTGTGAGGGATGCTTTTTTCTTAATTAAATCATTTGAGAGAGAAGACCATTTTTTAAAAAATTTTTTATTTAACTTTTATTAATTACACTTTATTCATTTTGTACCCCCCATAAGCCCCTCCCTCTTCCCCTCCCGGACCCATCCTCCCTCCCCTTTCTGCATGCATGCCCCTCCCCAAGTCCACTGATAGGGGAGGTCCTCCTCTCCTTCTTTCTGATCTTAGTCTATCATTTCTCATCAGAAGTGGCTGCATTGTCATCTTCTGTGGCCTGGTAAGGCTGCTCCCCGCTCAGGGGAAGGTGATCAAAGAGCAGGCCAATCAGATTATGTCAGAGGCAGTCCCTCTTCCCATTACTATGTAACCCACTTGGACACCGAACTAACCTAGAACCCCTGCACGAGAAGACCACTTTTAAACCAGATCTTTTGTGGTGGTAAAGATATACCTTTAAATTGTGTCACACCTTCTGCTGGCAGCCTATTTGAAGGACTTGGAAGACGAAAGATTTCACTCTTTTCTTGCTTGTTCCCAATTTTGCTGGCAAATACGTTACTTCACTGGCATTAGAGCCTAATTCTTCAAGATTCCGGATTATACTGGAGTCCAGCTGAGTCTTATGGGCTGGACACTGGATTCCTGGATCTTCCATTGTTAGGATATATTTATATTTATTCATAAATTTTGTTCCTCTAGAGAACCCTGACTAGCACAAGTTAGACCACCATTTATGACCCATTCATCTGTTACTGAAAATCTGGTTTATTTCTTTTACTCTTTTGACGTAAAAAAATGAAGCTGTAATGAATATATGTATGTAAGACTTCATATATAGCCTCATGTTTTATTTTCTTTTAAGCAAGTATCTGAGGGCAAAAGGAGTGAGCCATATCATGGAAATATTTTCTTGGTTTCTTTTTTCTTTTTCTTTTGAAAGACTTTGAAATGTTTTCTAAGAGGTTATAAAATTTATCACCCCTCTAGCAGAGTGTTGCCTTTCTTTTCTAGCCTGACCATGGGTCTCTGTGACCTTGGGTTAAGCAACAGTTTCTTAGAGATAATAGTGGAAGTTCAGTCCATAGAATAATATACTAAGAAAATGTTGTTAATAAATCATGACATCTCTTCAAAACAAACAAAAAAGCAAAACAAACAAACAACAGCAACAAATTGAACTAGCTTGAGGAAAGAAAGTCACAATGTGAGAATGATCTTGTAGACCAAAAACATCTGAAAAAAATCTTTCAAAACTCAGTGTGGTGGTTTGAATAGGAATGACCCCATAGTCATATATTTGAATGTTTGCTCATTAGGGAGTGGTACTATTTGGCAGGGATTAGGAGCTGTGGCCATGTCGGAGTAGACCTTGTTGGAGGAAGTTTGTCAGTGGGTTTCAAAGTTTGTTACTTTGAGGTTTCAAAGGCCCAGCTTCTCTCGTTCTCTTTACATGCTGCCTGTAGATCTATATGAAGAGCTCTCAGCTCCTTCTCCAGCACCATGTCTTCCTGGTTGCTGCCATGCTTCCCACCATAATGATAATTGGCTATCCTTCTGAAACTCTAATCCAACCCCAATGGAATTCTTTCCTTTATAAGTGTTACCATGGTCATGGTGTCTCTTCACAGCAACAGAAACCCTAACTAAGGTGCTCATCAACAAAACAGATCAATACAAGTAGATACAAAGTAGGAAGAACAAAGAAGGTATTTGTGTGTACAAATTGCATAAATTGATACATAAGTATGTATACATACATACATTCATAAGTAGAAACTGAACAATTTAAGAGAAAAATGAGACATGACTGCTTGTCTGATAAAATGCTAAATTCAAGAGTGACCTGAATGGCTGGGAAGATGGCTTAGATGGTATAGTGCTTGAAGGGCAAGCATGAAGTCTTGCATGCAGGTTCCAAGCACCTACTCCCGGGAGCTCTCTAGCCAACCAGTGGGGGAACTCCAGGTGCAGTGAGAGACCCTGTCTGAAGACTCAGCTGGAGACTGAGGAAACCCTTTGGTTTGACACATGGTTTCTATTCCCATAGTCATGTGCATCTACACACAGATGCACACACATGCATCCACCATGGGAATGAGCCTTCACTATTAATTTTGACTTCTTCATTTTCGTCTAGCTATAAACTAAAGTGAAGATGTAGGACATATCACAAAGGTCTCTTGTACAACTCACCCTGCAATATCAATATTTTTAAAATTATGCTAATATATAAAGCCATTAAACTGAAATTCACACGGCTTGAAGTTTATTGAAATCTCAAGGCAAGTGTGTAATTAGTTCACTATAATATTACTATTTCTGCAGATTTGTGGGACCAGTTGAGTTACTGTCAAACTACAATATAAGGGTCTGCACTGCTATTATTCTCTAGCCATATCCCTTCCTTCTCATTCTCTAAATCTAAGACTTTCTGATTTCATCATAATTTATGATGTTGTTATTCTGCCATCTTTTCTGTGCCTTGAACAAAATTCCCGTTTATATCTTTCCAAACCCTGTCCTAGGAAATTTATTTTCTCTCAGATGCTTGAGATGCTAAAGATATAACAGAGTCAAGAAGATATTTTGCTAAAGATTTATTTTTAATCACTTTTTAATTGTGTGTGTCCACACACATTTGTGTGTGTATGCACACACGCACACACACATGCATATGGATGTAGGTGAATGGAGTTCAAAACAGTCTCAGATCTCCTGGAACTAGAGTTACAGGTAATACTTAGCTGCCCACTGTAGGAGTTGGGCACTGAGCCTGGGTCCTCTCCAAAAGCTCTTAACTACTGAGGTATGTCTTCAGCCCTCAGCGTGGGCATTTTTTGATCATCAAATCTGCATAGTTCTCTTGGTGTTCCTTTAATTCACTCAGGTGTGGGATGATGGTGTTTTTGCGCGCTGTGGAAACAGCTCTCCATCGCCTGGTTTTTGAAATCTGGGCCTTCGTAACTCCCAAACTGGAGCATTATGTTCTACAAAGTAGGTCATGGCATGTTGCCTAAAATGCACTTCACTTTGGAACACACTCTCCCCCACAGTTGCAGCTTGCATGCACATGTGTTTGTTCCATAAAAGTAAAAATATCGCTATGTGATATGCTTTGTACTTGGCTGGGAATCAACAAGATCTCAGCCTCAGCGGCAGCCCACATTCACACCCCTTTAGGTAAAACTTACATGTGGGGAACAGGGAGAGTGGAGGGATGAAGTCAAGGTTTATCTAGCTCAGCACGCCACCTACATGGATTAACTTTCAAAATCAATTTCTAATTTTTTCAAATGTAATTAAGTAAGAATGTAATGACAGTTTTCAAGATAACATAACTGTCCTTCAGGACTCACTGCTAGAGGTGGGTTTATCTCCATACCTCACTCCTTCAGTACGTTGAAAGATTAAAGAAACCTAAAGGGAGTTGAAGGGGTCTAGGCTTCCATAACATACCATACTCTGAAACTTACAAAGTATTTTGTAATTAATTGATAATTCATTCAATGGTTTCAGAAAGTAACATTCTCACACAGTCAATCTGTAAACAAGCAAATACCAATTTCCCCCATTTAATTATACAAGCAAAGCTTTGGGTGTTGTGCCAAATATCCAAGAGGAGTTATTTAAAGGGAAGACATCCATCTTTGGCTGATGGCTACCATTCCTGTTGAACTTGCCCCCTTGCTTTGAGCTATGGTGTGGAGAGAAAGAACATCATAGCAGCAGGAATGTAGAAGAGCAAAGGTACTCATCTCATAGAACCAGACATGTAAGTGGGAGCAGCAGAAAGAGGCAGAACACAACAGATCCTTTAATGGCATGACCCAGTGACCTCTTTACCAAGACTCCATCTGCAAGTTTCCACTATCTCCTAGGACCTCTAGCTGGAGTCCAACATTCAACATATGAGCCTATGGCAGGGGTTAATTAATATTTAGACTATAAGTAAGTAGAAGAGAGACAGAGACAGAAAGAGACACAGAGGCAGAAACACAGAGACGGAGGTTGGCTCCATGGTTGTGAACTCCTGGTTGGTGAATCTAGACTCTAGTGTGGGAACAGTTAACCAGAGCCAGGAAACATCTGAAGTTCTACCCTAAAACAGTCTTCTATATAGTCAAATGCTGTCTACAGTAAAACCAGGGAAGGGCTGATGTGTGGGCTCAAAAAGAAGGTTGCTAAAACAGAATTTCTCTTGCTTGAGGAGGTCCTACTAGTTCCATTCAGGTCTGCATTTAAATAGAGTCCACCTACATTATGAAGATCCACAAATTTAAATGTAAAAATATCTATAAACAGCTTTAGAGAACTCATTCAGAATGATGTTGGCCAAATGTTTGATTACTTTGACCGAGCCATGATGACAAATCAATGCATAATATAAGCTTAGCTGTCACACTGATCTTTTTATTTTCCTTAAAGGATAAGTTTTTTTAATTAAAATTTTATTTTTTATATTAATTACAGTTTATTCACTTTGTATCCCAGCTGTAGCCTCCTTCTCATTCCCTCTCAATCCCACCTTCATTCCCTCATCTCCTCCCATGCCCCTCTCCAAATCCACTGATAGGGGAGGTCCTCCTCCCATTTCATCTGACCCTACATTATCAGGTCTCATCAGGACTGGCTGCATTGTCCACCTCTGTGACCTGGCAAGGCTTTCCCCCCTCAGAGGGGGTGGTCAAAGAACCTGCCTTTGAGTTCATGTCAGAGATAGCACCTATTCCCCTTACTAGGATACTTGGATACTGAGCTGACATGGCCTATATCTGTACAGGGGTTCTAGGTTATCTCCATAAACAGTCCTTGGTTGGAGTGTCAGTCTCAGAACAGAGCCCTGTGCCCAGATTTTTTGGTTCTGTTTTTCTCCTTATAGAGCTCCTGAACTCTTCAGGTCTTACTATCTCCCCCTCCCCTTTTTTTTTCATAGGATTCCCTGCACTCTGCCCAAAGTTTGGTTAGGAGTCTCAGCCTCTGCTTTGATACACTGCTAGATAGAGTCTTTCAGAGGTGCTCTGTGGTGGGCTCATGTCCTGTTTCCTATTTTCTCCTTCTTCCAATGTCCTTCCCATTTGTCTTTCTGAGTGAGGATTGATCATCTTACCCAGGGACCTCCTTCTTGCCTAGTTTCTTTAGGTGTATAGATTTTAGTATGTTTATCCTATGTTATAGGTCAAGTATTCACTTATAAGTGAGTATACAGCAGATGTGTCTTTCTGCTTCTGGGATACCTTACTCAGGATGATCTTTTCTAGATCCCACCATTTGCCTGCAAATTTCATGATATCCTTGTTTTTAATTGCTAAGTAGTATTTTACTATGTAAATGTACCATAATTTCTGTATCCATTCCTCGGTTGAGGGACATCTGGGTTGTTTCCAGGTTCTGGCTATTACAAATAAAGCTGCTATGAACATGGTTGAACAAATGTCCTTGTAGTGTTCTTGAGCATATTTTGGGAATATGCTTAGGAGTGGTATAGCTGGATCTTGAGGAAGTGCTATTCCTAGCTGTTTGAGAAAGCACCAGACTGATTTCCAAAGTGGTTTATAAGTTTACATTCCCACCAGCAATGGAGGAGGGTTCCACTTTCTTCACATACTCTCCAGCATGTATTGTCACTTGAGTTTTTTTATCTTAGCCATGCTGATGGGTGTAAAATGAAATCTCAGGATCGTTTTGATTTGCATCTCCTTGATGACTAAGGACGTTGAACATTTCTTTAAGTGTTTCTCTGCCATTCTATATTTCTCTACAGAGAATTCTCTGTTTAGCTCTGTATCCCCATCCCTAATCTCAAGCTGTACTACAGAGCAATAGTAATAAAAACTGCATGGTATTGGCATACAAACAGAATGGTGGATCAATGGAACCAAATAGGAGACCCAGAAATAAATCCACACACCCATATTTGATTTTTCACAAAGAAGTCAAAACTCATACAATGGAAAAAGATAGCATCTTCAACAAATGGTGTTGGTCTACCTGGATGTCTACATGCAGAATAATGCAAATAGATCCATATTTATCACCCTGCACAAAACTAAAGTCTAAGTGGATCAAAGACCTCAACACAAAACCAGACACACTAAATTCATTAGAGGAAAAAGTGGGGAAGAGCCTTGAACTCATTGGCACAGGAGACAACTTCCTGAACAGAATACCAACAGCACAGGCTCTAAGATCAACAATCAATAAATGGGACCTCATGAAACTGAAAAGCTTCTGTCAAGCAAAGAACACTGTCATCAGAACAGAACAACAGCCTACAGACTAGGAAAGGACCTTCACCAACCCTGTATCTGACAGAGGGCTAATATCCAGAATATATAAAGAACTCAAGAAGTTAAAAAGCAACAAATCAAGTAATCCAATTAAAGAATGGGTAAGTTTTTTGAAATCACTGTGCTCAGAGAACATAGAGGACAGCCTAGCTTTCACATTTTTGTATGCTTTACCGGATTTACATTGTCCATTGACAGTTTACTATTTTTAACCAGTTTCTCTTTCTTTATCCTGGCAACTGCTTTGAGATTGCTAGACTACATCTTCATGGCTAGACGGGTGGATGTCATTTTAAATTCAGATCTATAAATAACAAGTGGACAATTAAAATGTCCTGATATTATACTTCCTAGGTTGTTTGCTCACAGTTGGTTTTCAGTCACAGACCTCTGCAACATCAAATGTGTGGGTTCTTCTTTCTTCACACCAATCAACTCAGTAACAACTATGTGTTCTATAATTCAATTAAATTTTGACACTATCTAGAGGGTGTTAAAGGAAGATTTTGCAGCTTACCAGTCCAGTCCACAGGATTTCCAGCATTAGAAATGCGGTTGAAAATCCAGGGCTTCGTGTGTGTGTGTGTGTGTGTGTGTGTGTGTGTGTGTTGTGGTGTGTATATGTGTGTGTTTGTGTGTGTGTGTTTGTATGCATGTTTGTGTGTATAGGCATGTGTGGTGTATGTTTGTGGTGTGTGTGTGTGTGTGTGTGTGTGCCAAAAGAAAATGTCAAGAACCTCCTGTCTACCCTACTCCCCAGTGCTGGGAATTAGATACTTGTGGTGTTATACCCACTTTTTTATGTGAGTGCTGTGAATCTGAACTCAGTTCCTAGGGCTATTGTGATAGGCACTATACTGAGCCATTTTCCCAGCTGATTTCTGTAGTGGATATGGACTAAGGATTAACCACCTCCTCAGAATTGATACTTTAACATGATAGCTCACAAAATTCAGAGAAATTTTGTTTTCACAATTATTGGCTTATTATAAAGGATGCAACTTGGATTTAGTCAAATGCAAGAGACATACAGAACAAGGAACTCAGGAAGAAGCATGGGGTTCCCATGCTCTGTTTAGTGAGCTATTCTCCAGGACTTGATGCATTCACCACAAGAGAAGACCCCTGAACCCAACTGTTAGGGGCCCTTTATAGTTTCCTAGAAAGTGCAAGACTGACCACATCACTAGGCATTGATTCATGAGTCTATCTAGTCCTTTTCCTCACTCTGAAGGTCAGGAATGGAGCTCAAAGATCTCACCCTCTCATTGACTGTCTATGTCTTTTCAGGACAATCCTCCTTCCCAAAATTAGCTAGGGGCCCTGGCTGGCTGTCACCCCTTTGACTCCAGAGAGTTCAAACTTTTTTAAAACTTGTGTCACATGACTTGTGACTAGGGATAGACATCATTGACAAAAGGGTTATCCCATATTATCTGCCACTCAAGGGATTGCAGGGGGTTTGGGACTCCTTACCTGAAAGTTAGGTCCTGAGATTTCACCACGGCCGAATTCTGCTGAATTCAGGGGTTATTTCAGTTATTTGCATGGGGTTTAGCTAAACTTCTTCCAAAGAAGACTGGGCTCATCAACTCTCAGTGTTGCAAACAGAATGGAATTAATTGCTGCTCTGATATATTCTTTTGAGAAAAGAGCCCTTAGAGATATTTCTCAGGCAATGCTTTAAAGTATGAGAATTTTGGTCATTTCCAAATATCCTCACTATTTGAACTATGACTTTCTGTCCCTCTATCTCAAAATCTGTATATTTATTTTGCTTTAATTTCAAGAATTTTTAATTTTTGAATATTTTTATTCATATTAACATTTACCAATATTTAGAGTTTTGCTTGGGGCAGTGTATGAGTCACCAGAAGCTTGTTAAACATATACATTCTCAGGCTCTACCTCTATATACTGAGCTGAAATTTATCCTTAATAGATTCCCAGGGGAGTCACAGGCACAGCGAGGCTTGAGAAAACCCTCTGTGAGACCTTGACACAGGTGGAGCATGAGATAATGACTCATGATGGCGAGAGCGTTTCTAAACTGTGTGGGGCAAGTACAAGACCCTGAGGGCCCAGGTTGATGAGGGAAAGTAGAGGCTCAAGTCTCCTCAGCTGACAATGTCCTTCCATGGTGGGGGGGGGAGGACGACAATTTTTCTACTCGTATTTGTCTTTGGAACACTGCTATAGTGCAGACACTGCTGGACATTTTCCCCTGCCCTCAGAACACTTCAGTCCTCCTACAGTCACTTAGAAGAAGGCTGACCTTCCCTAGCAAGCCCCCACCAACCCAATTATCTTTCCTCTGCCACAGGAGCTTGGGTTAGAGGGATAAATTTCTATACCTGAGTTTTACATGGGTGGTTGGGATCCAAAACCAGGTCCTCACAATGATGCAGCAAATGCTGTGCCCACAGAGCTCTCTCTCTCTCTCTCTCTCTCTCTCTCTTTTAATTCACATCTATGTTTTACTTTTATTTTTTTGATACAATTTTTATTTTTAATTTATTTTTTATTTATTACAACTTACTTCGTATCTCAGCTGTAGCCCCTCTCTCATCCCCTCCCTCATCTCTTCCCATGTCCATACTCTAGTCCACTTATAGGGGAGGTCCTCCTCACCTTCCCTCTGACCATAGCTTATCAGGTCTCAGCAGGATTGGCTGCATTGTCTTCCTCTATGGTCTGGTAAGGCTGCTCCCCATCCCCCCCACACCTCAGGGGGAGGTGATCAAAGAGCCAGCCACTGAGTTCCTGTCAGAGACAGTCCCTGTTCCTCTTACTAGGATACACCATCTGTGCAGGGGTTCTAGCTTATCTCCATGAAGTGTTCTTGGTTAGAGTATCAGTCTCAGAAAAGATATCTGGGCCCAGATATTTTGGTTCTGTTGCTCTCCTTGTGGAGTTCCTGTTCCCTCCAGGTCTTTCTATCTCCCCTGTCTTTCATAAGATTCCCTGCACTCTGCCCAAGGATGGGCTATGAGTCTCAGCATCTGCTTTAATACCCTGCTGGGTACAGTCTTTCAGAGGCTCTCTGTGGTAGGCTCTTGCCCTGTTTCCTGTTTTCTCCATCTTCTGATGTCTATCCCATATGTGGGTTTAAATAAGGATTGAGCATCTTACCCAGGGTCCTCCTTCTTGTTTAGCTTCTTTAGGTGTACAGATTTTAGTATGGTTATCTTATATTATATGTCTAATATCCACTTATAAGTGAATATATACCATGTGTGTCTTTCTGCTTTGGGGATACCTCACTCAGGATGATCTTTTCTAGTTCCCACTATTTGCCTGCAAATTTCATGATTTCCTTGTTTTTAATTGCTGAGTAGTATTCCATTGTGTAAACGTACCACAATTTCTGTATCCATTCCTCAGTTGAGAGACATCTGGGTTGTTTCCAGGTTGTGGCTATTACAAATAAAGCTGCTATGAACAATTGCCACTTAGCTCTCATTACATAACAACTGTTAAAAGTAATGAACACAGGACAGAATGCTGTGAGCTCCTTGGAGGCTTCCTTGAATGTGGGCATTGACCTGTTGATAATAATAATAAACTATAATAATTTCCACAATCTACCCATGTGTTTACTTCAATTTCTTTTCAGCCTTTAGTTCTTTAGTGGGTCACTTGGGCTAAATATCACATTTAATTAAAAGCCTTATTTTATTAAGATAAAATATTCCATAAGGAGAGATAGCTCCACTGATAAAATGTTTGCTCATAAGCATGAGGACCTGGGTAGCATCCTCAGAACTAATATTAAAATGTCAGTTATGGTGTTGTGTGCCTATACTTCCAGCAGTGACAGAGACAGGGCAACCCCTTGGACTCAGTCTAGCCTAACTGATGAGCTTTAGGCCAATGAGAGACCATATCTGAAATGAGGTGGACAGCATTCCTGGGGAAGGCACTAGAGGCTGTCCTCTGTCCTTCACAGGCATGTACACACATACACCCACACTCCAGCACCTGTACACACACACACACACACACATGTATAAAATAAAACTAATACTTTTTATTTCTTTCTTTTCATTTGTTTTTTCTTTTTTAAAAAAATATTTATTTTTTATTAATTATAGTTTATTCACTTTGTATCCCAGCTGTAGCCCCCTTCTTCATTTCCTTCCTATCCTGCCCTCCCTCTCTTTTCTCCTCCCATGCCCCTCTCCCAGTCCACTGATAGAGGAGGCCTTCCTTCCCTTCCATCTGCCTAACAGGTCTCATCAAGACTGGCTGCATTGTCTTTCTCTGTGGCTTGGTAAGGCTGTTATCCCCTCAGAGGGAGGTGATCAAAGAGCCAGCCACTGAGTTCATGTCAGAGACAGTCCCTGTTGCCATTATTAGGGAACCCACTTGGACACTGAGCTGTCATGGGCTATATGTGAGCAGGGGTTCTAGGTTATCTCCATGCATGGTCCTTGGTTGGGGTCCCAGAAAAGACCCCTGTGTCCAGATTTTTTGGTTCTGTTGCTTTCCTTGTGGAGCTCCTGTCCCCTCCAGGTCTTTCATCTTCTACTTTCGTAAGATTCCCTGCACTCTGCCCAAGGTTTGGCTCTGAGTCTCAGCATCTGCTTCGTGTTTTTTATTATATATATTCGTGTATATTATTAGTTGGACTTTTTCGGAGAGAGAAAACCATTAAATGTAGGAAGAGGTTGTATCATAAAGCAGCACAGTGTGAGCTGAGATTTCTAAAGACTGTACCCGGACTCATAAGAGAACCAGCAAAGTAGTTCAAGTACCCGAGAGGCATAGAGTAGAGGCTACATAAAAAGGTCTGAAGACGCGGGAACCAAAAAACATACCAAATGATGTGGCTATGGGGGTGGTTAGTAACATTACACTGGAAGTGATTTCTACAGAAACTTGTGACCATTTTCTTGATTTTTTTTCAAATTCATTAAATAATATAGACAAGAAATTGATTTGAGTTGTTCCTTATGCTTAGAAGTTGACCTTTCTTTTTATCACTGAAAAACTAATTTTGCCGGTTTGGGCAAAGAAATTATAAATGTGGAAGACTGCTAAGACTGGGCAATAGAAGAACAGGGAAGAAAAAAGAAGCAATTATTTTGGCTGGGATGACAGCAAGTGAGAGAATGTTGTGGAAAATTAAAGGTATTGGGCTGATAAGGTTTATTATTAGCCCTATAATTATGACAGCAGTATTATCTAACCTAACCGTTATCATAATCAACAAAAAACACAGACCCCTGGTAGATTTTATAATTGCCTTATATCACCGTGGGCTCGGCACACCTCAGCTATCTCGTATCCTCCATCCCCCATCCCATTCCACGTGCTTCAATAATTTCTAATCTGGCCTACCTCCCATACATAATTCCATAAATAGTTGCTTATTCTTCACCTTGATCTTTCCTTTCCATGCCATTCTCGGAGTCCTTTCTCCCTGCCCATGTGGTTCCTTTTTCCACCTAACCCATAGCAGCTTTCTCTTTCCTCCTCTCTTCCTATCTGTTTCCTTCTCAAGATCCTCTCTGTTCTACCATCCCTCGAACCTTAGCTCTGCCCCACCTCACCTTTGTCCTGCCCAGGTATCGGCTTTTCTTTGGTCAAACAGTAGTAATTTTTTAGGCAAGTTTTACATAAGGATATATGTGAGAATGTGCTTGTCCAGGCAAGGGTCAGGTTTGGGGGGCCAGTAATTAGCATTAAATACACAGCACCAGACAAACCACTGACACACACACACACACACACACACACACACACACACACACAGAGAGAGAGAGAGAGAGAGAGAGAGAGAGAGAGAGAGAGAGAGAGAGAGAGAGGAGAATGGATTGGGTTGTTTTGCGAGTGAATATTCAATAGCTGATAACTGATTGCCTACAGGGAAAGAGAAATAAGAAACATTTTTAATGGCTTTTTGAGACAGGGTTTCTCTGTGTAGCCTTGGCTGTCCTAGAATTCACTCTGCAGACCAGGCTGGCCTCTTAACTCACAGAGATATACCTGCCTCTGCCTCCTGAGTGCTGGGGTTAAAGGCATGAGCCATCACCACCTGGCAAGAAACATTCTGAAATTTAAAACAAGTATGGGTTATTCTATCATCTATAGAGGGTAGATATAAATGGATTATAAATTAGACATAAATATTATTTAATTAGAAAGAAATTAGGAATAAATATGAGAAATGCAATTTGTTGACTGGGCATGTGGATGGGTGTGTAACTTTTGGAGTGAGTGTAGAGATGGTACTTGGTGTATGTGAATGGCTGACCTCTTCCATGGGTGGAATTTCATCGGATTTCCAAGAACCAAGTCCAGTCAGCAGAAATCAGAGTCAGCAGGGGACTGAGCATAAGTGGACAAGGAAGCAGAAGAAACACTGAGAGAGAAAGTTGTCAAAAACACGAAGAGTCTAGAGCACAAAGGCCATTAAGACAGTAGACTCTGCTTCTGGGTGGACATGTCATAAGCTGAGACGAAAAGACTGGCCACTGAGTTTGGCACAGAAGATTATTAGTGCCCTGAGCAAAGAAATGCTGCTCTCAAGCAAAGGCGAAGGGCAGACCAATACAACAGTACTATTCATTGAGCAACTGAAACCATAATGTACTGGATATGGTGGCAAATGCCTGTAATCTTAGCACTTGGGCCACGGGGGCAGGAAAATCTGGATGTCAAGGTTCACTTCCATTACACAGGGAGCTTAAAGAGGGTCAGGCAAGCCAGGCTACACAAGACATTGTCTGAAACATTCAAATTAGTAACAGTAACAATAATAGCAAAAACCGAAACCTGTCAGGAGGTCACTGATGCTATAGGTATTATTCCATGTTCCACTTCTGGTGGCCAGGGAAAGCAATACAGTTGATTTGGAAAATAGCCCTACAGATGCTCAGACTCTAACCCCGAGAGCTAACCTAGCATCCGACACTACTTCTGCTAAAAAATAGATCAAAGAGAAACACAAACTCAAATTTTTGAACAAAAATTCATAGTTTCATTGCTCATAACAGCCAAAATCCATCATGAATGAATGAGTTATGTGTGGCAGATCCATATAGTGGAATATCTTACTCAGTTTCTAAATGTGGCGGTGGCCGTTTAGCATCTGCAGGGAATGGCACATGAATGCTTCACTGATGGGACTCTGCTGTGGCAAGGCCCTTAAAGACCCCTTCCTACTTGACCCTGTGACCCCTTCCTACTGTGGTGAATTTTGGTGGCCTTGGCCTCTATGCTTAATACCTTGATTGCCTGTCCTAAAAGCTCTCCTCGCTTTCACTATGCTGTTTATACTCATAGCAATATGGTTTCACTTTGTCGGTCACAGGCAAGGCTGGGCTCATGCAGGCTGAAAGCCCTGGGGGTGATTCTATGTTTCTCTCAACCCCCTTTCAGTGGGTAAACCTCCCTCCCCTCTCCTCGTCTATAGATGCTCCAGATGTGACCATTGATCCTAGGTATTTGGGGACACGTAATCATGTCCCCAGAGAAAGAGCTGCAGTCACAATGAGCAAGCCTGTGGCAGATTTGACAGACAGCGGGTCCTGCTTGCACATCTGATCAACAGAGATTAAAAAAATGGGGAAGCTATGTCTGATCAACAGAGACTTAGAAACTGGGAAAGTTATGTCTGATAAGCAGAGACTTAAGAAAATGGGGATGTTTGCCTGATCAATAGACTTAAAAAGTGGTTCTTAGAAAGACTATCAGAAATGATAGGTGCATATCAGGAAAGCTTGCTTGGTGCAATGGCCATGTCTCTGTTTACAATTTTAAAAGCACTCTGAGAGAGGGATGCCCACAAATGGTTTATACCCACAAATGGTTAACCTGTCTCTCACCTTATGTAACTATGTAACCACATTTGCTGCCAGCTGGGTATGTGCTCATATCCACAGGACTTGCCTGGCTAGACATTTATTTTTGGCTTGCTGAAATTGTGCTTTGTAGTGCAAAATATGATTTTGGGGTGATTGACCCAGCAGAAGGATAATTCGAGGAAGGGAAACTACTAGGAGCTTTTTGGAATGAGGGGGCTTATGTAGTCCTGACATTATGATTTCTTTAAGTAAAATAACCACTGATGTCACTGCTCAGGTGAGCAGGATTATGATTGTATACATAAAGATAGCTCAAGCTAAATGGGGCCTCTTGCTTAAAAATCAACAGGTGGTCAGTGTCTTCACTTTATGCTGACGTCCCTTCTCCATCTCAGGATCTGAACTCTTGCAGATGGAGCTCGTCTCTCACAACAACAGAATGATGCTATGCCATGTATGAACCCCTTACACGGAATGTATCTTATGGGGTAAAATGAATATATAATATATGGTCCTATTTATATGAAATGTCCAAGAGAGACATTTAGTGATTAAGAAGTAAGTTAATGTTCTGCTGAGGTGAAAGGAATAGGAGGAGAAGACATGGTAGAGAATAAGAGGTGACAGCCTAAGGGTATTCATTTTAGCTATGATATGCAATATTTGAATTCAGTTCACACCATTTAAACAGATGAATTGGGCGACCTATAAACTACCTCAATGAAGCTGTGAGAAAGTGAAGCAAAATTAGCTGTTGAATAAAGACTGTAAAGAACTCTATATACAGATAGCTATATTTCAGGTAGCTGGAAGAAAAGGAAGGGATGGGGATAGAAGCAGAGAGGGAGGGACTGGAAGGTGGGAGAAAGGAATGAAGGGAAAGAAAAGGAAGGAATGAATAGAGAAGAAGAGATGGAGGCAGGAAGTCAGCCAAGGCATTGCATGGGATTTAATACATTTAGCTTGGATGGGAATAAGCAGGGTAAAGGTGAGGCTGAAGATCCCAAAGTAAGATGACATTTTTCTCTTTGATGGTGTGTTTAAGGATGTTTGCTGTATTGCTAAAACAAGCCCTTTCTGATGAATAACGAAAATATTGGTTTGGAAAGAAAAGATTACCATTAATTTCACATTGGGGGAATGTACAATACATTGGAGTAATGAACCAAAAGAAAGAGTTTACAGCAGAACAGAGAAACCCTTGGATGACAGGCATGTGGTGAACTTGAATAAACTTGAACATATATTTTTCTTCTTGAAGTTTCCATGATGTTGATCCAATCACACGTAGTGGAAGCACCAATAATGTACTTTTAAACCAAGAAACAAGGGCACTTATCAAGAAACTTGACAGGAATTTTTTTTTAATGGACAAATATACATTGACTTACTCAATATCCACTTTGATAAACTATCATTAGAAGGAATGATTTACAAAACTGTCTTTAGTGCTGGTGAGTTCCAAACATCTGAGGTGTGCAAATGTTATTATTAATATAATTTTTGTACCACTTTGAGTTGGGAGTGGTAGTGCTACTTTGCGTGGTCTCCTTGAGTCAGCATGCACCCACAAGATGAAAAGGCCAAACCATAACCATGAGAAACCACATCATATCCCCACAGCCCTGATAAACATGCTTCCAGGAGGAATTATTTAGCCACAGTGTGGGAACGTAGGAGAACATTTTTCTCCTCTTAAATAGTGGCCTATCAGTAATATTTCCATGACTAAGTGATGATGAAGAAGGATAGAGAAACATTTTGGGAGGATTTTTCAAAGATAAACAAATAAAGATTCAACATGGACTAAGGCATTTGGGGGATCAGATTGTTTGGTTCTCTAAAACAGAACTACAGCTTATTCGCCTTTTGATAATCGCTAATTAACTGCAAAGTATGTAAAGAAAGTCTTTGGAATATTCAGGCAGCAGTGGAGCTAAAACTAAAATCAGCAATTGGAGAAGGAGGGGGTAACTGTTCCTTGGCACCAACTTTGTTCTTTATTCAGGCATGCCATTTAAAAGACTGCCAATTAGCACTAATGAAGAGTGGGTTCTGCCGTGCACACTTTTCTTCTTTCACCTCTTGATGAGTCTCCAGGACCAGGTCAACATACCGCGTGGGCTGATGGTTACTCTGGGATTATATTGGGGTGAGGGAACTATCTCATTTCTTAATTAGCACTAAATAAATGCTTAAGATAAAATTTAAGCAAGTAACCACACAGACAATGATTAGATTTAGACATAGCTTTGTCAAGGGTGTTTATGTTGTAAGTAGAGAAACGTGAAGCTCAAGTCTGTGGATGGTTTATTGAGAATCTGAGGGGAAGTCTTAAGCTTCTAATACTCTAATTCTTTGTATGTCTTATATTTATTATGAAAGAAATAGTGGATGCTCCAATCACATGCCCCATCACGGACTCCTAGGTAGCCAGCCTTTTAAACCCTCAACACAAGAACTGCATGCTTTCATGGCAGTATACGTCAGCTCTTATAAACATCACCACTCAACCTGGCTGTTCCACAACTGTGCCACATAAAGTTGTACCAGGTAAAGAAAATTAAATGGCTAAGAAAGACTATTCAAGGATATAGTGATGGGATAAGCTTGGGACTAAAGTCTCAGCTCAATTAAGCTGTTTCTGAACAAGATCCCAATAGGTCAACAATTAATAATTGAAATATTTTATAAAGCTAAAAATCTTCTGTACAGCAAAGGACAGAATCTTTCTAGCAATTAGACAAGCCTACAGAATGGGCAAAATATTTACCAATTACATACCTGAAAGAGGGCTAGTATAATAAAGATATAATTCAAAGATCCAGTTTATCAAAAACTGAATAAAGAGAGTTTAGAAACAGATAATAGAAGAGAAATGCTCAAAGAAATACACTGAATAATAATTTATATGGGTTTTGATAGTATCCTAATAATATAACCAATGGTATTTGATTTAAGTAAATTATATCACAACATTGAAAAAAATGAAAGAAGAGATACTAAAGTGACAGTATGTGTCTTTCATGATAAAATAAAAGACAATCCAAGAAAAAAAAAACACTCAAATTCTAATGAATTATCCAGCTGGAAATAAAAATATGTATAGTCTTGGATCTTGGCCAAGGGGAGAGAGTTTTACTTACGAGGCAAATTCTGGAGTTAATGGATAGCAGAGTGAGTTCAGTGAGTGTCATAATTTCAAATTGTTACAAGCAGAGACACTAAATGGTCTCAACACAATCGCAGGGTGCTGTGTGAATGTTCACCAAGTATCTCCATATCATACCTTATTCTTCATATAAATGTAACTTTATGCAATTCAGTTATATATAATGTAACAATTATGTGGAACAAAAAAGAAAAAAAGACTTGATCCCCAATCCTTCAGTGGAAGAAAGTACAATCCAGCCTATTGTTATTGATGAGTCCTGTGATGTGGGTCAGGGGCATCAAGCTTTTTAATTGTTTAGAAATAAAACATAACTATTCCATATTGTCTGGCTAATATCTACTTATGAGTGAGTATATATCATGTGTGTCTTTCTGCTTCTGGGTTGCCTCACTCAAGATGGTCTTTTCTAGTTCCCACCATTTGCCTGCAAATTTCATGATTTCCTTGTTTTTAATTGCTGAGTAGTATTCCATTGTGTAAATGTATCATAATTTCTGTATCCATTCCTCCGCTGAGGGACATCTGAATTGTTTCCAGATTCTAGCAATTATGAATAGAGCTGCTACAAACATAGCTGAGAAAATGTCCTTGTTGTATGGTTTAGCATCTTGTGGATATATGCCTAGAAGTGGTATAGCTGGATATTGAGGAAGCACTATTACTAATTGTCTGAGAAAGCACCAGACTGATTTCCAAAGTGGTTGTACAAGTTCACATTCCCATCAGCAATGGGGGAGGGTTCCCCTTTCTCCACATCCTCTCCAGCATGTGTTGTCACTTGAATTATTCATCTTAGCCATTCTGATGGGTGTAAGGTGAAACCTCAGGTTTGTTTTGATTTGCATTTCCCTGATGACTAAGGATGTTGAGCATTTAAGTGTTTTTCAGCCATTCAATATTCCTCTATTAAGAATTCTCTGTTTAGTTCTGTACCCCATTTTTTAATTGGATTACTTGGTGTGGATAAACATACTAAAATCTATACTCCTAAAGAAGCTAAACAACAAGGAAGACCCTAGGGAAGATGCTCAATCCTCATTCAGAAGGGCAAATGAGATAGATATCAGAAGCAGGTGAAGACAGGGAACAGGACAGGAGCCTACCACAAAGGGCCTCTGAAAGACTCTAGTGATTGAGGTATGGAAGCAGAGGCTGAGACTCATAGCCAAACTTTGGGCAGAGTGCAGGGAATCTTATGAAAGAAGGGTGAGATAGATAGACCTGGAGGGGACAGGAGCTCCAAAAGGAGACCAACAGAGCCATAAAAACTGAGCCCTAGAGGCCCTGAAGAGAATACTACCCCAACCAAGGACAATGCATAGAGAGGACCAAAAACCCAGGCTCAGATGTAGCCCATAGACTCAGTCTCCAAGTGGGGTCACTAGTAAGGGGAGCAGGAACTTTCTCTGGCATGAACTCAGTGGCTGGCTCTCTGTTCACCTCCCCCTGGGTGCAGCCTTGCCAGGCCACAGAGGAATACAATGCAACCAGTGCTGATGATACCTGATAGGCTAGGGTCAAATCGAAGGGGAGAAGAGCCTCTCCTATCAGTGGACTAGGGGAGAGGCATAGGGGGAGAAGAGGGGAGGGAGGGGAGAATTGGAAGGAGATGAGGGAGGGAGCCACAGCCAGGATACAAATTGAATAAGTTGTACTAATAAAAAAGTTTTACAAAACATAGTTATTTCTAATATGAGTTTACCAGCTGATGTATGTCAGAACAGAGATGTAAACCTTAGATAAAATTTTTCGCTGAATTAGTGTCCATGTCATTAGGATACAGTACAGGAATTTGCTGGCCAATAGCACTACATATTTTTTTTAATATAAAATGCCTTGTCTTGGTTGACTTAGGTATTTTCAGAAATTAAAAAAAAAAAGAACATAGTAGAGTATTTCAACCTTTATCTAAGAAAAGCTTTGTGAAGCATTCGTTTATTTTCCGAGACAGCATCATTTAAACTGTGTTAAACAGTAATGATGCAGGCATACGCACAATGCAGAATGCTGTAGGATCCATTTTGTTTTGTTATTAAGTCCTTTTAAGGAGCTTGTGAGCTGGCAACTTTGCAGATGATGTTGTCTATATAAACAACACACAGTGGGAATTGGTGGGAATTCTGGGTCTTAAACGTGTCGGCAGGGTAGAGAATACACAGGTTAAATGCGAATAGTTGAAGCGTTCTTTTAACAGAAGATTAGGATTTCTACTAGTTCTCAAATTTTGAAAAAAAATAAAGAGGGAAAAATATGGCAATGGTTAGTCTTTACTGTCAACCCGTATATGTTTGTGAGGGTTCCAGAGAGGGTTAACTGAAAAAAAAAGATTCAGCCTGAATGTGGTTGCAGCATCCCACAGACTACGGATTCAGACTAAATAAGAAAAAAATGTGGAAGATGGCAGCTGAGCCCCAGCATTCATTTGTCTCTGCTCTGAATGAGGGTGCTATGTGCCTAGTTGCCTTGTACTTCTTCAGCCACACCTTCTCAACCATGGTGGCTGTGCCCCAAACAGAGCCAACTTAAGGCCTTCCATCCTTAAGCAGTTCTTGTTAGGTACTTAGTCATAACAGTGAGGAAAGAAACTGATACACAGAGCAAGACCAAGTTCACTATTTTTGATAGCGAGTGTTTTCGGAAAGCAGGAAAATAAAGTGAAACATCCAATACAAATTTCTTGGTCTTTCCAAAAGTTGACACTGACATTAGAAATTTGAATTTGGTCTTAAGTTCTTCTTTCCAATTTCTCCATGTACACATATATTTACTTAAATACATATTTTTATGTCATATTGGGAGAAACCTGGCAGGCAATTTATCAGTCTTCAGATAGACACCAACTCAGCCATTACTCTTAGAGAAATCATGGCCAATATTGCAGCCTATTAAAACCTGGCTGTTTTTTCCAACCCCAGACCAGAAGATAGCCTTAACTAGACAGCATTGCCTACAGGAAAGATTGTACTTGAAGGGCCACAGTGGTTTCTTGGTGACAGGAGGCAGTGTGTCCAGAACACAGAGAAAAGCAAGAAATCTCCCAAACTGTCATTAAGGTCAGAAAAAAAAATTACCTTAAACCACAAGGACTTCAGCTCCCTTCCTCAGTTCTATGGTAGCTGGTGATTGACACCAGGAAACTGAGCAGAGGAAGATTTTACTGACTATTTCCAACACAAGTTGTTAAACCTAGCACAGTGTATCCGGATGGCAAGGGAACTGATCCCACCAAGCCCCTGATAGAGTCATGCCAAGGTCTGAATGTTCCCGAGCCTGTGAGTGCCAACATGGCCATCTGCAGACCTGGGCTGGCAGCTGATTCACTTCTGTTTCCATAGCCATTTTGCACAAAGTACTTTTTAAAAAGTGAAGCGAACTAGCTGTGTACCTCCACATGTTCCTTTTTCTTTTGTATTTTCTAAATTTCCCCCAAATAATACCTTTTTAAAAGTGTTGACAACCCTTAGAAATCATAGAGGAAATAAAAGGTTTTTAATGATGAAAAACAATTATTCCTAGGCATTTTAAACTTCAGCATATATGTATTATAGATTAAATGTTTAATAAAATGTGTGCATTTACTTGATAAAAATATAGCTTACTTGAAAAGAAAGATATACCTTCGAGTCCAACAACAAAGGAGTTTAAAAGTCACACTCTAGCCTCAAAATATAAATAAACTCTGTCCTTGTTTGAGCAAGGGAACTCAAGTGTCCACGTTCCCAGAAGAACCAAAACATTGAACTTGAGCTGAGAAAAAAAGAATTAAAACTTACATATATTAGAAAAAGTATGGTTGATTTCAACAGGTTAATTTTTTTAAGCTGAGAAATTATTAAGTTCACCTTCTCCTTTTGAGACCTTGAAGTACACATTTCAATGTATCATTTTATGGAGTTGGCAGACAGATCCTTATAGATTATTTCAGGTTTTGAAATCTATGCAGACCCAGTGAATTTAGGAAGGAAAATGTGTTTGACTCAGAATAATTTATATGTAGGTTTTGATGTTTCCAATAGTACTTCCCAGTGTTTGTTTTTTTTTGTTTTTTTTTTGTTTTGTTTTTGTTTTTTTTTTAAATGGCAGTGTAAGTTTGTCTTATGTCTCTGGCATCTGTTCTGCTAGAGATGGTGATAGCAAATGTTATGTCAACAAAAATCAGAGTCCTTGATGTTGTAAGTTGTTGAATTCTGCTCATTGTGACTATATATTCCATGAACTCTCTAAAAAGAACCATAATAATTAGAAAATAACATAATCTTGAAAGAGTTAAATAGAAAGAATATCTCTCATTCAACCCCTGTGCCATTTAAGAAAGTCAGCTTCACTTTCAGCTCCTATGCCAATCTTTTATGTATTCTGTCTTTAGCTGTTTTTAATGCCAAGCTGATGTTTTTGGCTCTTGGTCTCCTTTGTGCAGGATCATTTTATACTAATAGTTTTCTGAGTTTCATTTTTTTAACACATAGACTTCAAGGTCAACAGAATGCAGCCAGTTAGTCGGAGCTCAAAAATAGACCTTTTAGAGTAATTTCTTCTATTTACCTAGGAGTCACTTAAAAAATACTATATTGATAAAAAGAATGTTATAAACTTCAAAAATTGAACATTTCTATCACACAGACCATTCTAATGGGATTTCAGAAAAATAAGTTGAAAGGCAAACACACATGTGTTTGTCTGCTTCTCTGCTCTGACTATATCCCTGGCTAATTTCTGCAAAGGCGGTAGGAAATGAATTAGAAGATACAGTAACTGAGTCAATGTTTAAGATGCTACGTAGATAAATACCTAATTCAAGTCTTCACGTACAGTCTTCCCATTACAGGGATTGTGAGTGAATTCATCTTTCCAGGATGAAATCCTAGATACATTGCCAGACTTCCGGTTTAAGTGATGCCATGTCTATTGAGAGTGGCTAGTTCACAGTGGGTCTGTGAAGTCTAGACAGGCTTTACAAAGGAGGTGATGGCCCTCTATTTTCTTTACAAGGTGGCTACCCCTCTCTCTCTCTTTCTCTCATGTGTTTAGGATGTTGATTATAGCTCATGTGATAGAGCCCTGACCTCAGTGCAATGGTGAGAACTGGAGTTCTTAGATTATTGGAGGTTGTGCTTCAAAGGGAGTCACTTTCTTGCTTTTGAATTCAAGGTATGTTACCTCCACCTGAATCTAGTGCAATCCCGTATCATGGGACTCTTGCCAGAGTTTATTCTGTTCTGCTTGAACTTGCAGCCTTAAAACTGTGAGTCACATTCTCCAATATTTACTATTTTTTTTGCAAAGATTTTACATCGACCTCTGTCACCTTCGGTACTGTGCTATTCCAACTCAGGATCATCAAAGCAGTTTTCTATATTATGTAGTTAAGGGGAAATACCATGCATGGGATAGGGCACTAGTTTTCAAATTCACTTTGCCAGCCAAGCTCTCTGTGCAGTTGGACTAATTTGATTACCACATTCTTTTCTTTTATTTTTTAATTATCATTTATTATAGTTTATTCAAATTGTAGCCCAATTGTGGCACCCTCTCTGCTCTCCTCCCAATCCAACCCTCCCTCCCTCCTTCTTCTCCCCCTATGCCCCTGCCCCTGATAGGAGAGTTTCTTCTCCTTTTCTATCTGACCCTAGCCATTCAGGTCTCATCAGGACTGGCTGCATTGTCTTCCTCTGTGGTCTAGCAAGGCTGCTCCCACCCCATGGGAAGGTGATCAGAGAGCCTGCCACTGAGTTCATGCCAGAGAAAGTACCTGTTCTCCTTATTAGGGACCCCACTTGGAGACTGAGTCTATGGGTTACATAAACACTGAGCACCTTGGTTTTAGGTCCTCCCTATGCATTGTCCTTGGTTGGGGTATCATTCTCTTCAGGGCTCCCAGGGTTCAGGTTTTTTTTTTTTTTTCTTTTTTCTTTTTTTTTTGGCTCTGTTGGTCTCCTTTTGGAGCTCCTGTCCCCTCCCCTCCAGGTGTTTTTATCTTCCCCTTCTTTCCCAAGATTCCCTGCACTCTGCGCAAAGTTTGGCTATGAGTCTCAGCCTCTGCTTCCATACCTGAATCAGTAGTCTTTCAGAGGCTGTCTGTAGTAGGCTCCTGTCCTGTTCCCTGTCTTCTCCTACTTCTGATGTCTATCTCATTTGCCCTTCTGAATAAGGATTGAGCATCTTCTCTAGGGTCTTCTTTGTTATTTATCTTCTTTAGGAGTATAGATTATTATAAAAAAAACTAATTATTACCACATTCTTAGCCCCAGTGTTTGTAAATGACATTTCAGCAGGAAATGTTGATGAATGCAATCTCAGTCAAAACACAACATTCAATATCTTCACTGACTAGCCCTAGCCAGCATGTTATGAAACCCAGGATTTGTGTACACTCCTGAATACAAGGTTTTACTTTATAACCGCACTCAAGCTTGACGCAATGTGAGCACACACACATGTATACTCTTGATCTTGTCTCTGAGTAGGACAGTACCATGTGTAATGTATAACATGCCCATGACCTTTACCAAAGGACTCTACTGCTGCCACAGGAAATTAAACCACACAGTGGAGATGCAGTTCTGAGTGCCTTGAAAAGAAAGCCTCCTGGAGACGTGGTGGACCCTTCCAACGTGGAGTCCAGATAGTCGAAATGAACGGCAGAGGCAGCGTGGGAAACAGGTCAGTCTGAAGATTAAAGTGATGCCGCATGACAGTAGGAGAGAAGAGGAAATCTGAGAGAAGCCTGCTCTGTGAGATTCTCTGAGGACATTTTGAACACACACCTGAATTTGGCACTACTCATATTTTGCATTCTTTGCACCGGGTGGTTCCAGAAAAGTAGATTAATGTTCTACGTAAAAATTTGCGTAGCTGTCTGGAACCGTGGCTGGCTACGGTGCCTGGCAACATGGGCTCTGTTCCCAGTGCAGCCAAGCAGTGATCCTGTGTCCCTGGGCACAATGGGATAACAACAATACTAATCCCACGGGGCAGCTGAGAGGATTAAATGACTTGGTCTGTATAAGCTTCTACGAGCGGTGCTTTGGATGCTTTCAGCATCCTTAGCCTTTGGGTATTATACAGTTACCCTAGCCTGAGTCACCAGTTTTCTGTGTCAGCTTATGGTTCCTCTGGCATAAGACTAGACCACTAAACTTCTTGGCTAACAAAATAATACATCCCTAATATATAAAATTCGGCGAATTTTGTCAACGGATGACCTTTCAAATGCCAGCAGAAAGCCTATTCACAGGGCAGCGTTTTGCATGAGGATGTGCTGTGCCTCCGCGGTGTCGCAGACAGCAGTGACAGATGGGACATTTATAGGCATTGCAAGTTAGGCTCCAGTGGAGTAGGATGTGTTTTTCACGATGGGAACTTTGTGTTGGGTAAAAATGGAAACCTGTTAGTTTGGAATGGATGGGACTACCAGTGCGCGACCGTGACCCTGACACTAGATAAATAAACTGGGCTTTGGCAACTGTGCTGTTGGCCCAGCTGTGTAGACTGTTGTTTCAGATGAACAGTTTTGAGGCAGATTTAAGATTCTAAAATTCACTAGTTTATAGCCATTTTCTTCTTTGGTAAACAAAACTTTTCTTATAAGAGGGAACAAATGGGAAGCGGGTGGGGTTAGGAAACCCCAAGGTTTGCTCCCAGTTGCCAGCTTCCTCTAGTGGGCCCACACCCTTTCCAACAGCACTACTAGCTGAAGACCCACAGGAGCTTTGGGAACACCTCACACTCAAATCACAATAAGAACAAAGTAAATTTAAAGTAACTTTAATTTCTGATATTTTATGGATTGTGACAACTTCTGAGGTGTCATGGACAAGTGTCTTCTCACTGCAGATAGGACAACAGCTGCAGCAGACACAATTCTACTCAAGTCTAGCTTGGCGATCAATGGGTATAACTGAAATTTACTGACAAGAGCATGGTTGACTTACACACAGTTGTACCACTGAAAAAAAATGTTTCTCCCTCCATTAGCAGCTGCTAATCGCCTATATATATATGGCTATGGCAATGCACTCTTTAGCTCCTTCCCTTCATCACCACAGAAGATTAGTGAGTCTACTCAGGCACAGTTCTCTTTCGGTTAATGGTGGCTAACGACAGCTTAACCAAACAATGGCCACACGTTCTCCACACGTGTGGAGAATGTTCTATTGTAGCTATAATTCCAAATTTCAAATTATGAGTGTATTAGTAATATGGAATGCAGAAATAAAATTACAAATAGCATGCAGCAGAGAGATGGAAGCAACAAATAGCTGTCAAACGCCATTCAATCAGGCACTTACAATAGCTAGCAGAGACAGAAGTGATCATAAAATCTGGAGCTCACTTGAGAAAAGGCAGAGTGCTGGATTGAGACCACTGCATAGATGAATTTCCCTTTCCCACCACAGACATTTTAGACCATAGACGAAGGAACAATAACCTTTGGTGGGAATGCTTTAACTTGTAGCCCTGCTTAAGGTTACAATGTTTCCAACACCCTTAGCTGTTTGATTCTAAGACAAGGGAGGGCCTCACTCTCACAGACAACTTTTAACAAATTTAAGTAGCACGTGGTAATTTTCCTATAAGAAGTACATCACACCAGGCCATGCTGGGAGAACAGCATTCCCCCGTAACACGGAACTGAACTAAATGTCTGTCAATAGAACATATATGAAGAGAAAAAGGTGTGTAAACAGAGCACCACTATATAGCCATCAAGATACGTGCCTTATATCTTAATAATGATTACCGTGCTGGCGAGAACGACATCCCCAAGATGACTCTTTAAGCAGACTTTTTCATTTTAATGTGTGTTTTGACTCACTTTTAAAATTCAAATATGTTTCCAAATGGAGTAAGTGTGTTCCCAGAGCCCAAGCTCTCCTGTGTGCAGGAAACTGAATGTATCGGCATCCATGACATCAAAGGCCGGGAATTGTTGTCTTCCACACACTTGTCAGTAAGATCAAAGTCCTTCTCTGACCTTTCCATTTTCCCCACTACTGTACCAAGGTATAGCTGTGAGAGTGTGGATGAGCCATTTGATTCTAAAACAGTATAATGTTTTCATAAGATCCAAGTAACCTTTATCTCAGAGGCTCCTTCTGAGAACTATCTAACACAAATTATGCAGAGGGACCACAAAGGTCATAAAAATAACAATAAATTTATGTCTTCACCTATGAAGAAGTATCTCCACACCTAGAAGTCTTGAGATTTAATGCTGTCTTGCAATTATTTTGCAGTTATTTTGAAGACTGAATTTATTATTATTTTTTTTACCAAACTCTTTAAGTTATTAGATAATACAAATGAAGAGTCCTGTATTTTATTTTAATAGATTGAGCTAAAAATAGTGCCAATTGTGTTGTAAATTCTCTAGCTTATTAAAACTGGCAGGTGACACATGAATATTCCAGCATATGTTTACACCAAAAATCAGAAACAGAAAGAAATTGGAGGGAGTTTCTTAGAGGAGGCTGTCCACCAACAGCAAATCAGAGATTTATTCTGTTTGTAGAAATAGGGCATAACTGGACACTAGCAGCTTGCTTTGAGCATTATTAAGTTCCTCAGTGTTTGCCCTGGTGAAGAGTCATGTGCTGAGCTTAGCTGGAAAGGAGCAGGTTAGAAGGAGCGGACGGAAAACACAGGATGTTGTGTTGATGGTAGAGACAGACTCTGGCTTACAAAGCAGCAAGGCTCTTCCCTTGGTAGCGTTCGCACACCTGAAGGGATCGGGGTGATGAAGAGAGAAATGGAAACTGAGGAAATGTGGAAACACAAGAGCCTGACAAAGTGTAAGTGCAAAGACTTCCCCAAGAAAACTGAGTTTAGAGTTCTAGTTCAGTGTCTGAAATGTGTTTCTCTGTAGAAGTCACATAGACACCCTCACACAGAGAGAGAGAGACAACGCCTATTGACAGAGACAACCCCTCTCTCACACAAAGACACAGCCCCACACAGAGACACTCCTGCATGCCCAGACATACACACCTAGACCTACCTCCTCACACAGAAAGAAACAAAGGTGTAAGCAGAGACACGCGTACAAACAGAGGCAAACACACAGTGGCTCCAAGCGCTTCCACGACCTCATAACTGATGACACCTTTCTTTGGAAAAGAGGACTTGCTTCACAAAAACACGCCATCTTTTTCTCCAGTGCCAGTGGAACAGCTGTCACCAAGTGGACGTTCTTATCATCCCCAGATTCTCCAAAGAAGACGGCAGAGATTCAGTGGTCTGGTTTTGTGTGGGGAGGTGGGGGGGGAGGGGAGTTGATCAAACCTGCCTGTTCTCCTATAGATGACAGAGTTACATAACATTGATTTTTCTCTGTAGAACCCACTGAAATTGTTTCTCTGTCATTGCATGAACTGTCAGGACACCTTACTGACTAGGGCAAGGGGCTTAAATAATTGCTGAGCCTTTTCCAGGCAAATACATGTATACTTGTCCCTGAGGTTGACGACTATGTTTGAATGCAAGGAAGTGAACGACTGGTCGTGGGACAGATGAATCTCTTGACATTCAGAAACAATCAAGGTGTGGAAAAATCCCTTGTAGGTGTGTGATCATCCACAAAGGGCAGCAGGCATAGCACCTAAGGAAGGCTGCGCAGAGCAAGGACAGATGACGGAAGGCAACGTCAACAAGCAGTGAAAAACAGTGCCCAAAATGGAGTTGCAAAATACGCCTGCTATTCCCAGGTGACATTGCTTTTGTTGCTCTTTGTTACCTGGGAGGAGACTTTACAGTATTTCCCTGCTTAATGGATTGCTTTCTTTTTTGCATGTTTTTCTTTATAGAATGTCTCACCTCTCTGTACTGCCCCACTGCTGTGGAAGAAGGAGGCAGTGATGAGGTTGATTATTAGCTCTACAAGATACGAATAGCCCAACAGACCAACCTCCCAAATCATATGTGGAGGGTTATCTAGATTTGGCTATCTTCTGTGCATGCTTATGGGGGCTTATCTACGTGAGGTTCAGCTGGGAAGGCCCAGCATACAGTGGGCAGCCCCATTCCCTATGCTGGGTCCTTGACTGCATGGAAAGGAGAAAGCTGGCCTAGTGCGAGTGTTCATTGCTCCCTTCTTCCTGACTAAATGTGAGGTGACTAGCCGTTTCAAGCGCCCGCCACCTTGCTGTAATGGACTGCTTCTTGAACGAAAGAAACCATTTCTCCATTGTTGCTTCTGTGAGCCTTTGGTTGCAGTCTCTAGAAAACTATATAATGCAGTAGACACGATCAGCAAGCATGTGGAGAGGCCTGTCTGGTGTGGCCGGGCTGCTAGAGCACATTCTGTCCCTGGCCATGTTGTTGGTGTGGATTCCACTCATGTCTGGCTGTAGCACCATTTTCAAATGATTTTCACACTAAGAAGAGAGCCATTAGCTTGTTCTAGACCTTTGAAATTACATTTGTTTTAATTTTCCATCTACAAAGTCATTAATTAAACCTTGGCCTTAGAAACTCGGGGCAAATACTTAATTTAAGAAAACAACCATTTAGTTTTCCTATGCCTGTATGTCCTCTCTCTGGTCTCGGGCTTTTTTTTTTTTTTTTTTTTTTTTTTTTTTATGCAAGCCCTGTACAGAAGCACATGGAGCTCATGGAGATTCAGCTTATTATATTTCATGCTGTTCCAGGCTCCTCTATAGCCACTTCTAAGAATAATAGACACAAATTCCATTTATTCCATGTGTTTCATATAAAAGTATTTTATGTAAGACTTTTGCTTTGGTAATGAGGAGGTCAGTGCAATGGGAAATAAACTCTGCCTGTCTCTTGGCACCTCATAGTTAAGTCAAGTTAATTAGAAAGGTCATTTTTTCTGCATTCTTTTTGGGGCTAGTGTTTAAACCTTTATGAAATAAGCAACTTTACCTCTGATAATCCGATGAGTTTAAGCAGAATGGACATTTGGGGGGCGGGGCTATGCATCTTTTCTTCAGTTCTCATTACCTGTGCAGAGGTAATGTATACCTGGTGCTGAGATTAATATAGTTGATCTTCTCATCCATGAGAGGCAGTTGTCTAATAAACTTCTCCTTAATTTTGAGACTACTTACTACCAAAATAAGGATATAAATCATTCTGAGAGGCTCCGATTGAGAAAGAAACGCAGCAGGGTCCTGAGAGCCAATGAAGCTCTTGCTGATTGTGAGAGCCAATGGACTCTTATCATATAGTGTGTTGTTACCTGCCGGACAACACAAATAAACAACCGCTGTTTTCAAACATGAGACCGGCAGTAAAAGAGCATCCCTGAGTGCCGCATCTCTGGCCACCAAACACATGTGCACTGGAAGGGAGCGTTCACTCAGACTGCTGTCCTCTGAGTTCATGGGTGGGAAGGTCCAGAGTGGTACCCACAAGTGTATAGCAGGCCACTTTTCTGGAGATGCTGATGGACCACTGTTTGAGAACCATTGCTCTTTGGGAGTTCAGTACATGCCATTGCCTTATAAGCTTCAATATCCTGGAGTGCTACATCGTATAAAAATAGTAAGTGAATTTGGTGGAAGAACACAGTGTAGCCAATTCCACCCTGCTCTGCACAGACCCAAAACAATGATATGCCAAGCACTCAAAAAATTCTTTTGGCCCTTCTCATCAAAAATAATAATTAAGGAAAAATATAGGTAAGTCAATTCAACAAATACATTGTCTTGGTTTCCTACTAGATTTAATGTTCTTGAGCATATAGATTTTAAGTTATTGGTGTAGTCTCTGAGTAGAGAAGTCTCCAGAAAAGAAACACCAAACGCTAATTATGGAAACTAGCTGTGTCCGCCTGCACTGAGAACTATAGCTAAAATGTGCCACCTCACCCTCTCTCCTCTTCTTCATTTACCTGCTTTCGCTAAGAGTTTCACCACAAAGTGAAACTTCAAAGAAATCAGTACTTACATATCATCTGCAAATGATATGGAATGATTATAAATTATTATGTTTTTCTTTGAATAATATTTCTTTATTCAGTTCTACACTGATAAACATACACGGTTATCAAGCATATAAAATGTGGCTACTGAAAACTGAGATGAATTCATTAACAAAATGTTGCTGAATTTCAGTACTTAGAAGGAACATACCACACACACACACACACACACACACACACACACACAAACATACTCACACATTTTAGATTATGACTTTTCTGCACACACGTTAAATAATAACATTTCAGTACATTAAAGTAAAACATAAAATTAATTGTCTAACCTTTTTTGTTGCTGTTTGACTAGGTCATTTGAAACTGTCTAGGGGCCTCATGTCCTATTTCTGTTCTGGAATAAATGTCACTTCATTTATCCCATCTAAGTCAAAGCTTTTCACACATTTTGCTACAAGCCAGAACCCCCTTTCAATATAACACTGATACTTCTGGGTTAAGGTCAGTCCTGACTCCAACCAAGCTGGTATGTGGTACATAACACACAGCCCTTCATCTTCAATGCACTTTCGTCTACCAAAGGGGGAAGGACTGGTATTTTTGGTTTGATTCATTACTTAGAAGCTTATGCGTTCAAGAATATAAGTTGTCTGAATAACCTTATGCTTGTTTTTTTCTCTCTATTTGTGACTCCTTAAGATGATATGATACCTAGGAAGACCATTTCAAATATTAATTAAGCCAATGAGTAAAGTTTACGATGATCAAAGTTCTTAGGACTCGAAGGGGAGACGGGAAATGCTGCCTATAGTACTGGAAGCTACAAAACAACTGAGCACTTTCTTATACTATATCTTTAATCATTTCTAGAATAAATTTCATAGGTAATAACTACATCTGTTGTAATGAGATATTTTTGTTTTTAATATTTTGGGGTTTTTTTATTTATTCATTTATGTAGCTGTGCATGTGCGTGCTTTTAGGGGTGCACCAGCCATACTACGTGCATAGATCATAGAGAGCAAATTTTTCTTGGGTTGGTTCACTTCGTGTAAATTTTACAGGGGTTGGCAGTGACCTTCAGAAGTGCTCTTACGTGCTGATCCCTTGCACCAGCCCCATTTTGATGATTTCACATAAACATCACCTTGTTTGATAAGCAAGGGTACAGACATCTTTCTTCCCCTCTAAAAAACTTGTTATAGTTTTCTTAGACACCATAGGAAATCAAATAAACACCCCAGAACCAGGAATGGATTACTTCTTTTTAAGTTGTTGATCAGCGGAGTCTGCAAACATTACAGGTAACTTCTCCTGCTCTTATTCTAGCCTACTCTCCAGAACTTGATGGCCAAGCCTTAAAGCTTAAGGTAGCACACATTTCAGTCATACATTATGGGGTAATCAACTTGTTTCTGAGCTGGATGCTTTAGCCCTACTGGTTTGCTTTTATGTTCTGGAAAAGCTCTGACCTCTACCAGAGGAGGAAAGTAACTATCAGTCTTAACCACTTATGGAGCTGGTGAGTTGTAATGACTGGTCTGGAAAGAAATACCTATTGGTACAATAATGGAATGAATGTTCTAGAAGTAACCAGCATGTTTTTATTTGGTTTTAAATAAACAAGACAGAACTACAACTTTAATAGGACTAAGAACCCATGGCTAGACAAGTCATTGGTCCTAATGGAGGACCTATTATTGTTATTTTACTAAATGGACAGAGTATTAAAATGACTCCTGAAGACATTGCTCTGCTTGGAGATAAGTACATTTCCATGCCCTCATCAGAGAAGCTTGTATTTGCAGAAGACAGTAATTAACAGAGAGACACATAATCGGTCATTGTGCAGCAAATAAAATATTTCAGATTGCTCAGACTTAATTGGGACATATTTATCATACACCCTTCTTCTAGACCAGGGGCCATCTCTGATCAGGAAGCAGAAAGGCTATAAGAGCCAGAGGCAGTGATTGACTACAGTGAAAACACTGTTTTCAGGATACAGTAGGGCAGTTGTTCATACAAACTCAAAATTGTTGTGACTGCAATGCATGAGACCTGTGCAAGGCAAACAGAACCCCAGCACGGATGGTGGGTGGTAAGGAAGGCCCTCCAGAGCTGAGTAGCTGTTAGCAGCTGATGGCTACTAGGAAAGAGAGGCATTTAATATACATATATAATTGTGTATATACATATATATATATATATATATATATAATTTCTTCAGGAATTTTCCCCCTGAGAGGGCACCCACCCATGCCCCAGGTCTTACATACCTGAACATATACAGAACTAAGTGAACTCAGTGACTGAGAGAGAGTAAAAGTGAAAGCATGAGAGAGAAGGAGAGAGAGAGAAAGAACATGGGAATTTGGAAGGGATAGTAGTGGAGGCTCAGGAAGAAACTGCAGGAGAGGAAATAGGGTTGAGTTTGCTGAAAACACATTAGATGCAAATATTATCAAGAAGTGAGAATAGTAATGCAATTAAATAATATGGACTGCTAATATTGTGGAAATATAATAATAAGAGGCTGTGGGATGCATGTCCCTAAATGGGACATCTGTCTCATATCTCCATCTCCGTAGCCTACACATCAGCCTTGAAAGACATACAGCACCTGTTTGGTTCATCAATATTCTCCATGCAGACAAGGTAGGTATTCTGTTATTGTGATTAAAGGACTAAGGACATCATGGAAGTCACTAGGAATTGACTCTATTAAAGGCTGGACAAGGTGAAACCTAGAATGATGTCTTAACAATGAAGAGAGATTTCTCAGCATGGTAAGGTGGGAATAAGGTTTGGAGTGTTCGGGAAAGAGAACAAAAATATAGGGAAGACACAGAGGAGTATGGAATGCAGTCTTGACTGGAGGCTCAAGAGTAAGGCTCTTTTAAACTCATCCAGTTGTTAACTGAATTCTCTTCTCTGTGGTTCCCATCTCCTTACCAAACACAGCAGGACATTTGCTTCGAGATGATACATTCCTTCAGAAGGGCGGCCCTAGCAAACTAAGACTTCTCCAAGTTCTTTTGGGTGTTCCCTATATCACAGAGCCAGTAAAAGCATATCAAATAAAATTAATAAACGTTAAATCTCTCAATTGTGTCCATGAACTTCTCTACCTCCATCAAGAATACATATGCATGCTTGTGTGTGTGTGTGTGTGTGTGTGTGTGTGTGTGTGTGTGTGATAGGCTTCCAAGGACGCCTGCAGTGGAAGCAGCACAAGTCAGTCCTACAAGATGGTTTCCTTGTTTGAAAAGTTTGTGCCCAGCTAGGCCTGCATTCAAAGGCTCCAGAGTTTAGAGTGAGGGCCAAAGATCCTATCATGGATATGAGCAATAATTAGAAATCACAGCCTCCATATTAGTTCACAGAGGCAAGAAGCCACAGAGAAGGGAAACATCAGGGCATTCACGCATACCTTGGGAAGACATGTTCAGAATTATTAATTGCTCTCCATTTTATTCCTGTAGTTAAAAAAAAAAGCGGATTCTGATCACCATGTTTTTATTCCTGTTAATCTGTTTGTTTATGCTGTTCTGTAAATCTGAAATCTACCATTACTAGTTTCATAATGGTTGTTGGAATACTTACTGGCCAATGACACGATCACGGGAGTTGTGTCTCTGCTATTGAAAATAAATTATAAGTGATTCAAGGTTGACTCCCTATGCTTCTATGAAAAAAAATGTAAATGAATTGTAAGCAGCAACTCCATTCCTGTCAGCTTTCACAGTTTTGACCCCTTTAAATGGATGGAGAATATGTCTGGCAGTTTATAAAACTGAGGAAAGTATCTGGAAGTCAACAATGCCTAGAGAATAGGGGTGGCAACCCATCTCTGACAAATAATAAAGGTGTGGTCCTAATATAGTGGCACAGGCTGCTCCAAAACACACACACACACACACACACACACACATGCACACTTGAACAAAGCCATATGGGTTATGTGTAATTATTAACCCTCTAATAAGGTGAGGTGTAAACATGCACTTGTCCTGCAAACATTCACACACCCATAGGGAGGAAGAAGTGACATAGTTTCTAGAGTCTCTAGCGTGTGCTTTGTGACACCTCTGACCATTTCAATCACCTTTCTGTTTCCCTCTCTCTGTCCTTTCCCTGATGTTATAATATCTTAAAGATGTGCACCTTTTGGGGTAGGGATCAGGTGTAGGGAGAGTGGGGTGGGGTGGGAAGAATGGGGAGGGTAGGGAGAGAATGGAAATCTGTTGGGGGGTCATCTCTGGAGCAGGGGAGGATCCCTGGAGTCTATGAGTGACCCTAGCTGAGACTCCTAGCAGTGGAATATATGGAGCCTGAAGACACCACCTCCTGTAACCAGGTGGGACTTCCAGCGGAGGGAGGACACCAACTCGCCCATAAAACCTTCGACCCAAAATTTGTCTTGCCTACAAGAAGTGTAGAGATACACATAGAGCAGAGTTTAAAGGAACGGCAAACCAATGACTGACCCAACTTGAGACTCACCTCATAGGAGAGAGCCAACTCCTGACACTATTAATGGTACTCTGCTGTGCTTACAGACAGGAGCCTAGCATAACTGTCTTCTAAGAGGCTTCATCCAGCAACTAACAGAAACAGATGCAGAGACCTTCATCCAAACAATAGGCCAAAGTCAAGGAGTCTTGTGGAAGAGTGGGGGGAAGCATTGAGGGAGCAGGAGGGGTCAAGGACACCACGAGAAGACAGGGTAAACTAACCTGGGCCCATGGGGGCTGACAGAGACTGAACCACCAAAGAACACGCATGGGCTGGACCTAGACCTAGATACATGTAGCAGACATGCAGCTTGGTCATCACGTGGGTCCCCTAACAATGGGAGTAGGGTCTGTCTCAGACTCTGTTACCTGCCTTTGGATCCCTTCCCCCTTGCTGGGCTGCCTTGTCTGGCCTCAGTGAGAGAGGGTGCACCTAGTTCTGCTGTGGCTTGAGGTGCCAGGGTGTGTTGGTACCCCTTGGGGGCCTCCCCTTCTCTGAGAAAAAGGAGATGGAGAAATGGGGGGAGAGACATGAGGGTGGAAGGAGAGGAGGGAGGGGGCTGGGATCAAGCTGTAAAGTGATTAATAAATAAATTAGTGGAGAAAAAATCATAAAACTAATCAATAAATAAATTTCAATATTCTCAAAAGCAAAATCAATAAAAAAAAAGTTCACCTCCCAGGTTATTGTGTAGCTTGGTTTCTAGGTGTATTCACCCTGCCTTAGGCATCTAAAGCTGTATATGGGTGTAGGAAGGGAAGAAGCCAGGACAAGCACTCCTCTCTTCTTCCTCTTCTTTTCCTATGGCATCACCTTTGCAGATCTGGACTCTAAAGCAGGCTTTCCATGAGCTCCATCTAGTACTGTTGTCTTTTTCTCTTTGCCTCATATTTAATGTAATAAAAAAAAATCAAACAAAAATGGGGGTGCTAAAAGATTTCTTTACAGATAGCAAAGGATGTCAACCAGAGCTAAAGCATAAATGCATAAATGTATTAGCTAAGGCTAATGCAGAAGCCTGACCATTCTGGAATTAGAATGCGCTGCTCTGTAATGAAGAATTACACCATCTCACCACGCAGAGCACTTCTGGTGTCTAGATTTAGGTACTTAATGCCCTGTCTAGTGGTTCTAAATAAAGATGACATGAAAAGCCGGTATGCTTGACTTTTTAGCCTATTACCATTTCAAATGCCTATACTATGACCCGATGCATACAAATAGGATATAAATCTTTCATCTGCTTCCCTGTAAATAACCAGGCTGTCATTTAAAGTCAACTTCTATTAACCCAGTCTATTCAACAAAGGGGGAAAAAGCCTCCTTGCCTCTGTTGGTGAGACTTTTTCAGGTGTCCTATAAAACAATGAACTTGGAAAAATCAATGTGTTGCCCTCAATTTGATCCATTTGAAGTTAAGCAATACACAAGGCGGACTTACAAAAGGCATCAGCAAAATGTCAAATACATTTCTCCTCGCTGTGATTGATTCCTCCTAAACAAAGTCTATCAGCTCAAAGGGTGTCCTTTGGAAATCATGCTCAAGCACTTTAAGATTTTTCTGTGTTATGAAAGTATGTGGTATATATCACACGGATGGCTGGAAATAATATTACAGAGTGATATTTACAGTAACCATTTTAATATGGCTTTGGGTGTACCTAGAGTACAGTTCTTGGAGCATATGAATAATGTTAGCCATTCTGTATCAGTTTGGGAATGTGTAGCCAGCTCTAAGAATGAATGCCAATAACCAGAATGGGGATTTCAAATTTCACATGTCTGTGAGGTGGACACATAGATACATATTTTAAAAACCAAATTATCAGTTTTCCCTGCAAGCCATCATAAACTCAATGGCTTAAACAAATTAATTATACATGTTACACAAATTAATAGCTTACAGTGCCAGAGTTCTGAGTTCATTAATGGTCCCCCTGGGCTAGAGTCAAGGTGTCTATGGGTTTGTTCTTTTATAGAGGCCTCAAGAGATAAAATGTTTTCTTGCTTGCTCCCCGGAGTTTCTAGAGCCTTGCAGCTTTTGACATATGGCTTCTTCATCATCAAAGTAAACAATGGTTGGTCAGACTTTCTCACCTCTCATCGCTTGGACACTGTCATGATTAATATTTTCATGATTACTACTGTCAACATTCGTGTTGATGCCAAGCAGACCAGCAGCCTTTATTCTACCTGTGGCTTTAATTCTCAGTGCCAGTGTGTATGCGTGTGGAAGGGTGGTGACCTATGGCAAGGACCAAAGGTGTACACAAAAGAACTTCACTGATTTCAGATTCATTGGTGAAACATGTACACTGATTAATACAATTATCAACAATTCATGGGAAGACTCCTTTGCATCTTCTCTTATTGCATGCAAGTTGTTAATGGAACAAGGAAATATGTTGAAATAGACTATACAGAAAAAGATGGAAATTAGTTTCATTATGAGTGCTATTGGGTATTTTATATGCATTATTATGAGCACTATACATGTAATAATATTTCAGCTCCCAGCTTCTTTCCCTGTGTTATCCTGGCAATGTCATCAAGATCAAAGGAAACAGTTCTTTGTTCTTTGTGTCTGGTGTTTCTGATTCTCCTCTCACACCGCTCACAGATTTGTATACACAGGTCTGAGTCTATGCTGTATTCGTATTAAAATGTCATTACTGCCTATTATTTCTGTCACAGACACTGCTAATGTAGTCTTCAGACTGTGCTTCCAATATTTACTGCCTGGGAGCAACACAGGTTGTTGAGCTCTGATGACTGCAAGCTCTCAAGAAGTGCCCCTTACAATGTTAGCATTTTCCCTCTTGTCTGTGTTCTCATTCACTCTATCCTCTTCTCTGTGCAGTTGCTTTCATGGACCCTGGCTCTCCCTTCTAGCTGTATACTACAAATTCCTTCTATGCTTAGTTTTTGAAAAATGAATCCCCATAGAGACTCGGCAGTCACTCCTCAGCATGACTGTTCAGCCACTCATCTGATGGGCTCCACTATACAGCTTATAAAATATCCGTCTTCTCACTGCTTTTCAGCACGTCATGGGAAGACCCCTTTGCATCAGCTCACAGAAGATGATCTCTATGAGCCTTCAGATTACTGGAACACATGAACACTCATAACTACTGAAGACCCCAAGTACATGCTCAGTTTGCTTTCATTCAGGTCAAACTCTTGAGCCTATCCTCGCTTTTAACACCAACTTTTCTGAGATTGTAAAGAATTTTAGTTGCTGTAAATAAAGGTTTCAAAACAGAAGTCACATCAAAGGAAAACACATTTGCTTACCTGCTTTGTTGAAGCTTTTCTTAGTTCTCCTCTTTAGTTGTTTACACAATAACTGACAAAGCACATAGAGAGAGTATAAGTGGCTCCATACTGCTCAACTGAAATGATGGCCAAGTTCTTTATCATTCTGTCATTCGCCTTGGGTGATGAGCATACTACTGTGGTCTGCTGTTCAGTTTCCTCTTTCCTTTTACTAGCCATACAAAGCCCATTCTTAAAGAAAAGTCACACTGGTGAGCAAACAAGTGGATTTTATTCTGATGTGTCCAGCAATAAAAGATAAAACACAGGCTGTGCTTCAATATATATTTCCACAGAAATAAGAACAGGTGAGTTTTAAGAATCAAAGTGGGATGTGTCAGGCCATATGTGATTGCTGATTGGCTTTATCCCAAGTAACAGCAAAGTCTGTCTTGCCTTTATGGCAACAGGTAGATTCCCTACTTAGTGTAAAGTTCCCTCTAATGTTAGGCCCCTAACTTCCTGGAGTATCTTGGTGAGAACACATGAAGCCTGATTATCTCATTCAAAACACATGGCTCCCATGTTGATGGAAAGAGAGTCAATTTTGGCAAACTTGCAAGAGGGTGTACTTTTCCATTAAGGTCTCAGAGGCCATAGATAAAGTTTGCAATGAGGTTTTGTAGCTTGGTGTTCTTATGGGGCACCTAACAAGAGGGGGGAGTAACACTGACTCATTTGCCTGCACTTGGGACCCTTCTCCTCCTACTGGGTTGCCTCATCCACCCTTGATACCAGGGTTTGTGAATAGGTTTATTGTAATTTTTTTATGCTATGTTCAGTTGATATCCCTGGGAGGCCTGCTTTTTTTTTTTTTTTTTGAAGGAAAATAAAGAAGTGGATCTTGGGAAGAGGGGGGGCTAGAGGGCTGCACTAAGAAGTGGAAAACAGCAATCAGGTTGTAATATATATATATAGAATAAAAATGAAATAACACATATTCTAAAATATTACACTAATTCTGAACAAAAAATAAGGAAGTTAGGAACAGAAATTAGGCCAGCTGGACTGTGTAAGGATAGACGGAAATGAAAGTCAGGAAGTGGAGTGGATTGAACCCTGTAGATAGTATAGTCAAGCTGAAAGAAACACTCAGGCCATCTGAATCAGTAACTATCAATAACTAGAAGCTTTTACCATTCTTGCCAGCAGTTCCTCCTGCTACTGGAAGGGATAGGAACTCCCTTCAGCTACAGTCTACTTCTGTACCTTCCAAACTGAAGTACTGAAATCAAATCCCCAATAGGTTGTCATTAAGACAGGCATTAATGAGATTAGTGAGTTGTGAGGGCTTTGTTCATGAATGATATTAGTGTCATTTAAAAAGAGGCCCAGAGGAATGTCTGAATTCCTTTCTCTATAGAAGGACATTTAGAAAGATGTCAGCTACAAGAAAGTGTCCTCCAAGACAAAGCTGCCCATTCTCTCCATATCTCTTCAATATAGCACTTGAAGAGCTAGCTAGAGCAATAAGACAACTAAAGGAGATCAAGGTGATACAAATTGGAAAGGAAGAAGTCAAAGTATCACTATTCATAGATGAGATGATGCTATATATAAGTGACCCCAAAAATTCTACCATATATTCCTATAGCTGATAAATACCTTCAGCAAAGTTGCTGGATATAAGACTAATTAAAAAAAATCAGTAGCCCTTCTGTATACAAATGACACCCCCATCATAGCCTCTTCCCTCCTCTCATTCTGGTCCCACTCTCCCTCCCTCTTCCCCTTTCCTCCTTCCCTACCCATCAGAAAAGGACTGTACCCTACCAACCCACCAGGCACATCAAGTCAAATCAGGGCAGAGGATATCCTCTTTGACTATGGCCAGGTGAGGCAGCCCCAGCAGGGGAGTGATCAAAACAGCCTCCATGTCAGAGACAGCCCTCTGCTCCCCTTACTAGGGAACCCAAATGAAGACCAAGCTGCCAAATTGGTGAGTGTGTATGGGCCCTAGGTCCTGTCCATGAATGGTCCTTGGTTGGTGCTTCAGTCTCTTCAAGAGCCTTGACTCTGTTGGTGTTCTTGTGAAAATCCTGTCCTCTCCAAGTCCTTCTGTCCTCACCACCACCCCCTGCACACACACTGTTCCACAAGGCTCTGTGCACTCTGACCAACATTTGGCTGTGAGTCTCAGCATCTGTTTTTATCCATTGCTGGGTAGAGTATAACAGAGGACGGCTATGCTAGGTTTCTGCAAGTATAACAGAGTGTCCTTAACAGGGTCACCCTATTATCTCAGGCTACCCCAGAGTTTTCACCATCCTTTCATAGTGCAGGCAATGAAAAATAACCAGCCCAACTGTCTTTTTAACTGTGTTAAAACCCCAACAGGGGTAGTATAAAACCAGCATCCCTCAGCTGCCCCTTAAAGACTGTTTGCATAGGTACTTATAGTTAAATTCTCCAGCATGTATTGCCACATGAGTTTTTAATCTTAACCATTCTGATGGGTTTAAGGTGAAATCTCAGGGTCGTTTTGATTTGTTTTCCTGATGACTAAGGATGCTGAGCATTTTTTTAAAAGTGTTTCTCTGCCATTCAATATTCCTCTATTGAGAATTCTCTGTTTAGCTCTCTACCCTATTTTTTAATTGGAATACTTGATTTGTTGCTTTTTAGCTTCTTGAGTTTTATATATATATATATATATATGTATATATATATATATATATATATATATATATATATATATATTCTGGATATTAGCCTTCTGTCAGATATAGGGTTGGTGTAGATCCATTCCCAATCTGTAGGCTGTTTTGTTCTGGTGACAGTGTCCTTTGCTTTACAAAAGCTTTTCAGTATCATGAGGTCCCATTTATTGATTGTTATTCTCAGAGCCTGTGCCCTTGGGGTTCTGTTGAGGAAGTTGTCTCCTGCACCAATGAGTTCAAAGCTCTTCGCCATTTTTTCTTCTAAAAGATATAGTGTGTCTGGTTTTATGTTGCTGGAGAGAATGTGGAGAAAGGGGGACCCTCCTCCATTGCTGGTGGGAATGTAAACCTGTACATCCACTTTGGAAATCAATCTGGCACTTTCTCAGATAATTAGAAATAGTGCTACTACCTCAAGATCCAGATATACCACTCCTATGCATATATCCAAAATATTCTCAAGTACACAATAATGACATTTGCTCAACCATGTTTGTAGCAGTTTTATTCATAATAGCAAGAATCTGGAAATAACCCAGATGTCCCTCAACTGAGAAATGGATACAGAAATTTTGGTACATTTACACAATGGAATACTACTCAACTACTAAAAATAAGAAAATCATGAAATTTGCAGGCAAATGGTGGGAACTAGTAAAGATCATCCTGAGTGAGGTACCACAGAAGCAGAAAGACACACATGGTATATACTCACTTATAAATGGATATTAGACGTATAACATAGGATAAACATACTAAAATCTGTACACCTAAAGAAGCTAAGCAAGGAGAAGGACCCTAGATAAGATGCTCAATCTTCATTCAGAAAGCAAATGGGAAGGACATCAGAAGAGAGAGAAAACAGAGAACAGGACAGGAGCCTAGCACAGAGGACCTCTGAAAGACTCTCTCTAGTAGGGTATTGAAGCAGATGCTGAGACTCATAATCAAACTTTGGGCAGAGTGCACACAATCTTATGGAATAAGGAAGATACAGAAAGACATGGAGGGGACAGTAAACCCATTAGGACAGCGACAGAACCAAAAAGTCTGGGAACAAAGGTCTTTTCTAAGACTGATACTCCAACCAAGGACCATGCATAAACTCAGTGGTGGCTCTCTCTTTGATCACATTCCCCTGAGAGGGGAGCAGCCTTACCAGGCCACAGACAATACAGCCAGTCCTGATGAGACCTGATAGGCTAGGATCAGATGGAAGGGGAGGAGGACCTCCCCTGTCAGTGGACTGGGAGAAGGGTATAGGAAAAGAAGAAGGCGGGAAGGCAGGATTGGAAGGGGATAAAGGAGGGGGCTACAACTGAGATACAAAGTGAATAAACTGTAATAAATAAAAAATAAAAAAAATATGAGAAAAGAATAATAGCTATGATAAAAATAGCAACTTTAATAAAGTTTCTCTCTTTATCTAAAAAAAAAGAGTTAAATTTCTTTTTGCTTCCATCAAAACAAGTTGATTCTTCCAGGAAAACATCACCTTAAAGATGAAAACAGATTTAAGTAGATAAAGACCCCAAGCAAAACATTTTTAAAAATAAAAATTGAAAAGGCCTTTTGTTGGGTAGAAAGTAAACAACCAACATGGGTACAGTATTTAATGTTTTAAATTAGTTCAAGATTTAAGATCTTGTCGAGGTGTTTGTCTCTTCTATAGAAATCATTTTGTACTATATTCTTAGAGCTGGTGAAGGCTTAAAGAAGGAAGGACAAGACCCCCCACACACACACAAATAAATGACATTCCTTATTGTCCTGAGCAATGGTATTATGTGCTATACATGCTAAATATTTTTGTTGTTAAGGCAATGAACAGAAAATACAGGAAGCAGTAACCAATTTTAAATCTATGTTGTAAATGAAGATGAATAGTTTCAATTAACTTGATGGCAGAATGAGCATGCAGAGGTACCTAGTGGCAGCTCAGTCTCCAAATGGGAACCCTAGTAAGGGGAACAAGAGCTGTCTCTGACTTGGCTTGAATTCAGTGGCTGGTCCTTTAATCATCTCGCCCCTGTGCGGGGAGCAGCCTTACAGGCCACAGAGGAAGGCTATGAAAGACAGTCCTGATGAGACCTGATAGGCTATGGTCAGATGGAAGTGGAAGGGGATGAGGGTGGGGCTGCTGCTGGATACAGAGTGAATAAATTGTAATAAATTATAAAATTATATTAAAAAATAAAAAAGAAAGAAAAAGAGATATATAAAAGAAAATATAAAATAAAAATTATAATCATAAAATATTATATATTCATCATACATACTAACTACAGTAGTTCCAGTTCATCTGTGAGCCCAGCTTTTAAATTTCTGTGTCCCCTCATGTGACACACTGAAGCAGGACCCTGTGTTCCTGGCACTCAGGCACACTTTCCATGCAATTTTTCATCCAGAGGTAGTAATGGAGCCCAGATGAAGGACCAGGCTCCAAACTGACAGTGTTAAAAATGGAGTGGACGCTGTTAGAACTTACAGCTCTAGGGAGAAGTTGATAAGAGGCCTTGGAGGTTTTTTTCCAGCCCGAAAGTGACCTAAAACAATGCAATCCGTAGTGTGGTTCCAGCGGGGTAGCACAGTGCATGAGACAATGGGGCAGCCTCTAGCAGATTGCCAGGCAGACTCAGTAATTTCCTCAGTGTTTAATTACATCCAGACAGCTTCCCGTGGAAGCAGCGGTGAGTGACATGATGGAAAGTAGTGTGTCCGAAAGTGCTGCCATCGTGTCCTGTCCTCTCCCCCCCTGGCCTGCACGCACTCCCAAGAGTATGACTTTGCTGAGGAAGTTAAATGGGGATATGGAATGGAAAGGTTCTGGGTTTACTTGAGCAATTTACATTTTAAGTCATCTTGTGACTCAAAAGTAATACATATTTATTGTTTGAAATTTGAAAAATACATACATATGTTTAACATTTTTTTTTAATTGAGTGATCATGAAGGCCTGAAACATGGTAAAGTTTGGGGGGTTTTGCCAACCACTTCTTACTCTGCATTGTGTTCCTCTGTGGCCTGGTAAGGCTGCTCCTCCTTTAGGAGGAGGTGATCAAAAAGCAGCCCAATAAGTTCCTGTCAGAGACAGTCCCTGTTCCCATTACTATGGAACCTACTTGAACACTGAACTGCCATGGCTACATCTGTGCAGGGGTTCTAGGTTATCTCCATGAATAGTCCTTGGTTGGAGTATCAGTCTAAGAAAATACTCCTGTGCCTAGATTTTTTTGGTTCTGTTGCTCTCCTTGTGGAGTTGCTGTCCTCTCCAGGCCTTACTATCTCCCACTTCTTTCATAAGGTTCCCTGCACTCTGCCCAAGAGCTGGCTATAAGGATATGAGGGTGATCTGGCAGCAACACCTGTCACCCCATTGATTGCCAGTCCTGATTCCCTTGATCTGGCTGGCTAGGCGGGTGTCCCCTTCCTCCCTCACCAGTCCATGTGTGTCCCTCCTTAAGCTGCACACTCAGTTGAAGAGAAGATGACGACCTTCCCTGAATAGAGGAAGACCAGTCTTCAGTCAAGGGTACAGGAGTAGCTGAGCTCCCCTGCTAGAACCTCCAGACAAGCTCAAGGCCAAACTCTTAAAAAAAAAATAATGAATTTCTTGTCTGAGCCATTCAACAGTTTTCCTTTAAAGACATTAGCATTTGTTTCCTTGTCACTCTATCCAACTTTGGCATATCAAAATTCTTCCATATTTTCATTGCAATGTAGTCCCCTGACCTCAGATCCTCCAAGGAGCTATAATTACTGCTGCCCAGTCTCTTGTTTCAACAGTCATATCCTTGTCATTACTTGTACCTACTTTCTACTCTGTGTCTACTTCTCCATTTATCCCCATTTACTCCCTTTGATATCTCAAAGCCAACAGTGTTTGGCTTTCTAATGAGCCCATACATCCTTAATTCTTTCTTTTCTGTACTGTCCATCACCTGTCATGTCTTACTATTTATTCATCTTAAATTATATCTATGTGTGCATACATTTCCTCCATAAATATTGATCTATTAGGTAGTCATGTGGAACAAAAGCAGAACTTAAAAGCAAAATGGTTCAAAGAGCACTACTAAGGACTAGAGATATATCAACTAAAAGCAGACATCCCTGTCCTGATTCGACTTCTATTAAAAATAAACAAGATGGCATTGAACTGTTCAAGTGGTGAATCTAACAGGAAATATACATATATGGGATGTTAGGATGGATCCAAGGACATGGAAGAGAAAGAAAAGGGGTAGGAACAGCAAGCCACAGAGATGCAGGCAAAAGAATCTGTAAGCTTGTATGTCCTCAATTGGGAGCACCCTTAAAGCATGGCGTGGTGGCAGGTGTGTATGATGTGGACACAGTCAGACACGATGGCCACAGAGGTGGACATAGGAGTTCCAGGGTAGTGGTGAACTGGGAATAGTACAGAGTTAGCTTTTGCAATTAAGACTTTGAACATACACACAGTTCCCTGCTGTTTATCACCACCTAACCACTGGATTTAAACAGAGCCCTGGCTATGTGCATCTTCTCCACCTTAACCACTGGATTTAAACAGAGCCCTGGCTATGCGCATCTTCTCCTACACTGTCTGCAACTCCACAGCCAAGAACGACTAGAACCTTCCATCCACCACAGTCCCTGAGCTCATCTCACTTTCAGCAAACCCTTAATGCACTAATTTCTTCTCTCCACACCTCCCACATGCCCCACTGTACACAGATATTTTCATATTGTCTCTAGCTCATGTCAGCAGCTAATCACTCCCTTTGCTCTTTGTAATCTGAGTACCTCCTCCCACACAGAGAAACATGGGTGATACGCCCTCCGAGTACACATGGAGTAGGTGAGTTGGTAGGGAGTAAGGACATTTTGTCTTGGTTTCTTTATTTTCCCAATTAACTAGAAGTAAAGTTTGATTTCTTTACTTTTCTCAGTTAACTAGAAATCATATTTGTCACTGAGAACAAAACTGTTGATGAAGATGAGATAGCCAACGGGCTAAACGCCAGAATTGTACTGCTCTCATTTTCAGTTGTCCTGAGCAAAAAAAAAAAAAAAAAAAGGATCATTCCTACCTCTTATACAGAAAATGGGCACAGCTGCTTAAACAGAAAGAAGCCAGCTACTAGCATCAGAAAATTCTTCAATCCCCATAAATAGGATAATAGTAAATAATCACCTTTCAGGAATTCAACATGAATCATCTCCCCAAGAGGAAATGGAATGGAGGTCATTAAGGTTTGCACAGGGCCAATCTACATGGAGTTTTGATTCAGTCTTGGCTCTGTTCTCACCTCTGCTGCTGAGACTCAAGAATCAAACCTAAAACACTACAATACCCTATGGCTTTGTTGGTATGGAGTACGTGGCTGACATATAAAAATGAGCTGTCATGGAGTAAGGTGTGGAATGAGCCTTCAGCAGTGCATCAGTTTCAGCGTAAGCATATTGCTCTATCCGTACTCAGTGGGACAATTGAAGATTATGTCAGCTGATTTTCCCACAACTGTCTTTCTGTTTCAAGGTTTTTTTTTTATCAATTGAAAGTCAATTCATTGACTTTTGGTTGGGTGTTATTCTCCATTACATTGTTTCCTAGTCTGATGCTTTAACTTGTGGAAATGAGACAGGAAGAACAGCACACTGTGACCTGACTCTTTGTCTTAGTGAGGATTTTATTGCTGAGAAGAGAGGCCATGACCATGGAATCTTTTTTTTTATGGTTATCTGGCTGTGACATCTGTCACCCCATTGTTTGTCATGGTTGACTATGGAGACTCTTATAAAGAAAAACATTTAATTGGAGCTGGATTACAATTCAGAGGCTTAGTCCATTATCATCATGGCAGGAATCATGGTGGGATGCAGGCAGACATGGTACTGGAGAAGGAGCTCAGAGTATTACATCTGGATTGGCAGGCAGCAGGAACAAAAACTGAGACACACTGGGCCTGGCTTGAGCATCTGAGAACTCAAAGCCTGCCCCCAGTGACATACTTCCTCCAACAAAGCCACACCTACTCCAACAAGACCATACTTCCTGTAGTACCACTCCCTGTGGGCCTCTGGGGGATTTTTTTTCCCCCAAACTACCACACTACTACATGCACACATGTGTCTTCACATTTGCATCTGCTGGGTGTGCTCCAGGCCACCTATCCTGCAGTGGAACGCAAATTCCATTGCACTGGAATTTGCAATTCTAATGACTCTCACCAAGAATCGAAGTGTATTTGATGCTTTGCCTTCCTTTATTCATGAATCTGTTATTACACCCAGGAGACCATCCCTAAAAGATGCTGGAAATGTATTTAATTTTATCTACTTCCTATACCACCTCTTAATCCAGTCCTGCTCTGTTCCCTGGTTTTCTACATCAGCCTCCTAATTGGTGCCACCTCTGTCTTACTCTACCTGTCAGTTTCCACTTTACCACGTTGAAGTTATATGATTTTCATAAAACATGAGCATGCTATCCTGCAGATTAATACCTCCAAACCACGTCTTATTCCCTGTACAACAAATTATGGCTTTCTTTCATTAGTACATAGTCCTACATGACCCTAATTCTGTGAAATAGAATTTCAGCTTCATTTACTTTTCCTGGTATATCCTCAATTACTCTAGGACTCTTTGTTACATGATTCAACCATTTTCTTACTGTTTTAAGATGACTACTTCCTTATAAATTAAATTGTTAAATGCTCTTGAGTTTGCATTTATTCCTTTTCTCCTGTTCCATTGTTCTGTCTACTTAACTGATGATAAATCTTTAACTGTGGCAAAACATACTGAATATATTTCACTACTTGATTATATGAACTCTCAGTTATTGATCTTTCACAAAATGACCTTGATTCTATATCTCCATTTCTTTTTCAAATTAAGCTTTTGAATTTTGTTGTAGTTTGTCAGAATAGACTTCATTATCTTTTGGAATGGATGAGTACACATTTTCTTTAAAAAAAAACTCATGTTTTTACAATATTTTCTTCCTTTAATAAACCTGCTTTATCTTCATTTATTCCAGCCTTCTTGAATGTTCTTCCAATTTTTTCCAGTCTGATTCACACTAACCCTCCATATTTAATTTGTATTCATTTTCCCTCTAGTTTCAGCTTTTCAAGATTAAAACTGTGAACAAAAAATCAGCTTTGCACAAAGACACTTGCAGTTAGTTGAAACAAAGCTAGAGTTATCTTCATCGTGACATTTCACAGTGCCTGGAAATGCCTGGCAGCTCCACCAGAAATCACATTCCTTTGATTATAAATTATTACCATGAAAACAGGCTGCTCCAAGACAGGCTCCAAGGGAAGAATATATTCCATGCCTTGTCTAAGCTCCATGCTACTAATTTTTCTTGGCTTGGTGTCCAGGTCACGCCAATCCCAAGTCCAACATTCTTAAATTTCTCTCTACTTGGTTTTCACATTTTCTTTTTATATTAAAAGTTATCAAATACCTCTCTAGATTCTTTTCTGAATTTTTATTAGAATATATTTACTGTACATGATTATGTATATAATATAGTTTGATTATATTCATCTTCATTACCACCTTTTATCCCCTTCCTATTTTCACTGAACTCTTTCCTCTTCCCAAATAGTCTCCCCTTTACTTTCAAATCTTTTTTTTTTTTTTTTTTTTTTTTTTTTGGTGGATCATTGATTTTAATTAGGGTTAGGTAAAGGAGCTTGGCTGAGAGGTTACAGGAACATGGACAATTGCCAGACACCACTGAAGAAGATATTTCTACAGCCTCAAGCAACTATTAACTGGTCATAAATTCTTTGAAAGGAAAGGGGGCCTCATGAACCCTTTCTGTATCTCTAATAGAATATCAATGGGACAAATCTTATGCAGGTCCTATGAAGGAATTCACAGCTGCTAAAAGCATAATACTTATGTCTTGTCCAAAAGACAGCTTTCCAAAACACTCTACTGCTCTTCCAATTCTTACATTCTTTCATCTCACTGTTTTGCAAGGTTCCATGAGGCTAATAGGGGTTAAACACTTAAAAGTCATTCGTTCTTGGCATTTTGACCAGCCATGCATCTCTGCAGTATCTGTAACCCACAGTGAAAAGAAGTATTTCTCACAAGTACTGACCATATCACTAATCTATGGGCAGCAACATAATTCTCTAGAAGGCAAATTACAAGCACATCACATCCTCTTATCTGGCTCTTTCTTTTAAGGATACACAGGCTAACATTCAGTGTCCACCTAGATAGTACAAGAACTTATAGTCATTCAAAGTACTATAATTACGTTCTGTCCTGCCAAGATTGATTTAAACAGTGGGGGAGCAGTGTGGTAACCTTAATCAGAAATTAAAAACCACTATCACAAATTAAAAATAAGTCAATTTAAAAGTGTGTCAGGTAGTATTTTCTCAATCTGATGAAAAGTCATCTGGAAGAGACAACCCTAACTAAAGGGCTGTCTCTATCAGCTTGGCCTATTGACAAACGTGGCGGCCATTTTCTTGATTAATGATAGGAGTGGGAGGCCCAGCCCACTGCGGGTAGTGCCACCCTGAGCAGACTTTCTTGGATTGTATAAGAAAGTGAGCTGAAAAAGTCATGGAGGAAAAGCCAGTAGGCAACATTTCTCCATGGCCTCTGCTTCAGTTTCTGTCCTGACTTCTCGTCTAGATGGACTATAGGGTATAAACTGAAATAAACACTTTGTCCAGTGTTTTATCACAGCAGCAAAGCCTGTCTAGAATAAGAGGTTACATGTAGTCACCATTTCAAAACCAATCCTTCTGAAGTTTAAGGAAATGGCTAAAATGTTTTGAATGTACCAGTGGGGATAGATGCTGTGCTTGGAGGAAGTTAGAACCTTGATACCACAAGAGTCAGCATGAGCTTTTTTCCAAGTCCAGACACTCTTGCACAATTTATTCAGAAACTTCAAAACACAATATAATAGAGTCAGCAGAACAGAGTTGCAGCATGAAGCATGGCTACTGTCCAAAGCTCAGCCCCAACGTTTTAATTATTGGGTCACTGGAAAGCTCTACCTTTGCAGGGCATATAGAAAAATGGCTTCTCACTGGCTGCCTTTGTGGTGATAGAAAGAGCAGAAGGGCCTCTGCTTAAATGTTGTTGAGTCACTTCTGTAGGAGTTGGGCACATGGAGTGAGGCAGGTTAGCAAGTAGCTTTTGTATTTTTTGCTTACTGAGTCATGTGGGCATGGATTAGCCAAGGAAGAGGAGGGTTCCTGGGGTTTCCGGTGGCAATTAACAATAGCCTTACAAAAGAGAGAGATGGAGAAAGGAGAATGTACTTTTTGTATTTTTTTAAAAAATATGATAGGAAAAAAAAAACACTAATAATTCATGGTCCTCTCAAACAGAGCAGTCTTGAGTAGGATTGGAGAAATTGTTATAAGTTTGTGGGCCTGAAGGAAACAGAAAGGGATGTGGCCCAGCCTGTGATCACTAGGGAATTGCTTCTGTTGGAATTGCAGGTCTCCAGAGATTAAGAGGAAAGGATATCTAATGCCGCCACTGCCACTGCCACTGGATGTACCATGATGTCCCTGCCCTGGACACAGCCTAGCCTACCATGGAACAAGCTCACCATGAACACAGCCCACCCCAGGTACAATATACCCTGAACACAGCTCATCATGGACACACCCGTTTGTGAACATAGGTCACTGGGCAAAACCACCTAACTCGCTCATATTTGGAAACATCCTGGAATATTCAGACAACTTAGTAGGAAGAAAGAGATCTCGTCATGACGACATGATCGGAGTTGCACAATGCCTGAAACACAATGTGGAAGCTTTGAATACTTTTTTTCTTTTGTTTTCTTTTAGTTTGTTTTTTAGGAGGCACAAAAACCCACAAGGTAATGCAATTGTTTATCCTTTCAGTATTGCTCTTATATATACATTGTAGGCATATGCCTTTGTCTGTTTCCCCCAGATATATGAGAACACCTATTAAATATATTGCTGTAAACTTTAAGCTCCATAAAAATATAATTTCTGGTAAAGAAAAAAAGGGCAAATGCCATCATAGTTCAGTTTCTTTTCCTTCTATATAAAGGCAGGAGGATTTGTGTTGGTTTTCTTAATTTTGCAAATGATAGCCATTGAGGGACACTCTTAGGCCAGCTGTAGTCTTTGTTACATTCTGTTGTGGAACTGTGGCAGGACTGGGAGACTTTCACTTTGTACCACATATGAGCTCTGAATTGAATTGCTGAAGAAGACTCCCAGAACCCAAAGGCAATTGATTCATTGTTTTTATTTCAGGAAAAGGATCCAATTCTATTTCCTAGTTTATGATTAGACATGGCAGTCACAAGATGTCACACAAGTAAAAAAAAAAGGGTTGAAATTCAAATCCCATCTGTTGAGTTATATTGAACATACTTTTCTTTCCTGAATTAGGGAGCACAGAAGTGTGTTCAGACTAGCTGGGAACTTCTGAATGCTGTTCTCAGCAGTGGTCACACAGGCGTCTGTTTTTACCATACAATGAACCTCAATAGCAGGTTCCACTGTGGAGTTTGGCTCCTGATTAAAATTCTTGATGTGCTTTTTCAGGCCTAACTAGGGGTAATCAAAAAGGCTCTACTCAGTGGGCCTCCAGGGGAGACTGTGAAGCTGTCTTTCCTACAGTGCTAGGCTTGCTGTACAGCCATTGCACCGAGTGAAGGGAAGGCACAAGAGAACTACCATTGGCTGCCACACTCTTGTGCGGGTTTTCTTCCTAGCCTCAGTACCTTTATTCCTGGGCGTCTTGTCTGAGACCCTGGGGGGAAGGCTTCGTAGTTGCCTCTGCTGCCTGATGGCAGTAGAGCAGCAAACCTCTGAGACACTTGCCTCAGTCTCTTTTTCCATTTCAAATGCTCCCCAAACCCTCTTCCCACTCCCACTCATCCACGCATGTCAAGATCCGTAAACCTGATGAATACTTTGCTCATGTTTCTTAGTCACTCACCGCAACATTTGGATCAGTGTCCTGTTCTAAGGGAGGATATGCAAGAGAGACAGCAGAAACTTGGGCTGTAAAGTTTTGCACACACCACTGCACTGAGTACAGGATTAACTCTTTATCGCTCCCACCCAGCTCAGCTGAGCTCCTGACACCCACTTCAGGCTCACCAAGTCCAGCTGTTCATCACAAGATGTAATATGGCAAGTAAAACAGGGTTGAGTTCAAGGCCCCTCTGCTGAGTCGCACTGAACATTCGTTTCTCTCCTGAACAAGAGACCACTGACTTGTGCTGTGTGCTCAGAGTAGCTGGGAACTTGGGAGTGCTGTTCTTAGCTGTGGTCACATAGACATCTAAACTTACTCTTCTCAATAACCAACACAGTTAAGCTTCTGTAACTGCATTGTCCTCGGACTACTAGGTGTTGAGCAGAATTATCAGAGCTCAGACCAGCCCCATCCTGTGAAGATCCACAACCACACTGTCAAGCTCTGCTGACTTTTGCGTAGGTACTGAACTATGTTAGCATCAGAGCTCAGTCAGTGTGTTGGAACTATCGTGATTGTGTTATGAAAAGAACTTACAATTGCTCAGAAACTTGGAGAAATAAGGATATGGGTATCAGAGGAGCACTGCTAAAGCAGGCTGTGGAGGCTGCATGCGAGTCCATTGGAGGTCTCTCTTAGAACATCATTCTTTATGGTATCATTAGATTTGTTCTATTACTTCCTGTGTCACGCAAAGCCTACTCAGCCTCCTGTTTAAAAGAGGGAACAATCTTCTACCCATGTATTTTATCCTGTATGTCTTTATCTGTGTTGCTTATGTCCTGGAATATTCTGTATTTTGCCCATTTATTTTTTATTTTTTTGCTTTCACCATGATGTCAGGCATGCCATGAACTGAATTCTTCTATGCTAGCTCCACCCAGAAGATGAGACTCAGTGATGGCAGAGTTGAAGCTTGGGGATTCATGAACTGTGAGAGTCTACCTTAGTTTGAGTTTTACTACTGTGAAGAGACACCCTGACCACAACAGCTCTTATAAAGAAAATATTTAATTGGGGCTGGATTATAGTTTGAGAGGTTTAGTCCTTTATTTCCATGGTGGGAAACATAGCAGGTAGGCATGGTGCTGGAGATGGAGTTGAGAGTTCTACATCTAGATTGGCAGATAACAAGAAGAGCCTGTTCCACACTGGGCATAGCTTGGACATATAAGACTGGAAAGCCCACCTCCACAGTGACATACTTCCTCCAACAAGGCAACGTCTCCTAAATGTACCACTCCTTATGGCCAAGCATTCTTATTTAAGGCACCACAGATCCTGTACCTTATTCTAGGGTAACTTTACATTACTAGAAAAATAACAAAGTGTCATAGAGAGGAGAAAGCAATAGTTAAAGTACTTGCAAGTATGGCGAATGAAGTTCGGATCCCCACAACCCCTTTAAATGCCGGATGGGTAGCCAGCCTGTAATTCCAGTGCTCAGGAGGTAGAACTGAAAGACGTTGCAGTCGTTTGAGTTAGAAATGTCTCCCATTGTCTTTTGAACATTTGAATATTTGAGCCTTTGCATACTTGGTCTCCAGTTAGTGTCACCGTTCAGAAAGGTTTATGCTTTTGGAGAAGTTGGGCTTTGAGAGTAAAAAGCCTTGCCTGCTCTGGTCTTCCCTCTCTCTGTTTTATACTTAAGGGAAAGGATGTGAGCTCTCAGGAACCTGCTGTGTTCCCACTATGATAGACTCTGTGCATCTGGAACCTAAGGGCAAATATGCAGCTTCTTATCAAAGCAATAGAAAATAACTCATAAAGATTCCCTCCCTGCAGCAAGCTGGCCGGCTGAACTAGACACGTGAGCAAGCTGTGAGCTCAGTTGAGAGACCTTGCCTCCAGCTGGAGCTCCATCAAGGAAGGGTCTCCTGAGCACATCTGTGCACACATGTCAGCCTCCCACACACAACCATGCATACATGCGTCCACATCACTCAGTATACACACAAGAAAAGAGAAAGGGCACAGAAAAGACAGAAAAGAATGCCCAAGTCCCTGCCTCCATTTCATTGGAAATAATTATGCATATATACTTTTGTTAAATCCTCCAATCTACATCCAAAGATAGATTCTTTGCCTCGGGTGGAATTTCATAATGTTTTTAATCTTCCTTGCTACTTCCTTTTATTTATTATGATCCTGAGATAGACAATTCATTAGACAATTTGATTATGAGTTATAATTAGTACATTTTAAAAACAACCAAGAGAAGCAGTGATTCATGACCTATATCTTTCTTTCTTTTGTATTTTTCTTCTTCTTCTTCTTCTTCTTCTTTTTCTTCTTCTTCTTCTTCTTCTTCTTCTTCTTCTTCTTCTTCTTCTTCTTCTTCTTCTTCTTCTTCTTCTTCTTCTCCTTCTCCTTCTCCTTCTCCTTCTCCTTTTCTCCTTCTCCTTCTCCTTCTCCTTCTCCTTCTCCTTCTCCTTCTCCTTCTCCTTCTCCTTCTCCTTCTCCTTCTCCTCCTCCTCCTCCTCCTCCTCCTCCTCCTCCTCCTCCTCCTCCTCCTCCTCCTCCTCCTTCTTCTTCTGATTTTCGGCTTTAAGGTTCTGAGGGGGTTGGGGATGGGATATTAAGAGGGAAAAAAGAAGTCTGACTAATTTTTGCTCAGCCTGAATAACTTAACTGCTGTGTTGTCTGAGGAACTGGGATATTTTACAGAAGTGTTACTTTTGCAGTTGAGACCCAGGCACAGGGACCTGCTGGGATTTCAGTTGGAAACTAGGAAAGCACTACTCTGAGGATGTTCCCCACGTTTTTTCTGTCACACAACATGGAGATGAGCTAGTCAGGAGTTTTATCATGGAGCTTGCTATACTATTCATTTTCATAGAAAAAAAATGCTGGGTATGTAAAAGGAGACTTATTTACTACTTTTTAAAAAATTATTTATTTTTATTAATTGCAGTTTATTAATTTTGTATCCCAGCTGTAGCCCCCTCCTTAGTCCCCTCCCAACCTCAGCCACCCTCCCTCATCTTCTGCCATTCCCCTCCCCAAGTCCACTGATGGGGTGGTCCTCCTCCCCTTCCATCTGACCCTATTCTATCTGGACTGGCTACATTGTCATCTTCTATGTCCTGGCAAGGATGCTCCCCACTCAGGGGGAGGTGATCAAAGAGCCAGCCTCTGAGTTCATGTCAGAGACAGTCCCCTTTCTCATTACTAGGGAACCCACTTAGACAATGAGCTACCATGGGCTACATCTGTGCAGGGGTTTAGGTACCTTAATGCATGGTCCTTGTTTGGAGTATTAGTCTCAGAAAAGATCCATGGGCCCAGATTTTTTGGTTCTGTTGCTCTCCTTGTGGAGCTCCTATCCCCTCCAGGTCTTTCTATCTCCCTCTTCTTTCATAAGATTCCCTGCACTCTGCCCAAAGTTTGGCTATGAGTCCCAGCATCTGCTTTGATACCCTGCTGGGTAGAGTTTTTCAGAGACCCACTGTGGTGGCTCCTGTCCTGTTCCCTGTTTTCTCCCTCCCTGTTTCTCTGGTGCCCATCCTGTTTGCCTTTCTGAGTGAAGATTGATCACTCAGGGTCCTCCTTCTTGCCTAGTTTCTTTAGGTATACAGATTTTAGTATGTTTATCCTATATTATATGTTCAACATCCACTCATAAGGAACTAGAAAATGTCATCCTAAGTGAGGTGTCCCAGCAACAGAATGACACACATGGTATGAGAATACAGAGTAGTCTTCTATTTCAGCATTTAAGTGTATAAACAGTTTTTAATATTTTGTTCTATGATTGTTCATTTATATACTATACATTGAGCATTTGTATATCCACCTCCCCCAACACTGGCCATCTGTCTCCTTCCCAACAACCTCATGTACTCTTCTTAGCATCATTGGTAGAATCCCATTTAAATCCCTATATGCATATTGTGTGACCATGCACTGGGGCATAAGCAACCTACCAGTGACCGTGTCCCTAAAGGAGAGCATGTCTCCCTTGACAGTCATCAGTTACAACTGGCTCTAGTTTTTTTTTAACTTAAATTTATTTTTTATAACTTTATTTCCTGATTATAGCCCCCTCCCTCATCTCCTTCTGGTTCCATTCTCTCTTTCTCTTCCCCCCTATTCCTCTCCTCTATTTCTCAGAAAGAGGGAGACTTTCCCCTACTATCTGACCCTAGTCTATCAAGTCGCATTAGGACTGCCTGCATCTTCTTCCTGTGTGGCCTGGCAATGTTCCTCCCACCAGCGGAAGTGATCAAGGAGCAGACAACAGAGTCCATGTCAGAGATAACTCTTGATCCCCTTACTAGAGAGCCCATAAGAAAATTGAGCTGCCTATCAGCTACATCAGAGAAGGGGGTCTAGGTCCTCTTCACGAATGGTCCTTGGTTGGTGCATCAGTCTCTGCAGGACTCCTTCAGCCAAGATTTGTTGGTCCTGTGAGTATTCTTTATGGAGCTCCTGTCTACTCTGGGTCTTTCTGTTTCCCAATCTTTCCTAGTACTCCCTGCACCCTGCCCAAAGTTTGGCTGTGAGCCTTAGCATCTGCTTCAATCCCCTGCTAGGTGGAGTCTTTCAGAGGGCATTTATGGTGGGCTCCCATCATGTTCCCTCTCTTTAACCACTTCTAGTATCTATTCTTGCCATTCTGAATGAAAGTTAATCATCCTCCCTAGGGTCCTCCTTGTTATTTAGCTTCTTTTGGTCTATGGATTGTAGTATAGTTATCCTGTACTATATGGCTAACATCCAATTATAAGTGATTATACACCATGAATGTCTTTCGGGTTCTAGGTAACCTCACTCAGGATGATCTTTTCTAGTTCCATCCATTTTCCTGAAAATTTCATGATCTCCTTGTTTTTAATAGCTGAATATTATTACGTTATGTAAAGGTACCAAAATTTCTGTATCCATTCTTCAGTTGAGAGACATCTGGGTTGTTTCCAGATTTGGATTATTATGAATAAAGCAGCTGTGAACATAGTTGAGTACATGTCCTTGTGGTATGGTGGAGTATCTTTCAGGTATAAGCCCAGGAGTGGGATAGCTGGATCTTGAGGTAGCACTATCTTCAATTGTTTGGGAAAGTGCCAGATTGATTTCCAAAGTGGTTATACTAGTTTGCACTCCCAGCAAAACGAGGATTGTTCCCCTTTCCCCATATCTTCTCTGGCATGTGCTATCACTTGAGGTTTTGATCTTAGCCATTCTGATGAGTGTAAGATCAGAGTAATTTTGATTTGCTTTTCCTGGTGACTAAGGATGTTGAGCATTTCTTTAGATGTTTCTCCACCATTCAATAACCCTCTGTTGAGAATTTTCTGTTAAGTTCAGTATCCCATTTTTAACTGGGTTATTTGGTTTGTTGTAGTTTAATTTATTAAGTTCTTTACATATTTTGGCTATAACCCTCTGTCAAATGTAGGGTTGATGAAGATCTTTTGCTGGTTTGTAGGCTGTTGTTTTATTCTGTTGACAGTGCCTTTTGTTTTACAGAAGCTTTTCAGTTTCATGAGGTCCCATTTATTAATTGTTGATATTAGAGGCTGTGCTGTTGGTGTTCTGTTCAGGAAATTATCTCCTGTGCTAATGAGTTCAAGCTCTTCCCCACTTTTTCTTCCAACAGATTTACTGTGTCTGGTTTTATGCTGAGGTCTTTGATCCGCTTGGACTTCAGTTTAGTTTAGATAAATATGAATTTATTTGCATGTTTCTACATGTAGACAGTATTGTATGATTTTGGCTCCTCTGTCAAGTGTCTGTTGGTATGTGGGTGTATTTCTGGGTCTTTGTTTCTATTCCATTGATCTACCAGGCTGTTTCTATGCCAGTATCATGCAGTTGCAATATGGCATCTCCAGAATCCACTTATCCAGAGGCAACCAGTTCTGGTTCTCGTTTTTAAATGAAAATATACATTCATAAACTGTCTGACCAGTTTTGTAGTCAATAGGAATATGAGGCTAGAGGGCGTAGGATAGAATTCTGTCCTCCTTCTCAATGGTGTTGTGAACAAGACTATTAATGTCTCACCTAAGCATTTCTATTGTACCATATTACCAAGATATTTACACCAGAAATGTTGGGTACATCAATTGGAACAGAATAATTCAGTAGAGAAACATCCTCCTCACCTATGGCACATATTTTTTTATTTATTTTTATTTTATTTTATTTTTAATTAATTTTCAGTTTTATTTTTTATTTTTTTTTCAATGCAGTTTATTCAGGAACATTGAACAATCCTCGGACCCCGGGGAAAGCCAGCCCACAGCTTAAATAGCCTCTGGGTAGCCAACCCAGGCATGCCACGGGGGCAATGCAGATAGGTCCACATACATGGAAGCAAGCCAGATCCTCGGCCTTAGCCAAATGTGGAATTGTTCATGACAGAGAGCACTCACCATCGGGAAGGTGGAAGGCGGAAACCAGCTCCATCTTTAAGGCATAGCATTCCGCAGCTCTCTACAGTTCCCCCTTTTTGTTTTAGACGCATCAGGCAAGAGTAGAGGTCTGATCTCTGATATTAGAAATAAATTGGGATTTTATTTTTAATATTATTTAGCCCACTCCCTCATTCTCTCCCAATCCTACCCTCCCTCATCTCCTCCCTCTCCCTTTCCAAGTCCACTGATAGGGGAGGTCCTCTTCCCCTTCCATCTGACTCTAGCTTATCAGGTTTCTTCAGGACTGGCTGCAATGTCCTCCTCTGTGGCCTAGCAAGGCTGCTCCTCCCTCCGGGGGTGGGGTGGAAAAATAGACAGCCATTAAGTTCCTGTCAGAAATAGTCCCTGTTCCCTTTACTAGGGGAACCACTTGGATACTGGGCTACCATGGGCAACATCTGAGCAGGGGTTCTAGGTTATATCCATACATGGTCCTTGGTTGGAGTATCAGTCCCATAAAAGACCCCTGTGCCCAGATATATTTGGTCCTTGTGGAGCTCCTGTCTTCTCCAGGTCATACTAACTCTGCCTTCTTTCATTTGATTCCCTGAACTCTGCCAAAGATTTGGTCATGAGTCTCAGCATCTGCTTTGATTCACTGCTAGGTAGAGTCTTTCAGAGGCCCTCTGTGGTAGGCTCCTGTCTTCTTACTTGTTCTCTCCTATTTCCAATGTCCATCCCATTTGTCTTTCTAAGTGAAGATTGAGCATCTTACCCTGGGTCCTCTTTTCTTGTTTATCTTCTTTAGGTGTACAGATTTCAGTACGTTTATCCTATCTTATAGGTCTAGTACCCACTTATAAGTGAGTGTATACTGTCTGTGTTTTTCTGCTTCTGGGATACATCACTCAGGATGATCTTTTCTAGATCCCACCATTTTGCCTGCAAATTTCATGATTTCCTTGTTTTTAATTGCTGAGTAGTATTCCGTTGTGTAAAAGTACCACAATTTCTGTATCCATTCCTCCATTGATGGACATCTGGGTTTTTTACAGGTTCTGGCTATTACAGATAAAACTGCTACAAACATGGTTGAGCAAATGTCCTTGTTATGTACTTGAAAATATTTTGGATATATGCCTAGGAGTGGTATAGCTGGATCTTGAGGAAGCACTATCCCTAGTTTTCTGAGAAAGCACCAGATTGATTTCCAAAGTGGTTGTACAAATTTACATTCCCACCAGCAATGGAGGAGGGTTCCCCTTTCTCTACAACCTCTCCAGCATATGATATCACTTGAGTTTTTTATCTTAGCCATGGGTATAAGGTGAAATCTCAGGGTTGTTTTGATTTGCATCTCTCTGATGGCTAAGGACATTGAGAATCTCTTTAAGTGCTCTCTGCCATTCTATATTCCTCTACAGAGAATTGTCTGTTCAGCTCCATACCCCATTTTTTTTAATTGGATTGCTTTATTTGTTGCTTTTAAACTTCTTTAGTTCTTTATATATTCTGGATATCAGCCCTCTGTCAGATATAGGATAGGTGAAGATCCTTTCCCAGTCTGTAGGCTGTTGTTTTGTTCTGACGACAGTGTCTAACATACTACAATATTCAGTGTTTATTTGAAAGCTTTTAACATCATATGTTTCCAGAAACAGGAAAGTGAAAGGAAAATTAAAAGCACGCAACCAGGACATGCAGCAATGCAGTAATGAAGAGGAATCACGGATGGCTTTCCAGTAGGAGATGAAGGTGTGGTGTCTGTGTGCTCATATGTCCCAGGCACTATCCTTTCAGTTCTGCAATGCTGGTGCCAATATGTGAAATCTTTAGTATCATTTTTTTTTTGTTTACTCTTTCCTCAAAAAAAAAAAAAGAATTATATCCCATGCTATGTCACCCATATAAAGCAACATTTAAAAGTTCATGTCTATATTCCTCTCTGCAACTGTGAAGATAATTTGAAAGATAGGCATTTTCTTTTAAAGTGAAATGGAAAAATTCAAACAAAAGTTGTTTGGATTTATTAGTGTGAGGTGAAGCACAAGTTTTTTAGATTAAATTTTAAATTTTTTATATTAGTTACAGTTTATTTGCTTTGTGTTCCACTTGTAGCTCCCTCCTTCATTCTCTCCCAACCATACCCTCTCTCCTCCCTGCCCCTCTCTAAGTCCACTGATAGGGGAGGTCCTCCTCCCCTTCAAACTGACCCTAGCTTATCAGGTCTCCTCAGAACTGGCTGCAAAGCCCTCCTCTGTGGCCTGGCAAGGCTGCTCCTCCTTGGGGGGTTGGGGGGTGGGTAGTGTTAAAGACCCAGCCATTGAGTTCCTGTCAGAAACAGCCCCTGTTCCCCTTACTAGGGAACCCACTTGGATACTGAGCTGCCATGGGCTACATCTGAGCAGGGGTTCTAAGTTATATCCATACATGGTCCTTGGTTGGAGATCCCTGTGCCCAGTTAAAGATCAACAAATCAAGCAATCCAATTAAAAAATAGGATACGGAGCTAAACAGAGAAGTCTCTGTAGAAGAACAAGCTTAACACATTGAAACCTTTGCTGCCTCCATCATCCCGCCAGCTCAGCAAACCTTTCTTTGTGTGGTTTTAGTCCTTCTTTTTTCATTTTTTAAAATGTATTACAATTTATTCACTTTGTATCCCAGCTCTAGCCCCCTCCCAATCCTACCCATCATCCCTCTTCTCCTCCAATTCCCCTCCCCAAGTCCACTGATAGGGGAGGTCCTCCTCCCCTTCCATCTGACCCTAGCCTATCAGATCTCATCAGAACTGGCTGTATTATCTTCCTCTGTGGTCTGGTAAGGCTCCTCCCCCCTTAGGGGGAGTTGATCAAAGAGTCAGCCACTGAATTCATGTCAGAGACAGTCCCTGTTCCCATTATGATGGAACCCACTGGGAGACTGAGCTGCCATGGGCTACATTTGTGCAAGGGTTCTAGGTTATCTCTATTCATAGTCTTTATTTGTAATATCAGTCTCAGAAAAGACACCTTGGCCTAGCATTTTTGGTTCTGTTTGTTCTCCTGTCCCCTCCAGGTCTTTCATCTCCCTCTTCTTTCATAATGTTCCCTGCACTCTGCCTAAATTTTGGCTGAGTCACAGCATCTGCTTTAATACCCTGCTGGACAGAGTCTTTTAGAGGTCTTCTGTGGTAGGCTTCTGTCCTGTTCCCTGTTTTCTCCCTCTTCCAATGTCTCTCCCATTTGCCTTTCTGAATGAGGATTGAGCATCTTACCCAGGGTCCTCTATCTCTCAGCAGACATTTTAAGTTGGAGATATAGTAGCATACACCCAATAAACCAGCGGTAAGTTAAGATTATACCAGGCTTTCATAAAACTCTTGTAGATGAGAATCCCAGTTTCCCTAAGGGGATTTAGGCTAAAGGATGCAGCTGGGCAACCCTCTTCTGTCTCAATCTGAAGCTAACATAAAGTTTTCTGCAACAGAACCCTAACTTCTATTTTCTCATTTGGGACCAATGTCTTTTTGGGTACTTTACTTACATGACACCATTGTTTCTAGTTTAACTTTAACTTTTTAATCCATATTAGACTTGTCCCCTCTGAGATAGATGTCCATTGAACCTGTGTCAGAAATTATCAAAACTTTATTTTTTTTTCAGTTACTTCTATGTTCCTATCCACTGTCTTGTGCCTTGAGCTTTTCAGCAGTAGTTTGGTGAATGTTCATTTTAGTTCCCTCCCACTTGGTGTCCAGGGACTTAGCATGCTTGTCTATCAGTTCCCATTCTATCTCAGCTTCATAACAGGCTCCGGCTTTGTCTCGAAGCTTTCTGTCTTCACCCACTGAGTTCTTTTGTGGGCACTAATATCGGCATCATTGCCACAAAGCTTATGTTAAGTATTTGTAATATTCAAGACATGATACTCTGCCCTCAGACCAATGCAGATACACCAATAGTTATGCCAACTTGTATTGAGCTAAGACAAATTTGTCTTAGGTAGGTAGAAGGAAGTAAAAGTGTTCAGGATGAGAAAAGCATGCTGGCACTGTGAGGATCAGGGACTCCTAACCCTTAAAAATTCTGTCCTCATTGCTATCTTGTCACATGATCTCATCACTCAGTTGTCACCCTGAGCTCCACTCACCTAGAACACAGAGCACACACACACACACATCAATCTGGAGGGCTTTCCATCAAATGGCTTTCCATCCCTCTAGCCTCTCCTCACTTGCATTTCACAAGATTCCCTGGTGCTACCCACATCCTGAAAAAGGCCATGGACACTGCTATTTTTGATTCTGAGCAGGAAAGAGTCCTTTCTGTTTATTTTTGTAAGATTTCATTCAGTAAGTAAATGACCCTTTAATAGTGTTTAGATTTCTTTCCTTTAAAAAATTCATCTCATTCTTACCTTCTTATAAACTCTAGATTGTCACACCACACTATGGTCCCATCACACAGAGCAGATGGCCCCTTGTAGCAGTCTGTGCGCTTTCTTGCCCTGACACATGTCAGTTCATATTTGAGTTTGCCATGCTGCTTGGGTGAGAGCAGTGCTACATTCCGAAGATTGCTAAGTTCGAGTGGCCACACAGCAGTGTGCTGGTATATTTTGCGGAACCTTAGAGTGAACATATGCAAATACATCTATACATTTCAAGTGCACACACATATGCTGGTATCACACTCATGCACACACATACAGGACACACAAACAATCACATATACATATGTACCTCACATGCACACACACACCATTTTACACAGCTTTCACATAAAAACCCATCATATAAACATGTATGTTATATTCACACACCATCACACACTTGCTGTTATACACACACACACACACACACACACACACACACTTTTCCAAAAACCTCAAGTTGTATTTGTTACCAGTTTTTACATTTCATCTACTGTGATTACTATTTCAAGAAACATAGTTTTAATGTTTTTTCTTTCTGCCTGGCATGTATGATCCTTCATTATTTTGAATTTTCTCAGTTTATAGACAAATAAAACTAGCTATTCTAAAAGTCAATTGATACTATATTTCTGTAACTAATAATGTAAAATAAAAGCAGGTAGGCTAAAATTACTAAAATGCCCGAGTTTAGAGCAGATTTTATATTTTCTGCTCATATTTGCTACAACCATCCATTAGTTGGGTTCCCTGGGAACAATCTTGTTTGCTATTTTCTTACAAAAGAGCACAAGGGTGGGGGGGTCTTTTTCTTCCTTCTGATCCTAGTCTGTTAGGTCTCATCAGGAGTGGCTGCATTGTCTTCCTCTGTGGCCTGGTAAAACTGCTCAGGGGCAGGTGATCAAAGAGCAGGCCAATCAGTTCATGTCAGAAGCAGTCCCTGTTCCCATTACTATGGAACCCACTTGGACACTGAAATCCATGGGCTACATCTGTGCAGGGGTTCTAGGTTATCTCCATGCATGGTACTTGGTTGGAGTATGAGTCTCAGGAAAGACCCCTGTGCTCAAATTTTTTGGTTCTGTTGCTCTCCTTGTGGACCTCCTGTCCTCTCCAGATCTTACTATTATTTCCCACTTCTTTCATAAGATTCCCTGCATTCTGCCCAAAGTTTGGTCATAGTCTCAGCATCTGCTTTGATAGTCTGCAGGGCAGAGCCTTTCAGAGGCCCTCTGTGGGAGGCTCCTATCAGTGGACTGGGGAGGGGCATGTGTGGAGAAGGGGGAGGAAGGGAGGGATTGGGAGGGGAGGAGGGAGGGAGGGAACTAGAGGGGAGATACAAAGTAAATAAAGTATAATTAAAAATAAAATTAAATTTAAAAAAGAGGTTAAAGTGTACTGTGAAGATGTATCTGTAACTTGGGGATGGTATCCATAATTCCTTTTTAGGACGTCAGTTCTCAGGCTGGGCTTTCCACTTGTCTGTTGACCAAGCGCTCTAAATGCTCAAAGGACTATTCCAAACCCTTTCCCCACCCTTGGAACCTGCTGACTCCTGTGCTTTCTGTGCGCAGATCACATCTTGTGAGAGTCCCTTCCTTCCATTTACCTTAGACTAAAATATTGAGATAAGGAAAGTAGTAGAAATCAGGTCTGGCTTTAGCTTCCTTACCCCCTCCCACTGCACCCCTTCCCTGTCTTCTCTTCCCATCGCTTCCCCTTCTGTGTGGTACAGGAAAACAAATGGTGTGAGCACACGCAGTAAGCAACTATGAAAGGAGACTTTTGCTGAGTTACAAAGCCACTGACACAGAACAGTAAGATGGGGTACCACAGCCCATTTGTAGATTAACAAGAAAGACAATTGAAGTGGTCAATCCCCAGACATAGTTGAAATATTTAAACTGTTACACTAGCAAAGGCCTGCATTTGTATCTTTCTGCTTCTTTAAGTTCTACAGTGGATTCTAGCACTTAAAAATGATGCAAGAATTAAACCTTGTAACAGTTTTCAAGGTAGTTAATAAACTGTTTTATGTCCTTGTTATGTAAAAAACAAAAACAAAACAAAAGAGCACAAGGAAGCCTGAGGATTGATTAGCAGTAAAACAAAATGAAAAGAAAAAAAAAAGCCATGTAGGTAAGAAACTGTTAAATTGGCTATATGTACCATAAACCTCAGAAAATAAACAGTCTAACACTAGGGGCCCAGACCACACAAACAGGAAGCACATACTGTGACTTTACCAGTTCAGTCTTCTGCTGGCAATTGCTGTGCACCAAGGCCCCTGGAGCAGGCAGGGAGGGTAGGAAATATACCTTCCTTTTCTTTCTGTCTTCTGATGTTAAATATAATCTTGCTTTTTTTTTTTTACAAGAGATTCAAATCTTATGACTCAGGGTGTCTGTTTTCTTGACTCTCATGAAAGGTTGTGAAGAGCAGAAAGAGAGAAATTTTTCATCTGAGCACAGAACACATCTGACAGCCTCCTGAGCTGCACCTCTGTCCCCGCAGTGCAACTCTGAGGCCTGGCTGAGGTTTCCCAACGTGTTTTCACCCTGAGGGGAACATGCTCAGGAAAAGAAAACAAATGGACAGGGAGAACAGAGGTGGGAAACTTTGCATTGGGAAAGGGAAAGGTCAGAAGAAAATGCTAACTCTTTGTGAAGAATTGACATTCTAACCGGAAATAAATTCACTTTCTTCTCTGATGGCACCATGCCCTCTCCATGGGCACCTATGGATAATAAGGGGTTTTGAAGCATTGGGAGAACTTTCTTAGACATAGCAGTTATTTTTGTGTCACACGTTGTGTAAAATGTTCATGTATCAATGATGTGTAATTCAGAGAGTAAATGTGCTTTAAGACATGACCAACAATTTTTTTTAAATCCACATAAATAAAGTTTGATGGAGAAAAATATTATAAAATTTAAATATTTAAAGTACGAGGTGTTCCATTGTATAAAAATACCACAATTTCTGTACCCATTCCACCGTTGATGGACATCTGGGTTGTTTCCAGGTTCTGGCTATTACAAATAGAGCTGCTATAAACATGGTTGAGCAAGTGTCCTTTTTGTGTACTTGAACAAACTTTGGGTATATACCTAGCAGTGGTATAGCTGGGTCTGGAGGAAGCACTATTCCTATTTGTCTTAGAAAGCGCCAGATAGCTTTCCAGAGTGGTTGTACCAGTTTACATTCCCACCAGCAGTGGAGGAGGGTTCCCCTTTCTCCACAACCTCTCCAGCATGTGTTATTGCTTGAGTTTTTCATCTTGGCCATTCTGTTGGGTGTAAGGTGATATCTCAGGGTCGTTTTGATTTGCATTTCCCTGATGGCTAATGAGGATGAGCATTTCTTTAAGTGTTTTTCTGCCATTCGATATTCCTCTGTCCAGAATTCTCTGTTTAGCTCTGTTCCCCATTTTTTAATTGGATTACTTGGATTGCTGCTTTTCAGCTTCTTTAGTTCTTTGTATATACTGGATATTAGTCCTCTGTCAGATAAAGGGTTAGTGAAGATTCTTTCCCAATCTGTAGGCAGTCGTTTTGTTTTGATGACGGTATCCTTTGCTTTACAGAAACTTTTCAGTTTCATAAGGTCCCATTTATTGATTGTTGTTCTTAGAGCCTGTGCTGTTGGTGTTCTGTTCAGGAAGTTGTCTCCTGTGCCAATGAGTTCTAGGCTGTTCCCCACTTTTTTTTCCAATTGATTTAGGGTATCTGGTTTTATGTTGAGGTCCTTGATCCACTTTGACTTTAGTTTTGTGCCAATGAGTTCTAGGCTGTTCCCCACTTTTTTTTCCAATTGATTTAGGGTATCTGGTTTTATGTTGAGGTCCTTGATCCACTTTGACTTTAGTTTTGTGCAGGGTGATAAATATGGATCTATTTTCATTTTTCTGCATGTAGACATCCAGTTGGTCCAGCACCATTTGTTGAAGATGCTGTCTTTTTTCCATTGAATGGATTTGGCTTCTTTGTCAAATATCGAGTATTCATAGGTGTGTGGATTTATTTCTGGGTCTTCTATGCGGTTCCATTGATCCTCCTTTCTGTTTCTATGCCAATATCATGCAGTTTTTATTACTGTTGCCCTGTAGTACAGCTTGAGATCAGGAATGGAGATACCTCCAGATGATCTGTTGTTGTACAGGATCGTTTTGGACAGCAATCAAAAAGGAAGAAATCATGAAATTTGCAGGCAAATGGTGGGATCTAGAAAAGATCATTCTGAGTGAAATATCCCAGAAGGAGAAAGACAAACATGGGATAGACTCACTTATATAGACCTATAAGATCTGATAAACATAATGAAATCTATACACCTATAAACGATAATCAATTGAGTGGACATGGGGTGAGATGATCAATCCTCGTTTAGAAAGACAGATGGGATGTGCATTGAACGTATGACAGGAGTCTACTGAGCGCATCTGAAAGACTCTAACTAGCAGTGTTTTCAAAACAAAGACTCGTGACCAAACCTTTGGCAGAGTACAGGGAATCATAAGAAAGAAGGGGAGTTAGTCTGATGGGGAAAGGATAGGAGCTCCACAAGGACCAAATATATCTGGGCACAGGGTCTTTTCTGAGACTGACATTCAACCAAGGACCATGTATGGATATAACCTAGAACCACTCAGATGTAGCCTGTGGTAGCTCAGTAACCAATTGGTTTCCCAAAGTGAGGGGAACAAGGACTATTTCTAACAGGAACTCAAGGACTGGCTCTTTGGTCTCCCCCCCCCCCGAAGGGAGGAGCAGTCCTGTTAGGCCACAGAGGAGGGCTTTGCAGCCAGTCCTGAAGATACCTGATAAAACAGGATCAGATGAATGGGGAGGAGGTCCCCCCTATCAGTGGACTTGGAAAGGGGCACGGTGGAGATAAGGGAGGGAGGGAGGGCCTGGGAGGGAATGAGGGATCGGGACACGGCTGGGATACAGAGTTAATAAAATGTAACTGATAAAAAAATAAAAAAAATAAAGTACGAGGTGAATTTTAATGTTAAAAATATATTAACAAAATGCAATGTATGAGCTAAAATATTGAAAAATAAGTTCAAGCGACTAATTCTCACTAATCTCTAATGGATTTTAATGAGCCTTTTTTTTTTTTTTAAGATCACACTACCTTTTAGCTAAGTCTCCTATCTGGGTTTGTTTGTTTGTTTTGTTTTGAGAGGGGGTTTCTCTGTGTAGCCCTGGCTGTCTTGGAGTGTCTTCTGTAGACGAGAGTGGCCTTGAACTCACAGAAATCTCACTGTCTCTGCCTCCCAAGCTACGGGATCACCAGCAGGCACCACCATCACCCAGTTGCTCTGCCTCGTTTCTATGAGATTCCTTTTCTCTAAGTGAAAACTTATCCTAATTATAAAGATTGAGGCAAATCTTCAAAACTTCACACACTTACTGAGAACAAGGAAAGAGAGACACAAAACCACTCTCTGGTTTGGTAATTCTCCCCAAACTGTTAACTTAGAAGTCATAATTTTTAAATTAAAAGAGTCATACCAGTCCATCAGTGTCTCCCCTGTAGCATACCGTCACATATATATGGGATGTGTCGACGTTCATCAGAAGAATTCCCATATTAAGGTGGAAAGCGACTGAGACCATTGAGCAGACAAACATGCTGCTCACCCAAAGTGGCCATCTTGGAACTAGCTACAGCACTGACTCTCCACATACACAAGAGCTGTAGTGACCATGGGGGAAAATGGCTGCATTCACTGTCAACACGAATCTTTCAGGTGAGACAAAAGGCAGTACATCCCATTACGCACCTAGAAGTTCTTACTGATACACTTAACTACATTATATATATATTTTTTCCCTTAAAGACAACCTTTGATCTAGAACTCATAGTAGCATTCTTGGTCTCAGGACCTGGCTTAATGCAGTCAGGAAGCATAAGAATAGCGTAACCATGAGAAAGCCGAAGTAATGTGGGGGGAGTGGAAAAAAGAACACACATATAGTCTCATCCTGTTGCCCACTTACTCCTAATGCATCCCAAAGGGAGAGCAGTCCATCGGTGGGGATTTTCCCATTGCCAACCTCACAGTGAGACTGAGCACACTCATGAAGGCATGGTAATTACCATATTTTTAAACAGTAAATGTTCTAATTGACTCTATCCAACTTTTTCTTCAAGAAAGATTTTTCATTATCAACTATTGGACATTATGGGCCATGCAGTACGTTCTTTGGTATGATGAAAAAGGATTCAGTGGTCCAAATTTGTTCAGCATCTTCTATTCTGTACCTTTTACAGTGCTCAGATTTTTAAAATCTATTCCTGGTCATGAATCTATAGTAAGACTGTGTCAGGATCCACACCTGCCTTTTGATAGCTCTGACTGCCAGCCCAAATTGCCAGTTATATGAAAAGCCTTGCCTGCTCAATTTTCCCCATAGTTGTTTGCAATCCCCACCTCTTTCACTGGAAAATATAACACTATTTTATGAACATTTTCCTTTGTCATATGCAAGAGAAATATGTTGAGATTCAGCGCATATAAGCTTTGCTGTAGCTACTTCCAAGATAGAGACCGTGGGTAAGAAGGATATTTGTTAAATGATCTCATTCCCTTTCCTCTCTTGAATGGAAGTTCTTCTGATGAGCATTGACTCATATTACTGTGACAGATTTTATAAGACCCCATGATCTGTGGTCCATTTAAGAATCTAAAGAATATAACAATTTTTCTACTACCCTTTGGTCTGATTGCAAGGCTCATCAACTGATTATTGACTACCAGGCCAAAAACAAATATAAGGACCACTGGCAATAGGGTTTGATTTCCTGATATTCAATCTGATTTGCTTTTTAAAATTTTTTCTTCTTTCTGAGTGGTATCTTCCCAAATAAGATAGTCAAGTGTTCCATTTTTATGAAAGTATCTGTGTCAGCAGATCTGTCAAACAAATGTTAAGAAGAAATGACAATTCCAAGACCTACCAACCAATTAGCTAATTGCTAATTATATTTTGAAAAAAAGTGTTGAGTTATATAAGACTAAGGGTATTGTTTTTGCTAGCCTAGTGATTATCTTGACGGACAGATGAGAGAGAAAGATTAGTGAATGTGTGTTTCTGTTTTCCATTAGCTTTTCTCTGCCTCTCCCCTTGCAGATGGAATAAGAGATGAAGCATTTACAGTCAAGCCTGGCATGTATCATCCCCTTAGAAGCTTACATGCTGTTTTATAAATGAGGAATTGAAGGATAGGGATAACATAACAGTTACTTCATGCAGAAGCTTAGAAATATGAGCATTCATTCTGAGCTTTTCTCAGGACTGGGCACTGCTTGGGGCTGTTTCCTGCAATGTGATTATTTAATGTCCTTACAGGTGAGCTGATGAACTATTGAAGCATTTAAGACATAGACTTCCGACTGTAAGACTAAAATGAGAGTAGAGGGACTCCATCGTTGGCCACCTGTGTTGTCGTTAGAAGGTTGTACAACTGTCAACAGCATCCTCCATGCTGGAATGTTGCTGGTTTGATTATGTATACATACCCACAACTGTTTAGAGTTCATGGTCTTGTCATGCCTAGAAGATATTATTTCACCTAGTCCTCCAAGACGTCGGTTCCTATAACCTTTCTATACTCTTGTCTGTGTGGGTCCTTGAGAGTTGGGAGGAGGGGGTATGATACAGATGTTCCATTTGTGGTTGAACATTTCACAGATATTTATTTATGCACTATGACCAGTTGTGATTTTTCTAGTTAAGCATTAGCCACTGCGCAAAAAAAACACATCTCTGATAAAATCTGGGGGATGCACTAACCTGTGGATTAGACATACGGATTTGGAGAATCACTTAACTCTTATGTCCGTTCGGTAAAATAATAGGTGGTTTATGCTTGTGACCTCTGCGCTCTCCAGTGACAGGATCTTGGCCAAAGTAATAGTATAGGAACACACCTCTCCTGTAGAGGAGGCCTTAAATTCAATCATGGAGTAGCTGGTTACCTCTGTAATGTTCATGTCACTGTTTCACTTGCCCACAGGCATATCTTACCACCCTGCCTCTACCCTACATCCCAGCCTTTCTGTCAACTTCAAATTCCATTTCATTATCACCCGTTATTTACCCTTTACCCTCTCTGTCACTTGTGTTCTAATAGTCTCCCTCCTCTAAGATATTTTTTTTCCCTTTTCCATCACTGACTTCCTTTTCTCCTGAGTTCTAACAGGTATTTAAGACAAAAACACCAATATGAAGATCCAGTGCTAGGATCCATATGTAAGTGAGAACATGCAGAATTGGTCTTTCTGGGTGTGGGTACTCAGCCTACTGTTTTCCAATTCTACCCATTTACCTACAGATTTCATAATATTCATTCACGGCTTCTGGGGGAGAGATAGCCTGTTTTCTTTAAATATCTTGTCACTGGTAGATCAACCATGCCGTGTGGATGGTGCCACACCCATGAGTATCTGGGCAGCATAAGTCAGACTAAGAGATTTATAAAAAGAAAAAGAGTACACAAAGAAAGGATGGAGTAGTTGGATGAGAACAGGGCATGAATACATCAAAATATTGTGTGTAGGTATGAAATTCTCAAAGAATTACTAACAAATTTTTTAAGTTACTTACTACTTCTCTGCATCATTTTCCTCAGTTATAGAATAAGACTTGTCTGTATCTATTTCATTCATATTATCATCCATATTTTCATCTTATCATTCGTATTGATACAGTATAGATATCATATGCCCAACACAAACATTGTTTAACTGATTGAGCTATATAGCATTTATCGAAAATACAATACTGACAAATTCTAAAGCCATGTTAAAACTGCTCCTAACCACCCACAAACACTAATCACAGTTTGCAAACCTCTGTTGTAGCTCTTGGTACATTTTGGCTAAATCAATAACTTTAAGTGAGTTTGTTCTCAGATGCGTAAGTTGCACACAGGCCTCAAGGTAATGCCCGTGGTTTGTGTTGTAAGCAATATGCCAACGGTGTCTAATACAGTGCTGAACTGAATAACACAGATGCTCACAGCATCTTTGTCCAACCTTAATATTCCACAGCTAAAGAAGGAAAGATGAGGAAAGCTAAGTGACAGGAAAGCTAAGGGACACTTAATGTCTACCACAGAAAATGTTAAGAAACCAAAGTTGTGACATGTTAGCCAGTCTCAGTGCTGATATCTGCATCTATTTCATTCACAGAATGAAATGTGAGGATGGTGTGAGGGTAGTGAAGCTACACAGAATCCCACACTCAGAAGGGCACTTTTTCTTTAAATAACTCAAGGGTTGCTTTATTGAGATTCCTAATATTTTAAAATTTGTTTTCAATCTGTGTCTGCGTGTGTTTTGCTTGCATACGTGTGTAGTGTGTATCCTGTCTGGTGTCAACATGCCTGTCTTGTGTCAGCAGAGGTCAGAGCAGCACATCTTATCCCATGCAACTGGACTTAGAGATAGTTTTGAGCTACTATGTGGCCTCCCTATGAGATAGAGATCAGAGATAGAGAACTGATTCAACAAAACCCAAGAGCTTGTGCATCTGTCTCGTTCTTCTACATTGTGCTCTTTACTGAATTACAATCACCACAAAGTCTGAATTCCTTAAACATCTGATAAATTTATCCTGAAGTGTGACAGGGATGACCTGGGCTTTTGCTTGACCATTGGTCCTAGTATTAATTTATTATTTTGGGGGGTTCATATCATAAGGGCACTCATGCTTTTAAGATGTGAAAATATCAAAATGGATCAGAATGGAGAGATGCTGGGGTACCAAGTACTGACTCTAGAATCATCACTCTATGGCAGAAATGGACATTTGAGGCAACTCATTGTGTATAAAGCCTCCTTTAAAGCCAGCATTTCAGTCAGCCTTCTGCAACTGTGATGAATACTGTTAAGCTGACTTCCAAAGAGAAAATGTTACCTTGATTCACAGTTGTGGAGTTTTGAGGTCCATTGATTTTTAAGCCTCTGGCAACACAGCACATCATGCTCTGGAGACTGAGTTAAAGCAAAGACGCTCACACAGAGATAAGAAAGTGAAGGTCCTGCTGTCCTCTTTAAGAACACACCTAAAATAAGCAGAATGCCTCCCACCTCTTACAGTTTCCAGAACCTCGCAATGGTACCAGGCTGGGAGGACTTTACTAGCATAGGTCATGTGAGAAGTTTCACAACCATACTGCAGCATTCAGGGTTATCTCTCGGGAAGTTTAGGGTACCAGTTTCTCTTCCCGGAGCTTAGAAGAGTCTGTGTGTATTTGGTTGACTTAGTGGGAGGCAGCATTCAGATATCGGAAGCCTGGGCACTCTCTTAACTCTCTAAAATACCAGTGATGTTTTATGGAAGGAGATGCATGGAAAACAGAATAGAATTACATGGGAGGTTTAGAGGCTAAGGCAATGGCTGAAAGATGCTCCAAGTTTTATGTACAAAAACGATATTATTTATGATCAAAACCCTGTGATTTCAAGTGTGGCCTCAGGTGTCTGATGAAAGCAATCATGCTGTCAATTCACTGTGGAGCCAGAACTGCTAATGTAATTCAAGAGCAATACAACTGTCACTCAGCCCAACTTTCCCCTGCCAATTCCCTCAAGATGAATGCTGTTATCGTTCGAAGATCTGACAGGAGGGAGCTGAAGCCTTTCCTCCCTGTTTCTGTAGAATAGGCCTAAACCTAACAGTGCATTGATATGGAGGGATTTTTCCCAAGGCAAAATTCTCAAATCTTGTTTAAAAGCTTGCTTTATACAATTGCACAGTGCCCAAGACCACCTACATAATTTGCACGACCACCTGTGTAATTTGCAGGGGACAATGCAAAGAAAAATATAATTCTTATTTAAAACATCTCTGTGTTCACCTTTGACTACACTGCTATTATTTTCATCTTACCTACTTCTGTATCTGACCCCCTCTCTTCAAGACTTACAGAGAACCTTACCCCCATGTTGTGTTCTGCCTTGGGTGGGAAATATACCACCACAGACTTGTGTGTTTGAACACTCACTTCCTCACCTGGGGAAGTTTTGGAGTTTCTGGAGCCTTTCAGACATTAGCCATGCTGGCAAGCATCAGGCTATAGGGCAGATTTATGGGTCATTCTCTACTTGAGTTCCACTGAAATTTCTGCTTCCTAGTAGCCTGCTGTGTCATATACCCACCCACTTTAAGATCCCACCTCTGCAAAACTGGTGTGCCTTCCTCTACCAATTATGAACTGTCCCCCATGAACCATGAATCTGAATAAATAGCCCCCTCCTCGGACTTTTACCAGTAGATATTTTGTAACAGTAGCCATAAAAACAAGAAAAGTAACTAGTAAGACCTCTAGGCTTTACCTAGAAATCAGGTAGATGCTTCAAAAGACACTTCTCTGTCACATATACCCTGTGTTTCTGTGAAGCATAAACCTGAGCCTTACTCTCTAAATGGAATCTGAGCTTACTAAATGTTTAAAACACACAGATGAGTAGAGAAATAGACATTGTAGATGATAAAATCTTACTTTGAGCTCTATGCGGGTGAGACCATAGCTACTTGCAGACAGGGCCTCGAGCTTTTGGGAGCAGCACAGGGAGGATTATATATGCCAAGGAGAAATGAAATATCTCATTTTATGGTTTCATAAGATGTTTCAGCTTATGAATGTTCTCGGTTTTATATGCTGCAAAGCACACAGCTTTACTGATGGCCCCCTCCAAAGACATGACTGTAAAATGTCTGTGTGGCTCAGACAGTCTCTGTGGGGGCAAGTGTCTTGCTCCTAGGATGAAGTGGTATGTATTACTTTTATGTATGCCATAAAAATAAATCCCAGAGCCTCATGAGCTCAGAATATACCAGGTCAACTCACACAAAGGCTCCAGCAGACAGAGTCTTTGTGTCTGCAGTACTTTCTCTGCTGATGTGTGTTTCAAGGAGTTATCAATAGGACTTTAATTAATTTTCTATCATCCTCCCAGTCTCACTTTTTAACTATCTTCTTTTTATATTGAAAAAAGTAACAGTAATTACTTCCAAAACTTTCTACCAATAAAACCAATATCATTTTTTTAAGTTAGAGGTATCTTACTGAGTGATAACAGTTGTTTAGAGCAAACATACTCTTTCACATTTCAGTCAGTCTAATTTTCTTCCAGATCTTTCCTAAAGGATTAATTATACCAAATACAGCCCATTTGCAAGTTTAATCCATCAGCTTTTTCCTCTTAGTACAATGATGGTAAAAATGATGAAAAAATATAATATATTTTTTACATTGCTTCACATTGAAGGGTTATATGAAACATACTTCTAGGCTTTGAATATCAAATTCCAATGACTCAAGGTAAAAGGAAATTATAGTTAGTGAAAATATGGTGGCTGTACCATACATTCCTGTTACCACTAAAACAATAGTTGTATATGGAGGGCCAGGAGTCTTCTTGATAGGCCTCCCTTCCCAGAACAGGATCATTACAGAACGCAGCAGCACAGCTTAGAACATGTTTTCTGTCTTACCCTTTTATGCCTCCTTTATTCACTGAAATGTCACTTGTTAAGATTTAGGCATACAGTGCAGTGTTTAGTCATAAGTGAATGCCTATATTATACCCTTCACCAAGGCTCAAGGACCATTTTGCATAAGATGAGGCAGAAAGATGATTGGGGAGAACCAGAATGAAACACTGTCTTCTGGACATAAAAAAGATTGTTGCTTTCATGAACTCTCAGTGACTGTCGTTGGCCATACAAGACCTACTAAAGATCGAACCAGTCAAATTTATAACACAGAAAGAAAGAAGATCATGAGCCCCAACTCCTCAATGAAGAAGCTGTGGACAGCTAATGGCTTCTAGAGAGACACAGTCCTGGTAGGTGGAACAAACCTACCAGATGGCCCCACACCCATGAATATATGGGCAGCACAAAGTGGACTCAGTAGGTTATTTTCAAAATTATTTTAAAGCAGGCACAAAGTTACATGCACCCTAACAAGCTTTGTCAGGTACATGGATGATTCAGTCATTTGCATGTGTATTGATAACTGAAAGGGTTAGACTAACTTTGTAACCTGTATGTCTTCTAAAGCTTTGAGTTTTAGTTTCATGTTAAGCTAAAGCCTCTTAGTATCTTTCCAGAGAATGGAGAAATGTGACCCTATCTGTGGGGACAGATATTAAAAAGGGGGGCAAGCAAGCAATGACCTTCACTCAGCAAAAAGAATGACCAGACCCTTGTCTTAAAGATTGTGTTTCTTAGCAACGAACCCAGACGGCCTCAATCCTCCTTCTGAGTAGCTCCTGACCTCCAGCCAAAGGATGAGCTAACCACCCCCACCTTCAATTGCAGCTGCATCCACACTTAGCAGGACTGGCCAAGCTTGAGCACCTAAGACTAACCAATCATCTTACTTTATAGCTTCCTCATCCAATCCTAAATTGCCAAGACTGCAACTTCAAATCTCCCGCAATCTTTCTTTTAAAAACCTAAAGGCCTTTGTCTCCCGGTGCCAGTCTTTGCTGACCAGCAGGGGTGACCCCGTTGTGCAATGGTTAATAAACCTCTTGCTTTTGCAACGAGTCTTGGTCTGGGGGAGTTTCTGGGAAGGGCGCGATTGAACTCCTGAGCTGTGAGACCCCAGGTCTTACAATGACTACCGATACATGGTAAATTGTTACACAGAAAACTTGATAAAACCCCACAAGGAGTTTGTGCCCGGCATAGCAGGATCATCTAACGAGCGCCTCACGGGGCTTCAGTGGACGTGCCACGGTCTGCATCCCAGGCTGTAGGCTCAGCTGGGAGAGGGCCAGCTTCGGAGCTTGGAGAGGACTTTCGTGGACCCTGTTTCCTGCCGTTTTAGGGAGGAGGGCTGTGACTCTTTCCTAGCGATTGACTTGGGGCTTCCATCACATCCCAGAGGTGTTATCACCCCCTTAGCACGTGAGTCCCTCAACATGGCCCTCCCTCTGTGGACCCAGCAAAGGAGAGCCTCCACAGTGAAGGTGCCAACAGGATGGAACCTTCCTGACTTGGTGTCATCACAGCCGTGTACACTGGCTCCTTTATTGTTGCTGTGGCAAAATACTCTGCCAAAAATCAAGTTGAGAAAGAAAAGGTTTATGTTTGTTTGTCTTACAGTTCCAAAAGGGAGTATCATGGTGGGAAGGCATGGTGGCAGGAAAGAAGGGCCCAGGCAGCTGTGCTGCCGTGACAGGCTTCCTAAGATACTGTAGGCCCGAGTTTCTGTTTCCTGGTAAAGTTCCCACAGTTGCTTAGGTCATGTTTTGTAAGACCTGGGGTCTCACAGCTCAGGAGTTCAATCGCGCCCTTCCCAGAAACTCCCCCAGACCAAGACTCGTTGCAAAAGCAAGAGGTTTATTAACCATTGTACAACGGGGTCACCCCTGCTGGTCAGCAAAGAGTGGCACCGGGAGACAAAGGCCTTTAGGTTTTTAAAAGAAAAATTGCGGGAAATTTGAAGTTTAAGTTTTGGCAATTTAGGATTGGATGAGGAAGCTATAAAGTAAGATGATTGGTTAGGCTTAGATGCTCAAGCTTGGCCAGTCCTGCCAAGTGTGGATGCAGCTGCAATTTAAGGTGGGGGTGGTTAGCTCATCCTTGAAGATTAGGGGCTGCGGACTCTTGGCTGGAGGTCAAAAGCTAATCAGAAGAAGTCTAGGTTCGTTGCTAAGAAACGCTGTCTCAAGGACAAGGGTGTGGTCCTTCTTTTGCTGAGTGAAGGTCATTACTTGCTTGCCCTTTTTTTATATCTGTCCTCACGGATAGGGTCACATTTCTTTACTCTCTGGAAAGGTACTAAGAGGCTTTAGCTTAACCTGGACCTAAAACTCAAAACTATAGGCTTTAGAAGACATATAGGTTACAAAGTTAGCCTAACCCTTTCAGTTTCTATTTCTCAGAACATGGAACTGTACAATAGCTCCATAACCTCCCTCAAAATGAGAAACAATAGTCTAGTCACTGCCTTGAAAAGTCCCCAAGCACTTGACCAAGAGCTGCACACTTTCTGTTAGCAACCTTTGTTACCTGGGCACACCTTGTTTCTTAGTCACTCCCTGAAGTCCCCCACCCCACCCCCTAGATCAGCACCAACCAGTTAGTTTAGGACAAACTTGCTTCAGCTAAATCGCACCAATCATGTAACGGAAAGTCCTGTTCCTTGCTTAAACCATAATAAAAACCCAGCTTTGCAGCTACTTGGGGCTCCTTTCCTAATTCACTGTGTTGGGCAGTGGGGAGCCCTAGCTTAAGCCCATAATAAAGGCTCTTTGTTCTTGCATAACTGCTTGGTCCCCTGGTAGTCTTTTGGGTCTTTATGATCTGGGAATAACAGGATCAGGAGGCAGGCTTGGCAGTCAGGAAACCTACTGATACATTATACTCCCATAAGGAAGAAGAGGGTGGAAAAACAGGAAGTAGGGCCAAGCTGTAAAACTTCAAGGCATGCCCAATGCCTTAACCGCTCTGCCTTCACACTCCCCCTCACAGTGGACTAGTTGAAGGGAACAGGGGGGAGGAAAGAGGGAGGGTGGGACTGGGAGGAGCTGAGGGAGGGGGCTTCAATCGGGATATGTAATTAATAAATTGTAAAAAAAACCATAAAATTAACAAAAAAGGATTGCAAATTAAAACGTGTGTGATATCATCACACACCTACTTAAAAAAAAAAACTTCAAAGTGACACTACTTCCTTTAGTAAATTGCCTCCTCCTAAAACCTCAACACCCTTCTGAAACACTGCTACCAGCTGCAACAAAATACTCAAATAGCCACCCTGGGGGGATATTTTCTCATGCAAACCACCACAGCTTCTTCACCTTTGCTGTCTTTGTTGGATGGACACCGACTGGAGGAAGCAGGCAGGTCGGAAGCCAGTCATGAGTCTGTCTACAACCGCTCAGTTGCTGCAGGGATTGTTCTGCAATACCTCTTTCATGGCTTGCTTTCTATTCATTGATTTGTTTCTTCCAGTCTTCTTGTCAATCATTTGGGACTCACTGGGAAACGTTTAGTTGTTCTTAATCTTTCCTATTGTTTTGTTGGCTCTCTTCCCTTGATTTTCTTTTTAAAGCTTTTATTCCGGATGCTAAAATGTGCATCCTTAATTATCATAGTCTACCTAGAAGAGTTAACTATTATACAAATGAGGCATGAATCACTTAACCCCACACATATATTTCTTGCTATCAGTAAGATATTTTCCTATATTATAAACTGCACATTTCATTGTTTCACATCAAAAAGCCAGAGTCTCTTACAGAAATTGTTAAATGTATTTTAGACTTTTATGTGCATGCGTTATTGTCTTTGGCTCTTTAGTCTTCTCTCAACATTAGGCTTCTAGAAACATTTCCTTCCAGATGAAAGAATTTGCTGTGGCACTTACTGTAGGGCACATCGAACGGAGACAAACTATTTCACGTCTTTACTGAAATGTTGTTTCCTTTATTCTCAGTTTTAGGGGATAATTTTACAGGCTCCACCATTCTAGTTGTATTTATTTTATAGCAAGTTAAAGCCTTGATTCCATTGTTTTCTGGGGTCTATTGTTCCTGAGGAGGAACATTTTTTTTTTCTGTTCCACTGAGTACATTTCCTTATTGTATCAGCTATTTTAAATGTGTTTCTTTTATCTCCAGTTTTCAGCAGCTCATGTGGCTAGCGTGACTGTGACTGTCTTTCTATTTATTCTGGTGGCTCTGTGTCTTGATGTATGTTGTCAATTTTGTATAATCCCTAGGCACTATCTTTTCAAATATTGCCTTTCTACTCTTCTTTTTCTCTTTTTCATTTTGGAACTCCCATTGCTCGTGGGTTAAACCGCTTGCTATTTTTACACAAATCTCATTGTGTGTTGTTTTTCAGTCCTCCATTTTGACTCATCCTGTTTCAGTCGGATAATTTGTTTTGTCCTTCTGTCCACTGATTGCACATACAGGATGCAATCTGTCTTTAAGTCCACTTATTGAATTTCATGCTTCATGATTTTTACAGTTTCAGTACTAGACATGAGAAGCCCTCAGTCAAAGAAAGCTGGAGGTTGGAGAGGCAGCCCTGCCAAGGGAAGAGCATGCCAATTGGCTGTCAGTGCCAAAAGATCAGCCCTTAAAACATACATGTAAGTAGCACTATATGTATCGAATAAGTTATACTTAAGAATATATATGTACTTACACACACACACACACACACAAATAAACACACACCTACACACACATGTAGTGTGTGTAATAGCAGTGAAGAAAGAAAGAGCATAGATTTGAAGGAGAATGGGGAATTGTTATATAGCAAGGATTGGAGGGAGGAGGAGGAAGGGAAGAGTGTTCTGATTAAATTATAATCTCAAAACATTTAGTATAAAAGGAGAATCAAATAATATGAAATAAAAAGAAATGTGTTTTCCCATGGCTATTTAGAACAACCTTACTATTAGTTATTTCTCTCTCCACCACCTCTTCTGCTATACTCTCCCATTCCTCTCCACACTTAAACCTCGATTCAACTTAACCTACAGGAGATCTTGCATCCCAAAAAACAAAGCTAAACCATTTTAGGTTTCAACAACAATAATGTGAGGGACTTTTAAGTTTAGTTTTTCAATTAATTTTTATTTAAACATTTTGCACACGCATATACTACATTTTAATCAGATCAACCTTGCCTCCGAATCTTCCCTAATTGCACCCATACTTTCCCTTCTCACCTCCATATATATAAAGACCTGAGTCAACATATAGCTTCTTGTATGTCCATAGGCATAGGACCCTGTGCTGGGCATGTCCAGGCTCTGAAGGGCCACATCACTGAAAACAATGAGTTCTCTTTCCCCTGGTACCCTTCAATTGTCAACATGTCCTCTGATGATCCTGGGATTTTGGTTAGGTCAGTCTTGCACAGGTCTTTTACATGGAAGTCACATATCTTGTGAGTTCATGTTAACAGTGGTCCTATTATGCCCAGAAAGCATCGCTCACTGCTGACATTAACTGCTTCTGGCTCTTAGTCTTTCTAGACCTTTTACCTTCAGAGGAGGATGTGATTCGAAAGCATAATTCGTTTACTTCATTAGAAGATCTTTTTAAAAAACAGCTCTGGGAGAGTGAGTGAGGCAACTTGTACAGTCTTTTTATGTGTATTATTCTTCAAATCAAGAAAGAGATATAAAAAGAAATACATGCCCAAGAACCATTCACTGAGGACTATCACAGATAAACCTATTAAGTAAAGACTAATGCTGTCCTATTCATTACACTGTTTCCCTGACTTTTGCCGTCATGCTAAGTTCAGAATGAGCATAACATTTTATACCGTGTCTATGTACATGTGACCCCTCCTTAAAAGAATCATTAATCTTGTGGGGACATTCCATCCTTCTGAAACACATTTTTTTTTTCCTGGGAAAGTTAGATTTAATTTGCGCTTTTCACTTTACAGTGCCTTTTGTCAAAGATCATAATTATCTGTAAGTTTGATAAACTTCTGTACCTAGAGGAAAAAAAAAACTAATGAATATGAAGAACCAAAATGGATAAACAGAATTGAAGCTGTTAAAAATCAATGAAAACGGCACGTGCCTTAGCCAGTCTTGCAGGGTTCCCCACTTCAAGCTTTCATTTGATCATAGTTACTAAGAGACAAAACAGTGGGTTGCTTTGGGACTTTTTCAGACCCCTTAGTCTTAGCTAGTTCTTCCTTCATTTTAAAAGATTATGAATAAACTGAACAGTGGCAGAACATTTGTTTTTCATGTGTGAGGTATAAGGTTTAATTTTCCCTCACTACAAGCAAATAACCCCCAAATAATTGAAAGAAAGGAAGGAAGGAAGGAAGGAAGAAAGGAAGGAAGGAAGAAAGAAAGAAGCCTCCTTTTAGAGACTGAAAGTGGTCAAATTGGAAAAAAAATTAATAAAGCAAGATGAATAGCAAATTCAAGTACATGGACACAGGCTGATTTTGACAGATTCATTTCAAAGTCTCCAGAGGAAAAAGTGCTATCTCGGACCGGGGTGGGGAGGAGGATAAATTCTCACTAGAAAACAGCAAAGTCGATAAACATTACAAGAAGCTGAATGTTTTCCTAATGGTCTGTATGTAAATCCTAATAAATTTGATGGGATGTAAGTATTTCTATCCGCATGTTTTGGCTGAGAAACTAATTTCAGAATATAAAAAGCAACTTAACCAAAGTTATACACTTGATAAGGGGTAGAGTCAGACCTACAAGAATTTTATGACTGTCAAATTTTATATCTTAACTCTTACTTCAATGATTTGCCAAGGTTCAACTGATTATTTTCCACAAGGATGCACAGTAACCTTTTTCTTCTTCTTTTTTTTTTAACGTCTAAATGATTCAATATTTGTTTTTGTATTTACATCTTTGTTGGCAGAAATAATTGAATTATGTGATACTACAGCTACAGGACCATTGGTGTTCTCCTTATAAATTTTATTCTTGAAGCAACATGATGCATCAGTTCAAAATTTTTCTCTATTCTGAAACGTAGAAGAAAAAAAGACCATTTTCAATTAATCCTAGCATCCCCTGTTCTCTTCTGATAAGATTGTAATGAAAATGTACCCCTCTATTCCACAGAAATTCTCCCAGGAACATCTATTCTACCAAAGACATCAAGAACATTCTGTTAAAAAAAATGCTTAGAGGAAAATTTGAAGTTCTAATAGAAAATGATGTAAGAACGTTTCAAAGAAAGACACATTCTGTTCTTCGTAATAAGAAGCAAACACCGAACTCCATACAACCTAACTATGTATCTAAGACTCATTTGTGTCTCTTGGCTGTCATGTTAACGAGACATTTAGCTGTCATGTTAACGAGACATTTAGCTTTCATGGACACTTAGATACCAAGCAGTATCTTTGGCTTCACGTTTATTTCCATCTCTGCATCCCTCTTTCTCTCTCACACACACTCATAGTATATTGTATGTGGAGAATTCTATAAAGGTTCCAGAGGTGTTTGGAACCCCAGGTTTATGTGATGATCTTGATATGGTCTGAAAGTCTCCATACTTAGTCTGCTGATGAAGAGACTCATTTATTGTCTGTCTTAAAATATTTTAAGATATGACATTTAATTTTTTTCTACCCACAAATAAGAAAATGTAATAACCACATACAAGTATTGTAGTTGTATGTAATAAAAAAAATAGAAATTTTGTTTTTTTAAGTTTATTTTCATATTGTAGCCCATTGCAGCTCAGTATCCAAGTGGGTTCTCTAGTAATGAGAAGAGGGACTGTCTCTGACATGAACTCAGTGGCAGGCTCTTTGATCATCTCCCCCTGAGGAGAGAACAGACTTACCAGGCCACAGAGGAGGACAATGCAGCCAGTTCTGATGAGATCTGATAAGCTAGGGTCAGAGGGAAGGGGAAGAGGACCTCCCCTATCGGTGGACTTGGAGAGGGGCATGGGAGGAGATGAGGGAGGGAGGGTAGGATTGGGAGTGAATGAGGAAGGGGTTACAGCTGGAATACAAAGTGAATAAACTGTAATTAATATAAAAATAAAAATTTAATTAAAAAATGTCAAGGCACCATACTGTAGTCTTTAAGGTTCAGGGCTTTGCTTTGCTCTCTCCCTGCTGGAGGGAGCAGGTGGGCACATAAGACCCAAGAAGTAATGAAACATGCAAGTCTTGGAAAATAAACCAACCACCCCTAAGTCTCAGGAAGCTTCTAGAACACCTAAGATGTATAGAGCCTCAACCCAATGTTAGAGAGACAATGACAACATTGAGAAGAGACAGCTTTCGTGGGTTGTCACCTGCGCTAGGTTGGGCTTTTCATCTTTGAGTCCTTCATGTTCTTGTTAAGTAACCACCCACTCAACAGCTTGTAAGTAGCCTCAATAAAATCACTAGTTCACCAACCAAGATCTGAATGAAGTGATTGCTTCAGCTTGTCACTGGAGCCTTATTTGAGATGATAGCACTATTGTCACATGTCTCCAAGAGGTTTAACACAGCACAACAAGTTTGAGTGTTGCTCGCTGTCTTAATTTCTCTAATAATTACAGGTACTGAGAGAAACATTTTAATCAGCTGGCTAGAAACTCTTTGACCTGAGACATTTTCTTAAGTAACTTTGCCACAGACAAGATGCAAATCAGGCTGCCTCTGTTCTTCCCCCTTCAGAAGCCATATGCTGCTCACTACAGAAATGCTCTGGGGAGTGTCTGGGGGAATCTTGGCAGTCTCCTACATATGCTCTGTCATAAGACCAATACCCTTTCTTCTTACCATTCCTTGCTCCTCTGGCTCACAGTTGTGTTCCCAGATTTATGTCACACGAGCTTCGGGACTGTTCAATGGACCTGATTTTGCCTGAAGAATTATTATTGTTTCCATTTGCGTCATTATGAAATACCTGTGAAGTACCTACAAATTATACATGCTGACATAATAGGAAATGCCTTCAGTCCACTGGCTCTTTCATTTTGGTGATAGGCATTAGTTACATGATAAAGTCTTTTCACCCCAGAAAGTATCTTCTCTAAATTAGACAAAGAAAAGTTGTATATTCAAGTGAGCATTAAACAATATTGGGGTCCACTGCACATCCAATTGGTTAAAGAGGTGCCAGAACCTAAAGAAATCTAATCCTTTGGTACAGGCAGACAGACGGACTGTTACATGCATGTCATCAAGATGAACAAGACTCATTCCTCAAGTAAGGGGACTTGGCAGCATCGCTGGCCATGTATGGCTCATCTCAAATTCCTTTAATACTCAAACTAGCTGTCCATGTGTACAGGTTTTTATCAAAAGGATAAAAGTAAATTCCTGACCTCCAAATTGCTCTGACGGTCTTACATTGTTACGCCAGGCTCATATGGATAACCTGACCCTCTCTATATATTAAGAACCAATACCAATATTAACCAATATTAACTTCTGCTTAGACTTCATACTTATTTCAAGGGGACTAGCTTTGTATTTAACTGCATAACTAGAGACGGGGTCCTTGGGATGCAATTCATCCATTTGTTTTTTTCTTAATTTTTTTTTCCTTGCGCTCACCTTCAAGCTCACAATTCTAACACAGATAAGTCTTCATCTCTGCAGTGGGCAGTTCAGTGCCAGGCTAGCCCAGTAGTTATGGCCATGCAATACTCATTCAGCTATTCTTTTTATCAAATATATCTTGAGTTGCTAAATATGTAGCAGCAAACATAATAAATGAACATTTCTTCATGGAACTTACAGCTCAGCGTACACATTTATAGCTAATGTTTTCACAGGTTTTTTTGTAAATTTTGAATTTAATCATTGAATATTCCATATGTGTATACAATATGTCTTGATCGTATCCTGCATTTCTCCAAACCCCCTGCAGAACTTCCTTGTCACATCTCCTCCATGTTCCATGCCCTCTGGTTGTTGTTTATTTGTTTGCTTGTTATTTTTGTTGTTGAGCAAGGGTCTCAATATGAAGCCCTGATTGGCCTGAAATTCTGAAGTTCCAGGCTGGCCTCAAACTCAGAGAGACAAACTCTTTTTCCTAGGTGCTGGGCTTTAAAGGTATGTGCCATCAAACTGAGATCTTATCCAGTGCTAGCTCCTGCATGCTGCGGTACTGACCTGCCGGTGGTCAAGATGTGTCCAGTGGAGTAACAGCAGCAAGAAAATTTGAATGTTGGTTTGCTAAGAATCTAAAATCCTAGCAAGCTTTGAGATAATGATTGCAAATGGAGTCAAAACCGTGTTCATTCTTGCTTCTTACCTCTCTTAGTCATTATCTCACTAGGAAGAACAGAAATAAAAAAAAAATCTTCCTCTCTACAAAACTGCATTTTTCTTAAGCCTAGTTTGTTTTTGTTTTTCTTAGAATCTACTTCTCGTAGATTTTTTACTGGTAAAAATACTATACGTTAAAAAAATAATTTGGCCTTTCAGATATGCAACAAGGATACAGCAAATTCTTGTGCAAATAGCAACAACTTCTAAGAGTTCTCTCTCTGTTTCTCCCTCTCTCTTTCTGTTGGAGTGGAATGATTGAAGGATATATATATATATATATATATTCTGCATTGTTTTGTTGTAAGGGCCCTGATATGAATCCAGAATAACTTTCCATTTGACTCTCAGCTGTCATTCTTCTTTGTTAAAATAAGACCATAAGCATCTCACAAGGTTGGCATGCCCACAAAAAACAAACAAACAAACAAACAAAAAAAAAAAAACACACTCTGTGGATAGTCACATGACTCTTCTGTGCAAGAAAGGAAGGAGACTACATGTACTCTCTTCATTATCTGTATCTGGATTAAAAAAAATACATTTGCACACATCGCCAAAGAGTGCAACACAGTCAGCTTCTGTCTTCCTGTACACAGCAGGGAGACAGTTTCCCAGACACAATTTTCTATCCTTACCCCAAGCACAAAGCCCTTGGGGTCTGGCTCTCTAGCTGCCTGTGCATATGAAATACACAGAAAGGATTCATCCTCAGATCCAGAAAGGCTGCTGCACAATTATACAACCTTTGTGTGCAGTTCTAAATGTGAAGCAAAAAGAAATAGCTTTTGCCAACTGGACTTGTATCGTTACTTTCAGTCACTGAGTTCTGGTATTTGTTCAAGTAAAATAAACCAACCTGGATCTCCTCGCTCTGTAAGGTAAACTCCACCAGAGAAGACACGTGCACAGCAATGACAGGAAACAGATGTGAGCTGAGAGCTGTGAAGGTTAAAGTGGAAACAAAATGCCCGGGGAAAGTGAAGATGTGTCTGATGACTTAGGAGACGATGCCCCAAACAGGTTCTGTGAAGGCCGCAGCAAGGTTGTGCATGCTTAAATTATAGATTCATAAAGTTCAATGACTGTAAAGATGGGGTTTATTTATTTTCTTTTATTATTTTATTTTATTTTGGTTTTCTTTTGAGACAGGATTTCTCTGGGTAGCCTTGTTGGCCCTGGATTCCCTTTGTAGAGCACAGTGGCCTCAAACTCACAGAGATCCTCCTGCCTCTGCCTCCTGAGTGCTGGGATTACAGGCTTGCACCACCATCTATAGCTGAGATGAGCCTTTTCAATCTTAGGTTAGTGGCCACAGACATAACAGCGCTTTGTGTGCTGGTACAGCCCATGGACCACAGTTGGCACAGTGGTTAACTGTTTATCCACTCCAAAACACACAGACAGCACATAGCAACTTGGCCAGATCTCATTTGAAATGTTGCTATGAATATAAGGTGTGTTTTAGCCGAGAGGAATATTTAAATCAGAGTTTGGAGTGAAGCGGGTCACCTTTAGTGTTGTGGGTGGGCCTCATCTCCTCAGCTTTAGGAAGAATAAAAAGGCATAGCAATTAGCCGCTGAAAAAGTTGGCGCTGGACACTCTAGAGTCGTGTGCACGCCACTATGGTTATTAATTGCAGAACATCAGTAAAATGTAAGAATTCTCGCAACAAAGAAATTCACTAATTTCATTTTGCTAAATAATTCCAAGTAGTAAACATTGAATTGATCTAATGTTCTTAACAGCAGAAACCCAGCATCCTGAGAGTTCCTTCCAGATGTTTTTAGACATATTGTAGTCTATTTTCCTTTTATTTTTTTCATTGTTTTAGAAGAGGAAACATAAGCACAGCTTAAAAGCCAACTACGAGTGTAAGTTCCTAATGTTTTCATATCATGCTACACATTTTTTTCTCTCATATATGCATAAGCCCAGACTTTGTGTAGGCTGAGAAATCACGCCTACAAGATTTTCTGAATTCCCTCACTGACCTGCTTTCTTGCCCAGATGAATATGGTTAGACGAGGAAAATAAGCCAGTGCTCTAAGAATTATTTAACACGTCTGAGCTTGAACTTACATGAATATAGAAGTAAGAAAATGCCTTCTAAACTTTTTAATTAAATTTTTATTTTTTATGTTAACTACATTTTATTCACTTTGTATCCCAGCTGTAGCCCTCCCTCTTATTCCCTGCCAGTCCCACCCTTCCTCCCTCATCTCCTCCCATGCCTAGCTCCAAATCCACTGATAGAGGAGGTCTCTCTCCCCTTCCATCTGACCCTAGCTTATCAGGAGAGGACAGGAGCTCCACAAGGAGAGCAACAGAACAAAAAATTCTTGGCACAGGGGTCTTTTATGAGACTGATACTCCAACTAAGGACCACTCATGGAGATGGCCTGGAACCCCTGCTCAGATGTAGCCCATGGCAGCTCAGTATCCAAGTGTGTACCCTAGTAAGGAGAACAGGAAATGTCTCTTACATGAACTCAGTGGCTGGCTCTTTGATCACCTCCCCCTGAATGGGGAGCAGCCTTGCCAGGCCACAGAGGAAGACAATGCAGCCAGTCCTGATGAGACCTTTTAACTTTAATGTAAGTGGCGATAAAATCATTGACTAACAACAAAAAGTATTAATATATTATAAAGATTTGTTACATGTTTATTAGTAGGATATATATATATATATATATATATATATATATATATAATGCTTAACACATACAAAATTTCCCTCAGTATTCCCTTTTTTTCTATAGTGTACAGAAAAGATTAGCTATTCTTAAATTTCTCATCTAAAAGTGCAAATAGTTGAGTACATTTTTGTGAGTATGAATAATTTGCCTTCCTCTAATTCTGTACACTGTGTGCATGCTTGGTGCTTGAAAAGGCCAGACAAGGACATCAGCTCCCTTGGAACTGGAGTTACAGATGGTTGTGAGCTAACATGTTTGGGGAATGGACCCTAGGTCCTCTGAAGATCAGTACTCTTTACCAAAGAGCCATCTTTCCAGCCTCTTAAATACAAATTTAAGGCACTGTCTGCCCAGCCTTTCCATCCGTAGTAGAAGCAGTGTGATATCAAGTGCCTAAGCTTGAAATCATATCTCTATGTTTACATGATCTTCTTTCAGGATCATTTATTTTCACAGATAGCAATATTGATATCATTTGCAACAGACAAGTTCTCAGAGGAAAGAATTTCCTCAATTCTGTAGTTAATTTCAGACCAGAGATCAAACCCAATCCCAGGCTGGCTTTGTCCAGAGGATTGTCTTCACAAAGGATGACATATCCGGATCCTTGCTGCTTGCATTGGTGATGATGGTAGATAACACAGGTCTGAGTTTCCAAACAGGAAATTAGATGGATGGTGGGAGATGAGAAAGGCTGGGCATGACAAGCTCACATGTCAACTATTACACAAAAGGTTAACATGCTTCTGGATACCTTCCATATTGGTACACTTCCAAAAATTAAATTATAATAAGCTGAAGCAACTCCAAGCTCCACACACAGGAGTTCCTCCTTCATTGCCCACCCACTCTTCCTAAACTGTGTCATACACAAACTCATACAAGTTAATAAGTTCAACCTTTGGGATTTCTCAGTGAGTCATCGCTGGTTATGTACAAGGCAGCCTGGCTTGCTGTGAACACATACACACAACGGGAGCAGAACTCGCAGTCTGCTCAGATACTGACTTTAAAAAATATATTGGATGGCAGAAGCCACCTCACAGAGAAAAGAGAAGTTGTATGACAGTTTTAAAAATCCAAACTGGAGCCAGGTGGTGGTGGGTCACGTCTTTAATCTCAGCGCTCAGGGGCCAGAGGCAGATGGATCTCTGAGTTTGAGGCCAGCTTGGTCTCCAAAGTGAGTTACAGGACAGTCAGGTCTACACAGAGAAATGTTGTCTTGGAAAAAAAAAAGTAATAATAAGTAAAAAATAAAATAAAAATACAAACTGAAAATTCATGTTTTTTGTTGTGCTCTTAGTCTCTTAGTTATGTCTCACAGCCAACACACACAGTTCTCAGTTTCCCATATATACAAGAGGCTCCATGAAGAGGAGGCGTCTCAGTGGAGTGTAAACTGATATATGCTTGGATTTTGAGAGAAACTTGCTTTCCATATTAATCCCTCTGATTCCCTGTCTGGACTTCTCGAAGCCACTGTAAACCTGATGCTGTGGCCCTGGAGTAACAATCCCTCTCATCTAGCCATTCTTGGTAGAGTCCTTGGGAAAACTCCAGGTAACTGGAGGTCAGTAAACTGGTAAAAATCACGAGTCCTGGAGTCTAATTTCTTTAGACTATATCTCTAAGCCTCCCAGCTGTGACATTCATCAGTGATTTATACTCTCATTTCTTTAGTTTTGCAAAGTGAAAAACGGAGACATATGATTATCTAATGAAGTAATAGTGTGTTTATTTACACTCTAAAATTTTGATTTTAAGTGCTGACAAGGAGGTGACATCCATCAGCACACTTGGTGAGAATAGATCTGTTAGTTGGCTACTTTAATTAAGCCTATGACAGTGTATCCTGAAAGGATGGGGCACTGTAAATGTGAGCAGCAAACACCCCTAGAAGGAGAGGAATCAGAGCTCTGAACAGCTGGCCACATGTGTATCACAACCTAAGGTATATACACTAAAAAGAAAACACCTCTCTGGGGTTTGTGGCAGTTATACTTGGTTTGGGGGCAAATGCTGTCACTGAGGAGAAACAGAACTAGATGAAAAGTTGAGATTCTAAGGCATGACAATGCACAGGAAAGTGAGTAATCACTACAGACACAGTCTGCCCTTAAATTATTGGAGAAGTCATAAGACACATACGTACAGAAAAATAAAAAAATAAAAAAACAACAACTCATAGAAAAATTGCTCTGAAAGAAAAAAAAACAGAAAGTAAATGCTAATTGAATAATACCTAATTAGAGTCTTATGTGTTCTTATGTTAGTGAAACAAAACTGGGTTTGTGTCCAATACTGAAGGGGTTAGAATTTTAATAGATATTTCTCTCTTTATAAGTTTGAAGAAAAAACCACATATTAGTAAATTTCAGAGAGATAGTGGCTATGTCTCATTTCTTTGAATTGCACATTACAAAAATATTCTCTTTGCTGGAAGAAAGCCTTCCTGTCACTTAGAACTTTCCACATGTGATATTGATGGTTAGATAATGACAATAAGTCACAGTCCCTAGAGATGAAAAATTGAACACTAATAACATGCAGAAAATGAATATGCTAGACTCCTTATTGCAGATCACATAGGTGCTACAACAGTCAGACAGAATATCAAATGGTGAAAGTAGTATTTGTAGATATGCAAATATGGATAAATTCATATATTTTCATTAATTTATTCATTTTACACATCAGTCCTTGCCCCCTCCCTTGTCTCCTCCCGGTCCTACCCTCCCTCTTTCTTCCCCCCATCCCTGCCCACTAGTCCTCAGAAAAGAGGAGCCCTCCTCCCTTACCAACTGACCCCAGACTATCAATTCTCATCAGGACTGCCTACATCCTCTTCCTCTGTAGCCTGGCAGTGGGAAGTGATCAAAGAGTGGGCAACAGAGGCCATGTCAGAGACAGCCCCGTGCCCCCCTTACTAGGAAGCCTAATGAAGACTGGGTTGTCTATTGGATACATCTGGGTAGGAGGCCAGGGTCCTCTCTACACATGTTGACCTCAAATTTAATTTCTGGAACTAAAAACTTATAATAAAAACCTAAAAAAAACCCAAAACTTTAATAATTGACAGGTGTAGTGAGAGAAAGAGAGTTAGTGAACTGGAAAGCACAGATATAGTCGTGTCTAGAGCTACCATGACAAATTGCAAAGTGCCACAAACCTAGAGCTAAGCAATAGCAGCTTATCTTCTCAAAGTTTTAGGGCCTTGGCTTCCAAGATCAAAGTATTGATAGGTTTGGATTCAGCTGAGCCTCTTTCCTTGTCTTGCAGATAGCCTCATTTCCCTGCTCTTTTCTCTGGATACAGGCATCCTTGGTATCTCTGTGAGTTGATACCTCTTCTGATAAAAGGCTGCAACTCAGATTGTGGTATAGGCAATAATGACTCATTTTTGTCCTTTTTTTTTTCTTACTCCTTTAATTTTTTTTGAAGTTATAATTCATAATCCCCTCCCCCCTTTTTTTCTTTCCTTCTTCCAAGTCTTCCTATATACCCCTTCTTACTTTCTTTTAAATTCATGGTCTATTTTTCTTTCATTGTGTTATCAGCTAAGGCTCGGGAAGCTGGGGTGGAAAGATGGTAACAGTCAGAGGATCAGGGAGTTTATGATGAGATTGTTTCTCCTACTAATTCCAGAAGCTATACCCATCAAGCCTCCCTGACATAAAGCCCAAACATGAGCCAAACAAGGTCAATAGCAATAGATATGCTAGAGTGGATTAAAGATCATGAGTCCTCAACCCTACTGTTCTGTCCTGTTGACTGAATCATACCTCTACTCATTAGAAAAAGCCTTTTCCTCTCCTCCATCATACATGTTTTGAAAGCATTATAGCTTACATGATGGCTGCCTTTGTGAGCACTGACTGACAGGTTATGATGGTATTTCTGGGATACTGGGATATTCTCTTTGAGTATCAGGGCTTTGATGAGAGGGATGTGTTTGCTCTGTGAAAGATTACTTTCTCATAAGTATGCACTGTATACTTCAACAATGTTTTCTCAAGGTTTGGATTCAGACAAATAGTTTTGTAAGAGTCTTCACTGCTGGCTTTCATAGGACGCATAGCATTGAATATTTCCTCAATGAGAACATTGATAATGCTGCTAACATCCATAGCTCTGGCATGTTGTCCTATGAATAAGGTAGATAGGATCCACAATGCCATGCTTAGAACAAAGCCCAGGGCCCACATGCTCTACCTAATGCAGAGCTCACAGTGTTGATGCAATTGATGCGATCTATATTTGACAGTCTCTTTCACTTAATGTTCCCTTTTGGTTTTGGATAAGGAAGGCCATAGGACAAATATTTCCCTTCAGGTGCCATTTGAGAAGATGTGGTCTCTGCCTCTGTTCTTTCATTCTGTTTCCAAAATGGTTTTTGGTGAGCCTGGTTCTCTTATGCCAAGTAGTTGCCCACAACTGGGAAAACTCCAGTGCTATAGCCAGAATCAAGAGATTTCCACCAATGAAACTGCATCAATATCTTAGAATGTCTGGTAACTTACAAAGACGGAGTTCAAATCCTCAGAAGTCAATTGTTGTAACATTTACTAAATTGTGTGTTAAGGAACGGGCACAGCAACCAGTTAGGGAACAGCATCAAATTTAGAAAAGAGAAACCTCACAAGACATGTATGTGGTGTGGACATGGCGACCACTAATGTAAATTTGTGGCTTTTTAATGAGTTTCCACAGCCTTGCCCCCAAGGAAAGACATGATGCTGGGTAGTTTAGCTTTCATGGCTTGATCATTTGTTATGTTTGTTCAGGGTGTAAAAATGCCACACTGGGCAAAAAGCTGGCTTGGGCTGAAATTTGGCATCAAGGGTGACACCAGCTGCTCCTTGTAAAGCCGTGTGGGGCAGCTTCAAACTTAGCAGAGACACAGCTTTCCTTGGAAACACAGCATTTCTGTGGGTGGCTGCTATGGGAACGGGCCTAACAATACATGCAGCCTGGCCACCAACTTCTGGGAGCGTTTTCCAAAAACATTTTCCAAAACTGAGGTTTTCAGCCATAGCTATAAAGTAAGGGGACCTAGAAACTAGAGTAGCAAGAACCATAGGAGGCTCAGGCTAGAGATTGGCAGTTATTTACAGGATGAGGAGAGTCCACTCAGTTCCAGAGCACAGCCAAGTTCAAGGTCAGTAGGTGGAAATCACAACCCTGCAAGTCAGTGTTAGCTTTTATTTATCTTTTCTCTAAGTCACAGATACTTTCATTGGAAACAGATGAGCTGCAACAAAGTGACACTCAGTGTGTGTGGACCACCTGGTGAGGTGGGGGAGGGAGAATGGGCATCAGGGCTGGTGCAAGACCAGACCTCATCAACACTGGGCACCGTTTTAGAGCTTGACTGTATAGGCCCAATATAAAATACAAAACTAAACTCTGCGGTCCAGCTGTCCTGTCTGCGGCTGACTGTCGGTGCAGAGCAGCCATTTTTAAGTGTTAGCTTTCAAAGTAGCAGAAAGATGAAATTGGAACAGATGGGTGGTTGAAAAAGAATGGAAAGCTCTCATTGGATAGTTGTGTTTTGTATAAAATTGTGACCAGTAGTGTGCCATTGTGCAACATGAGATCATCAAAGTGTCACATTGTCACAGCTGGTACTCAGGCACTAAACTAAACCCTGTCACTTAGCATCCACTCCCCATGTACTGTGACAAGGACAGCCCAGGTATGTGTTCTGAAGGTGTTTTTTTTCCCCACTGTGAGATAATGACCCAGTGATAGGTATTTGGATTCTGATGGCCACTCATATACAGTGATTACTGCTGGTCTACAAAATATGTTGAATCTCCAGGGAGTGACTTGGGTGCCACCGCAGGTAGGGAATTGCACTAAAATAAGACTCCTGGGTCCTCTTCAGTGTTTTCTTATCCTCCAGGTGAGTGCTCCCTTTAGCTCCTGCTGTATGGTGCCACTTGCACTAACACTATACGCAGATAACCCTCAACATCAGCCTGCTTTTGATCTTTTCATCTCCAACAATTTGAGTTGCCAGGAATGGTGTCACAAGCCTGTAATCACAACACTCTGAAGGCAGAGTCCAGAGACTCAGGAGTTCAAGGTTAATCTCAACTACATAAAGAGACTAAGGCCAGCAAGGGCTACAAGAGACTTTGTCTCAAAAAATAAAATAAAATAAAATAAAGCCCAAAACAACCAAATAACAACCAAAAAAAAAAAAAAAAACTTTGCAATTAACAAACCTCTTTAGTTTATAGAGTATCCGGTATGCTGTATTTTGTTTTAATAATATAAAATGAATTAAATTACCACTTACCCTCCAACGCTTGGTCCGTCAGACAAACCACCGTGTGCCTTTACTTTGTCGAGCAGCAGAGCTCCAGTTTTCCGTTTGTCACAGTTCAGGTGTGCAAAGTTGTGGCACTGGCTGACTGGTTATTGGTTATTGGTTACTGGTTACTGGTAAGGACTCTTTTTGTGACTTGTAAACAGCGGCCTTTTCACTCTTTTCTCACTTGGCAGAGAACTCTCTTGTCCTAAAGGCATCGGCCCAAAAGGTTAGACTACATTTTTATAACATCCCTTGACTTCTATTCCCTTCAAGGTCCTACTCCCAGCATAATCCCACAGGGGCTGGGAGCTTCAACATACAGGTAAGTAGAACCCAGTGCCTGAGGCCATCTAAGATCCTATAAAATCACTTCTCTATACTGGTAAGAGGCGCTTTCCTGGTTACACTTTCTGTCTGCTTACAAAACTGAGGGAGGGAACTTAATAGTTCTCTAAGCCAGGTATTGCCTTTAATAGCTATCAGAGGGCATATGAAAATAAAGAGTCTTGGAGCCAACAGAGAAGGAGAGAGAAAGAAAGAGAGAGAGAGAGAGTAAAATCAGTACACTATGATGGTGGTAGCTCATGGTGTATTTTCAAGAGTTCCAACAGTCTCACTCAGTATTAGTGCTTGGAGATTCATTGTTTTTAATGTTTTACTTTAAAACTGTGCATCAGTGTGAGTGTATGCCACATGTGTGCAGGTGCCCGTGGAAGTCAGAGAAAAGGTAATGAAAGCACAAACTCCATCTTTATTGTAGTTTTTCGTAAAGACCCATTTCACCCCAAGTGCAAGAAGATGTTTATTTTCCTCTGATGGTTTAGAGAAGTGATCGTGCGTGTAACATAAAGCAAGCTTGACCCATTTGCCAACTACAAATTACAAACATTTCAAATTAGTGGCCTACAAGAAAGGGAGTAATTGCTTTCCTGCTTTTGAAAATGCCAGCTTCATTTTTGTCATCATTTTATAATGTACAGACTATGCTCCAGGCTTGCCCAGTTCAGTTTCAGCATTGGTGCTTGGAGGTTGATTTTTTATAATGTCTTACTCTTAAATTACATATCAGTGTCAGTGTAGGCCACATGTATGGTGGTGCCTCTGGAAGTCAGTAGAGGGTGTTAGCTTCCCAGGAGTCGGCAATTACAGGTGGTTGTGAGTCACCCCCCTTAAGTAGGTGCAGAAAATTGAACTCAGGTCCTCTAAGAGAGCAGAAAGCCCTTTAAAACTGAGCAAGCTTCCGACCCTCGCCTGAGATTATTCAATATCATTACTTGGTTCATAGATGACATAAAATACAAGCTATTTGCTAGGGGCTACACAAGCTGAGAGAGGTCTGGTATTTTCACAAATGGAAGAGCCTTCCTTAGTCTTTAATCTTAGAAATCTCATCACAAAATTTAAGACACGTTCACAAATAAAGAGTATATGAACATATATTATTAACGTATATTACATATTATAAAATGGATATGAATTTTGCTGCTCTTTGAGTAGAAAATCTTTATCAGTCAACTACATGTGTTTTCTTTCCCCAGACAGCCACAACACTTTATCGTCTCTTGGGACACACTCAAGACTAATTATTTCCCTGAGAATCAGCATTTTCTTCACATAGATTCGACTAAGTCAGAAAAAATTAAAAATGGCTCCATTTTTACCATCAGTTTCTAATGTTTTCTTGACTCCAGTCAGTGGCTCTTAATTGACATTCCCAATGGTGTTTATCAGGGAAAACACAAAATTTAATTAGTTGAGATGATGAGTGACAGCTCGGGGTCTCCACAGAGTGTCCTGAGCATGTAGGTTTTTTTTTTTTCAAGGAAGAAAAGACTCAGTTTTTGTGACAGGCAGCACACTGCTTCCCAGGATGATCTACCAACTGTCTAAGGGAAGAAAACCAGCACAGGCTCTACTGTTACCTCGATCTGAGACTATTATCCAGCCCCAGTCAAGAAACAGACACAAGGCTGCATGAGCAGTCCATGCCATTCTCAGTCTCCACTTGGATTTCAGGTAGGATTCCTGTCAATTTCATCATAAATGGAACTCCAAGTTATGACTTTCTAAGTGTTATTATTTTTTAGTCTTTAGTTGTTCATTTTCCCTTTGCAATTTCCAAAGCTAAAATCACACGTAGTTTTGAAAGCTTACAAAGACAGGAGAATCACAAGGGATACAAGAAGACTCACAGAATTAGACTGAAATTTTTCTTAAGAACCAGAAGTGCTTTCAACACGAAGACACACAGGCAACAAAGGAAGGAATATAGAAGGCAGATAAAATCATCAGTATGGATATTCCTTTCTTTTCAGCTTTTCAAAAAAAAAAAAAAAAAGTCTGATCAGCTGAAAGGTCCTGAGGCGTTTGAAGTCATTCTCTTCTGGCTTTCAAGAGGCCTGCAGAGACTGTAGCTCAGTTGTGCCCCTAGAAAGTAATGTGTGCTATTACAGCCTTGTAGATAAAATGGACTGAGAAGTCAGATTATCTTTAGTGATTCTCCGCTTCTATATTTTTGAACTATGCAAACTACCTGCCCCATACTTCAGATTTCTCAGTTATTACCTTGAAGCAGTTCATACATATCTTTCTTCAACAGTGTCGTGACTACTCCTCTGTTGGGAAGTAACAAGTGATTCAGAAAACAAGCTATGTGAACAAGGACACTCACACACACATACACACACAAGCATGTGTGTCCATGCTCACATATTTGTGTACTCTTAAAAGATTTTTGAAAGGATGCTCAACAAACTGTCGATGCTGGCAGCACGAAGGGTTTGGGATAGGAGGTGGTTTTTAATTATTATGAACTTTTAAAAGCTGAACTGTTGTGAATGTTTGAAGTGAATCAAAAAGTCATAATGCCAGCTGAGCACGGTGGTGCCTGCCTGTAATCCCAGCACTTAGGGAGGCAGAGGCAGGTGTATCTCTGTGAGTTTGAGGCCAGCCTGATCTACAAAGCAAGTGCAGGTAACCAGGGCTACACAGAGAAAACCCTGTCTCAAAAAATCAAAAATGAAAAAACCAAAACAGAAAACAAATATCATGATGCCCAAGGTAAAAGAATACCACTGACTGCCGAGTCCTACATGGCTTGGTCTTAGAAACCTGGCCAGCGCAGTAAAGAAATGAATAAAGGGTAAACACACAGACACACAGACACACAGACAGAAATGCCGGGGTGAGGTGGACCATGCCTGGCATGATGGTGTGGCACCAGCAACACAGAAACCCGGAACCTCAGCACATTTAGTTATATACAGTACAGTGGGAGGCATTTTAGTCTCAGTAGGAGGTGTCTGTAGCAGAGCCTATAAATGTCCCGGCCTATAAATCGTCCAGGAGTAGCGAGTACCTGCTAGGTTTTGCACACACTGCTAAGTTTGCAATTGGACCAGAGGAAGGATTTATCATCCCTCTTAAGCCCAGGGGAAGGAGCTTTGAAGATTCTCTGGGAGTCTGAAGCACTGATCCTCGACATGCCAGTGTCTGTGTCAGACAATACACATTCATTCAGGACTTCCTTGACTTCCACAACTGACTTCTTTCATGACATGAGCCCCTTCCCCACACGCTTCTTAGAATAAGACAAATGGCCTATAACCACTTGGGTGGGTCATAAACGCCAGAGGAGAAACGAATATGATTATCATGGTAAAGCGACATACGATTAAAATAATTCCTAATGACTTATATTATCATGCCTGTAGAACAGTGTGCCTCTCAAATCCTCATCGGGAAAGCTTATTTTTCAGAGGACAGCCAACATGGAGACCCTACATGGACAACATGCAGAGAATAATAGACTGTGAAGTCATATCTGTCATAGGCCACCACCACCGGGTCTCAGGGAACTGTGAGGACAAGGGAAAGGAAAAATCACAAGAGCCAGAAGTAGAGGATGAACTCAAACAAATGATGATTTCTTGACACAGCAGGGCAGCTGCGCAGATGCATTCACAGAAATTGCGACAGCAAGCGCAAGACTTGGGTCGGGTCAAGCCACAAGTCCCAGCGTGGAGGAAGACGGCAGACATATTGTCCCACCATCATCTGAAGCAGTCAATGTCTAATAGATACCAAGGGAGGGACAGCCAACTTCATTTAATGGCGTGGCTTCTGGTAGACCAATCACTGTCCAGGGAAGGCCCCATTTCTAAGAGGAGTTGAACAACACAAACTGGACTGGGTCGGGAGAAATGAAGAAAAACCGAAGTCGGGCGGGTGGAAAGGTAAGAGCAGCTATCATGGTTATGGAAGGAGTTGGCCTTGATGAAAATACATTGTATGATAGTCTCAAAAAACTGACAAAACTGTTATTAAGATGACAACAATAAAAGTGACCCCCTTGTTCATTGAAATGATATATTTAGTTGCCAGTTTCTTGCATTTTATAGGGTGTTTACAAACTGGCAAGAATAAAGTGAATTAATTGAGAAGTAAATTTGAAAACTTGTGAAGGAAAAAATTTTCACGAAATAACAGCAAACAAATGTCAGTGAAGGTGGCTGACATCACAGATACAGGGAACAGTTGATCAGATGTCAATCTGAGAAAAGAGAGCGGACCTGAAGGAGAAGGTAATCAATGCTTTAAAATGAGACCTTTTAAATATCAAAGGAAAAGAAAAGTTCTCTGGAGAAATGATTCAATCCTTAAATATATATTAGTAACATCTATTCATGGGATGCTTGGCCTTGGAGAGAAATACAAAAAGTTTCATCCTGTTAAATAACTGTAAGTTAAGTAACTGTTAAAAAAAAAACAAAAAACAAAAAACAAAAAACAAAAAAACAGTGCAATTAGAATGTAACAGGCCCCCAGACCTTAGCACTACTGACTGTATGATGGAAGTGCCATTAGGACCATAAAACTCAGCATGTGCATAGCACCACCTGCCAAAATGAAAACAAAGACCTAATCCTCCAAAGTCCATAGTCCTGGGAAAGTCTCTAAATGTACTAACTTTGAATTTTAGCTTCTATAGTTCCACTTCTGCATAACTCTTCTTGTTAAATAAAATATGTCAACCCTGAACATGGTTTTTGTGCTTAGAAGCTCACCGTGAGAAACGATCCATGCTACAGGGGATCCAGAACAGCCAATGTAGTTACTGTCTGGCTAATAAAGATTTCTTATTGGGTTAAAGCCATGCCTGAGGAAGCTTCTCAAGTGGCTATTATATAACATATTATTATATTTTTATTAAATATAAGACATTCAAACAAATAATTCACATCACATACTATAGAATTATCAATTTAAAAATATAACACAAATTTAAATTTCATAGAAAGGATGAAAATTGTTATTCTATACATCTTGTGCAATATTTGCATGGGACATACTTAATGCCAGAGTTATTATGACATACAAATATAACTGGATGTCTTACATATTTGCTAAATCTGGCAGTCTTGATACAATAATAAGCTAGTTCTAAATTTAGTCAGTTTTGTTTGTATCGTTTGCCTATGACCAATTGTCTTGGGAAATTAAGAACTTTCTAATACTCCTCTGTATAACCCAAAGTTTTAATAATAGGTATTACACTTACACTCAGAGATGATGGTTCCTCAAAGCAAATAACAAAATATCATAACTAGTGAAGAATGCCTGAAGCCTATAGGGAATTAATCCAATTATAAACACAATATGTTCAAAAGGAAAGAGACAATTTGAGGGGGAAGCAAACTCCTTTCATTGCATTGTTGTTATGGTTTCAGGGAGTGTTTTGGGTTGACATGCTTTTAAACTTATAAAACGTGACTGTGTTTTCACATAGTGATAAACTGAGAGGGAGAGAATATGAAGGCCGATGAAGGTCAACAGTAAGTGAGCATAAGCAAGAAGTAAAATTGTACAGATCAGCGTAGATAAAGGTTGTGTGTGAGAACTGATTTTTGAAAGCCTGAAGAAAAATGATATGAAGAGAGTAAAGGGTGTTTGTTGCTGTGCTTAGGTAGGAATCCCATGTGAGAGCTAATGTTGTCGGCTTGCAGGATCCACAGGAGACAACGCTCTGGGAATGTCTGGGAAGGGGATTCTAGATTGGATTGATTGAGGTGGGCAGGCCACTGTAAGTGTGCGTGGCGCTGCACCGAAGGCTGAGGTCCTGGAGTGAAAACAGACTGAGCGTGCACATCCTTCTCTGTTTCCTAAGTGATGGCGACAAGATGCCAGCTGTTCCTACTCACCTGTCCCCCTGCCATGATGCACTGCGCCCTCAAGCTAGAGGCTACTTGAGGCTTTTCTTTAAGTTGTCACCCCTGGCCCCCAGTAGCCTCACGCCAGGCCCATTGTGTGGTTCCCTCAGTGGTGCTCTAGTGTGTAACACTAAGTAAGAGTCTTGTAGAAAACAATAGCTTTCTTTTGTCAACTTGGGCTGTGTTTTCCCAGCCAGGAAAACATATTTTGTAAGCAACACCAATAAATGTGTTGATGCCTATGGATGCTATAATACAGCTTCTATAAAAGACTTCGGGATTGAAATTCAAGACACATATTTGACAATGGAAGTAAAATCTCAAGAATGAGGGTTTTATGGACTTACATCATTTGAGCAACTTTCTACAATTTAATTTTTTCATTTACTTTGTACTTTCCCATGTCAAATTGATTTCAATTAATTGAAAAAAAAATGCATTTTTTCTATGTATACTTTAATGAGCTACCATTAGGTAAGACATTGACTAGAAGAAGGGGAAATGATCCACCTGTATCTTAATGATCATTGCTCCATTCAGGCATTGATTACATGAATTGCCAATATTCCCATTTGTATATTGGATTTGGCTTGTCTTTTGAAGTGTCATGAAGAAAGAATAACTTTAAACAGATTTCAATAATATTGTTTACTATCTTTTAAAAGCGTAACATGTTAAGGACAGAGTATAGAAGAGATTTGTTTCTTAAGCTGGTACTAATATGTTTCCTGTGATCAGGAACCCATTTGCAAGCCACAGCTAAGACACAATGCCCACAGAACCACCAATGACTTGGGCTTTCTTCTATGCTTTGCTGTCTGAACACATGTCCCAGACACCAGCATCAACAGATATTTCTTCTTCTTTGGTGAAGCATGGAGCTTCAAGCTATGTCAGGCCATACAGTAAAAAGCAGGCAACGTGCAACCCCTCGTAGGCCAGAATATGCCTCACCAGAAGCATGTTTATCACTTGGTCCAAAGTCAAAATTCATTCCTATGAGAGAAGCGGTAACCATGGAGACTGTGAGCAATGTCCCCACATGAAGTACTAAAGCCATAACATACTGCACAAGTTTCTCATTATGGAATTCCAAAAGCCAAGGGTCAACACAAACCTGTTGACTGTGGAAGGGAGCAGGGGAACTCATGATTTAAGCTGTGTCCTCAGCAGCTTCTAAACATATGTGCTTATATATGTGGACTTACACATGAAATTAGTATTTATTTCAAGCTGGATATACAGACTGTGAGCAAGTCAAATATTATCTCAGCTCTGTTTTTACTCATATGAAATAAAAACTAGTTGTATAGTGAGATTTATTACCTTCTTGCTTAAAAATCAATGACTCATGAGTGTTAGGTCCAAGAATCGCTGAAGGAAGACCCTCAGACTTAGGTAGTATGGAAAAGCAAGGAGCCTTTATTTTGTAGACATTTCCAAAATGCAGAGGCCACCATTCCATAGAAGGGTGACCAGGAAGTGAGCAGGCAGGCTCAATTTAAGGACAGTTATGTGATTTCCCTAGCATGATTAGGTTATCTTTACATTGATTGGCTGAGGCTGAGGTGGATACTGGGGAACTCATGATTGGTTCTGCAGTTGGGCGACTTCATGGAGTATTCAGGTAACAAAAGTGTACCCAGGCAAAAAAGAGTGCCCAGGTAACAAAGTATCATTTTGACTAGCTAGACAAATTGCTTCTAACTGACATTTAATTTGATTGATCAAGTCCTTGGGGATTTTACTAAATTATTGTTTCTGTTTTTCAGGGAGGTTATTAAGTTATTGTATCTGGATTCCATGAATGTGGTTTCCTGTTCTGAGGAATAGAAACTCAGGCCTGTTCAATCTGAAGCCAGTTTTGAAGCCTGTCATGGAGTCAGACTGGCTTATTAAAATTCATCCTCCTTATGAGAGCCTTAAGAGTTACCTAAATATCCATTCTGTGGAGGATACTGTTGGAGTAAGAATTTTATTTTTCATCTGTTGCACCATGCCTAGGGTAATTTGTTGTATTCTACCACACAAATTAGTTTTTCAGACATTTTAAGTTAGCAAAAAGTAGAACTATTTCTTCATGGATATTTGACTTTTAGATGACCCTGCACCCCAAGGAAACACTGAAAGGGGAATTGACTGAAACTGTGCATATCAGCTCTAGTGCTACATTTTTAATAGTATTTAAAGCTTTAGAGGAAAAAGACACAGGCGTTGGAAGTAGAAAAAAATGGTTTGCCAGACATGGTGGTACTTGTTTTCAATCCCAGCACTCAGGAGGGAGAGGCAAGCAGATCTTTGAGTGTTTGTGACCAGTGTGGTCTACACAGTAAGTTCCAGAATAACCAGAGCTACATAGTAAAAGACCCTCTCTCAAGAAAAGGGAGGAGGAAGAAAGAAAAGAAAGGAGAGGGGGAAAGAAAGAGAGAAAGAAAGATGACAACCACACCAAGTAGAAAAGCATTGCTAGGTAGGAAGTTCTTCTTTAAGTAGATACACACGTGCGCATGCACACATGATACATGCTTGTGTATATGTGCACGTGTGTGTATGCATGTGTCACATCGCCATCTTTTTATGAAACACTCCTCTCTTTACTGTTACATTTCCATTTTTTTATGTTGAGGCTGGCCCAACTAATATTCTTTTTTAATTCATTTATTTTTTATTCATTACAATTTATTCACTTTGTACCCCAGCTGTAGCCCCTTCCCTCATCTCCACCCAATCCCATACTCCCTCCTTCATCTCCACCCATGCCCCTCCCCAAGTCGACTGATAGGGGAGGTCCTAGTCTATCAGGTCTAATCAAGATTGGCTTCCTCTGTGGCCTGGTAAGGTTGCTCTCCCTTCAGGGGGAGGTGATCAAAGAGCCAGCCACTGAGTTCATGCCAGAGATATCCTCTGTTCACCTTACTAGGGACACTGAACTGCCATGGGCTAATCTGTGCAGGGGTTCTAGGTTATCTCCATGCATGATCCTTGGTTGGAGTATGAGTCTCCTCAGAAAAGACCCCTGGGTCCAGATATTTTGATCCTGTTGCTCTCCTTGTGGAGCTCTTGTCCCCTCTAGGTCTTTCTATCTCCCCCTTCTTTCATAAGATTCCCTGCACTCTATCCAAAGTTTGGCTATGAGTCTCAGCATCTGCTTTGATACCCTGCAGGGTAGAGTCTTTCAGAGGTCCTCTTTGGTAGGCTCCTGTCTGTTCCCTGTTTTCTCCCTCTTCTTGCCTTTCTGAATGACGATTGAGCATCTTAACCAGCAGCCTCCTTCTGGCTTAGCTTCTTTAGGTGTACAGATTTTAGTATGTTTATTCTATATTATATGTCTAATATCCACTCATAAGTGAGTATATCCATGTGTGTCTTTCTGCTTCTGGGATACTTCACTCAGGATGATCTCTAGTTCCCAGTATTTGCCCCAAAATTTTATGATTTCCTTGTTTTTAATTGCTGAGTTGTATTTCATTGTGTAAATGTACCATAATTTCTGTATCCATTCCTTTGTTGAGGGACATTTGGGTCATTTCCAGATTCTGGCTATTACAAATAAAGCTGCTATGAACATGGTTGAGCAAATGTCCTTATTGTATACTTGAAAATATTTTGGATATATGCCTAGGAGTGGTATAGCTGGATCTTGAGGAAGCAGCAGTCCTGAATGCCTGGAAAAGCGCCAGATTGATTTCCAAAGTGGTTGTACAAGTTTACATTCCCACCAGCAGTGGAGGAGGGTTTCCCTTTCTCTACATCCTCTCCAGCATGTGTTGTCACTTGAGTTTTTGATCTTAGCCATTCTGATGGGTGTTAGGTGAAACCTCAGAATCGTTTTGATTTGCATTTCCCTGATGACTAAGGATGTTGAACATTTCTTTAAGTGTTTCTCTGCCATTTGTTATTCCTCTATTAAGAATTCTCTTTAGCTCTGTACTCCATTTTTTAATCAGATTACTTGATTTGTTGCTTTTTAATTTCTTGAGTTCTTTATATATTCTAGAGATGAGCCCTCTGTCAGATATAGGGTTGGTGAAGACCCTTTCCCAGTCTGTAGGTTGTCATTTTGTTCTGATGACAGTGTCTACTTTGCTCTGTTACATTTCTATGTCCCTATTTAAGCAAAATATCTTTTAGTACAGTAATCTGTTTATAGTTCCTGTCTCCACATGGTTCGTTTCATTTTCTCCTGAGTGCACTCTACTTAACCTTTAATTATAATTCCCCAGTAAAGCTAACTTGCTTAAAGTTATTAATGTTATATATTACTAAATCTAGTGATTCCCATTGCCTGTGTTTTTCAAAACCTAGTAATTATATATACAATAAAAAAGCCTCAAAACATATTCTAGTTGTCAAACAGTATGGAAATATGTATACCTTGACAGATCTACAATAATAAATAAATAAGTTCATAGTTATCCTGATAAAATTTTAAAATTACTACCCTTAGTAAGAAGGAGCTAAAGTAGAAAAAGTAAAAGCAAAAAATGTTATTAATATTTTGAACACCACCATTAAAAAAATGTACTGTAGAGGAAGTCTAATGCAGCAACATGGTTGCTCTGATTATGCCCAAAGATCTAGATCTGTGTGATGTAGCTAGAATGCAGACACATCCTTCCTGCACACTTTTAATCCCAAACACTGAAAGTAAAGTTAGTTGGTAGAAGGTAGCATTGATATTTAAAAGTGATGTCTAGCTGAGAGACAAAGTGACAAATCAGAGAAATATTTGACAGAATAGAATATGCCCAACTCTCACAAGAAGAAAGAGGAAAGAGAGAGAGAGCTGCACAGACAGAGGAAGGAGGCATTTTACTGGCAGAGTTTAACAGAGACAGGTTGAAGATGGAACAAACTAGACACAGGTGAAGACAGAATGAGAGAGAATAAGAAGGAGCCAGAAGATTAGAACAGACTGCTAGCAGTAGTTTGAGACCAAGCAGAGCAATTCAATCAGAAGCTAAGAGAAGCCAGTTTGAATCAGTCAACTTGAGTAAGAGCAGTTGAGTTTAACCACTCAACCAGGGTTCAGAAAAGAGCTAGAGAGGGCGAGCTTATTGAGCAGTAATTCTCAGAGATCAAAACATTCTAGGCCTAGATTAGATTGTTCAGAGGCTAGAACTTCCCAGGACTAGGCTCAGGTTAGGAAACAGAATTTTCAATTACTGGTTGAGATTATATACTATGAAATATCCACTGTTTCCAAGTATACAAAGAACATTTACTGAATCATGTATGATCTATTCAAGAGAGAAAAGCTTAAACCCTGGAAATAATTATAATAATTCTGAGTGTGCTTCTGACTGAGGAAAACAACAGCAAAATGATACTTTTATCAGAAATTTTTATCTAGGGAGCTACTGATTGTAAGAATTAATCAAATAGAATCTAGGAATGATTTCACATAAATATTTATAAAGGAATATCTAGCAAATGTGTAGATGGATCTATACATTGGTTTTAAAAGAAATATGATTAGTGCATAATTAGAGAAAAATAAGGCATAAAAAATCCCAATTACATAGGCCATCTCAAGAATTTAGAAAAGGAAATAAGTTAGGGGCTGGAGAGTTGGATCAGTGATCAAGACCACTGGATGTTCTTTCAGAGGATATGAGTTCAATTCCCAGCATCCACATGGAGGCTCACAACTTTCTGCAACTCTAGTTGCAAAGAATTCAATGTTCTCTTCTTGCCTCTTTGGGCACTAGCCACACAGACACAGATATTCATGCAGAAAAATACTCATACACATAAAATCATTAAATACTTTAAAAAAGTAAATCTAAAGTATGTAGACATAACAAAAGCAGAAACTAGTGAGGCAAACTGAGGCAAATGCATTTTCTGTACACAGGCAAAAAGAATAATGTTAAGTTATTTGCAGGAAAGGGGATGTTGTAAGAGATTGTTATAGCAACCCAAGTCTTAGAAAGACAGGAATCATGTTTTCTATCATTTTGTGACTCTAAGGTTTCAATCATATCGATAGATAAAACTACATGTTTGTACACACACACACACAAAGAGAGAGAGAGAGAGAGAGAGAGAGAGAGAGAGAGAGAGAGAGAGAGAGAGAAAGGGAGTGAGAGAGGGAGGGAGAATGAGAAAGGAGAAGGCAAACTCTCTAGAGGACCAAAAAAAAAAAAAAAACTAATAAGGAGGGTCGTGGCTATGGGGGGTATGTGCTCAGAGAATACTTAAATCTCTGATTACGTTTTCCAACACTAGTCGTTATTATGATTGCCAAGTTATTTACCGTCAAGTGATTTAATCAAGTTGGCACCCACTGACACATCCATTTCTGCCATTCAATTTCAGTCTGCTTTAAATAAACAACTGGGGAAAACTATGGGATTGCCTTTAATTTAAAAGCCTTTAGCCAGCACCAAAGACATCATTGAGACCCTGAGAGTTTTCCAGCTGTGTGAGTACTGAAATAAAAATCTGCTTGCAGTTGCTTTTGGTAAGAAATGAAGGTTTTTATATCTTTGAAAGAACTGTCGAGGATTTTCCAAGTCAATGCTTCTAACAAGTTTTCTTCCTCTTTTGGTAACTGTTCTTGTCCAAGAGGTAAATGAAGGCACTCTTCTGTGTCCTTTTCCACTAACAACTAAATACTTGGATTGGTGTCACTATATAAATGTCATAGATGTAAGTTGTGAGGAAAAAAACTATCTGTTTGTCTTCTATGTATGAAATATTTTACCTGCATCACTGTCCATAGTAAAGCTGACAAGCTGTTTAATCAAAGATCATGTGATGAAGCATGCCAGTTTAGATATCAACAATTTCATTGTTTTATCTATAAAGTCAAACAGCATATAGTCGCTACAGGCTGTGAAGAACATATTTTTTATTTAAAGAATAGACTATTCCTCTGTAAAATATACCAAGAGTCTTGCCCATCTCTGAACCCTGTAAGAAATGGTAAGGGTTAGGTATGCCCATTGGAGAAATAGTGCAATACATGTTATTGGGGAAACAAACATCTGTCTGTCTGTTTGGACTTATGATACATTCCATAGGAAGAAACTTGTGCCTGGTACTACAAACAGTCTTTGCCAGACGGGAGAGAGGCATTGCACACATGAACTCAAAATCATCCATTATAGCATGCACAATGCCTGCATGAGCTCAAACCAGCTCTGAAACCAGCACAGATGAGGTAGCACCTCCTAAGGTCCTACACTCTAATAACTAAGGTACTGTTTGGCAATTGATCCTGGATGGAGGAGGAAGGATTTGAAAGGTTCTGGAGATTAAAAATAACTGATTTTGAGGCCCGCATTCACATTTTAGAGGGTACTTTGAGTGCTTTTAAGATGAACTTGCAATTTCACTTTTGTTTAAACTAATACTCGCCCAGAACTTACAACATGTCCAATATAAGATTTCTTAGGTCCCATATTTCCCTCCACAAAGCTCCACAGACCAAAGAGCAAGACAGATGTACAAAAAATAATAATAATAATTACTGCAGTATTTTATGAAGGTTGGCAGTGAAATGAGATCAGAGGGAAAATTCACTTTTACAGAAGAAAAAATAAAAAACAGCAAAATTTCTCCAGACGGAGTGAAAACTCATTTTAGCCTTAAGGATTAAACAAAGTTCAGTATGTGAATAGTTGGAGGGTGAGTGAGAGTGATAGCAACGCCAACCCAAAGCATGCGGATAGAGGGTAGAGAGCACTGATGGATGGAGACCAGCTATAAAAGTAAGACATTCCACTCTCTCTGAGGGGCCAAAACTTGGAAAGATGTATCAGAGCAGATGCTGAGCTGATAACCAAATTTTGGGCAGCGTGCAGGGAATCTTATGAAAGAACGAGGGATGGTAAGACCTGGAGGGGACAGGAGCTCCACAAGGAGAGCAACAGAACCAAAAAATCTGTGCACGGGGGTCATTTCTGAGACTAATACTCCAACTAAGGACCATTCATGGAGATAACCTAGAACCCCTGCACAGATGTAACCCACGGCAGCTCAGTGTCCAAGTGGTTACCCTAATAAGGGGAACAGAGACTCTCTCTGACATGAACTCAGTAGCTGGCTCTTTGATCACCTCCCCCTGAAGGGGGGACAGAGTTACCAGGCCACAGAGGAAGACAACGCAGCCACTCCTGATGAGACCTGATGGGCTAGGGTCCGATGGAAGGGGAAGAGGACCTCCCCATCAGTGGACTTGGGGAGGGGAATGGGAGGAGATGAGAGAGGGAGGGAGGGGTTGGAAGGAAATGAGGGAGGGGGCTATAGCTGGGATACAAAGTGAATAAACTAATATAAAAAATAAAAATTAAAAAAATTGAAAAGAAATCATACTATTACAAAACCTTCACATTCGTCTTTTCAATATTGATTGAATTAAATCAGTGTGTGTGTGTGTGTACTCATTTTATGTGGTACGCAGAATAATGACTCCCAAGGATATCTACATCTGAATTCTTAAAACATTTTTCTATGGCTAAAATGACACTCCAGATGTGACTTATAATCTTGAACCAGTGGGTACCAGCTCAGGTAACCCATTTGGGTCTAATGTAATTGCAGAGATCCTGATTAATAAAAGGAGATTTAAAGTATACAGTATTAGACTGAAGCCTTGTGAAAAAGATCTCTAAAGCTGCTACCTTAGAAGATGCAGGATGGAGCACAGCTCCCATGGAATTCAGAAGGTCTACAGAAGCTGGGAAGCAGAAGATCCTGGAAGCCATTTCTGACCTCCTGGACCCTGGAATAATAATAATAATAAACCTAGGTTCTTTCATGACCCTAAGTATCTTCTAATTTGTTTCAACCATAATGAAAAAAAGAACATAATCTATGACCGAGCAAGCTACAGAGGAAAACAAATCTTAGTGGTTAAAAAAAAATAGTGAGACTCATTGAAAGATGCTTGCAGTGTTGCCTTTTGCAAACATGTAAAGAAATCTTTAAGCAGCTTACAGGTTGGGGCAGTTTAATTTTCTCCCAGTTGATCTTATGTATTGTGTCCCTCAGGACCCATTTAGCCTTCACATTTGAAAGTCAAGGTTCCTGGGATTCTCCTGACTGCAATACTAAAAATAAAAACAAAACCAAACAAAAACTGAAAATCTTGTGTGGATGTTTTCTTCATTTGTTGATGGTGAGTCTCCCGGAGCCTGCTGGCATTCTGCAATCACCATAGCAAGCTGAAATGAAGTATGAAATAACTCTGAGAGGCTGGCCAGCTGTGTTCACTTGGTCAGGAAGGGGAAGAAATTGAACCACTGTTTCCCATGAATCCAAATATAAACACTGCCATGAAAAGGCAGCTGCTGCCTGCTTTTGAAGTGGGTACACTGAAGTAAGGACATTCTAATATAAGATAATGTATGCCCTGTAAATGCTACCTATTTTACAATGCAACTCACAGTCTAATTTTGTCTAATGACTAGACAAAGATTACATTACCACATGATGCTAGTACCTGAACTTAAGTAAAATCCTTCACCTTTCTCACATATTTGAAGATAAGAGAAGGGGAAGAGTTATTCAACCAGAAACCAGCATGGAGCTGTTTTTTTTCTCTTGCAGAACACTGATAATTTCGTCCCAGGGTTCAGAGGACCCCAGTGTTATTCGTATAGCTGAGAGCAACACTGTCTCATTCCAGCTCAATCTGGGTTGCACATTAGATTTTCCCTTGGGAATTGTTTTGACCTGTGGACTCATAATCTGAGTTGTTCTTCTTGATCCACTAACCTCTGAACACTAGTTAATTTGCCATGTCTACTTCACTGCATTAAGAGACTTTTCAGATATCTGGTAAAGCATCATTTATTACTACATCCGTGAGGGTTTAGAGGAAGACATTGGCTTAATCAGTGATTAAGTTTGATGCTTCATGTTGATTATCAAGTTAATCAGATCTAGATTCATCTAGAGGACAGGTTTTGCTCATGCCTGTGAGAGAGTATCTAGATGTACCTAAAGAGGTAGGAAGACCCACCTTCACTGTGGAAGGACAGCACCATTCCAAGGTCTGGATTCCTGGACTACATAAAAGGAAAAAGCTACTTAAGCACCATCATTCATCTCTCTCCATGGCTGCAAGGTGACCAACAGGCTCCTGCTACCATGTCTTCCTTCTTTGGGGACCCACTGGACCATCATATCCACAAACTGCCACCCAAAACAAACCGTTCTTTCCTGAAACTATTTCTTCTTGGGTATTTTGCCACAGCAAGGAGAAAAGTGAGCGATACAATGGGCATAAGGCAGATCTGTCCTCATCTCGTGCCAGCACATACCATCCCATCTGCAGAGGAACAGGACAAGGCAGCGGGAGAGCCTTTGTCCTCTTGACCTTCCGAATCTGGAGGACAATGCGTTGCCATGTCTTGAACTGGACCTCTGAGTTGTTTAGTCTCCTGAGTTTATGTGTCAGCTCCTCTTTGACCCCAGGTCTCAGGCTGTTAGCCGATGACTGGCCGTAGCTCCACCATTGCCCTCTAGTCTAAAGTACTTCAATTATGCAATGTTATTTGCTTCTCTAGTTGTTCATCTTGCAGATGATCTAACCAGGGAATTCCTTGGTCTCTGAATTCACAGGAGCAAATAATCCTCATAAATCTCTTCTCATACACATCTGTATTTATCTGAGCAACTGCAAATAATACAGTTAAAGACAAACTTGTATAGCAGGGGTAACAAGTGTCAGGGCAAACTTACCTAAAATGACAACATGAAGGTTCTTTGCAAAGATGTGCACATTGTATCTCTTACAGCGTCTTATGAAATGTCATGTAATCCACTTCCCAGGGGTCTCATCATTGGGCTTGACAAGAGCTGACACCTTAAAAGAAATTTACTATGAATTGTTTCTCGATCTTCTTGTTCCCAACTGTCATAATTTCCTACTCAGTATCAGGATCTTTTTAATGCCTTATTTCTAGTTTCCTAAGTTTGGCAGACTTTATTATTATTATAAATAGTATTAATATATATTAAATAATGATTGTTGAAAAAAATAACAGCAGCAACAACAAACAATAGGAAGAGAATCAGTGAGTGATTGAGATATAGTAAATGGAAACTTATTAACATGAAAGGGGGACCATGATCAAAGTTCAGTGGTAGTCTTAAAAGACTTACAGTATACCAAATTATACTGTTACTTGTGTCCAGAAACTAACATTCAGTCATTATTTCTGAGCTCATCACAGTTGTGTCTATTTCTTTTTTATTATCATTTATTGCAAGTTATTCAATTTGTATGCTGGCTGTGGCCCCCACCCTCTTCCCCTCCCAATCCTACCTTCCCTCCATCTTTTCCTACCATACCCCTCCCCTAGTCTACTGATAGTGGAGGTCCTCCTCCCCTTCTATTTGACCCTAGCCTATCAGGTCTCATCAGGACTGGTTGCATTGTCTTCCTCTGTGGCCTGGCAAGGCTGCACCCCCAGGGGGTGGTGATTAGAGAGCTTACCAGTGAGTCTATTTCTTAATTGCTGAAAAGTTCTACTAAGAACATGAGAGGAGTCAAGATTTTCCTCCTACAGACCTAGACTCTCCAACCTGAGCTGGAAAGTCTGGTCAGTGATTACTACATCCGAAAACCTACGGCTGACACCAGTGGCTTTTGACTCAGCTACACAGAACACAGCTTTGTAGGTTTGCTTTACCTAAGAGATTTCACCAATGCAGGTGCCAGTTTTCATCTCAACCCAATTAAATCCTCATGCCAGTGTAGATCTCAAACATGGTGTTAGCTAGGTGTTCCAGAATTGCCCTGACATGCCTTGGTCCTCCTAGGAGAGTTCAGGGAGCAACCATGCTGGAAATTCTTTGAGCTCAGCACCATTTCATGACTTGTTGAGAAGCAATTACAGATCAAAACAGGGAGTGGATTTTGTCCCAGCCTACAGCAGAGTATAAGCTGTGTGTCTCAATCCATTTTGCCCTTCTCCTTGGCAGTTTACTTAAAGTTACTCTAACACTTAGCAGTAAAAATCTGGACCCCAAATAAAGTGTGATATTTGAAATTTAAAATGGGTCCTGTCACAGAGAAAGGTCATGAGTAAATAATTGCTTAAATCAGAATAGTGCCAAACTTTGAGCTAGATGTGTCAATAAAGTTGATGAGCTGTAATTATGCAGAGATCACAAGGAGATCTGTGCCAAAGCTATACAAGAAGTGTTTTGTTCTGCCCTGATCAGCTTTATTTCTATAAAACTTAATTTGTATTTAAATCAAGGATGTAATTAAAAAAAAAAAACACAAAGCCTGAATTAAATGGTCTGAGAGTAAGGGCCACATCAAGGCTTGTGCAGTGACACAGCTGAAGGACATGAATAAGCCTGGGCATATCTGATGCTAATCTCTGCTTCTACTCATCAAATAACTATAGTTTCCTATTAAAGTAGACAGCTCTAGATGCTGAAATAAAAAAGAATTCACAGTTGTTTATTTTAGTTGAAGGTTCAGAAATTAATTTATCCAAAGGCACATAGTTTTGTTTTAGTCAAACCATCTGCTCAGAATCCTTCGGAGAAAAGCATGCACACTCAAGCACCTGTAATTATGGAATCTCTTTAGTTGTGTGGAGATTGCCCTGGAGGGCAGCAAGTTTAGGGTGATTTCTTTATCCTTTAATGTCATTCTAGTGTTAATCTGTTCTATATGGATGATCTGCTTGTTGCCAGTGTGGATGTCTCTCTAGTTACCTGGCTGTTTGTAAAATCACATTAAAACATAACGATAACAGGACTATTATAAAGAAAGGAAAATAAGAACGGGATGTATCCAGATCTCTTAAAGGTGGAGTAGTCCATTGGTCTGTGGCTCACAAGGCTTGTCGCAATGTGCCAGGCTTTACTGAAAATTCTTAAATATTGTTTTTTCATTAAGCAGTATTTCTTATGCATACTAGCTTTCAGTTCTTCCTATTGTATGGTGTCTGTCCATATTAACCTGCGAAAGAAGGAATCGTGAGCTCAGAAAGCAGTCCTCCAAATCATGCTGTGATATGCAAGCCCATTGCTCATGAAGTTTATCCTCAGGACCACAGGTGCTCATTTCTCTGGAAATATGTTGCTTTCTAGAACTCTGACTGCATCATGATATTTCTACCAATATCATCTAGGAGTCAAATCCCCTCCTTGTGCTAGGAGCAGCAAATGGGAGGTGTGATAGAATCTTTGCTCTGCTGGGAAGGTCCACAGATGGTGACACTCAACACCACAATGGCCACCATCAGTCAATACTACTTCAATCCAAAGGCAAGTTGATTTAGTGAATGGAAATATTCAACTCAGTGGGAATTTCAGAAATGCTTTGCTTTAGCATAGTTTATGCCTATACTTAGACATCACTTGTTTACATTAAACATGTGTTTAAATGTATCTCATTTTTGTCTGTGCTCTTCTCATGCTAATTTGTGCTTTACGAAGAATGTTTTCCTGCATAGACTGGAACTTAGAACCTAACTGTCAAATAGTATTGGAAGCCAGCCTCCATGTCTAAAGATGAAATGTGGCCGTGAATGATGCATTTACTTTCTTTCACACTCTTCTCATAAGAGAAATTTGTTTTTGGTGCTTATGGAAGTACTATAGACAGCAACTTTGAAATATAATGAAATTAGTTTTCTTTTTATGTTAGGATAGAATTGCCCTCAAGCCCTCTAGACTACAGAGAAATACTTTTCCTGCATCCCTAAAACTAAATAATTTCTAAAAGTGCCTTCTCTAAAAAAATAATATGATAGAAAATGATTACAAAAAAATCATCACTAAAAATGAGGTCATCATATCTGGCTGCAGCAGGTGGTGTCTTTGTTTGGCTTTAAAACTTTAGCTTGTTTTCTAATTTTGTGAAGAAAGCTATAAATTGTTCTTGGCATATATATTTAAATTTAAATCAGAAGTTTAAGCAAATATGGCCATTGACTTTAAATTATCTTCTCTGACATTTTCCATTATGTTATAGAGAAGTGAACTATTATGTTTTATATATGTTATTTATCTGTCTAGTTGTAAAAAGATTCTACACATTTTTTCTTTAAATAAATATGACTGAAGATTAGGAAAATAAAAATAAACAATTATCCTTTAAAACATTTTTAGGGTATCTTGTATATTTTACTTTTTCATCTTTCTAATCTTCTGGTCCATTATATTTAATATTAGGAGTGACCTGGTATCATTAAGTTCATATTTTACAAAGTATTTCTCACAGCTGAGTTAAAACATACTAAAATTAGAATTATGTTTGGTACATGCAAACATGTTTTCATTGCTTCCCTTTTTCTCCCCATAATGATAGTACCAAACTTGAATGTTAAGCTGCTGCTTGAATTTGGATGGGATCATCTACATCCTTGAAACACCAACACATATTGAATTGCTCTTTTGATGTGGCTGAGCAATAAATCCTTATTCCAAGATACTCAACACATTGATCAGATTTAAAGACTAGGTGACAATGGAATGACAAATTCATAAATAACACTTAAGCGATAACAGTACCAAAATATTTTAATACCTGTAGACTTCCAATTAGCTTAGTTTTTCCAATGAACTATTTCATCAGAAACTAAAAGAGTGCACTCCCATTATTGTTTTTTAATACATGAAATCCCAGGCTCGGGGTGGTTAATGGTTTGTGCCTGAAGCTATCACATTAGTGAGAGATGGGCACGGTCAGGACTAGCACTCATTACCTTTGAACACTGGTCTGTATCCTTTCTCAAACTTCCAGGGGGATAATAAATGACCAAGATATGAGAAAAAGAGAATAAATAACTGTTTGCCTTGTAGAGAGACCAGCTTCTATCCACTGTGTAAGGAAATGAGGGAAACATCTTCTACTATACAAGCTTTAATACTGGAGCCTTCGTGTTCTGAGTAGAGCTTCCGTGTCACTCAATTCTAGGGATCTACATTTTAGACAGTATACACCCTGACAACAATAACCAAAGGCACCAAAGATAAAATTTACAGAGTCACCACTTGGAAAGTCTCTTCTCAGGAAAGTCTTTTTCAAGGCTCCCTCCCCAAAATGACTCCCATTCTACTCCAAACACCACAGCACTCAGCACTTATAAGATCCTCTTGAAAACAGCTGTTTGCTTTTTGCTGACTCAACTAAAACTGCATACACCCCCCCCCACACACACACACAAAAAAAAATGGTTGCTTATCTGCTAAAACAAACATCTCAGTCACACTTCCTGCACTAACTGGAGAAGTTTTTATGAAGCCTAAAGTTGAGGAGCTATTGGCTGCTGGTGGATTGTTTAAGATCCCAGATGATGACCCTACATCATCTATGCACATATAGATAACACTAACTGGAATCCGTGGGTTACAAGGGAGGGAGAGACAGAGATGGAGAGACACAGGCAGAGGCAGAGACAGAGGTTACAAAGAGCTGTGGTTATAGGGTCTGTGAGGAATTGGAGGAGGCAAAAGGAGATACATATAGTAGAAAGCATTGTGTATATTTATAAAATTCTCAAAGAATGAGAAAATTATAGTTTTTAAGGGTTTTCAGATAACTTAATGGGCAGCTAAGTTAAATAACTACCAGAAGGTTCATAATTCATCACTTACATTTAAGCAATGTTTTGGAGAAATTTTGTGCTTTCTTTTTTTACTTTTAATTTTTATTAATTACAATTTATTACTTTGTATCCCCCTTGTAGCTCCCTCTCTCTTCCCCTCCCAAACCCACCCTTCCTCCCTCTTCTCCACCCATGTCCCTTCCCCAGTCCACTGATAGGAAAGGTCTTCCTCCCCTTCCTTCTGATTCTGGTCTATCAGGTCACATCAGGACTGGCTGCATTATCTTCCTCTGTGGCCTGGTAAGGCTGCTCACCCCTCAAGGGGAAGGTGATTAAAGAGCCAGCCACTGAGTTCATGTCAGAGAGAGTCCCTGTTCCCCTTACTAGGGAACACACTTGAACACTGAGCTGCCATAGGCTACATCTGTGCAGGGGTTCTAGGTTATTCTCCATGCATGATCCTGGGTTGGAGTATCAGTCTCAGAAAAGGTTCCTGGGCCCAGATCTTTTGGTTCTGTTGCTCTCCTTGTGGAGCTCCTGTCCCCATGTGAGTGCTGTGGAGAGTTCTTTGTATCAGAAGTCAAAAGTCTTCTACTCCTAGAGACAAAGTTCCTATTTTTCTTCTTTGATTGATTGATTTTGTTATTTGAACTCAGAATACTGGTTCCTCCTACACTCTCTTATCTCCTCCCCCATCCTATCTAACTTCCCCAGGATCAAGAGTTCTGGTTTGGTTCTGTGACTCATTTAATCTAGTCCTTTTGTGTGACCACTGGCTTGAAACCATCCACTGGGAGATGGCAGGGTCATTGGTGGGTCCAGAACTAAACACAACGATTTCCTTCCTCCTTGAAATGATCAGGAGCCAACAGTACAGTAATGTAGCAAAGGTACAAAATTGTTACATGTGTTCTTTACTTCCATGTTTCAAAAAAAACAAAACCTTGCCTCACTCCTGTATTCTTTGAGTTTTGACTTAGATAACCTCTGCTTCTTAGCATAATTGCCCTTTTGATTCACCTATTTCTTCCCATATCTACAACAGTCATTTACAGTAAATTGCACAAAACTATTTACTGAGCCAATATTTGGTGTTTGCATTATTGTACCATGCAGATATATTAAAAAACCAAGACACTAATTCCTAATTTATTTGCATTTCTAAATTGTTTTTGTAGTGATTAACAATTGCCTGTTTTAGTTACATATCTTTATATGTGTATGTATTTTGTGTACATATAATACACATATCTTATATATAAATACATATATATTTCTGCTGAATTGGTTGCAAATTTAGCAGCTCACACTTAAAACCTATTTTATAGTGTTAAATGTTTAAAACTTATAACCAAGCAAATAAGATAAGTATTATGTTCCTCTATTTGTGGGAGACAAGCCCCTCCTTTCCCAAGATCATCCTTGTCATGTGTATTTGCTTTCTCATGTCTGCTCTACAAGAATGCATGAGCACACATCGTCCTGAGAATGTTCTTGGACTTCACCTGTGTTATATCTCTGTGTCTTTTCCTATCCTTGTTTATCTCCATCTTTTGGTGTATTGTTCTACCAGTTTCTAGAAAAAAATAGAAAACCTGAATATTTTTATTATACCTTTAGATTTTTTTGTTGATCATTTGGATTGATGTAGACTTCTAAGTTAGAATTATTTTTTCCATTTTGAGACTTTGCTTTCTTGCTTTTTGTTCACATTACTGTTTGAGCCTGATGTTCTCAGGTGCCCAGTTTTATGAAGTTATTGATATTTTTTCTATCTCCCTCAGAATATTATCTGGAATCTGAAAGTTCTTCCTACGAGTTTATGCATTTCCACTAGTTTAGACATTTCATGGGAAATTAATCATTGATATGCATGAATGTCCAAAGCTCTTCAACACCACTCCAAAATTCTAGTGTCATTGTCTGGGTAGTGTTGGGACAGCATTTTTCAACACCTTGGAAAAGTACATTGAATAGTCAGTGTTGAGAGGTAATTCTCTAGATCATTTGTTATCAAATACTCTGTCATCTGACTGAAATCCACCTTGACTCAGGAGATATGGAGAGGAGCTCAAGAGCCCTAGTAAGTGGTCTGACAGTTCTGCTGGTATTGCTCTGTTGGCTGGGGACCCATCCTGAGAGGGCACTCTGCTCCTGAGGAAAGCTGTACCTTGGCTCCAGAACTTCATGAATCACAGCCTGTTTTTGTTTTTGAGGGGGGTGGAATATTTCTTGAATGAGTTTTATGCTTGTGAAAGTTTAAGAAACTGTTCTGGGGGAGGGGGCTGGAAAGATGGCTAAGTGGTTAAGAGCATTATCTTCTCTTCCAAAGGACCCAGGCAGCACACACATGGCAGCCAATTCCAAGGGATTTGACACCTTCACACTAACAAACATAAAATAAAATTAATTAAAAAAAAAAGAAAGAAACTTTTCTGAAAGGCCTTCCATGAGAATGAAGATATGGTTCAGAGTCCGATAGACTCTCAACACAGTAATTGATTTGTTTTCTTTCAGTTCATGTGATAAACATCATTAGCAACAGCAACTTGAGGAGAAAAGGCTTTGCTTTATCTAACAGGTAATAGTCCATCTTCAGAGGACACCAAGGCAGGAGCCTTACATGAGGAATCTGGAGCAGAAACTATGAAGCAGCACTGTTTACTGGCTCACATTCTGCTACCTTTCTTATGTAGGCTTGGCCAACTGGTGTGAGGATGATATTACTGACAGTAAGCTGAGCCCTCGCAAATCAATCTGAAATTAAGAAAATGCCCCCACGGACATAGTTTCTGGCCAATCTGATGACAGCATTCTTCAGTTGCAGTCCACTCTTCCCACGTGTGTCAATTTTGCAACTAAGATTAGCCAGCACTGCAATGCATTTAAATTGTGAAATGGAACTTATTTCCCAGCCTGATTAAAAGACACATGTAATCCAACAGTAGGAAGCAGAGTATGAGGTGGAGTAGTGAGTGGTACATGAAGCTCTCTCCTGCTCAGTTTTGCTGTACAGGAAGTTCTAAATACCATGGGTGTTGACTGAAGTGATGGTGAAGATCGTATTGGAGCATATGACATCTGGATGATTCAATTGATTGACACTCCATGGTTGCACAGAAAACTTCCAGAATTTCAACTAGCGTCTCTAGGCACAGATACTAGCTGCTCTACCGTATGTCTGGTTCCCTTGTGGCTGCATTTTCTTTGTAAGTTCATGGTTATTTTCTCCATGGGCTTGAAGCTTTCTGTATGTCTATTGTGACGATGATTGGGGAATCTAGATTACTTATAACTTATATAAACAAGTACCTTGAACCAGTCTAATGACTTGATGCATAAAGTTGTCAAACACAAAAACCAAGTTCTATGTCTCACTCTGAGGAGGGACAGCATCCCCAAAGACACCGGGACGGTGTCTCACCTCACTGTACTCACATACCTGCTTTCTATATGTTTCTCTCCAAAACTCATCCAGAACTCTACCTAAAAACTTTTTATAAATGCTAAGCTTGTTCTATGCAATAAAACACATTTGCTTGAATTTGTTTACATAATACACACACTTAAAGGAAAGATGATGTAAAATGACTTTTGAGTTGTCCATATACAGTCACAAAAAAAGTGAGAAAAACAAACCATTGGGAAATAATTTTCTTTTCTCCTTAACCTCATTAGGTTTATGTGGCTTCGGAGACACCAGTGAAATTGCAGTCGCTGCTTCTCAAATGGTCCATCTGTTCCTGCTGTTCATTCTCCTACTTGAAGGCTGAATCCTTTGGCTTCCCAATTAGTCTCAGTGCCCAACTGTGATGATGGCAGAGGGAGTGGTAGAAGGAAGCATGTGGAACCAAGAAATGGTGATTGGCTCTCATGAAAATATGTCTAGTAGGAAATGCAAAGACAGGGAGAAGCAAAATTATAGCCAACATTGCTGGAGCACTGCAATTATCCCAAACTACATTTGAGTGTCTCGACTTCCAGAGGTTACTTTTCTGTGTACACATTTTTTTTTATTCTGTTTATGGCATCTGAATACATGGACCTTGTTTAAAAAAAATAGAATGGAAGGAGGCTGTCCGTGTTTTCTATCTGTTGCTGTGATTTAGACAGACTAAATAAAAGCTGCTTAAGGTAGAAAGGGCTGATTTAGCTACCAGTTCCAATTTCAGTCCATCATTGTGGGAAGTCAAGACAGGAGCTTCAAAGAGCTAGTCACATCACATCCACAGTCAAGAGCCAGGAGAAAAATGAGTGCACGCATGCTATTTGCTTGCCTGTGCTCAGATTGACCTTTCCATTCTTATACAACTCAGGGCCCTCGCCTAGAGCATAGTGACACCCACAGCGGGCTGAGTCTTCCCACATGAATGAACTTTATTAAGAAAACACATCTACAGAAATACCCAGAGGCCAGTTCAATGCTGATAACCCCTCATTGAGATTCTCTTTCCTGGCAACTCTAGGCTGTGTCAAGTTGATAATTAAAACTGATCGTCACAGGGGCTAAGATTTACTGTGTGCTCGCTATGAGTCAGAGATGATACACGCATTTTTGTTTCAACCACATCAAAAATTCTAAGCAAAATAATCAAAATTTCATGGGTAGCTAAGAGGGAGAGTTGGGATACAACACAAAATATGATTTTGTTGCTTATGCTCTTTATACTACCTAGATTCCATAGAAAAAAATCTAATTGCAATTTTAGGCCGAATATCACTTTGAATTAGTTTCCTCCTACATATAACACATCTAATAGTTATTACTACCATATAGACCAATTATGATGTTTATGTAATACAATGAATTTGGACTATTAAGCATATCAAATTGGTCTTCTTAAAAGAAAAAAAAAACACTAACCAAGAAATATGGTTAAAAGAAACTTAGAGCAGAGCATGAGCAGGCTAAATCATTGTAAGATATGACATACCAAAATTTAATGATCAGTATAAAATTGATCAGACCATATGGAGATCCTGTGGAAGGAAAACTCCTCTACGGGTTGTGAGAAATTCTAGTTTCTTCTCAATATACATGTGAGTGAATTGATCACATAATTAACCGGAAACATCACCTATGAGAAACAAAGCATAGACGTGACACCACAAAAGCATTCCCTTTGTCTCATATCTTCACTGTGTCCTTCAGTCCGTGCTCTGTTGGAGGCTAGTGTTTCTTTGATACAATAGTGCATACGTGTTATCTAAAATATTTGCTGGTTATAAAAACTCTTAACCCCTGTGTTTAGTTGAATGTACGCTGATCTACATGGTTTCAAATTACATATATTGTGTATATTATTGATATCCTTAACTCCACCCACAGACTTTATTAGCCATAGCTACATTAGCACATTGAGCCATCTGAGATACAGCATTTGCCTCATGGTTTTAATGTGATTTACTTGCATTTCCAGTCTCCAACCATAAACTACTGAAGAATACACTATGGGTAGAATATTTAAAATTTTTTGTCTTGTGCATGGATCATTACTAAAAGTATTCATTGAATAACTATGTGCTAATGATTCCAAGAACTATGTATTACATGCCTGTGCACAGATAATTGAATTCTCCTTTGAGAATCAAACTATTGAATCACTACAAAACAAGACTCAAGATTAATCAGATAAAATATTTCCTTCTGACAAGGGCAAGAATATGGACATTCTTCAATCTTAATAAATGTAAAATTATTCAACTGTCTGATCTAACACACACATTGTTCTAGGCAACAGTGAGTTTTACTTATCCACAGCTTGTGTTTTATTCATCTAGGTTTTACCTATCCACAGCACTCTCGTGTGATTCTTGCCTATATTAAATATGTCAAAGTGCTAGTGCCAAACATAGAAGTTTATTTAGATTTAATGAAATTGACAAGATGCTTGAAAAATACAGTTTTCCCCACTTTTCCAGTTGAGCGTTTCGTAGTAAGATTTTTTTTTTTTTTTTTGCTTTGCTATTGTTCATTTAGTGTTAGTCATTTTGAAAATTTAATGAATTTTGATTCGGTTGTACTCAGAATCGTTTTTTTAGCAGGGATGTGGCCCCCGGTGGGTTCTCCTGCTCCAGCGGATGGCCCCACACAAGCACATACAGGCAGCACTAACTGAGCTCAATGGCTTTGGAAAGGTTACAACAAGTTGGGGATGCATGCGGTGGTAGGGCTCTTGGAAGACGTGGGGAATAGTACTATAAACATGCATAAATTCCCAAGGAATAAATTAAAATATATTTTCAAAAATACAGTGATATTTAAAGGCAGCATCTGTAACTTAAATCCCTTTAAAATTTATAGACTGCATACTATGAAAGTTAGTCAGCCGTTGCTCTGCCCTCTCTTGAACATTGATGGACAGTCAGCATATTAATAACCTCATTTAATAGATCTATTCTGTGAATAGATAATATGATTACACATTTGTGGTGCTTCACATTTCACTGTGTTTGTAATTATATGAGCATTTGCATACACAAAATGCTACTGACTGGAATAATTTTTTTGATATCTAGTTGTTTATGATTTATGATGGCAGCTTGGATTTAAAGTTTAGTTTAAAATATAATTCTGCCCATTGCCTTGGTTGCAAGCACATTTATTTTATTGACATTTTTTATTACAGCTGTTTTCATGTAACGCGGCATTGGTAACAGAGAGGAAATAAATGCTGATGGAGTGCTGACCACATTTTTATTATCTTGCCATGTAAAGAAAAATACAAAAAGAAGGGGGGGGGAGGGGGAAAGTTGCCTGAAATTATACCTTGCCTTGGGTAACAAACATTCTGTGTTTAATAGTATGGCTTAAGCCTTCTCATTCCTCACTTTCCTCCCAGTACAGGGAAAACATAATGTGTGTCACATGAAACTTCACTTTTCCCCAAGACTGTTCTCTGCCAGTGGCACACCCACAAAGCAGATGCCCAAGAGAACACTCGCTGCTACATTCTGTAACTAAATCCTCCCCCTAGGGAAATCCTCTTCTAGGGCTGCTGTGTACAAAGAAATAAGCTGTTGTTCACCAGTTATCATTTAACAGACTAGAGGATGGGTCTAGCTTTATTTAATTGTACACCTTTAAAGTGGGAAGACAATCCTCTCTTTTAGGTATTTTAGTTCTCTTAATATCTTTCAGAAAATAGCACCCTATATACTGATTCACTTCCAGTCCAGGTTTTAGGTGCATTTAAGGTGAGACAGCCATATGTCAGGAAGGCATATTTGGAGAAAAGAAATGGCAGCTGTCAGTCATAAGCAAGAGTCCAGTTACTCAGCAGTCAGTTGCACGGATCCCAGTTAAACCTCTCATTTTATCTCTTTCAGCTTCCTCAGTTTCTCTCACCACCCCCTTTACAGTTTGTAAAAATTCTTGTTTTGTTGTTGCTGTTTATTGTTTGATTTTTTTTTTTTTTTGAGACAGGATTTCTCTGTGCAGCCTTGGCTGTCCTGGACTTGCTTTATAGAGCAGGCTGGCTTTGAACTCACAGAGATCTGCCTGCCTCTGCCTCTGCTAGTGCTGGGGTTACAGGCATGCACCATCGCATAGCAACAGTAGACATTCTTTTTTTTTATTTTTATTTTATTTTATTTTTTTTATCAGTTACATTTTATTAACTCTGTATCCCAGCCGTGTCCCGATCCCTCATTCCCTCCCAGTCCCTCCCTCCTTCCCTCCCTCATCTCCACCGTGCCCCTTTCCAAGTCCACTGATGGGGGGGACCTCCTCCCCATTCATCTGATCCTGTTTTATCAGGTATCTTCAGGACTGGCTGCAAAGCCCTCCTCTGTGGCCTAACAGGACTGCTCCTCCCTTCGGGGGTGGGGAGACCAAAGAGCCAGTCATCGAGTTCCTGTTAGAAATAGTCCCTGTTCCCCTCACTTTGGGAAACCAATTGGTTACTGAGCTACCACAGGCTACCTCTGAGTGGAGGTTCTAGGTTATATCCATACATGGTCCTTGGTTGAATGTCAGTCTCAGAAAAGACCCTGTGCCCAGATATATTTGGTCCTTGTGGAGCTCCTATCCTTTCCCCATCAGACTAACTCCCCTTCTTTCTTATGATTCCCTGTACTCTGCCAAAGGTTTGGTCATGAGTCTTTGCTTTGAAAACACTGCTAGAAAGACAAACATGGGATATACTCACTTATATAGACCTATAAGATATGATAAACATAATGAAATCTATACACCTAAAAAAGATAATCAATTGAGCGGACATGGGGTAAGATGATCAATCCTCGTTTAGAAAGACAGATGGGATGTGCATTGAACGTATGACAGGAGTCTACTGAGCGCATCTGAAAGACTCTAACCAGTAGACATTCTTAATCCTGAATCTCGAGGCTTTCTGTCTGGAGCTCTCTTCCCTCAGTATCTGTAGTAGCACTACTGCTCTTCACCAATGTTTAGTTCAAATGAACCCCAAAAGTCAAAATACATGACCCATCAAAATCTAGAGATCTTACTGTAACATTAGCCTCACTAGATTAAAGGTATTTGAGGGCCTTAGCATATTTAATCTTCCTTTCCATTTCTGTAGGTAAATAAGCATATCTGTCTTTATATACACACATTTACAGATCTATACTGTACAGATATATAAACGCACACAAATAAGATTTAAAATTTGCACAATTCATGCCACTATTAAACACTGCCTTTAAATGAATTCTAATTTATTTCCCTCAAAGCTGAAATGATTAGAAAGTTATAAAATTTCTTTGTATGTTAGCTTCTGTTTTTCACATAATTAAAGAGGTTTGTTTTATAAGGGCTGCTTCTAAATGACATATAAATTGCATTTTTTAAACAGATTTTATTATTTAAGTGTATGTCTTCAGCGATTTAAAATTAAATAAATCACTAGTAGAATCTGTGGGTGTCTGGTACTAAAAGTGACATATAAATTTCTTCTGTGAAGAAAGAGATGTCAAGGGAACATGTCCTCCCAGAATGGTCGTTGTAGCTAATAGGATCCACAGCTAGGTAAAGCTAATACTTGCTTTTCTCCTCTGGTAGCAGGCAGAGCACCTCCCAGTACTATGAGAGTTAGCTGGTCGGGACAAAAGCCCCAGCTCAGTACCAGGGTGACTTCTCCATGTTCTATGACTCAAGGATGAGGTATCTTCAGCAACAGCACATACAGCTAAAATGAAATGACAAGCTACAAAAGACGATGACTGGAGTTGTTGGATGTGCCTCCCTTCTTTTTTACATACAGCTGACAGTGACCAGAGTGGAGTTGCTATTGTATTAGGATAATATAATATTAGGATAATATAATAGCAAAACACATAATAGCATCACTGTGGAGAAACTGTAGACATCTTCCCTTTGATTTTCAGTTTGTTCACGTGAATGATGCTTTTGGTATTGGATTGTCAGAGGACACGACATGTGCTGAGGCCTTTAGACGGTTTCTTGCGCTCTTAGTTTTCTAGCTCTTGCTGTGAGAACAACATGCCACATTTATGCTTTGGCCCAAGAAAGATAGCAGACACATTGAACTGTCTCTGATGACCCCAAACATAGCTTGAGTTCAACCTAGACTGTCCTGCTTCCAGATGACACACAGATGTCACAGTGGGAAGCTGTCTAATAACATTTTGGAGGTCATCTGTGGAAGAGGATGACTATTAAAGTGATCCAGAACTTCTATTCCTAAACTGACCAGCAGAAAGTGCTTATGGTCTGTGCTATGCAAACACTATTTGAGTCCATGTTTCCAGGAAGTCTGCTCTGTATTGTTAAAGCTGCATGGCAGCATCATCTTTTGAGAGGACATCCACAGCACATCTTCATTGTTTCAGGATTCCGCCTACGTCTTGGGAATGAGACCTCATTACCGGACTCAGGGAGCTTGGTGATAATCATGGGGCTTGTGCGTAATTGAAAGTGGTGGACCAAAATCACAGCAATGGAAAACAACACACCAAATCATTAGCACACACATTGGAACAAGACACCACACTCATTTGACAAACAGTAAAAACATGTCTAGAACTTAGCTCAGGCTCTGACCCCTGGCTTTTTGGCCTATGCGGAAACCAGCCCACAGAGAGCTCCTCCTCAGGTCAACACAATGATTAATGGAGTTGTGTCCATGGAAGTTAGTTCTCTAGAAGACCTCTTTTCTTCAGAACACAGCTAAAATGCCAAGAAGAAACTCTTTCAGAGCTTCTGAACAAACAAGATAGTTGCCATAACTTTCATGTACCAAACTTCACATATTTCACTTATAATAGTTACTATGAGACTTCCCAGCCACCCAGAGAGCACTTGAAAAATTTTCACAGCAGATCCTAGTGTAGTCAGTGAGTGTGGTTCCAGATAATGGTGAGTGTAAGCACAGCTTACATGTGAACACAAAATGGAGATAAATGTGGCCTATAGATCCACAGAAAGTGTGTGGTTTCAGAGAAAAACCCAAGTCTATGACATATAGGACCAAGGCTTGGGTGGAGGAGGGGAAGAAAACTAACTCTTACAAAGGTGACCTTACAAATGCATTTGGAAGATACAAGATCTTGTAACCAGCATTTCTTTTCCCTCTTTGCTGTTTCACAGTGTTTTTCATCATCAACTTGACTATGTAATTTCTGACAAGGTCCCACCTCTGTTTCCTAAACCACTGCTCCTTTGAAGGCCACTGTTGTCATGCCCTTAACTTCTCACTCTGGGAGCCACCTGTACTTTTTCTTCTCAGAGTAAATGCTGCCTCCAGGGAGAATGAGAATAACAGCTTACTTTGTGGAGTTATGTTGAAGTGAGATGTCATACACATAAAAATTCCATTCCAGTACTGACATCTAGAATGGGTGAACAAAGCAAATTAAGTGTGTCTGAATGTCAAGATTCCTGAGCATGATTTTTCATGTAAGATTTAAGTAAAGTGAGTTCCCCAAATATTAAAATGTTTCTCCATCAAAATGTAACAATTATCACCTTTCATGTTGAAACTATCAAGGACCTTGAAGTTAGGCTTCAAGTAAGGAAACAAATCACTATTTTCAATTTGTCTAGTAAATAATGTTTTCCGAAATGGACATCATCTTTTTTGAATTTTTATTATTATCATTTATTCAATTTGTATCTCAGCTGTAGCCCCTCCTTTGTCTTCTCCCAATCCAACCCTCCCTCTTCTCCTCCTATGTCCTTCCCCTAGTCCACTGATAGGGGAGGTCCTCTTACCCTTCTATTTGACCATAGCATATAAGGTATCATCAGGGACTGGTTGCATTGTCTTCATCTGTGGCCTGGCAAGGCTAAACCCCCCTCAGGGGGAGGTGATCAAAGAGCCAGCCACTGAGTTCATGTAAGAAATGGTCCCTATTCCTCTTACTAGGGACCCCACTTGGAGACTGAGTCTATGGGCTACATGTGAGCTGGGGTTTTAGGTCCTCTTCATTCATTGTCCTTGGTTGGGGTGTCATTCTCTTCAGGGCCCCCAGGGCTCAGTTTTTTTTTTCTCTGTTGGCCTCCCTTTGGAGCTCCTGTCCCCTCCAGGTCTTTCTATCTCCCCTTCTTTCCTAAGATTCCCTGAACTCTGCCCAGTTTGGCTATGAGTCTCAGCATCTGCTTCGATACCTACATCAGTAGAGTCTTTCAGAAGCCATCTGTGGTAGGCTTCTGTCCTGTCTTCTCCTGTTTCCCATATCTAAATGTTCCCCCAAACCCCTCAACTGAGGGGGAAAGAAATGTTTGTTGTAGATTTTCTCACTTGAGCTACAGGCTCTGTGGGCTGATTTGTTTCATCATCTCAACTCTATTGACCTTCACACACATCAAAAGACTCAATCAGAGAAATGAAAGATGCCATTCACAGTTCATAAGAAGGCAAGTTGTGACAGATGCAGCGGCATCCTGCTTTCCTGAGCAATGGCCTGGTCCGACTGAGGATCTCTGCCCTGTAATTACTATGTCCTTTTAGGCATGATTGTAACCACAACAGATTTGTCATCTCTAGCAATAATCTGTGTTTTGTTCAGAAGACAAAACGGTTTGCTTGTTTCACAGCTAATGCATCCTTTGTGCTTTCTTTTCATTTGCCAGATGATCAAAACAATTTTTTTTTCTGCAGTTGTTTCTGTTAGCAGACATCAAGAGCAGTTTTCAAAGTTATTTTTTTAAGTAGTTCATAGCAGGAGGATTTAAAGGACTGTAATCTATTCCACAGTCACTAAGGAGTAAACTTTCCTTCTGAAAGGAGATGTTTTCTAGGTCAGGGATGCATTTGAAATGCCAGCACAGAGGTGGACATTGCAGCCAGTCCTGAAGAAACCTTCTAAGCTAGGGTCAGATGGAAGGGGAGGAGACCTCCCCTATCCATGGACTTGGAAAGGGGCAGGGAGGAGATGAGGGATGGGATTGGGAGGGAATGAGGGAGCAGGCTACAGATGGGATACAAAGTTAATAAACTGTAACTAATATTTTAAAAAAATAAAAAATAAAATAAAATAAAGAAATGCCAGCAATGAAGCTGTGGCTGTAACACAGAGGGATAGTACTCACTGGACATGCACAGGAACCTGGACTATTTCTAAGGCTGTGATAATGGAAACGGTGATGGTGATACTGGTGGTGGTGGCAGTGGTGGTGACAATGACAATGATAAATACAGCTAAGGTAAGAAAATTGCAATCCACTGTCTGATCTTCCAACATAAGGATGTCCTTGCCTCAGACTCTTCATCAGGCACCGAGAGCTTCTTGACTCAATTTATAAGACACAGACTGAAATTTCTAAGTACCGAATGTTTGCTACCAGAAGCTCCCCTACAATATGTGTCAGTTTCATCTCTTTGTGTCAAAATGAAGTTCAGATTTACAGACTGCAACATCTCAAGGGGCTGTCTACACACAACCCATCTGGGGAAGTGTGAGATGGCTGTGCTTCTGCAAAAGCTCCCTTCCCAAACCTCAAGTTTCTCAAGCCGCGCTCACCTTTATCATGCCACTTAATTATGACTTCATTCCTGCTCTCTGCATCTCCCTTTTGTCATTTATAAATTGCTTACTGAGTATAATTAGAAACTAATTATAGAGCAATTATTTCCCTTCTACAGGAAAACACAGAATTTAAGCTAATTGTCATACTATGGTTTCAAAACAATTGTCCTTACCTTCTTGTAACACACACACACACACACACACACACACACACACACTGCTACACAAGCACACAGATACCATACATATACACACATAGACCACAATGATTTATTTTCTCTCTCTGTCTTTCTGTCTCTCCTTGTTTCTGTGTCTCTCTTGCTACCCCTTCATCTGTCTCTGTCTCTCTGTCTGTGCCTGCTGTCCTTCGAAGGTGGAGGACTATTAAAGTCACCTCTATTTGGGTCACTTCTCTTTGCCATGGTAATTATATTCCAGTGTCCTGCCAGCTTCAGGTCCATCTCAAGATTGCAATTCTGCATAGGCATATGGAAGATACATATATGTATATGTATGTGTATATATATGTTTCCTACAAATTTCTGATTCCTTGTTGCTTATTACCCACTAAATGTTTTTGTCTTTATGAATAAAATGCTGCTTACCATATATTGGGTCAAAAGTCTTCAAATATTTTCTATAATGATTATGGGAAAAGTTTTTTAAGGTATGAAAGAATAGGTACTTTGATTAATATAGGATGTCCGAAAATCAATGCAAAAATCTGAAACGCTGGGCTTAATTTTTAACAGCGTATTATTTTAAAGCTTTGGTAGAATACATACTTTGAAAAGCTGAATTAATGGGGCCATGAGCTACTCTACATGAATCAACATACCTGTATCTACTTTGTTATATTTCCTTGCCCCTTACTAACATAGCATGTTACCACTTTAAAGAATGTTTATTGCATTCACATTTCTTTTGCTATCTGATGGCATGTAGCTTTTTGAGTGTTGTTTTTTTTTCTTTTCTGCTTTGTAGCTATGTCTACTAATTTTATTGAGATATTTTCTGTATTTTGTCATATTGGTATAGCAGAATTATTTTATTTTGACATCAAATGTGAATTAGTCAGTCAAACTGACAAAAAAAAGAGGTCTTAAATTTCTAAATTTTACATTGCTTTTTTATGCTTCAGCTCTGTCACAGAAATTCCTTGCTTGAACTACTCTATAGGAGTCCCAATAAAGCCAGACTGAGCTGGAGCCTTAAGCCCTACGGAAAGTGCTGGGCACAGTTTCTCGACTTTCTTTTTACCTCATATTCTACTATGAACCCCAGGACTGATTCCACTTTGGCCATAATTACACAGGGTCTTCATTTTAATCTTACCTGGTACGCACTTACATCAACTATGCCGGAGCAGATAGCTGAAGTAGCTGCCCACACACTATCTCTTGTAGCTCATGTGTGTCACTGCCCTGCAGTTCTTCATTAATGCTCCTCTCATTTTGAAATCTCTCTAACACCATGCTCCCTCCAGTACCAGATCTTGTCCATCCTGCTCACATTTCATCCTCACTGTTTCTTTCAGTGTGATCAGCTACTAATATTCACTGACGATATAAAACGAAGAAATGAGGGCTGGCAGGTTTCTACCATCTAAAACCAAAGCTGATTATGGCAATTGGTATTGAGTCTCTATGCTGCCACTGGGTCTCACATGTAGCTGGAAAACCGGCTGACATTTCAGCTACAGTTAGCACACTTTTAGGTGGCCTGTTTGTGGGTGGATTGACAAACATCCTATATATTCAACCAGTTTTCTCTACAGCATCTATAATCCTGATGCAAGACCCGAACAGTCATTGAAAATTGTCTTGAAATCCTATCAAGACCTACAAGAGACTCATAGCTCTAATGCGCCGAACAATTAGAACCATCTTGGGACAACTATTGAAGACCTCTTTAACTTGTAACTCTATAGTAATGCCCTTAGGAGCCAGTGACGTGTCCCAGAAGCAACAGTCATCTTGTTTTTTTTTTTCCTAGTTGTTGTTATTGTTGTTTCTTTCAAACAATATGCCCATAGTCCTCACATCTGGAATTAACTTCTGTAGTAATTTTTATTCCTCAAAACCAGGTATTTTTCTCTTTAGACATGTTTGCCTTAGACAAAGAGAAGGCTTTTGTTGAGTTTATGTATCAAGATTGTCTCAATAAAATAATAGATGTTTCATTGAAATCAGAATTTTAATTCCCAATAAACTGTCTCATATCTTGTCATTGGCTCACTAACAACTTGGATACTGCTTATGAAGCAAATCTCATCTTGCTGTGTTAGGCTTCCCAAACGTCAAAACCAAGTTTGCCAATGCCTTGGACTCTGGTCCCTAATGGGATATTTTTCCCCTCAGCTTAATAACCGTTTAGGCCCAAGATTTGGAAACATGGAGTTTTTCATTCTGCATCCGTGTTTGTTTTCATTTTCCCCATCTACAGCACAATTTTCTTTCCCTCGAATCTTCTGAGACTCCATTAAAATCACCAGCATACCCCATTCATCTTACAAATGGCAGTTTAGCTGGTTGTTCAGTCAAAACTGTGAAGTGCTTTAGTATAATAGCAGTAGTGGGAACTGACTTGTATTTTTAAGTACAGTAGCATATCCAGCAAGCCTAGAGCAAACAGAAACTGTGGTTACAGCAGGTATCCATCTCCTCTTATGTGCAGCAGGAAGTGTAGTTTTCATTTAGCAGGCAGACACACACACACACACACACACAGCACATTTGTGCTGGGGAAATACTGTTCTTGTTGGCTCTGCTTAGTTTTAGAATATGCCCTGAGTCTGCACAGGTAACTCCCCTTTCCTGACAACATTACAGAGTGCAAATGGGAAAACTCAGGAGATTTTGCTAACACATGTAGATGTATCAATGGCATGTGCACAGCCCTCCCGTGTTTTGTTTTTAGTAGTGGGAAATGGAGCAGTGTGCTGAGCTCCCAAGCCTGCCTTCCTGAGCATAGCAGAAGATGGTCATCCTTCTCTCTGCTGTATAGATACCATCTCCTCATACCACCCTTCGCACTAGCTGTTAAACGTTGTGAGACCTCCCTGTAAACTAATGCCTCTTAGACCCCTAACCACCCTTGATATATGATGATTGATCCATCATTGATGAAAAATCTTGCTATAATTATGCAATCTTGGTTTTCTTTGGGGGACGTGTCTAGGTGTCCAGGTCTCTAGGTGTTTCAGTCTCTGTGAGCCCCCATGGACCCAGGTTAGTTTACTCTGTAGGTCTTCTTGTGGTGTCCTTGACCCCTCCAGCTCCCACAATTCTTTCCCCTGACCGCACTCTTCCACAAGACTCCATGAGCTCCAGCCATTGTTCGGCTGTGGGTGTCTCAGCATTGGCATCTGTTTCCATGAGCTGCTAATGGAGCCTCCCAGAAGACGGTTATACTAGGCTCCTCTCTGCAAGCATAGCAAAGCATCTTTTATCAAGATTTGGCTCTCTCCCATGAGGTGGGTCTCAGGTTGGGCCAGTCATTGGTTTGCCATTCTTTCAAGCTCCATTCCCTCTTCATCCCAACACTTCCTATAATCAGGACAAACTCTGGGTACAAGGTTTTATGGGTGAATTGGTGCCCTCCCTTTACTGAAAATCACATCTGACTAAAGGAGGTGGCAACTTCAGGCTCTATGTCCCCCCCCACACCCCTGACTAGGAATCTCGGTCAGGGTCACCCCCTGTAGACTTCTGGGGGCCTGCCCTGTCTCAGAGATGCTCCCCCATGATTCCTATTCTCTCTCTCTCTCTCTCTCTCTCTCTCTCTCTCTCTCTCTCTCATTCTCTCTATGTCTCTTTATCTTTCTGTCTTCCTCTCTTTCTATCTCTTTCTCTCTCTCTCTCTTTCTCTCTCTCTCGTCTTCTCTGTCTTAGGATTTAAGCTTTTGGCTATTGCTCCAGTGCCTGCCTGCTTGTTCACATACTTTCTGCCATGATAGTCACGTGGCTAACCCTCTGAACCTATAAGCAAGCTCCCACTTAAATGCTTTCTAATCATGGTGTCTCTTCACAGCAATAGAATACTAACTAAGATAGCTTCCAACACTAGCCAGCAATAGCAAGTTCTAACATTCCAAGTCTTGGTTGGGACAGCTAAGCAGAAGAAAATTGCACTCAGACAGAGTCCAAATCCTTGTATATTCATGTGATGACACATGAAAGCCATTTTAAATTATAGTTATAGACACACACCTCTACTTCAAGAGACAAATATCGGCAGGAAATTTAAAACAGGGCCAAAGAGAAGAATAATTCTTTGAAAATTTTCAGTATTCTGTATACAGACAAGTAAAAAATAGTAAAATTGAAAATATAATAATAAAAAATCCAAGCAGAGAAGATAAAGGTACAGAGAAAGGAGAAAGGAGAATGATTCAACCCTAGGTGATAACATTGTTCTCCTGAGCACAGGCATAATTGTAGGGCTTTCTCAAGTTTCCATCTGACATCATAATTGATGCCTTGTACACAGTTCTAAGGCAAGATGAAACAATGAATATAGATCACAAATGAATAAACAAAATGATACTCTTTTCTGAAAAGATAATTGTATTGAAAATTTCCAAACGACTTAGGATCTTATAATAAATGAATTCGGTAAGATCGTGAAATGCAATATCAATACAGAAAATGATACATACTTCTCTACAGTTCGATACTTAAATTTGAAATTAAAATTCCACCTTAAATAGTACATAAAATATAGAACATTACATAGACATAAATATATAGATTCAAACAATGTGTACAGACAGTGTACCAAAAACTAGAAATCACTGACAGTCAGTAAAGAGTAAAGAAAGTGGATCTTGTACCACACCAGCTGGGAAAACCCTTATCTATGTAGTTCTCTGATCCTAAGTTAGGAGGCAGAGAACTTCTAGAATGGGAAAGCTTCCCAGAATTCCTTTCACATACTGACGGTTAAGTTATTTCCATAACTCTTACACATTCCAAATCTAACTTAACTGCATTATTCTCTAGAGGAAGGTGGCATAATAACATAAGGAGGACATAGAAAATGTGAAGTCATTTTTCAACGAAATCAAGCACTGAAAAATATTGAGAGAAACAGAACCAGTTTTTCATTAGTGTCATGTATAAGAAGAAAAGACTCCCATACATATATTGACAATAGTTGCCATTTCCTTTTGTAGGCTTACAAGCTTAAAATGTCAAGTACATGGAACTCAAATCTGAGCAGGAAATACTCAAATAATAAATATTTAAATTATGAGATCAGTATTAATGAGCAATGTTAAATTAACATATAAAATATAGACTTTTGACTAAACAATGAAAGTTACAACATGACTTGAATGCAGTTAAATTGAAAATTATTGTAAAGAATTTTGTGGCTACCATGTGTATTTTTATTAATTTACTGAAAGAAAAATGAATAATAAAACAAGAATGACCTTATTTTGTTATAGAGATTTACTTGGCTTTCTCAAATCACATTTGTGTCTAAGATTTGAGTTTCACTGTGATTGTTAGCAATAATAAATTAATTTTGCTTTCATTCTTTTATATATATGTACATATATATACACACACACAGAGATTTATATAATATATTGCATAAAGACTGATATGATGGAGTAAAATTTAACACTGATTTTTCTCAGTCACCGTTTCTATGGAAACATGGCTGCTGACAGAAACATAAAATCTGAATCTCCTTGCAATGACATTGGTATAATTTTCCCATCTTTTTTTCCTGACACACAGAATAGCCCTGTTCACGTGAAGGTCTACAAAATTACAGCTTCACAATCCAAACTAATGGTTCATTTAGAAGTCATCTACTTTCTAATTTAAGACAAACTCAATTTTTATTAAAGTTAATTTACTTCAAATTTCTCCTTGAAAACCATTAAATCAAACATAATATAATGCATATCAATTATAATCTGTGAATAAATTCTAGACTTCTAACAGCCTGGTATGCTTACAGAGGGTGCTCAGTATTCAATTTTAAAGTTAAAGATTTAAATGGTAAATGCTTAATATAGTCCTCAGGGTTGTATAAAAGAGCTCATCGATTTTAAAGCAGAAGTTGATAATAGCTTGAAATAAAATATCAAAACTGGATCTAAAGGGATACGTTAAACCAATGGCTATTGAGTATGTCCAAGAAATAATTTCATTAAATGTTTGAGTGCTTAGTCATTGTAAATGGCACACATCAAATAAATGTTAACTATCCAAACTCAACAAATTGTTTACAGTAATGGAAGGTTGGAGAGCTGGTTCAGAGGTCAAACATGAGGACTTGAGTTTGGTTCCCTGACACTTGTATAAAAAGCCAAACTCAAGGGCACATGCGTGTTACCCAACAATGGGGGGGGGTGCGGGGAGTCTGGAAACAGGCAGATGCCAGGGGTCTGCTGGCCACTGAATTTAGCTGAAATGGGGAGTAACAGATTCATTGTTTAGATACGGTGTACATTCTCACTCCCTTTTAGAAGGCCTGCAAATTATATGGGGTTGCAATTAAGGTTGTGGTCTCTGGAATCAACAGATATTTGGGGAGAATGGCCCCATCACGTGCCTCTGGGACCTTAATCCATAGAGAGGACACAACAGTGGGGTCTGAGGAGTTTGGGCAGAAAACCCTATGGCTTTCCATAAGCAGGAGAGGAGCTATTGTGAGGCTTTCATTTATTTGCCTTCCTACGTAGTTCACACTGTCAATGATTCTACCATATGCTGAGCGGCAGTGCACAGCTAGTACATATCTGTCATCTGTGCAATGATCTAGCTTAGATGCTATGAGCATCATCTATCTCTGATATACTCTGTTGCAAAGAAGAAAGACAACTGGTACCACTGGATGCTCCAGCAAGGTTGATCAACAATGCTTTCATGGAATCTGGAATTCAATCACCCCTACTTCCTTAATTCAATTGGTCTTTATAGACTATATAGAGTGAACTGATGTACTACAGGGATCATATAAAATCTTAATAAAAAATTGCATCACAGGCCAGCTCAATGCTCAATGGATAAAGGGACTTGGCACCAAGCCTGACAACCTAGGTTTGATTCCTGGGACATAAGGGAAAGAGAAGACTCCTATTAGCTGTCCTCAGTTGTTCTCCACATATGCACATGTGGATACACACACACACACACAAACACACGTGTGGGCACGAGTAAACACGCACAAGTGCATGCATGCAAAAAACATACATAGAAAGAAAACAGCCTCTCAGTGTAAGAGTTATATAAATACCCATATTGGCATGGAGAGACTTCTCTTTATACGTAATGATCATATTGGTTTGTTTCAGCATCTGTCACAAACAATGCACAATGGATAATTAATAAACACTGGTATTAACTCACAAATTTTTGGGAGCTGGGAAGAATCAGAGCGTGACGAGGCTAATTCCTCTTATACAGCACTGCCTGTGTCTTCTTCTGTTTTAAAAGTAAGCAAGATCCTCTCATTATCTTTTATAAGGTCACTAACATTAGCCACCTCCAAAAGACACCGTTGTGTAGTATGATCATTTTACGGTCTTGTTTCCACATATTACTTTCTGAGCACAGTAGTCATTTTATATATATGACCTATTTTTCTGTTTACTTACAATCTGGATAATAAAAAGCGAGTACAGGATTATACTGAACAGGGCTTTCTGGATATAAGGAAGACCACATCCAATGCTGTGCACTCTGTCCCATATTTACTGGTGTGGATGAACTGTATTATAGCTTCAATGTTGTGAGCAAGGAGGAAAAAGGAGCTAGATTAATATCAGAAACCTAAGTGGAGCAATTTCTCATACAAAGGTTGGAAAGTATGTGTGTGTGTGTGTGTGTGTGTATGAACTTCTTCACGTAATAAGAAACAATGAGGTAAAGGCATACTGTACTTGAGATAAAAGATGTCAAACATCTCACGCAGTGTAAGAGTCAAGCCCCAGCACATTGCTCACATTAAAAACTGAACACCATACCCTGTACCAATATATATTCTCCATTTAAAAAGACCAAATTTTGTATGCTATGATAGAAACTTTAAAAAATTAAAAAAGTGGAATGAACTAGATAAATAGGTAAATAGATACGTAGGCAGATACCTAGGTAGACAGACAGGCAGGCAGGCAGGCACACAGACAGATGGGCATTTCTATGGAATTACAATCTCGAAAACAAAATGAAGAGTGAAGAAAGCTAGTTAGATGATCCTGAAGTGTACAATTCAAGCAGAATTTTACTTACAACCTCAGTAACATGACACATCTACTTTCAAAAGTGCCTTTGATTAATATTTATCAACTTAAGTTCGATCTAGAACTTGAATTAGCTCAAGCACAATCTTACAAGTCAAACATGTAAAATATTTAAATGAGAAGATTAGATCTTTTCATGAATACATGGAGTATGAAATTCAAATTCTCTTGTCATCCCCAAATCACTTTAAAATTTAGTATAATTACAATACATCTTTCAACCCCTTGTCACACATTTATAGGCAACTACAAAGTTTATGTTGGAAATATAAAATGAATCCATAGGATATGCATGAAGACAAATTATTGAACCATTTTAAAGACCTACTAAACACACTTTTTGTCTGAGTCCAGGATAGAGTTACTAATACCTGAATTTTTTTTCCACCAAATGAGCTTGAGTTCTGCATCTACTAAGCTACCATTTTCATTTCCAATCTTTCATGTCATCATTTAACACTTAAAAATGTGTTATGTCATGCCGTATTGACAGGCTTATTGTATTTAATGGCCACATGTTTTCAACAAAAAAAGTGAGGTTGCACACTGGGTGGTTTTAGTGATTCTTGAGGTCACATCATCCCTTGTTTCCACAATGCTGTGAAGATCTATGAACTAGCATAAGTCCTTCAGTGGGATGTCATCCTGAAACTTTCCCTCTTGCTTGGTTTCCACCTTGCTCACTTCCTTTGTCAGACATTTTATGGACAGAAAGCTCCAAAATTCCAATCAGAGCTGTGAACGCTGACACTAGATGAGAACACCCCACTTCAAGCAACCCACACCACAGAGCAATGGGGCGTGCCTGGCGGCCAACATCTCATTGCCTCAGAGGAGATATGCTTTTTAAATTTATTTGTTATTAATTTATTTGTTATTTATCTTATTTATTCACTTTGTATCCCAGCTGTAGGACCCTCCCTTGTCCCCTCCCAATCTTGCCCTTCCTCCCTCTTCTCCTCCCATGCCCCTTTCCCGTCCACTGATAGAGGAGGTCCTCCTCCCTTCCATCTGATCCTAGCCTATCAGGTCTCATCAGGACTGGATGCATTGTCTTCCTCTGTGGCCTGGTAAGGCTGCTCCCTCGGGGGGAGATGATCAAAGAGCCAGCCCCCGAGTTCGCATTATAGTCAGCCTTGTTCCCTTCATTAGGGAACCCATTTGAGACCAGTTAAGAAGACATAATTTCATGAGTACACCAACAGAATAACTAAAGCCAACATGTCAGTCAGAAGGATGTGAACATCCAGCAAAGGCTTATTAAATTTGGCCTCTTCCAAAGTTCTGAATTTTATCCTTCTTACACTTTAAACTTACTACTTCACAATCTTTCCTTAGTTTGCCCAACATATGGATTAAAATCTAAAATAGCAGCTTATTTTCTGCTGTTTCTATGTTAGAAAGTCTCAGTAGGTGTTAAAAATCTGCATTTGCATTTTCTTCACCAACAATTTGAGATTATTTCTCCGCACTTCTCTGCTGGCAAACAAATTCAGTGTGATAAAATATTCCTGGTTATTAATGCCCTCTGTATTCCAAGTTGGCCCAAATAAAGGTTGTTTTCTTTTCCACTTGTATCAGACATATGTGGAAGGGCCTGCCTGACCGTGGATGGTAAAAATTGAACTTACATCTCCATCTGCTTATCATGAAAAGTATCCAAGCACTTCTGACCAACGCCATCGGGCCATGTCGCTCAGAATGAATTTCCAGGAAAGACTCGAGGACAAGAACAGTGTGCAGACTCTGAGAAGAGAACTGGGAGTTGCTCTTGAATGGCACCCGTAGAAACTTAAATGACCCGTGTAGAAGCTAATAGACTTGCTGCTGACATCTGAGTGCTAGCCAGCTCTGTGTAGACTGTGGAGCTGGGACAGAATTCAGTGTTACCTAAAATCACGAAAATGCGGTTGGACCTTTGTACCTCTTCATCAATGGAGAAGCTGATCAAGAACTCCTCCTGGCAGAGGTAGTTCTTACCTCTACATTTTTTGTAGACACAAAATTGTGCTCAGCCATGACATATCCAGATCTTTATGTGGGAAGGAAGTGTGGACTGCAGCCCTAAAGAAGAGAGCTCACATTCCATGCAGACTTCTGGAAAAAAGTTAGTTCCCAAGTGTGCTCTTAGCTTCTGTCCTGTGAGTTCACTAGTCACATGAGACTCAACAACCACAGAAGGAGATATGAAGCCAAACAACTATTTTCAGTGCTAAGAGCAACTGTTAAAATGGTAGAATTTATGTGTTGGTTATAGGATAAAAATTATAGAGGAGATGAAATCAACACTCTCAAATTATTTCTGAATGAAGATGTTGAAATTTCACAGTTATTTTTCTTTAGGTATTCTAAAACACAACTCTGCTGAGTAAAATAAATAATAAATCAAAATGAGCCAACCACACTTAGGCCTGTTATGGCCTGAAGAAAGAGTGAGAAGGGAGAAGGGGAAGAATGGAAGGAGAGCTAGAGTGTGTAGAATGGGAGAAAGGAAAAATTAAGGTAAAATAAGAATTTTATAAGGTAAAAAATAAATTAAAATTCATTACCAATAAACCTGTAGTTTAAAACCTGTAAAAGAACCCTGTTAGAAATAAGGTGTTTCTCAGTAGTTATCCTAGTTTGTGATATCTTCCTGTGATGGAACACTGGCAAAAATCAACTTGGAGAGGAAAGGATTTTATTTATGTTTCCACATGACAGCCTATCATCATGGGAAGCTATGTCAGGAACTTCAGGCAGGAAATCGAGGCAGGAACTAAAGAAGAGACCACAGAGAAAGAGTATTAACTGGATGGCTCTTCATGGCTTGCCTAGCTACCTTTCTGATACAACCCAGGACTTCCTGCCTAGGGCTGACACCACCTGCAGTGAGCTGGACCATCAATTACCAAAACCAATTACCAAACAAGGAAATATCCCACAGGACAATGTGATGAAGACAGTTCCTTGATTGTGGTTCCCTCTTCTCAGACTTGTCTAGGTTTGTGCCAAAACCTTACAAAAGTTAACCAGAACAGTAAAAATATGTCTCTACATAAACAAGCATAATAAAATGATATTACTTAATCTCTATTAATTAAACAAATTTTGGAAGCAAACAAAATATATTGTGAGAGTTACAACATTTGTAAAAGCAAAACGTCTGGTGACAAAAAGAATCCAGGTATGATGAGGAGAGAGAGCAACATCTGATATTTCTGTTACACGTGTTAGGAGGATCACACAGCTTGAAGGGAGACTGTGTGAGCTGAGTAGAAGCCATTACGAGCCCTGAAGTTGTCAGGTAAATTGGTACGAATGCAGTTATGTGCAGGAAGTTCACTGTAGGTGAGACTGAATTCCAAACACCAGTTCCTCTCATTGAACGCACTGATACAGCAGGTCAGAAGGATCGCTGTTGTTCCAGAATGGGTGTATTTGACCCTAATTAGGCATTAAGATTTACCAGCCTGTAAATTCCATGATTCCTGTCACTGGTAATAAAAATTCTGTCAAACAGACGTTGTTCCGTGTGATGGCGGAAGCAATTGTTTCCATGGTAACGTTGTGGTGAGCCTGCGACCCATGCCTTCTGCATCTGTGGGAGGGGGCGTGTTATTAGGCTCTGTAATCCAGCCTATCTGAGTTGAGCTTTGGGACAGTGTTGCATCTGTCAGGGGCGCTCTGTCAGCATAACTAAGCTGCACTTGTGCTACCCGGTGGTCTTGAGTGATGGGAATTGCACAGACAGAATTTCTGTGGAGTTGCTCCCAGGGAGTCTGCAGAAGTTACTGGAGAAAGAACTCACTTGAGAGGTACCTGTCTGTGTTGTCCCTACTGAGATTTCTTTGGAAGGTGGACTCATTGCTTTTTCACATGCTAGCTGAGAAAATTCCACCTGAACCAGGAGGAAATCTCGCTTTCCCAGCAGTGCTAACCTAGCATCTCGAAGAAACCTCAAATCTTGCCAACTACAGTATCACCCAACAATATATTGCAGAGTGTTTTTAGAGATGAGAGGAAATAAATTGGCAGTTGGTACTTAGGGTCCCTCCTATCTCTGACCATGACATCTCTAGACTGAGATGTACAAGATCAGTGTTATTTGAAGGTACATATTTTTTTAACAGAAAAACAATGTTGTGGTACAACAGTTCTCTATTAAGATCCTTGAAGTCAAGATATCAGGACATTTTGCTCTGGTGACCAGAACTTGTGACATAATTAAAGAATTGAGGTCATGGACTCTCAGCCCATATTGCCTTTCCTATAAAATGTGGTTCTTGGTGAGTTAGGTGTTCTGAGTCCTTATATGGCAGTGCTGGCACAAAATTTATGTCTATGGAAAGAGTATTACTGCCTGGAAGATGCTACAGTTTCTGATAAAGGTGAAAAGCGCCTCTTCTGGCCTGGAGCTCTCTACCAAAAGCTTTGTTTCATTAAGAGATAGGAACCCAAGAGTATTCCTTGTTAGAGCAAACAACTGAATCAGTGGAGGTTGCTAGATCAAGGTGGGTGATTAGGAGTGTCAACCATAGCCCTTATTTCTGCTATGATGGATGTTCTGTATGTGCCTACCATGTCACCATTAAGGCCACCAACAACAGAAACCAGACAGTTTTTCCAAGGGAATGATCTTATCCACTTGGTTATTTTGATCACCAATCACAGTTGGTGTTATGTTCTACGTAAAAATACACAATGCAAAAATTTCCACTTTGTACATGTACGTCACCGAGCATTGAACCTAGAGCCTTGTACTATAGAAATATGGGATAGTTGTGTTAAAGATTAGGGTAAAACAATAAACTAATTAAGTCAGGGTTGTAGTTGAGACTAGATTACTTTCCCAATATTTTTTTCCTCAAGAATACTGGTTCTAGATAGTTTGTATATACCCTTATGTAAACCTAGCACAATCATGATTTTGTTGTTGTTGTTGTTCGAAATTTACACCAAGCAACACTGTTTTTCTCTATCTGTTTTTCACCTATATTAAAGAAACGTAAGAATAGTAACCTTACTCTATGATGCTGCTTTGAAATCCAGGCTTCTTATGTAATTGAAATTGTGCAAAATACTTGGGGTTAGTAAATACTTCTTGAAGGGAGAGAATACACATGTGTACACAAACACACAGTATGGAATGTCTGGCTGGCTATTATAGTTTTTATTGTTGCATAATAAGCCATCATAAACTTCAGTAACAACAATGAAAGTTTATTAGTTTCAACCGTGGTTTTGTCCTTTGGCTGGGCTCAACAGGGCAGTTTTGGGTTCTCTATTTCACGAAGTTTTAATTACATACTGATGAAATTGTCATTATATGAAAGCCAGTCAAGTGTTGAGTTTGTATGAAGAGTTCGCATTGCTAGCAGCATCCAATAGATGAGTTTGGGAACTTAGCTATATGTACAGTGCTTTGTTTTGTGTTGTTGTTGTTTTTTTTTCGTTGTTGTTATCTTAAGGAACCTAACTTCTGAAATCAGGGCAGATGAATTCCCAAGGTGAGTATGCCATCAACAAGTTTTGCAGAAAGCAGGAGACTAAGCCTATCAGTTTTGCTAGGTTTAGGTTGTGCAAAAGCTACTTAGTGTCACTTCCCTCCATTCTGCTACTTAATTGAGAGGACTGCCAGCTCTTGGGGAGTGTAAGGGAATCAGAACTGTGAAGCCATCTTTGGAATGCGCTCAGCAACCATACAATCTGTGGCAATGAAAATTACTCTACAATGAGTTTACTTTATGCATAAAGCATAATATTTATGACATTTGTAACATGTGTTAGCAGAGAAAGACTTTTGTAGATAAGGTGCAACCATATGAAATTGTCAGATTCTCGCCAATCAATATGAAGCACCGCTATGTAAGTAGAAAAATTTTATAGGTCTTTGAGACCTACAGGTTGGTTTTCATCTTAGTGAAGACTGATATTTAAATATTCTGATTTTCCAATGCTTCTTGAAACAGACAACGTCTTGAAATGCTTATGAGAAAGGAAGGGGAATCTGTGGGTTGAGCAAAACACTCTATGAACACAGAAGAGGGAAGAATGGTCTTCATAGTAAGAATAGATTAGATTATCGAGAAAAAGAATACTATGGTTAAGACAGAGCTTTGGTTGCAGAACAGAACTTAAGTCTCAGTTCTGTGTACTCTGAGGTACAAGGGAGGGGGGAGATAGAAAGACCTGGAGGGGACAGGAGCTCCACAAGGGGAGCAACAGAACCAAGAAATCTGGGCTCAGGGGTCTTTTCTGAGATCGATATTCCAACCAAGGACCAGGCATGGAGATAACCTAGAACCCCTGTACAGATGTAACTCATGGCAGCTCAGTGTCAAAGTGGGTTTCCTAGTAATGGGAACATAGACTGTCTCTGACATGAACTCAGTGGCTGACTCTTTGACCACCCCAGGCCTCTTGTCAGACCACAGAGGAGGACAATGCAGCCAGTCCTGATGAGACCTGGTAGTCTAGGGTCAGAGGGAAGGGGAGGAGGACTTCCTCTATCAGTGGATTTGGAGATGGGCATGGGAGGAGATGAGGGAGGGAGGGTGGGATTGGGAAAGAATGAGGGAGGGGGCTACAGTTGAGACACAAAGTGAGCAAAATGTAATTAATAAAAATTAAACTAAAAAAAGAAAAAACAAAATAAAAACAGACATTCGTTTCATCATTACTTCTGCTAAGTAATAAAGGACAGTGTTTTTCTTATTTATTAGTTCCAACATTGCACTCTAGAAAATATGGAGTAGCTTGTGGCTTGTAAGAATGTAGCCACGTGAGCAGTCCAGTGTTGGGCACACTATGTGTATATTTTAAAGCTGTTTCTTTCTGAAAACCACAGAGATTGGAGTTCTATATTTAGAAAGGTTAGAATAAGTGATGCTTGCTTGGATGTGTTTCTCTAGACTTCTAGCTGCAAAGATTTTAAAACTGGCAACAATTACATCCTTGCCTTTTGTCACCTAGAATGAATGTGTTGGTGAAGACATGTAAGCCTGTCTTTGTACTGATCTATTTTCTTTTACTTTCCAATTTTTTAGTACTTACAATGGTACTCATGAGTGCTTTATGTATATTGGTAATTAAACAGATTTAGTTAATTCAAGAACTTTTAAATAATACTATTCATCATTATCACGTTGTACTCGAGAAATATTTTCTTCCAAATAAAGAAGAATTACACTGCTAAAAGAGGAATAACCCAAATCAATCTGGAATATTTTAATCACTATGCGTTATTTTCTTCTATGTCACTAAATTACCTTAGGAATTTGCACTGCTTTTCTACCCCATTCCTCCTCTGTCAGCCCTTAGCATTCTTAAGCAGATATCTGACCTTACAGTGAGACAGAAATAGCATTTGTTATAGCTGTGCATGGCCTGTTTTCATGCCAAGGATGATTTCTTAGCTGTTTGATAGTAACTGAATTTCACTTCTTACTGATTGAACTGAATAAATGTTTGTGTGGTAAACTTTCCTTTAGTTTGAAATATGGATTAATAACTTTTATCTGTGTAACAAGATTGTTCTCAGCACATAGTAGACCAATAACTTTAACAAGGTCCTATCCTTGGAAAATTTGTTACAGGGTTAATAAATGAAATCTGACAGAGCCTTGAGCTTAGCTCTGGCTTCAGTTGAAATGGGTCAGCAAAGTCTGATGGAGAAAGATGCTGGTTGTGACCAGTACTGTGAAAAAATAAATAAATAACTGCCCCCAAAGTTACTACAGCTATAATAATAATAATGATACTGTAGACATATTAGAAGTGGAAATTTAGGCTACATATGAAGAAATACATTTCATTACTTATGTGCAATAAGCCACTGCGCCTTGCTTTTATGGTTTTTGAAAAGTTCACACAACTACAACAAAGCATTGCAATCATTTCAACAACAGAGACATGGACACTAGGAAAGTGGAATGAGAAAGCGAGGCAGTAGTAGAAGGTCTCCCTTTCTGGCGGTGAGAGAGTAACTGTGTGTTAAAAAATGAAAATAAAAACCGGTGAGTGGCTATGAGCTGCTGCCGGAGCTGCGGGAGGTTTGCTGGAGCCTGTTAGTGCGGCTGGCCCAGAGTCCTGCTGCCACCATGCCCCGCTACCTGCCTCCCCCACCCCAACACATGCCTGTTCATCAGGAACGAGGCCAATGACACCAGGTCTGAAGATTTACGTCAGGGATTTGGTCATTATGGTCCAAGAGTAGATGGTTACGTTCCCCTTGACTGGTACACTCGACGTCCACAAGCTTGGATTGGATATGTTCAGTCTGAACATGTTGGTGATGCTGAAGATGCTTTACGTAATTTGGACAGAAAATGGATTAGTGGGCGTCAAACTGAAATACAGTCCGCGCACAGGGATCAGAAGGCACCAAATCAAATGAAAACCAAGGAACGGAGGAATGTATTCAGCTCTTCGCGATATGAATGATTCTGACAAGTTCTCGGAGCCGAAGTTATGAGAGCGGGAGATCAAGGAGTCTCTCTTTTGATTATCACTACAGGAACTCGTACAGTCCTAGAAACAGTAGACCGACTGGAAGACCACGGCATAGCTGAAGCCAGTCTGACAAGGATAGAGCCAACTGCAGCTGGACCGCCCAGCACAGTTCTATTTACTACAGTTCAAGAAAGGTCTGAAAGCAGAATAAAGAACCAAAGAAGGGCAGTTCAAGAGACCAAAGGGTGGGCGGGCTGAAGGAGCTGCAGTATGAATACCGTAAGAATATTTTGACTCTGGTCTGAAAAGATAAAAGAGTTATCAAAACTACATGGAATAATTGAAGTCCCTTCAAGTTTGAAAGTAAGCGTTTTAGGACAAATAAAAGGAAATTCAACTTTGTACGAACAGGCTTATATTGACTCAAGGGTTGCAGACCCATGGTAAGTTACTGGTAACTAGGATGCCCGAATATCAAGGAAGAGAGCCATAGTCTCTACCAGTCTCCGTTTATCTGCCTCAAACTAAATTGGATGGTAAAGGTATGGTCCAACACATAGTTTTTCTTGGTTATCTCCTAAAAGTCAACTCCACGTTTGCCAATGTTGGCAGGTCTCGCCTTTGTTTGTTCCGCTGCCAGTGTTTTCTGCTTACCTGTTTGTTTTGCTGGCATCTGAGGTTATTTGTATACCACATGCAGTTTCCATCTAACCACTCCTTCCCAGTGGTTAATTCCCCATATCCTGGCCATCCACTCATGACAGCCCGTCTCTTCACCTCTCGACTAGACAGTATGTTCAACAGATACTTATTGAATCCCTTACTGTGGGCAAAACCTACTGGATAATTGGTGAGAAGAACAGATAATAATTTAGTTAAATACCTACTGTGAATCATACATTCTAGTGAATCATCTTGAGGTTTGTTATGGTGATATTTCGTACCATTCATATCCTAATGCAACTATAAGACCCAATATACTATCAAAAAAGTAATGTTATTGTTCTCTGCCATTTAAAAGTATCTAGTATTTGTTATATCCCATTGCTACAAATAATGAAGAAAACCTGTGCTAAGCTGATTTGTTGTGCAGTGATTAACAAACTAGAGTAATATTAAGTTGTTAACTCTTTGGCTCAGTCAAATAAATAGATAAATCCCCCCAAATAACAGGTATTTACCTTTGCATTAAAGCAGGCCCTGGGTGCTAGAATTAGATTACTGAGAGGCAGACAGCTGTGACCCCAATGGACTTAGTATATTCTGTATTGAAGAAAATGGTTACCAGATTAGACTTTTCAGTGATCTACTTGTACATTTTATAGGGGACATATTCTGTGTATTGTTAATAAATAACTTTATAGTGTCACAAAATGTTATGGATTCCTTAGTTCCTTATTATGATATGAAGCTTGTTGATCAAAACATTGATTCCACCACATTCGAATTTTTGTTGTATTTTTGCCACATACTTAAAACTATGTCAAAATCTGAAATTTGGAAAGAGTAGTAAGACTTTGACCATATTAAAAACATAGTAGGATTGATTACACATAAATGAAGGGAAAGGTAAAATGAAGGTTGTGTTAAGAAGAAAAGAAAAACTTTTCAGCCTTCCCAAACTCAAAAAGGCATCAGGTACCAGGTGAGAATTATAAATGTTGGCTGCGTTTTTCTTGCTGTTTTTATTTTGAATCAAGTTGGAAATGCTTTTACACTTTTATTTTCAAGGGCACAATAAAAATTGATAAGAACTGAATTTAGCATTTATTTCAAGATTAAAAATTACTAAATGTATTTTATGCCATTACATAACCGTTATCATTGGATTGGTTTTAAAGGCAGTGGCCCTGTGTATTTAACAATGTATGGGCACTTTGTAGGTGTTCTGTATTCTCCTTCCCCTCTCCATTTCCTTTCAAATTGAGCTTAAGGCCCTCCAGAGGAGAGAATTAATTTGTGTTCAAATGAGGCTTTCTGGTTTTTTTTTTTTTTTTTTTTTTTTTTATTGAATACATTGTTTTATTTACTATTTGGGTTTCTTTGCTTTGGGGAACCTTGTTCATTTACAAGTACAGACACAGTAATTTTAAGTGTAGTGAATTAGAAAGGGCCCCTGGGGTTTGGGTAGCTGTTGAGTTAGGTAGGGTAATTGTTTTAGTCTGTCTACTGTGGCTTCCGTGTATTATTAAAGGCTGTCAATATTACCAAGCACTTGCTGTGCCAAGCTGTATGTTTTCCAGATACTCCACTTAACCTTAAGTCACTCGCAGGAAATGAGGACTTATCCTATTTTTAAAATGAGAAAATTGTCTTCTGCAGAATACCCACTGTGGACAGGAATTTTTGCATGCATGCCTTCTAACTTTACTAGGTTAGAAGTAGATTAAGTATATTCCAGGATTTATAGGTTGTTGGAGCTTGGTCACTCAGGACTTGATTTCTTTTGGGTCTTCATTGTATTGTTTTTGTTTGCTTGTTTGTTTTTTACCATATTCGTAAAAAAATACTGTGATTAAAGACTATAACTTCAGCAATAGCCAGAAATCAGGAGCGTCATCAGAGTCATTAGGGTGTCCCAGGAGGGAAATGTTCTCAATTTTCAATGATGACCTGACAGAATTACATAACTTACTTGTCTCCAACTATTGGTTTCATCAAGGTACTCTATTTATCATGGAAGAACACTCTCTTCTCTTGGGTGTTTTCCTGTCTCTTCTTCCATTTGTGTTAGTTATTATTGTTTGTGTATTTACAAAGCTGGTTCACCATTCACCCTGTGTTAAAAGTGTAGTTGTTGGATTTTACTTCTGTTGCTTTTCTTGTTTTGATTTTTTGTGGAGTTGGTGAGGATAAGAACTTGAGGCATGTAAATTGTTGTTAGTAATAGTAGTTTGTAAAGAAGTAAAGGCCTTTGTAATCCAGGCTTGGTTGTTTGTTTGTTTGCAGATCACATTTCTTTAAATGTTGGAGAGTAAAATAAACTTGTTTAGGAGCTCTTAAAAAAATAAAATTAAATTAAAACTTCACGTTCTGGTAATGCTGCTTCCCCCTCAGAGGGAAGTAATTAAAGAGCAGGCCAATCAGTTCATGTCAGAGACAATCCCTTCTCCTATTACAGTGGAACCCACTTGGATACTGAACTGCCATGGGCTACATCTGTGCAGGGGTCTTAGGTTATCTCCATGCATACAGAAGAAGACAATGCAGCCACTCCTGATGAGACCTAATGGACTAGGATCAGAAGGGAGGAAAAGAAGTCCTCCCCTATCAGTGGGCTTGGGGAGGGGCTTGCATGCAGAAGGTGGAGGAAGGGAGGGATTGGGAAGGGAGGAGGGAGGGAACCACAGGGGGGATACAAAGTGAATAAATTATAATTAATAAAGAAAAAAAATGTACCACTTAAAAAAATAAACAAAGTGTTGCATAAAAAACACCCTCACATTCTTGTCTGTGTGTGTGTGTGTGTATGTGTTTGTTGTGTATCACAAATGTCTAAAGTTATTTGGCTGTGATCAAAATTATGGCATTTGTTTTTATATGTATGCTTGTTTTGCCTGCGTCTATGGCTGTCTGCGTATGTCTATGCTATGTCTGCTCTCAGAGGCCAGAAAAGGTCATCAGAGTCCCTGGGACTGGAGTTCCAAACAGTGGTAAGCCATCAGTGTGTCTGGAAACTGAACCTGGTCCTATGGAAGTTCAGCAAGAACCCTTAACCACTGAGCCATCTCTCCAGTTCCAGCACTAAGTTTCTGAAGACAAAAAATAGGTGCTGTGGAGCTCCACTTCCATTCTGGCTTCCTTGCTCACACGTTTTTTATAATTAATAAAAGAAAGCAGAAAATGAGGGAAAAAACAAGAAGAGCTATCATAGAAATCAGATGGAAAACCTGAAAAATGCTATGATAGAAATTAAATGGGAAGTGAGCTACATCAGTGCGGGATAATCCTCCTTGAGCTGCCAAAACACAACAGTTCCATGATGCTACTCCAACTGTAGAATAAAAATCTGAAAGAACCAAATCCTAAGGGTCGTTTTATTTATTTTTTATTTAACAATTATTCTATTTTATTTTTTAAATATTAGTTTACAGTTCATCAACTTTGTATCCCAGCAGTAGCCCGCTCCCTCATTCCCTCCCAGTTCCACTCTCCCTCCCTCATCTCCTTCCTCCTCCTTTCCACGTCCACAGAGAGGGGAGGTCCTCCTCCCCTTCCATCTGACCCTAGCCTATCAGGTCTCTTCAGGACTGGCTGCACTGTCCTAAGGGTCATTTTAAATCTGGGCACAGCTTTGCACACCTATATTTCTAGCTCCAGAGAGGTGGAGGCAGGACGAGTTCAAGGCCTGCCTGGGCTTCACCACAGTTTTCTGTCTCTAATAAAGTAATGGATAAATACTTACTTAAATGCACAAATAAAAATACAATGGAAACCATTTAGGCACTTTAACACAATATTTTTTTTTAAATGGCAGTATATGATAATTCATGCCTGGCAAGGTCAGCCAAGGCTATATTAAGATACTATATCTTATTATGTTAAAAAAAAAGATACTATGTCTTTTTTAAGTGCATTTTTATTTTTGGTCTAAAGGCAATACTTGTTATTCTTGCACTTAGGATACAGGGAGATAGGGTGTTCAAAACCAGCCTTAGCTACGTGGAAAAGTTTTTCTCAGAAAAAGACAAGCAAAAGAAAGAAAATGCCTCAAATTAGCCTTCAGAAGATGGTTCAAGGCCTTCTGGTGTTGGTCTCCTTGGTTTGCCTGTGGTATATATGCAAGATTAGAGTCTCACAACAGCATAATGCAGCCATGATCATTCAGGCCTTTACAGCCATTGAAGCAGGACAGTCTCCCCAAGCATGGTTGGCTACCATAAAAAGCTAAAATGTTACGCTCAGGATGCGAGGCTAAGCACTGCACTCAGGGTCAGCCGCTTTCGACCCAGAGAAGAGCATGTCTGATTGCATGCCGGTTGATGCCCCAGGTCCCGCCTCTGAGAAAAAGGTATCAAACGGGTCTGATGCTCTTTGGGTGGATGACACCTAAATGAACATCAGTACAAAGTCCCAATTTATTTCTAATATCAGAGATCAGACCTCTACTCTTGCCTGATGTGTCTAAAACAAAAAGGGGGAACTGTAGAGAGCTGTGTAATGCCGCGCCTGAAAGATGGAGCTGGTTTCCACCTTCCACCTTCCTGATGGTGAGTGCTCTCTGTCACGAACAATTCCACATTTGGCTAAGGCCGAGGATCTGGCTTGCTTCCATGTATGTGGACCTATCTGCATTGCCCATGTGGCACGCTGAGGTTGGCTACCCAGAGGCTATTTAAGCTGTGGGCTGGCTTTCCCCAGGGCCAGATGATTGTTCAAGGTTCCTGAATAAACTGCATTGAAAAAAAATAAATAAATAAAATAAAGATGTGCCAGAAGTTCAAAAAAAAAAAAAGATGGTTAAAAATAAGAAGATTATAGATAAAGGCCATTAAGTGACAACTAACCAAAGTTGTCTGGACTGTATAATTAATAATTATACTCCCCTGCTGGACTGAAAGAAAATATAGCAAAGACAAGGATATTTTACAAACCAAGGGGTGAAACATCAGGATCCAACTTGCTCAAACCTCCACACACCTACACAAAATTCCCCAACAAGTGAGATGGTTCTGTAAACTCATTGGAGATAGCTTGTACACATTCACCTAAGCTTTATTGTGATCGAGTGAAAGAAATCAGCTATGGAAGGGCCTGCTTGTAGCACCGTTTCAAGTGCTAGTTGCCATATCATGAGGACATTAAGGAGCCACCAAACATCCTCTGGGCATAGACAGTAAAGTGTGAGAACCTTGCTGTAGCTCAGGAAAGCCCAGCTGCCAGCAGATGACCGGAAATCCTCAGCTTGTACGTGACAGAAATGAAGTTCTTCTAAGGTCAAGTTCAGTGCTTAAATTCTAAACTGAAAGTTTTGTTCGTTTCCTGTTTGCCTAAGTTTTTGAATTTGCAGCCTTGTGGAGTCGGGGTAACATGGGTCGTGGACAGTTGAAATGTCTTTCACAAAACTAAGTTCAGGTGCACTATTCAAAACTACTGAGGGGATCCAATGAGTCCTATATATACAGAATATATGTTTGGTTGAGAAAAGAAATGGTGGAGGTGTTTTTTCTTTTTCTTTTTCTTTTTCTAGTCTAGATGGCAAAGGTTAAATCTACAAAATATATTTGCTGATCATCAGTTCCATTTGTGTCTTTGTCCACATTCTGCTGATAGAACAAAATGCCAGAAACTGGAATTTTATAAGGAGCCAAAGCTTGTTCCTCACAGTTTTCCACGGGAAGCCCCTAGCAAAGGTGTCATTGGCTGGTATGAGCCTGCCTCCTGCTCTATACATGAACACCACTCTCTCTGTCCTTGCATAGTAGACAGGGTAAGGTCCTTCTGTGGGACTCCTGTTTCACAAGGACATTTATTTTATTCTTAAAGACTTTATCTCCAGTTCCTAATCCTCTACTGGCATCTCTACCAGCTGATAACACCACAATAAAGATTAGGCCTAAATTTAAGATCTTGATGGAGACATTAGATTCATGCCACAAGAGTTCAGAGGACAGACAGCACAAGATCTCATGGGGATGTCTGATGTAGAAAAATAAAGCATGCCCAATATTTGAATACCTTTCTTGAAAGTTCTTTAAACAAATGCCACTCAATAGGGAGGTTTTTATTAAGAACGTGCCCTGTGCGCAATGTTTGCATAAGTTGTGGGTAGGCAGGTTCTTGAAGTGATAAATTATTCAAATCTGTTCGGAGAATGGTCATATGCTAGCCTCCCCATAAGATGGTGGATGCATAGTGGCAGAAACGTTCGTTAATCTGCTACTAGAAACTCATGTTTCCAAAAATGCCTGATGCTGAAATACATGCTTAAAATAGCTTGTTGGAAAATTATGTAAACGTCTGTTTCTAGCTACACAGGTCAGTAAAGGAGACAAGGTATGGTTTACTTACTTCCTGTTAATGGTGTCATTAGAATGCATTTAGAACCATTGAAAATACATTTTGTGTGGTCTCATGTTCCTGCAGTTCAAAGGTGTTAAAGTTATGATATTACCAGAGCCGTGCTCCTTCTAGAACACTTAGGGGATTCATTTCCTTACTCTGCTACAGATAAGCAAGTAACTTAGGACCTCCTTACCTTCACAATATTCTTAGGTCATGTCTGCGACATCTCCATATTAACACATTTACAACTTTAGGAGTTTCTTATCTGTATTATTTACAGACAAGACATATGTCATTAACCTACGCAACCTGGTAAATTCTTCACACACTGGAGGCACAGATAACAATGCCAAACACGAATCAGGAGGTTATACGGGAGGTGCTCATGAGACTTTAGCATCGAGAAAGAACTTGTCAAATGCACACATCTTCTGCAGCCTTACAGCTTTGGCTTGATAAGCCCTCTGGGAGAACATCTTGCCAATGATTTAAGACAGAAAATGCATCTCAGGCCTTACCATTTCTAGCCAATACACGACTCCATTCTCAGGAAGTATTTGTTAGATCAGCATCAGAATCTACCCTGTCTTGCTTCCTTCCTCTCCCCCTTCACGGACTTGTCTACTCTTAACTTCATGCTCAAACCAGCAAAATGTTATTACAGCAACAGTCCCCATCTGACAACCAGTCTTCATGAGAGTTAGAAACAGAAGGTAAAGATTATGAATCAGGGAACAATCTGGAAGAATTTTACAGAGAGGGGTATTATACTTCTATTCATAGATCATAGGAAGGACTTTCAGTGAGAGACCCAAGAATGAGTTACAAAAGCATTAAGTACTTTTGAAGAATTACGTCTTTCTAAAATGCTCTATTGAAGAAAGCCACTAGCATAACAACTGTCAACTAGGTCAAGACCTCCTAGAAAAGGGGACTTATTCTTAAGTCTAAACCTGCCAGTTTTACTGTCTGTATGAGCGGTGTGTGTGTGTGTGTGTGTGTGTGTGTGTATTCACAATGATCAGGTTCAGGTGTACAGGCAGAAGCATGTATGTGCTCACATATGGAGGCCAAAGTTTGGCATTGGATGTCTTAATTGTTCTCCATTACAGTCCTTGAGGCACACTCTCACTGGAACTTTCTCAGCTAATGCAGTAGCTGGCTTTTCCTCGGGAGTCTCATCTCTGCCTCCTAAGCACCACAATACAGACCAACCAAGCCTGCCTGGTTTTTGAATGGGTGTCAGGCATCTAAACTTCTGTTCTCGTGCCTACCCAGCCAATGCTTTTCCCACCAAGCTACTTCTCCAGAGCCCTACTTTTTGTGTTCACAACAAAACTTCATCATATTCGTTAATTGGAAAAGAAAGTATAGATTAAACATTTTAGGCAAAAATGAAGCAACCTTTCTTGGCTGTTGTTGCCTTGAGTAGCACAGATAATGTTACATCCTTTGAGCTTCCTTTCTTATTTATTCTGAGAGTAAGCCACATCCTTAACAAACTATTAAGGCACAAATAAAATGGGACCTTACTCATTTATTTGTCTATCTCTTACTTATCTAAGACTATGGTTAATCTAATCAGTGAGCATTTATTTAATTTTGAAGGAAAAAGGTTTGTTTTAAAACTACATTTATAAATATTACTTCCAAATTTAAATTTTAGCTTCAGGGTAACATTATAGTTGTGGAAAAAAAACTGACATTTCGATTGTGTACTCTCATACCCAAGGATTATTTTTCAATATTATATTTTAAATTGACATGTTCCTTGCATACATATGATGGCTTGTGTGTGTGTGTGTGTGTGTGTAAAGCATGGTGTCCTCTACTTTTCTTTAATTATTTTATCATAATGTCAGATTTTAATATTTTATCTCCAATTCTAAGCAAACTCTAGTGTCTCCTAAAGTATATAATTCTTATCCCATCCCTATATTCTTTTCTAGTAGGAAAGAAATGGAATACAATGATGGAAAGTAGGTTCAGGGAGTTGCAGCTTTTATTTTATTTTAACCTTAAAAACAAGCTTGAAATTTGCTCTGCAAATGGATAAATTGAGTCCCAAAATAGTAACACACTTGTGCTGACAGATGGAGGTGTGGAGAGCGAAGAATATGCCTGGCAACTGCTGCCCGAGGCTTTTCCATCTGTCACTAGGTCCCTGTGATGCCCGTGCACTCAAAATTACCTGGTCCACTAATGGGCAGTGGTTCATGTTTCCACCATTCATTTTACTGGGAGGTGGGCTAAACCTCTCATAAGGATTTGTGAAGTTATGGGAATGGGAAATATAATCAGAGTCTGCATCTATGGCACTAAAATATTTTCATTAAAAAATAATCACCTTTCTTTTTTTATTCTAGATAATATACAAAGGACAAAGGAGGGATGATGATAAGAAAAATGGCAGGGAGAAAGAGAAGAAGAAAAAGGGAAGAGGGAAACCATCTACTCATGGGTATTTTTTAAAAGCATTTTCTTTTAAAAAAATGTTTATCTCTCTCCCCCTCAACTGAATAACAGTAAAAAAAAAGCCACTTAAACAATAAAAAAAAATCAAATTCGCTGTTCCTATTTTGTAGGTCACTTAGCTAATGTGATCTCAGGATCTATGACCACACCACTGGGTTTGAACCTAAGCCTCCTGACACCAACCGAACCTTTTAAGCCTCAATTTCTCAGCGTTAAATGAGACTTAATGATCATGGTTACGTCAGTGTTTGATGGGTGGTAAGCCACTGAATATGCACGAGGCTCTTAGAGATGTGCCTCTTACAAGATCACTGCTGATCAGCATCTTGCTAGACATTGAGCCACAGGATACCAACATGAATTTGCATGGGACCACCATGCGGACTAAAGCATAGTAAGAATGCAAGATGGGTTTCTTTTCTCCTTGAATTCAGGTAGGTTTGCCATGACCAAAGCAGATCATCTGTACCCAGACTTACCTCTTTGATCACAGTCCACAGCTTGGGCACAGTGCTTAAGACAATTGTATTTTTAACAGAAAGTCTGTTATGTTTTGGAATCAAGACTGAAGTCATTTTTCCTGTCCTGAACTTTATTATGAGATGTGAATGTCCATTTCTGGATTTGTAAGCAAAACCTCCCTTCATAGAGTCCTGTCTTTGTTTACTTGGTATTCACACACACACACATAAGCACGTGTGTGTGTTTCATATGCAAAATGTAAGTAATGTTTTAACTTATATAATTTGAAGACCAAAGAATAAAGCAACACCTAGGTTCAATGAATAGGAAAAAAAATGGGTTTTTAAATTTCACACCTAGAATTTTTTAAATTGAATGAGTAGGTAGTAGAAAAACTGTCCTGTTCATAGATATCTTGTTTACATACATATAAGTCAATACGTCAGCAGCTTGGTTAGCTTGACTCTGGTCAGGCACCCACTGCTCTCCTGCTTTTCTTTTATGAAATAGACCTGCTCAACAGAAAGTCACAAAATGTCTGGACTGATTTTAATTCCAACTGTAGTACATCAGGTAACATTCAAAATGTTGATCTTATTTAACAGTTTCCATAGTCAGTACTATGTGCCCAAACAGTAGCAACACACTGACCTGGACTTGATATGATAGATATTTTTTAGAGGGTGGGTACAGAGTGATATCTTTTTTCACATTCTTTCTTATCTCTTCAAAGCCCTGAGTACTTCAGATTCCAGAGTACTGCTATTCCAAGTTGAAGTTTGATTTCCCATCTTCATTCAGACCTTGACACCAAGATGGAGAGTGCATGTGTGAGAAATAATTGCTACCTCTTAGGATAAAATCATTGAGAATATAAAAACAATGACTCATTTCTCATTGTTCTCACTTCATTATGACCTCAGTTCCCTTGAAGAGTATTAAGTCAATAGACATCACTTGCATTGGAAACCTCAAACAAGCAAGCATAGCATAGCCAGGAGATTTAGCCATGGGTTTCAGTTTCTCTTTCTATTTGTTGCTTTCTATAAAAAGAAGAAGAATTCTCTGCATCAGGCAGGAAATTTCTAGATGTGTTAAGGCACTCGAGCATAAAGCGTAGGAAGAAGACAGAATCCTCCATGTGCTGAGCACAATGAAAAAGCTAAGGCTAAGGAGACACTTAATTGTAAATGTGTTGTTTTTATAATCCACCTGTGGCTGAGTGGCAATGGGAAAATATAATCAATAAAGTGATAAAGCTCTTTCTGGGTAGCCCTGACATGCTGCCCACTGTGTTGACTATTTTTCTGTTGCTGTGATAAAACACCATGACCAAGGAAACTTATGAAAGAAAGTTTATTGTGAGCTATGTGTCTGAACTAGTAAAAGCCCATCATGGAAAAAAAGCATGGCAGCAAGTAGTAGGATTGGTGGCAGGAGCAGGACTCGACAGGCCACATATTTAGCAGCAAATGTGAAGCACAGAGAGCAAGTGAAGATATGAACTCTTAAAGCCCATCCCCAGTGATACACTTCTTCCAACAAGGCTGCATCTCCTATTCCTCCCAAAGCAGCATCACTACTGGAAAACAAACATTCAAATGTCTGAGCCTGTGGAGGACATTCCTCATAGAAACCATAATACCCACTGACATCTCAATTTCCAGGTCTCCTCTAAACCCCGAAGTGTTACTGATCCCCAACCCTAGTACTTGGAGTCTAAGGCTAAATAGCCAGAATACATCAAAGTATGAATTTAGAGGTGAGAATGGAAACTTTACCTATTTTGTAAAAGCCATTCCATTCAGTGGTCTCTCTGATACCATTCTTGGTTGGCTGAAATAACTTTAAAAAAAACAAGTGACAATATTGCATGTTGGAGAACTACTTCAACAATATCTTGGCTACAAGAAGAACCTGCTTCCCTTCATGTGTGAAGTGTGTACTGACTCCCATATGTCGTGCTCTGTTCCCTGGTTATTTGAATTTTGCTGAACCAGCTATACTCTGTCACTTGATTGCCATAAGAACAAAGGTTCACCCTTGTCAGGATGCTGTCCAGGGCCTCCCTAGGCTTCTAGCTTGAGGGCTCACAACTAAAGGACCACCAAGGGGTTAGCTTATCCTTCTCCAGCAATGACTTTGTTTTCTAGCCAAAGAAACTAACCAGCTGTGTGTTGTCTTATATACATCTTTCTTTCTGTTTATTTCACATTGCCTTGAATCTTCTGAAAAAATTTTCTATAAGAACATTTTCTTGTTTTAAAGGCATATCAGTTGATAAAATACTTCCCATGTAAATATGAAGACTTGAATTTGCTCCCTAGAACTAACTTCAAAAGCTAGGATGAGAGATGCTTTGGTAAATCTTAGAACTAAAGAGGCAGAGAGACGTGGGTCCCTAGGGCTCCATGCCTAGGACAGTCTAACTTCTTGCATGTTCTAAGTCAATGAGACATCCTGTTTCCATAAAGAAGGTGATGGCTCCTGAGGAATGGCATCTGAGGCTGACCACTGGGCTCATGTGAGTATACACATGTGTGCATACTCACACACATCCACATGAACTCATGTGTGCACACACACATCCATGCACACATAATCACACATATACACACAAAACTAAATTACAAAAAACTTATTTTGGTAAATAATATAAATCACCTACAGTACTCTGACTCTTTCTTGTGCACATAACACAAACATGTTCATACAAATTTTTATTCATAAATATTTTATTTTTTTATTAACCTTTAATCAGCGAATAAGAAAATGAAACCACTAGAAGCAACTGACTAATTTAATGAACTCCCTGACTTGAGGTGGGTATCCTTATTGTCTAGCTGTTGCATAAACACACAAATCTAGGACATAAAGAGCATTGAAGATCGTATCCATTTAACAACAGTTTGTGTAGACTTCAGCCTTCCTGCTGTGAAATCGTTGCATGTCCCCGATGTTCAAGAAGGATGGCACTTAAAGGGTTAACAAGGCCCTATAAGCTGAGCAGCTTCTTGTGCACATCACGATCACGATCGTGTTCTAACGCGGAAGTCTTAAGAAAAGGAAGGGCATGAAAGTGTATGTCCAGTTCTCTGTTTGTGACCAGGACTCCTGGATGATTCTGGAACAAAGAAAGTGTGTGGGTGTGGACCCAGAAGAGAGAGGTGAGGCACCTGCCCACCCTTCTAAATAAGCCCCCTGTCCTCTTGCTGACTTTCTGTTTACACCTGTGTGAGGGCTTGCCGGTGAAAGCTGGCTGGCTGAGGAGCCCACACCTGCATATCAAGTAGACAGCCTTACAGCGCTTTTTCCACGCTTACCAGGAGAGAAGGCGCAAGATCAGTGCGCTCTAGATACCGAGCTCAGAAAGCCATTAGGCCTCGAGCCCACTTTAATACAGAACTAACCTGCTTTTCCAGAGGGAGAGGGGAAAGAAGCCTGCACGCTCATCCTCTTTGTTGGAATTATTGTAGGAGCCTCTGTCGTGCAGGCTCATAACGCTGCCTTCTGAAGTCAGACAACAGACAGTTCCTGAAAGACTGTCATTTTTAATAAACGGTTTTAGAAATAGTCTTTGTTTCTGTGTCCAGGATACATAAATATTTATGTATACTGTCTTTTGAGGTGGGGGCAGGGGTGGGGGTGAGGGGGTCCTCTCCTCTCCATGCTCGCTGATTGGAGCCTCACAGGCTTGTACTGTTCCTTCTTTCCTTCTCTCCTTTCTCTGCCTTTCTCCCTTACTATTAAATTTCCTTTCAAAGCTTTGCCTTTTGGGCAGCAAGGAAAGCTTCCAGCCCCAGCAGGTGAAGCGAGGTAAGCAGGCAGACACACTGTAGATGTCAGAAACATCTGAAAAAGGCAGCTGGGAACACCAGGGATAAATTGTTCCTATTTCACAGTCTCTCTCAGCCCAGAACTGTTGATATTTCTTGCTCAATAAAGCTTTCTTTGCCACACTGAATCAAGTCTCAAAACAGCCTCAACTCAGGGGTAGATGTGAAGAAGATAAAGGCAGCAATTTTTCTTTCCAACACCATTAACTCACCTTTCCAAAACAGGTGATAGTAAGTAGCTACAGCTATCTGTCTCTTTCTAGTCAGAGAAATCTTAAATTTAATCTTAAAAAACAGTTTCATTTCCCCCTGAATTCGAAAGATTCATTACATTAAACAAGTAGTTGTCTCTGTAGTTAAAGCCATAAATATCCAGATTCTATAAAGGTTTGAGTTGGATGCTATGACTTTTAAATCAGGCGCCCATAAGGCTATGCTGTATGGAAATATAAGCATATTCTCTTCTCTTCATATTTTCCTGTATATGAATTATTCATAAGTAAAAAATATGACATGTATTTTCCAGCATGAACGCAGAGGGAACTGTATCGTGATCCACAGAATTTGCATTTTAACAAATATCTTGGTATTTCAAAGGGGTAATAAGAAAAGCATAATGATTTTAACATGTTTTATTTTTAAATCAAATACTGTAAGAATGCCTGGACAGTCCATCACTGTAACAGATGCCCAGAGGAAATTAGTTTTTCATATTAAAAAGGGGGCTCAGACAAACTGTTAAGAACCACAGCAGAGCTCTACTTGTTGAGTTGAAAAGAACAGAAATAAATATTCTATCTAAATCCCATGCCAGTCGTTAAGCCACATTCGTCTTCCCTGAGTTGCATTTTTGGTTGTGGTTCCTGTGTGACTACTGATTGAAGGTCATATTTTACAGAGTACCACTCCTCCCCAATGCCTAGATAACCTTCCTCAGTAGACCTGCAGCTGTGCCTGCCTCAGTGCCTGAGGTAATTCTCACGCAGAAGATCCCTAGACCAAGAACACAGTGGAAGACCTCGTGACTCTAGTGATGAGGTCACAAGCAAGAAGAGGACAGAAATAAAACCACCCCATTTTTGTTAAGCTTAACTAGGTCATCCCTGGAGGTTAGCACAGATGGCCAATGCACCCCAAAGCAGGGTGAGGAATACTCATCGTTGGCAAGCTCTCTGTTGGCTGCAGGACAAAAGTGCCATCAGCACTGGAATGGATAAGGGCTCAGGATGGGGGAGTGCATCACTTAGAAATGTCCCCGAGAGATGACATCTCAGTGTAGTATGTGACTGGGCATAGGGTTCCTTAGAAGCCATTCTTATACCTGGGTTGCTTAAAGCGACAAATACAAAGAAATCACTACAAACCATGCTACCCAACAAGCCATCCCGAGCCAATTAAATGCACTCCCACCTCAGTTCACTTTATCAGGGCTCTTAAATGCCCATAGTCAATTTCAACAACCTAAGGCACTATGGAGGCTACAACAATGGAGAAGTTGCATAGTGATCTCCAGTAATCATAATCAAGTGTGGTTAAAACATCTTACATTTCAAGTATGTAATGACCTAAACTTATTATTGGGGTTCTACTGAGAAGAAAAAAAAATGAAAACCATGGATACAGATAACCCATTGAAGGCATTTTGCCCTAATGATGTGAACAAAGGAAATGAACGAGGAGGCATACAGGTATTTACTCTGATTTTAATTTTATTATTATCTTATGTGTAGTAATGATTTGCCTGCATGTTTGCTCACCTACAGAGGCTAGAAGGAGGTATTATATTTCCCAGTAACTGGAGCTACAGATGGTTATAAAGGCTAGGAGTCAAACATGAATCCTCTAGAAAATTATCTCGAGCTTTTAACAACTGAGCCATCTCTCCTTCTCAGCTATTTTTTTTTTTGCTTTGCTTTTTAGTAAAAGATAGTACATATGTATGGTGACTAAGACAATCAAATAAAGATTATTTATATCACTGAGAATATAAATAACATTTGTAAAGAATAGTTGCAGGGAATGGGCCCATTTGTTGGCCAGAGGTACTAGGAACCCAGGAAATGAACAGAAGTCTTGTTCTTGCATAAAAGCCTAAAACTATATAATCTACACTTTAACCATAGAATATCACATATATTAAAATACTAGATATTCACTTATGATGATTAATAAATGGGATCAATGTGATATAGTATATCCAGGTGAGTGACAGTTGAATGAGAGAACAGATGAAAGATCATTGTCTAGAAAAATGTGTGCACGTGTAAAGGGAGGAGTTGATTAGGAAAGTTGAAGTCTTGCTTGGAAGCAGTGTTGCCTATTTGAACATTATGATGATAAATTTAAGTAGAGAAAATTGTAATTATTGTATGTTTTTTTTTTTTTATCAGACTTTGTAGTGAGTTGGTTCAAAGACTGGAGGAATTGAATATAATATGTGCCCAAATCTTCTGTGTAAGTTTAGTGAAGACAGACAAGAAGGGAGCAAGTACTCTATCCCAGGACAAGACTATGATGGTGGCTTATGGGGTCTGGTCTGGACAGAGAGGACGTGAGAGACACAAAGGAGAGAGGAAAGGTGGCACAGTTGGTGGACTGGAGGACTGGGTGTCCGTGAAGATGTACTTGTCTGTCCTAAAAATTCATGAGGTCATGTTTGGAGGGTTAAAAAGGAAATGATGAAAGTGTGGGAATGAGGTCATCTAGAAAATGACAATAGGACTGAACAGTCAAGTCAGGATGGGTGAACATACTGTAAGGACATTAAGTCAATGAGACCTGAGACAATATTCGGAATATTATGATCATTGTAATTCCTTCTTAAAGAAATGAAGAAGTCATTCAAAAATATCCTAGAAGACCAAAGGGAAAAGAACGGGCCAAATGCTAAAATACGATGATTTCAGAGAAGTTACTAAGAGTTGTACAAACCCATGCTCAATGAAAATGCCTCACGTGTTGTAACACAGCAATAGTTTTTAGTTCATTCTCCTTCCAGTGATCTGATCAGCACTTTTACAGGATGCAGGTACAGTCCAGAGCTTCTCACCATACCAATTGCACATATGTATGGAGATGCAAAATATTTTTGTTCATGGTGGAGCAGGTAGGAGCAACAGTTCTGAATTCTGATAAGGTTATACCTGCTCAGTTGTGCTCAATTTGGAAAGATTAATGTTAATACTGAATGAAATAGTTAATAATTCTACATTAGTTATGTGTATGATTTATACATGTAGTTAATATTTACAATTATAAAATAGAGACAGATAGATGATGGATATACATAAATAGGTAGATAGATAGATAGATGTGATAGGTTTATAAGATGATAAAAAGGAAGAAACAAAGAGAGAGAGATGATAGACATAGATAAATATAGAGAGATGATATAGATGACGGATGCTACATGGTTTATAAGTGATAGAAAAATAAGAGATGATAAGTGATAAATGATAGATGGTAGATAGATAAATAGATTGATGATTGCTAGATTATAGTAACATAACTTATAGCTGACAAATATTGTACAAACTAATGGATAACAGATAAATACACACACACACATATATATATATACAGAAAATGCAAGATGATTAGTAAATTATAGATATCTATAATAGATTATAGATATTTGTAGAATACTTTGCTGAACTGTTACCTCTGCATTGGAAGTTCCCTTGGACATTTATTCTCAAACAGTGAATAAAGAGAAGTTGTAGGTACCTCAGAATACCTCCGGAATGCCTATAGCATCGTTATAGGAAATATGAAGCCTTCAAGGAGATTCTGGCCTTCTTCAGGGAGCCTCAAGTATAAATGGCACATTGGAAGAATATTTGATCAAGTATAAATGGCACATTGGAAGAATATTTGGTGAGACAATTAAAAGACATTTATAATGAATCAGTGAGAGTTTGAGTTTGTTTACTGTTTCTGTTTACTGCCAAATGGCTTGTGCGGTAGTTTGAATGACAATGGTCCCATAGGCTTATACATTTGAATACTTGGTCCCCAGTTGGTGGAACTGATTGAGAAAAAATAATGGGTTTGACCTGGTTGGAGGAGGTATGTCACTGGGGGCAGGCTTCGAATTTTCAAAAACCCACACTCTTCTATCATCTCTCTGCCTCCTCCTTGTGTGTGAAGAAGCAAGCTCTCTGCTACTGCTCCATCATCACACCTGCCTGCCTGCTTCCATGCTCCCCAGCATGACGGTCACGGACTCTAACCCTCTGAAGCTTTCTGCCCCAAGTAGAGTTGGTTATGGTGTCTCATCATCCCAACAGAAAAGAAACTAAGACAACTTGTCAAAATATAAGAGCGAGAGTGTCATTGTATCAAAGAAATTATGTGGGTGGGAAGTGTTGTGAGTTCTGTCTATTCTTCTGCTCAGACCTTGAAAGAATAAATGTTGATGCTGTCTGTTATGCTCAATGAAAGTAAAAATCTACCCTATTTTAGAATAAAAGTATAAAAGAATAAAAGTTATAGAAGACTAAAAGTAAAATCTATCCAATTTTAGTTAACTCCCAATCACTTTCTAACTACATCTGTAACACTTAGGTATGTCCTACGTATTGATACAAAGTTTTCCCTGAAGGTTAGTCAAAAAGGGTAATCTCTTGGGAATCTGGACCAGACTCCTGAGTATGAAAACAGTCAGTGATGAAAACACATACTCTAACATTAGGCACTTCTCAGTTACCCACTGCAGTAACCCTGTGTGATCTTGGGCTGAAGTGCTTATAAAATGCTTAACACTTTGACCTAGAAGAAAAACTTTTCATGAATAACTTTTGGTGGTAGCAAACTATAACAAATGAGAGCCTGACTTTGTAAGGCATAATGGTTAGGCTAATGGTTTCTAGAATTGAATTATCAGGGCGCAAATCTTAATTCTCCATTTATTTGAATCACAGAATATTGCAATTTTTATTATATTTTAAACTAACCTGCCAAAGTTACTTTGACTTTACCTAGTTTTAAAGGAATATATGAGTCATGACTCTAATTTAAAAATTATCTTCCAAGATGTGTAGACTTATTTGAGAAGATATAAATCAAGGCGTGCTTATTGAGTTAATTTGTAAAGGGCTTATGATCATAAAATCCTGATTTAAAAAAATACATTTAACAACTTTGAGCAAGTAATTTTTACCAAATGTGATTTTCTTTTCCAGGTGTCTTCGTCTTTAATGATGGGAGGAAAAGTCATCTAAACTACATAAACTAATTTTGTATGCAAAAAACACTTTTCTTTAATGTAAAAATGAAATGTGTGATAAGAAAAAATGTGTCAATTAAAATAATTGCTGTGGTGAGCATTCAGTAATCTTTTCTTTATTTGTATCAACAAGACAAAATGACTGAGTAATTTTTCTCTTGAAAACAGCTGAGTACAAAAATCTGCCTTTATTGTTCATCCTATTGACTTCTTTGGGAGCGTATTTTCTGGCTAAATCTGAAATAAAAAGTATAAGGATAATAGTATTTTGCTTCTATATTAGAAGCATTGGCCCTCAGGAATCACTCCATTTTCTACCCTTCAGTTTTCCCTAGTCTGAAATGGGACTGACTGTGGTCCTTCTACAGACTGTTCAAAAGACTTAAGTGGGAGTGTTACCTAGCTGGAGGAAGGGGCGGTGAGGGCCTATCTTTGAAGTGTATGCTTTGCCTCTGGTCCCTTCTACCTGTCTCTGCTTCCTAGCTTCTGTGAGGATAGCGTGACCTCTGCCCTGTCTGTCCCCATCATGCTTCTTTTCTGCCAGCAGCCTAAGAACAGCAGAGTAGCAAGTCATAAGCTGCAGCCTCTCAAGCCTCCAGTCATAATTCTGACCCCATAATTTGCTTATGTCAGACAAATTGTTCCAGTAACAAAATGACTAACACAATATGCTGTGACGAAATCTGCTTTTTCCATTTTTCATATTCTGTTTGCTTGGAATTACCCCTTTATTAATTGACATGTTTACCCATTTATGTGATATGCTGTGGTAATTTGATATATGTGGGCAATATGCTGATCAAATTTAGGTAATTAGTATTCTCATCCCCTTTAATATGTTCCCTCTCTTTTGGGCTATTTAACCATTTTGTTAGAATTTATTTTAATTTCTACAAAGTATTTTGAAAGGGTAGGAAAATGGCTTTGTATGGGCATAAAAATAGACAAGGTCATATTCTTTCTCATATGTCAAATCTAGGCAATAATATATGTATACATGTGTACACATGGGTATAGTAAAACATATAGAAAAAGTAACAAAGTCTAAATTTTAGGAGATACGGAAGGAATGAATGCAGGTAGTGAATACAAGTTAAGAAAGGAAATTTAGGATAATTGTTTTTCTGTTTCTCACTCTGTGATGGGATTTTTTGTGTTAGTACATAAAAACATATTTGATAGTGGAAATATAAACTTGACTGTGAAGTTCTGTAGCTTCTACACTAACTGTATAGAAGTTCACTGACTTGTATAGTTTTTGGGTCTGGTCGGTTTTGGTGTGTGAATATCTTTTATTGACAACATTTTTATAGTAACATTTAAAATAAATTTTAAACTATTTTAGTTAATTAACTAAAATCATATGGTGTGCAAATGGGCTGGACCTTTCATATCAGGAAGGCCTCTCATTCTGTTGGCCATCTTGGTCTGTAGGAGACTGCTGCGTGCCATGATCAGGCAGTCTTTTGTGAAATCAAACACTGCGTAGTCTGTCCATTCCACTCATCGGTATTTCTCCATGAGGACTGGACATCAGCCTCTGCAGTGACTTGTGCACAGCTATCTGCAGCTACTGTTGGGAAAAGTTCAAACGCTCATGAATCAGTTGGTAGGTAAAAGGACTATGGCACCCCACACTCTGCAAGGAAGCTGAGCGTGCAAAGGAACATACCGCCACACAGCTGCATCTCAAAATGACCACAGGGGCAAAAGCCGGTCCAGGAAGAGTTAACACAGTGTGATGCCATTTGTTATGGTCACCCAAAAAGACCATGTGCTGGGGCCTGGTCACCAGGCTGTGACACAACTGGTAAGTGACACGCCCTTTAGGATTTCAGACATAGCTGGGAAGAGGGGGCTCTCCTAGGATACATTTTGTTCCCTAATCCTTCTCTCTTGGCTCCATCCTGCTTTCTCTGTCACGGATGTTTAGCTGTGCCCGAAGCCTAAAAGGAATGGATCGAGAAACTCACAAATGGAAGACTCCAAAGTCTTGAACCATAATATTAATTCTTCCTTTATATTGATTTTTAAGTATTTTATAATGGCGACAGAAAGCTAATATTCAGTTACATAAATTTCTTTTAAAAAGCAAAGTATTCTTCAATCACTAAAAATTAAAAAAAAAAAAAAGAAATTCTGGACGTGGTGACCATGGAGAAATGGAGAAGTGAGATCATGATATCAGGGATAGTTATCAAATAGTTTGGTTTGGGCACTGACAAAGGACTAGGTTTATTCACTTTGTCTATAAAACAGAACTGTTGCATGAGTTTTTACAGATATCAAACTTTACTAACTGTACACTTTCAAAGCTCAAATTTTACTGTATGTCTTTGTATTTAACAAGCCATTTAGAAGCTAAAGGAGGAAACACTGCTTTGGGGGTTTATAGATTGCTTTGTCCTGGTATGGGTGTCTCGCTCCATACATGTGTTTGAATTTGGAACTACCAAGCATTCAAAATGATAACAAACAATAAAATATGCTGGACTAAGGGTATAATTTGCTGGCATGTTCCTGGCATGCATGGGATGGCGGGTTTGATCCTCAGCCATGGAAAGGAGAGCTTAGGGATGGCTGAATAGTAAAAGTGCACAAGCAAGAGTACTGAAGTTCTGATCGCCTGACCCCACGTTAGAGTGAGAAAGCGTGGTGGCTGCTCTGTCAGTCTAGCCTTAGAACATGGAAAAAGTTGATCCATGAAGCAAGCTGACTATTGAGACTAACCATATCAGAGAGCTCTGGATTTGACTGAGATACCCTGCCTCAAAAAGCAGTTGGCAAGCAATGGAGAAAGACTGTGTCTATCAACCTCCTCAGCAGCCAGATGCACACACATATGCAAACACACAAACACAAATACATGTATGCATGCATGCATGCACAAATACAGGCACATACACATCATCCACAAACACAAGGATAAGAATAAAGAGGATGTTGGGGAAAGGCATTTGCTTGTGGTCCTGGCACATGGAAGGCAAAAGTGGACTGGTCCAAGTTCAGGCCAGCCTTAGAGGGTAAACAGGTCTTGAGTTCAAGCATAACCAGAGAAAGATGAGACTCTGTCTCAGTAAAATAAACAACAAATAATAAGCATCAACAAATAAAAACAAGTAGCAAAACTAACAGTCTACTCAAGAAATAGCATGCTCAAGAGAACAATCATATTTATGTGATAAATGCCTTTTTTTGTGCACCTTAATAAGTAGTAAGATACAAAAGGGTCTTAAGGAGAATCTTCACTGAAGATATGCATACGGTCCTATCAGATTTGACATATGTCTGTGTAAACGATTTTCAAAGTCAGGGATATTTTTGAAACACAATTGAGTATCCTATCCATCAGAGCTTCAAAGTCTAAAGAAGCTTCCAATATTTCAAATAAAACAGATAAAGACAGAACAGAGCCTGAGGGATCCACCCAGCACGTTTCCATTTAGATCAGTCAGGACACAAAGCCAGTCTTTAGCCACAACGTTTTTGTTAGCTAAGACTGAAAAATATACCATTTAAAACCACACTACAAAAGCCCTGTGGAATGAGAGGTTTATGTAACTAAGGTAACTCAGTTTTCACCATGTAGCAGATATGTGTATAAGTGTGCCTGAATACTTATAATAATATGGCTGCTTTTATTTTGTTAAAATTGTGAAAGAGGTCAATGAAATTAAGAATTTAAAGCTTAAAAAATATTCAAAACTGATAATCTGTATTTTAAGGCTGGTGTGATCCCTACTTTGCCAAAATTGACTTTAAAAGGAAAATTATTCTGAGAATTTTTTTTTTTTAGATATTGATGTTGTTAACAGAAACTATCACAACAAATATTAATCTTGAGTTCCTCTAAAATAAGTAATAAGTGGAAAATCATGTTAACTTTTTGAGATCTCTATCCAAATTGGAAAGCATTTGTCCAACTGGGGACAGAATTAGGCTAACTTTTCATAAAAGCGTGTAGCTTAAAGTGACTATTGAGCTTATGAATTGACCCCATATACTCCCACTGAGTTTGTCACTAGCTTGTATGCTGCCTAAGTGATGTCAGTAGGTCAATTATCAGCAACACTGCCTTCCTCCCCAATGATCCATAAGTTTTTGCCTCATTACCCTGACATAGTGGGTCATCTCTTTCCATACCAGAATGAGTGCAGAGTATAGCACTACACAGCCATCTTCTTCATGCTTCAGCTCAATTAGGTTTCTCAAACAGTAGGGGCATAGTTCATGAGGTAAAACAGTTTTTAAGGTTTGTAGGATGGATATAGTGCAAATCAAGGCATCATGTGACCCTGTTCTACCAATTATCAGGTTTGTGCAAAAAGACTTCAGAAAAATATTCAGGCTTTGTGGGGCTGCTTCTTTTGACTCATGATAGCCCAGGACAATAGGAATCAAAGCGTAGACTAGCCACACAGATTAGACTTCTGGATCTATGTTTCCAATCCACTGAATATTCATCTTTAACTAGGACACAGGTGATTGCATTGCTTATCAAAGGACTAACATCTTTGTTAGTCGAATTCAATTCTTCACACTCTCTTTATCACCTTAATCTATTGACATCCACAGTTGGATATATTTTAATGGACACACTTGGCTATCTCAAAAGAAATTGAGTACTTTGAGTTCGAAAAAAATTAATGCAGTTGAAAACCATAGATGACAAAAGGGAGGGAGAGCCATTGTTCAGAGTTTAGTTTGAATGAGTTAAAAAGGGAACAGGATTTTTACTACAGCCCTGTTGAATTTACTCCAGGTGATTGTGAAATGGCTATAAAACAGAGCTAGGACTATGAGCAGGCTCAAGGATGAATATCAAGTGAATAACTGTGCAATAAAGGGGAGAAAAGTGAGACAGCATAGAATTATGTTCGCTTTGCTATTTAAAAATACCTTTATCGGACTAGGATCAGATGGAAGGGGAAGAGGACCTCCCCAATCAGTGGACTGGGGGAGGGAAATGGGTGGAGAAGAGGGAAGGAGGGTGAGGTTGGGAGGGGATGAGGGAGTGGGCTACAGTTGGGATACAAGGTGAATAAACAATTAATAAAAAATAAATAAAATTTAAACATGAGTTCAATGTGGTAATGTCTGGGCTTAGACTTATAATTTCCCATTTCCTATGCTATTCTGGAGGGTAATTTTGATTTTCATCTTTTATTTGTATTTATTATATTTCACCTTACTTTTAACTAGACATGTACCACAGATTCACATGAGCCAGTGTCAATGGGTACAAAAGAGATTGTTAGACCCCCTGTAGCTAGAAGTTACAGGCAGTTGTGAACTACCCAGCATTGGTGCTGAGAACCAAACTTGGATCCATTATGAGAGTAGTACACACCCTTAGTCACTGAGCATCTTTTCCTGCCCCTCACATTCATTTTTTATTACATAAAAGTATGTCTTCACCCAACCTCCAGTGTGAACAAAAGCTTAAACTGTAGCCCAGAATACACTATGACCTCCTGGTGGTGGTTCACGGTCCAGGAACCCCTGTTACCTGAGCTTTCACCTATTTGAGGTCTAATTTTCATCAGTGGCAAACTATGGCATAGAAATTGTTTCTTTCTTGTTTTGTTCAGCCCACTGAGTCAGTGGAATGAGAACAACAGGCACATTGGTATGGAGACATCCACAGAGACAAGGACAACCTAGCTGTGGACCCCCACCTACCAAAGAAAAATTACTTTCCTTACCCAACAGCCATCAGCGGCCAATACCTCCTTAGCTAGGAGTGTGGCTTTGGCAGCCTCCTACCCCGTGGATATGGAGCAGTTTAACTGGGGTGATCCTGTGTAGGGAACCATATCTATTGTGAATTGACACGCGCAGCAGTCCTGTCATGTCCAGAGTATAGCACTTCACAGCCATCTTCTTCATGCTTCCGCTCTTACCTTCTTTCTGCCTCTTATTTTTTGTTGTTCCCCAAGTCTTGATGGGGGGAAACAGGAGGTGATATAGGTGTGATGTAGTAAGTGATATAGGTTAGGCAGTCTGTCTTAATAGTCTGAACAGTATGAGTGTGCATATCAATCACTACCCACTGCCTAAAATGGCTTTTCCTGACCAAGATTGAGAGCAGAGCAAATGAGCAATTATGTTTTAGACTCTCCTACTTACAAAACAAATCATAATTGAATTATGTTAATATCAGAGGGAATCAGGTACATTCAGGATTTTATACCTATAGATGCCAGTTACTATCAACTGAAACCATTACAGAACAAATTTGATATATTTCACCAGCTAAATATATATGAATTAAGAATATTCATGGGTAACTTTACTTTTTCAGAAAGTAATATACTTCTCAGGAGACAACTAACCTAGTAGGCTCAAACTGCTTCCTTTAGAATGTTCGGATTTTAAGTTTGGGTTCTTGGCTAGTCCTTGGCTTGTCTTCCAAAGCTTTCTCTAACTGGCAAGATGGTTGTGCATAAGGAATGCTTGGAGATATGGAGCCTGAAGAGTCCACCTTCTATGGCCAGGTGGGGCCAGTGGAGGGAGGGGAATGCCAACCCATCTATAAAACCTTCGACCCAAATTTGTTCTTCCTACAAGTAGCACAGAGATTTAAAAAAATGGACATTAGATCAAGGGAATGGCCACCCAATGACTGGTCCAACTTGAGACCCACCCCATAGGAGAGAGCCAACTTCAGACACTGTTAATGATAATCTGCTATGATTGCATTCAGGAGCCTAGTATGAATATCTTCTGAGAGGCTTCATGATAGAAACAGATGCAGAGAAGCACGCCCAGACAATAGGCAGAGCTTCGGGAGTTTGGTGGAAGAGTGGAGGTAAGGATTGATGAAGCCAGAGGGATCAAGGATGCCCCAAGAAGACCTACAGAGTGAACTAACTTGGGCCCTTGGAGGCTCACAGAGACTGAATCAAAAAAATAAATAAATAAATAAATAAAAAGGAGCATGCATGGACTGGACCTAGAACCCCTCCCCTTCACATATGAAGCAGATGTGCAGCGGGTCAACATGTGGGTCTCCTAACAATGGGAGTGCCTACTGTCGCCTGCATTTGCATCTCTTTCCAGCTGGGCTGCCTTGCCTTGCCTCCATGGGAGAGGATGCTCCTAGTTGTGCTGTGACTTGCTGTGCCAGGGTGTGTTGGTACCCATGGGGCGGGGCTTTCTTTCTATGAGAAGAAGATGAGAGGAGGATTGGGAGGAGGGGAGCATGAGGGCGGGACTGGGAGGAGAAGAGGAAGGGGGATGCAAGCAGGCTGTAAAGTGATTAAATAACTTCATTAAAGGAAAAAACATCAAAAGAAGAAGAATGCTTCATGCTATGACTTATGATAGACAGCTTCATGGACATGGGATTTTGCTGGATGCTAAGTGGAGAGTATGGTGCTGGCTTGTAACCTTCTATAGGGAAGATATCTTATAGCAGATAGTGTATTTTGCCTACTAAGAGCGAATATGATCTATATGACCACACCCAGGAAGGAAGAAACATTGAGATCTAGGTGCCTGGTCCAGACTCCTCAGTGTGTTGCTTCTATTTGTCCAGCTGTGCATATTTGCAATGTTGATGTGATAAACTTCATGCATATGGCTCTATGCAGGTTCCCATGAGTCTCCCTAGCCAAGCGCTGAACAGATGGCATTAGATGCTCTCTGAAATGCTATTTAATTAGTATAAATTAAACACTAAAATTTATCTTTTGCAATCCCTCAACACTGTGGTAATGGAATTTTTTTTGTTCCCTATATTGTATATATTACTTCCTATTTAAGAATCTTCCATTACTACCCCTTCTCTTCAAAAATCCCAATTCCACTCAGGCCCTTAGCAATTGCCTAGCCCTCTGCATTTCAGTTCATTTGTTTCATTGCTCAGAGGCTTCCAAAGTTTCAGCCGAAGTAAGTCTGATGGTACAGAAAGGTTTTTTTCCTTGCTTGTCATTTATTTATTTATTTATTTATTTAATACCATTTATTCACTTGGTATCCCAGCTGTGACCCCCTCCCTCGTCCCCTCCCAATCTCATCCTCCCTCCTTCTCCTACATCCCTCTCCCAGTCCACTGATAGGAAAGTTCCTCCTCCCCTTCCATCTGACACTAGCCTATCAGGTCTCATCAGGACTGGCTGCATTGTCTTACTCTGTGGCGTGGTAAGGCTGCTCCCCCCTCAGGAGGAGGTGATCAAAGAGCCAGCTCCTGAGTTCATGTCACAGACAGTCCCTGTTCTCATTACTAGGAACCCTCTTGGACACTGAGCTGTCATGGGCTACATCTGTGCCCATGCATGGTTATCTCATGGTCCTTGTTTGGTGTATTAGTATCAGAAAAGACCCCTGGGCCCAGATTATTTTGGTTCTGTTGTTCTCCTTGTCTAGCTCCTGTTCCCTCAGGTCTTTCTATCTCCCCCTTCTCTCATAAGATTCCCTGCACTCTGCCAAAAGTTTGAATCTGAGCATCTGCTTTGATACCCTGCTGGGTAAAGTCTTCCACAGGCCCTGTAGTATACTCTTGTCCTGTTCCCTGTTTTCGCCCTTTTCCGATGTCTATCCTGTTTGCCTTTGTGAATGAGGATTAGGCATCTTACCCAGGGTCATCCTTCTTGATTAGCTTCTTTAGGTGTATAGATTTTAGTATGATTATCCTATATTATATACCTAATATTCACTTATCAGTAAGTATATAACGTGTGTCTTTCTGCTTCTGGGATACCTCACTCAGGGTGATCTTCTCTAGTTCCCACCATTTACCTGCACATTTCATGATTTCCTTGTTTTTTTTTTTTTCTGAGTAGATTTCCTCCAATATGGCATACAATATAAAACTACCTAGAAACATAGAATGAGACTTGCACTTGCCAAGAATATTCCATAAAGCAATAGCTAGTCCATGGGAGTCTATTGCCTATCTAAGCAAACGCCACATGACTTCAAAGAGCAGTTAGTCCTACAAGAGTATGGCAGCTTAAGACTGGCATCATTCATTTTTATGTGAAAAAAAAATGCATTGTGTCACTGGCTTAGATACAAATGCCTGTCACTGAAATGGCATAGTGTGGTAAGATGCCTGTCCTTCAGAGATAAAGTCAAAAGTCCTGGATGGATGGTCTTAAACAGTCAAGTGTTGAGAAAGCACTTGAAATGTAAGTATCTTTACAAGAAAATCTACTGGAACAAAATGCAAACACGAATTCAAGAGTAACACTAGTAAATGCAGTGCTCAGAAAAAGCCTCCGCTGTTGCTTTTAGGGATTGCTAAGGGCTAATACATCTGTTTTTCATTTCTGTGATCAACGTTTTTCCTCTTGTCATTGAATGTAAAATGATTAGGAATTATCCTTTGTCAGCTAGGTTTGGCGTCAGCACTCTCTTCCACTCTTTTTCTTTTCTCTCTCAAAAAACATTCAATTAAAATATAATTACATTGCTTTCCGCATCCCTTTTCTTCCTGCAATCCCGCCCACATGTACAAATAATATATAAATAAAATCTGTTCAGTCCATTTTTGTTCCTTGTGTGTATATAACTTCAGAGATGACCACTTTGTATTTGATAGTCAAATTAAGCAGCACATCTCTTGAAGAAATGGATTCTCCTCTCTCAGCTATCATTACTAGCCTGTAGCTCTATCTCAGGGTAGGAACTGTGAGATTTCCCTGTTCCATGTCAGCTTTTCTATTGTTATTGTTATTGTTCTTAAAGCATTTACTTTTATCATGACTGAAGAAGAGTGGGGAAAGCAGTTAATTATGTCATTCAGCAAAAGAAAAAAATGAGAATCATTATTTGTTTCTTTTTTTTTTTTTCCAATGCAGTTTATTCAGGAACATTGAACAATCCTCGGACCCCGGGGAAAGCCAGCCCACAGCTTAAATAGCCTCTGGGTAGCCAACCTCAGCGTGCCACGGGGGCAATGCAGATAGGTCCACATACATGGAAGCAAGCCAGATCCTCGGCCAGAGCCAAATGTGGAGTTGTTCGTGACAGAGAGCACTCACCATCGGGAAGGTGGAAGGCGGAAACCAGCTCCATCTTTAAGGCATAGCATTCCGCAGCTCTCTACAGTTCCCCCTTTTTGTTTTAGACGCATCAGGCAAGAGTAGAGGTCTGATCTCTGATATTAGAAATAAATTGGGACTTTGTACAGATGTTCATTTAGGTGTCATCCACCCAAAGAGCATCAGACCGTCCGATACCTTTTTCTCAGAGGCGGGACCTGGGGCATCAACCCGCATGCAATCAGACATGCTCTTCTCTGGGTCCGAAGCGGCTGACCCTGAGTGCAGTGCTTAGCCTCGCATCCTGAGCGTATCATTTTAGCTTTTTATGGTATCCAACCATGCTTGGGGAGAATGTCCTGCTTCAATGGCTGTAAAGGCCTGAATGATCATGGCTGCATCACACTGTTGTGAGACTCTAATCTTGCATATATACCACAGGCAAACCAAGGAGACCAACACCAGAAGGCCTGCTAACACTCCCATGCCCGCCCATTCCTTCCGATGATTCATGGCTGCAGCAATCCATGTTGATAATCCTGTGGCTAGTCCTGCGTCCACTCCGGTAGAATTTACTGTGACAATGGCCACTCTCAGCTGCTCCATCGTAGTATCGAATTCTCCAGTCCAATTACCTAAAATATAGCTCGACAATTGTTTAGACAGATTTGCAGCGCAGGAAAAATTCTCATGTTGTATGCTAGTGACACAAAGTCCAGCATACTTTCATTGACAGCCAGGTTGAGCGATTTGCCATAGGGTATCAATTTGCTCCTGCAAGAGGTCAATCCTCTGATTGAACACCATCAAGCTTCCTTTTAGTTGAGCATTAATTCCTTTATGTACAACTAAGGCATGAGCTACATTGGCTAAATGATTATTCAGGGTCTGAGCAATCTGTCCAGTATGACTCATGGCTAATGCCCTGGTGGTAGCTCCAACAGCCGTCAATGAGATGGTAGTAACAATGGTGGCTGTAGTTCCAAGATCCCTTTTCTGTCTGAAGAGAGTCATAGCGTGAGGGGCATCAATGGGCATAGGCACCCAGTGAGGCATTATTTGTTTCTTAAAAAAACAAAAAATAGCCTATTCTGAACAACAAACAGGAGTGCTTTGGAATAATATTTGTTTTCTTTATGATATAATTATCTAAAATTATAACAAAATAAAGGATGCTCTGCGATATATAGAGTATTTAAATGTTTTGTTAGTGCAATAGTTCATTGAATTGAAGTGTTATATTTGAAATGTCATATTTTCTGGTAATCTCTATGGATAGTATATAGCTTTCTTTGAAATTCTTCAGGGAATATATAAAAGTGACTAAGACAGAAGATACAATAACACAAGTAGAACCACTTCCCATAAGTCACTTGTGCTGCCCACATTACAAATATTAACATATTTACTATTCCAGGATGCTTCTCAGAGGTTATCTCTATTTATCTCATGTTATAGATAAGAAAACTCAAGTTCAGAAAGGTTAGCAATTCACATTGATAGAGTTTATTGATATAAAATATAGATTTAAACCAAGGTTGATATGTTTCAAAGCACTTGTTTTTGCTATTTTAGACTGTATTCATTCCGATGTTAACATATTACATTATCCAACACGAGTCCCTTTATAAAGGACGAACTTCTGATTCTGCCCTGTCCCTAATATTTACTTGGCTAATAAACACACATTATGCACTTTCTCTATGCTAGTTGCCAGGCAGTGGTTTGAGGATAGAGGATGGGAATTACAGTCTCTAGAAGTAGAGAGTATTTAATGGCAGGTGCAAGAAGGTAGGTGTAGGAGAAAAACACCTGTGAATGTAATTGCCCGAAGAGAAGCTGACAGCGGCTGCCAAAACCACATCTTAAAAAACGGTGAAAGGAACTCACAGGGCAAGGGAGTATGCTATGAATAATTATCACAATTTTGAATAAACACTAACCACCTGGAAAGACAAAAGTTGAAGAAGATAGAGTGCTAGAAAGGTTGGAAGTGAAGCATGGCTTGTCTCTTTATGAACTATGAAGATCTGAACAATCATCAACCCTTCCTGTGTTTGTCTCCTGAGCTAAAAACAATAAAAATATTAAGGCCATTTATTTCATAAAGCCAGAACAGTATACTTCTGTAAGCTGTTTTTTGTTTTTGTTTTTGTTTTGGTATATCCCTAAACCTCACATGTTGAAACCAATCACCAGTTATTAGCTGACGCTTTGCCCCATCCCTAAATAGCTGTAAGATACACCTGCCACTGTGATTAAAATTCAATGTATGGGTTATTTTAGAAGAGGAAAGTTAATGAACTGTATCATAGAGTTGATGGAGCTACCAGGACATAACAACAATAAAAATAAACTAAGATGAAGAAAATTAATGTAAGACTGAAGGAGGGTAAGAAGGAAGGTCTCAATATGTTCTGTGTTCAGAATAAGAAGATGAAGGCACAGTGTAAGAAATATCAATATGGCCATGAACAGCTTTGGATATAGCTAAAGACAGACCAACAGGTAGAAGATGCCTGCCAGATTAGGAGAGAGAGAACATGTTTTATTTCAAGACCTCTTTCTTAGTTCACAACTCCTGGCTGTCTTACTCAAGTTTCTCCAGAAAAATACAGTCAACAGGATATGTGTAGAGATTTAAAGAGATTCATTATGGGAATTGACTCACGTGTAAGAAGGCCAAGCAGTCCCACTGTATGATATGTGTACACTACATATTCGGGAACTCCATGGCATAATTCAGCCTGGGTCTGAAGTTCTGAAAGCCAAAGGATCCTGTGGTGCAGGGACTTTCCTGTTTAAGAACACAAGGAGAAAGATGCTTCAACTGAATGAGGCAGATAAATCCTACAAGAATTGTAGGACATCAACCCATATTAATACAGGAGACATTTCACAGTCTACCAAGTCAAAGGCTGATACCTTCAAAAAATGCTCTTGAAACACACTCAGAAATTATTCTTTCTGGGCACCCCGTGACCCAGGCAAACTTATAAATTAATCATTATGGCAGAGAAGTGCTTTATCCGGTTAGTAATTATGGCAGGAGGGTATTGGACTAGTTGGGTGTGGTAGCTCACTTCTTTAAACCCAGTAGTAGAGAGGCAAAAACAGGTGGATCTCTGTGGATTCCAGGCTGGCTTGGTCTACATAGTGAGAACTTGTCTTAAAACAAGGAAAGGAAGACATGGAGAGAGGAAGAAAGAGAGAGGGGGTCACTGGACATACTCAATAAAAAATCCATCTGTCTCTCTATTTCTCCAGATTGAAACTAACCTGTCTATAAAGCTGATCTCTCTGTCCAATGATATGAGGAAATGGGAATTCACATCCCTTGGAGGAATGATAAACGGGCACCATTGCATTAGAAAGCAACTCTGCCAGTATTAATATATTCTAGATGGGATAATGTAAGCTATTTACCTCTGCACCAGGAGTTCTCCTCTAGAATTAGATAAAATCTCACAGCAGTCTCTCACACATGAATAAAAATATTATATTAAGAACACTGATCACAACACTTGGGAAAACTCCCACAGGCCTATCAATAGGCATATGGTATAGCCATACAATAAAATGCTATGTGATATTAATATTCATTATATACATTGATTTGTATCAATATTTATAAAAATGTAAAAATGACACATTGAATTAAATATCATGCCATTAGCCAAATTTTGTTAAGATACTCTCCATATTTAAAGTTATATTTAGTTCATGGCTATGTACACATGTGATAAAAGTTATTAATTTGTACATAAAGGGCATCTTCATGACTGGGGTGATGATTGCTTCTGGAAATAGAGAAGGACCAGTTAATTTTGAAGTAGACTCATTTCCTCGTCTAAACATACTTCCCATTTCATCCTTGAAGGGAAGCCTTTCTGGTCCCACCCACCCTTATCTTCTACAATGGAATACAGGCACTCCTGGAGGCAGTCACACTTGCTTCTGCTCTCCCTCGTACCCTCTCCTACACATCTCTCCAGAGAGAAGCTGTTTAATACCAGGGGATGAATGCTTGCCTTCTCGCCCCAGCCTTCTGCTTCTGAAGGCTTCACCTGTGCCACATGCTTCTGACATGATTACCAGTGAGTGGTGGGGTGAGTCTGCTCAGGAGGGTAGAGAGATGGTAGGAAAACCTTTTGGCTCCTGGTCCAGTTTATCTCTGCTATCATTCCTTACATACAGTTTCATTGTTTCATTCCCTTCTTCTCGTTTGAATTCTTCAATTAGCTTTTCAGTACTTGGAATCAGAAAACCCCTAGCAGTGAGTCCTCTAAAACATCAAGATCACCTATGCTGAAAAGTACAGGATTTGCCATCCTAAATACATATCTAAGAGGGATTAAGATATAGTTAATAAGTATAATATTTTTATAACTTAATCATTAGTACATGAAATATTATATGATCAGTAATATTAAATATGCCAATCTCCATGTTAGTTTTTAATATTTCTAGATCTAGACAAACTTCAGTGGCAAACCACTGTGAACCTCATTGTGGGAGGTCACTAAGGGTAAACCACTTAAAAGAAAGTCACCGAAGTTGACTATCATGGAGTAATCTGGTCCCACATCTATTGAGCTTCTGTAGCAACGAAGCCTGAGATTTCACGCTTCTTTGAGTCCCAGCCTGTGGGGAAATCCCTGATTATGAAATAAAGGGCACTTGGGGTTTATCATTAAGTCACCAACAGCTCTTTGGGAAGCCAGTGGAAAGACAAACAGCTGCTCTTCTTTTCATGCATGTTAATCCCTCTTATGATGGCCTGAAAGCTCTTTCATAGAAGAGCACACATCAGGCCAAGTAATTTCATGTTAGAAAATAATTGGGTTTTATAATTCCCCTCTCTCGTTTAAGGCAACATAACACCCAGGAGGTGTTTGTGGGTCGCAGTATAGGCCCTGGCAATTTTGCGAGGGGGTTAAGATGCATTACAGGGCTTTCATTTTTAAACACCAGTATAAAGGGTGAAACAAAAAAAAAGAAAATATTCAAAATAACCATCGGTTTTGTGGAGATGCATACAAGGACTATTTTGTTGGTTTGCAGAGCATTCTGAGTCTCTAGACCCTTCCCATGTTAAAATGAAATGGGAAAACTGTTTTACGTGTAGTAATGTTTTCTCAAGTGCTAAAATAAAGTGTGTGTTAGATTTTCCTGGCAGTTGCAATTGCTAATTTTCTGTGCATCTAGAATGTGCTAACAGGTCAACCACAGCAACAATGAGTATGGATTTTTTTCCTTCAATATTCCAGCTTCTATAAAATTTCAACAGTAAACTTCTGTTTCACTCCTTTAAAGACAAAATGAGCAACACCCTTCATCACTTATCACAAGGGCTATTCCATCAGAAAGTGGAGGAGAAGCCATTGCCGTCATTGAGGCCGATGGGAGCCACTTCTGTAAACTGTATACAGATAGATCCTTCCTAGGCTTGTGCCACCTGGTTACCCTCTCCCAGTCACCTATTTCCCTTCCCATCTCTTCCGGCAGCTTTCATTGTCTCCTCAAGCATTTCACCTTCACCCTTCTTTACAAGCTCTGCACTTCTTGCTCCATCATTCATTCATTCATTCAACAAACATTCTAACATGCCGTTAGACATGTTCTGTGCTTCATGGAACACTAGCGCAGTCCCCAAGCACCCATGGTGTTAAGCAGTAGTTTTCTTGCCTGCCTGGTGCTATAAAATGTTGCCAGTGGGGCTGGAGACATGGCTAAGCAGTTAAGAGCAGCAGTTGACAACCGACCCTTACTCCAGTTCCAGGGGGATCCAGTACGCTCTTCTGGCCTCTGCAGCCACCAGGTACACACACAGTGTGCAAGCAAACATGCAGGCCACACGCTTATACACATAAAATAAAAACTAATAATTTTTTAAAACTTATCATTATAACCAGCTGAAAAAAATCTAAAAACACAAACTTACACAAACAGGTGTAGCAAAAAAAATGTTCACTCTAGGAAAAACATAGTGTCTGTCTAACACATCTACATTTCTGTGCTCTTTCTCTCCATGTCTGTGTTAGTTCTCAATTTCTATTTGAATTGTCTCCCTGTGGCCCTTTGATGATATGCACATTTTCTTGAAGATCAAGGCTTAGCTCCTCAGAAACTGTGATTCATAAGGAAGATGCAGCTTGTCCCTCCGCAACTATACATCAGACATAAGGCTAAGCTCTTTATCGTGCTTAACCAGATGCTTAGCTGGGTGATAAAAACCCTTAGAATATAGAAATCCATATATTTCTAATTGTTAGAATTAATGTTCATGGCTTACATAGCAGTAAGAAAACACTGAATAGCCTTGTAGAAATATCTTTGTCTCTTTGCCCTTGGACAGCGGGATAGATACATTTTGGGGTTTTGAGGCAGGGCCTCTATACAGCCCTGGCATTCCTGAAACTCACATTGCAAACCAGGCCGGCCTTAAACTCACTGAGATCCGCTAGGCCCTGTCTCCTGACTGCTGGGAGGATTAAAAGTGAGTGCCTCCAGCCCCTGGGTGAGGAATATTTTTAAACAAGTAAGTACTGACTTAAAAAAAATCAGTTCGCTTTGGTCCACAATAAGATGCCTCAAAGAAAATAAAAATACGGCAACAGGGGCCCGGCTGCACTATGGCCCCCGGTGGCGCTCGGCCTCCAGAGCTGCACAACAAGGTGTCCAGACAGCACGAATGCTTTGGACAGAAGAGGGATGGCATGACACTGAAGTTCTTTGTTTGGAGTTCGCATTAGGAACCCTTTTTGGAGCAGGCTCTGTGCGCAAACGAGCTGAAGGTGAAGAGAAAACATTAGCAGAGGATGTGAAAACACCAGCCCTGCACGAACTGAGCCTGAGAAACAGCTGCCTTCTACTCCCCCCACCAAAAAAACAACAACAAAAAAAAAACCCCAAAAAAACTCTGTCCCATGACAAAGCCTATACCGCCTGCCCCGGCAGGGCAGTAAACAAATGGCACCCGCCCTTCTTACGACCCACCCTTCTATCTGGAATAGTCTCTTCTTGCAGAATTCACAAGGGCAGTGAAGCAGGAGCTGCGGGGCATCTCTGTGCACCGTCTTATCGGCCTGCACCCGTGTGGTTCGGAGTGATATTTATACCTCAGAGGCTGTATCAGGTTTACGGCGGGTATTCCGTATAAATACGCAGATGGCGACTGTCCACGCTTGCTCTTGGACGTTCCCCTCTTCCACCCGCTAGCTGATCCCACCTCAGTGAACTGGATGTGAAGAGAGCAGCATTCTCAAAGCAGAGGCAGGTGTTGATGAACACAAGGAGAGTCTTCTGCAAGACGGACACAAGCCCCCTGAAGCCAGAGGCTGCAGGACTGTGTGGAAAAGACAGCTTTTCAAAGGTAAAGAGGTTGACAGTGTTTAAAAGTAGGTACTGCTCGTTTGTTTGACCAAGCGAAGACAGAAGAGCCCTACGCGGTTAGCTTTTCCCCATGGAACCCTTCTGTACGTGGTGAATGAAGCCAGAGAGAGGATGCTGACTCAGAAAAAGCCTGACAGACAGCCGGTTCATGCTGCTGGCCTGTCATGGAGAAAGCCTGGCCCAGAAGAGCCTTTCAGTGAAAGGAGAGCAAACAGCAGCAGCCTTAGCGATGGTGGCTGTGGTGTGCCATGCGCAGGTTCTATCAGCTGGTTACGCAGCCCCGCTTGAGTCATGCGTCACTTCTGTCCCGAACATCGGCCTGGATCTAGGTCAAGTACTCCAAATTTGGGGGGACCTTGAGGCTTGAGCATTTATCGGAGTACGGTAGAGGTGAGTTGTGTTTACTGAAACTAACGGAGCAGAGAGAAGTGCGCACTTTGGGAGAGTCTGCAGGTGGTGGCTTCAGCTGTACGCATGCTAGGCCCAGGGTGCGGAGCACAGACCCCAGAGTGCAGCGCTTTCAAGTAGAAGCCCGGCTTTCTGGCTTCAGCCTGCGGACGTGCCGTAAACGTCTCTCTCAGAAGCTTAAGGAAAGTAGGCAGAACCAGGATGCTTGTTCATAAGGGTGTTTGTTTGTTTGTTTGTTTGTTTAAGGCAAAGTACCCTATTTCTATGGCAGGGGAAAGAAAAAAATGTTCAAACGATTTCTATTGAAGTCTGGTATTTAAATGGCAAATGACCAATGTGTTAGGAGAGATGAAACAAACCAATAAATGATTGTCGTTTATGCAGGAAACCAATGCCCTTTTTCAACATAAGTAAACAGAGACTAATTTATAAGTGCTTTATTGAAAAATACACATATTTTCATTTAAAATTAGCTGTACCTAGAGAATTTTTGAGTACTTGCATAGCACTGCTCTAGTGGACAGCGCAAGGTGGTAGGTTTTAGCCTGTTTCCTTCAGAGCAGTATGACCTTACCTAGTAATTCTGTTTATAATGATCCAATTTACAATTTAATTTTCTCCTTAGGATTATTCATCCAATTTAAAAACAACTGGACAATAATGATTAATAAAGATATGTGTAGATATTCAAAAAATTAAATAAAAACATAAATTTTAGGCTATGTACACAGGTTAAGAATAATTATAAATTTAGAAATCATATATATTTATATATTCTATATATAAATATAATTACACAAATATGATTATATATTATATATAAGTATAAGATATGTGGTAATCTGGATTTAGCTTAGCTTTAGAATGATTACTTAGCACATTCAGGGTTCTAGTTTGGATTCCCAGAAGAGAAAACCATATAACACAGACTATATAAAGTATTCTAAAATTCCATTCTTAAAGCATAGATAATCCAACTGAAAAGAAAGAAAAACATACAAAAAAGTAATTCGGGGGATGAATCAATCCCACTTTGATAAGAAATAAATAAAAGGATGTGTGATGACATAAATTATGTGGGAGGGGCCTTTGATTCTTAGCTATATCCTCATATCACACAGATGGCAAATTTTTTTTTTCAGATGGCAAATTTTAAGACTGAAGATTGCAATTGGAAAAAAAATTACATTACCTTTCAAAGTTTAATAATCATACATCTGAGGCTCAGCAATTATACCTTAGGAGGTAGCCAATAAGAAGTTTGAGTAAAGACAGTATAACAAAAGAACTTTAAGTGAAGGACAGCAAGGGTATCCAAAATGAGATGTCAGTAACATTCATTTGTCACCGTAGCAAGCCTGGAGCCAGATTCTGTCTCTAGGTAGATCTAGGTTTCTTTAAAGAACAGTAAGTGAGCAAATTATTCACAATGTGGAAATGAGACAACTGTCACACTTAAAATTTATAACATGCAACGATTTCAAAATGTCAGAAAAATTAAAACAGGTTTTAAAAATGAGTATCAAATGATCAAAAGAGGACATAACTATTTCTTAAATACAATGTCTATCTAATCATAGTAAACGAGCAGAATCGAGGCAGCGTTTGCTTACATAGTGTAGATGGAGGAAGGACAGGTGAGAGAATTAGTAGATCGCATCAGCTATGGGAAGTGGTGTGCTTAAGAATGCTTACTGTGTTATTCCAAATGATTAAGTTAATGAAAGGGGTTCGTGAATTTATCAAGTGAAGAAACTGTGTCACGACTCTAGAATCTGCATTCCAACCATCCTGCCTCTCCGAACGAACACACAAAATCCACAGTATCTTTAGGACTAAGAGACTCTAAAACACTAGACAAAACAAAGAAATAGGAGATCGCAAACTAAAGAAGATGTAGGTAAATTGGGAAGGTTGTTTATAATTTTCTAAGGTAAATCAGATAGCGTTTTACCAGTCCTAGGCATATATCAGGATTTCTGACAGTCTCTGTCTATCTCTCTCTGTGTGTCTCTGTCTGTCTCTTTCTCTGTCTGTCTCTCTTCCTCTACTTCTCTCCCTCTATCTCTTCCTCACCCTGTTCCTCGCCCTCATCCTCTCACTCTTCATCTCAAAATCCAGCTCTATCTTGCTGTTTATATCTCTCTCATATTGAAGATGAACATAGAGCCTTCAGCACTATAGACAAGCACTTTCCCAGTCCTCTTTATACTTTGTATTTTAAGACATGACTTCACTAAGTTGTTCCAAATAGACTTGAAGTCGTGCTGTAGCTGAGGTCAGACTTAAACTCGTGTGGTGGCTGGGGCTGGCCTTGAACTTCTGATTTTTTTTTTTTTTTTTTTTTTGCCGCAGTCTTTCATTAATCTCATCTCATTAATCAGTATCATAACTGAGATTACAGGCTTGTGCCACCAGGCTTGACACACTACCTCTTTGAATCCTTGCTACTGGAAATGTGCATCTCCAGGATCCATGTAAAAGCTGGGCACACCATGTCTGTAATTCTAGTGCTTCTACATGTATGATGGAAGAAGAAACCCCGAATTTGGCAGCTGCCTAGGTAGCAGCATAGAACCCTAACTCCAACACGTGAAAAGAGAGGACTGACATGCAGCATTGTCCTCTAGCATTGGCAAACATACACACATATCACACACACACACACACACACACACACACACACACATACACGGCGGTGCAGGGAGAAAGAAGAGATTTAAAAATAAACACGTGCATACAAACACCATAGCCCATTACTTCTAAGTACATACTGAATCAGTCACATGTAAGAACTATTACTGTCCTATTTTATTTTTAATCTTGACATTAGTGAAATACAAACCTTTAAGTTTCTCTACTTATCTTCTTACCAAAAACTAATATGATGATTTAGTAGCACAAAATCCTGACATTAAAAAGATCAGCCTTTGAAGTGTTTTAAAGCATTTGCTTTCTGATTTGCAAGAGGAGAGCAGTTAATATAACAGTCGTATTTTCAACCGTTCCCTTGAATAATGATGAGTTGAGAAAGTCTTAATGTTAGTCCATTCAGGGAGAGCTGCCCTGATCTGCTGTGTCTTTTTCACCTAGTCCATGGTGACATGTCAGGCAGGCCTATAGCTTTCTGATAACTTTAATAATCTAATTTTGTGTCACTGCATCTTTCAGGCATAAATAGGTGTATTGGTCTACACTAAAGCTTCCTCTCCACCTCTCTAGCTCTATGCTGTCATCTACCCACAGCTACAAACTAACCTCATTTGTGGACAATTATGTGAGAAAAGGCATTGAGATACATTGTCCCAAGGATGCTAGCCATCTATCAAGTCAGGAGTTATGTAATAATAAACTCCATGAATACACACATACACACACATGCATGCCTGAGTACACACATACACCTACGCACACACATGCATGTATGCACACACACATGCAGCCACACACAGAGAGATTGATAAGTAGATATAAAGTTAATCAGTGAAAAATGTTATTGTTGTAACATCTAAACAATTGTTGACTTTTAATAATATACATGTATGTTTCAACTGAACATCGTTTTCATAGTTTCCCTTTAATCGATGCAGATTTTCTTTTCTGAAACCCTACCTGGGGAAACTTTGAGCCCTGGTGTAAACCATTTCAAAAAACCTGACCAGGGGAAAGACAAAGATGATGGCTTAGCATTCCCAGAGACAACATAAAGTCAATATCTCAGTGTTCTGATCATTGTCACCAAGACCAGGACGCTTGTTCTAAACCACCGAGTCAGACAACAGGCATTATCTATCATCCAGCCACGTCCTCTGAAGGCTCTGACAGATACAGTGCAAATGTATGATGAATTTCTCAGTGGGTGTAGTTTAGCAGAAAAATGTCAGAGATATTTAATGACCTTCCAAATCAGGTCTGGAGAAATAAAGGCCTAAATAATTATACAAATCCCCAAATTTGTTATAAAATTGAACAGTTAATTTCTGCCAACCTCATTATTATATGTAAGACTCCTATTAGCTATTTTTAGATTTATTGCTATGTGTGAAAGAGACACTGCATAATTAAAATGATTAAAGTGTGTTCTTCAATCAGACAGGAGCATGGGTAGGTGACATACAATTTAACGGCTACTGACAAATATAGATAAAGAATTCTACAAGGTAAACTTCTGTGTACAATGTGCAAATTCATTACTTTGATAGGCTACCACACTGGTGTAAAGTTTTTTTTAAGAATGTGACAATTTCTTCTTGTGTGTATTATTGTTCGTTTTAATTTCTACTAACTTTTTACAAGGTCAGCTACATGTAAAGTTCAAGAAGAGAAAAACATTCCCTAACTTCATTTCTTTTCTGCCATGATACATCTTCTCATTCTCATTTTTGAAATACAGCATATAGAATTGGAAGTGCTCCTGTCCAGATGTCAAGATATCAGCCATATCACAAGCAGAAGTATACCTGTTGTTTTGTGAATTACTCCTCCTTGCTCTTTCTGTATTCTCTTGCCCCTCTGCTTCTAGTTTCACCAGCAAGAGAAAAAGAGAATTAAAGGAAAAAAATGAAATTTCTTTTTCAACTACTTATGAAGCTAGTGGAGTCTGTATTGGATATTGAGTGATCTTTCAGTGGCATATGCCAAAAATATCCTTCTCTGTGGGATCCGTGGCTTGTTTTCCATTGTGTTCTCTGCACAATTTTCTGCCATACTCAAAGTGATTATATATATATATATATATATATATATATATATATATATATATATATATGACGTGTGTATACATATATATTACACACATACTCAACTGCCAATATAAATAGCTAAATAAATAACACAGTTATCAGGCTAGCAACATGACTCAACCTGTTTCCATTCTTACTAACTTGGTTGCCAATTCTGGTGAAGTAGGTTCAATTGCCAGATCCCACATGTTGGAAGGAGAGAATGAAATCATGCAGTTGACCTTTAACCATCACACATGAGTTGTTGTATGTGTATTTACACACACACACACACACACACACACACACACATACACAGACAAATAAATACTTTTTAAAAAAATTAAGGCTATCTAAAGTGCTTTTAGGATTTTTTTTACACAGCTTTAAAAATGGTAAATGTTTCTTAGGTAGATGACTGAAAAGAAAAGTTATTTTTCTTTTCAAATGTCCATGAGCTGTTTTTAAGCAGTCCGTTCTTTGACCTGGCCCGGAGGTATCTAGAGAATTTATCCTGATATCTCCTCAAATGCAACACACAACTGCATCTATGATTAGTTTCCAGCTCCATTTCCAATTGTTCAGTGTATAGCTTGACATATCTTTGGAAATGTTCTCTCTGGAGTATTTTGTAAAGGAGAAAGGGGCACTGTAGCTTCCTGGTTTGTGCACAGATTGCTAACACCTGCTTTACAGGTCAATGACGATGTGGATCAGTGAGGCATGTTTTCAGAAGCAGAGGGAACATAGGGACACACGCAGAGAGGCACTGGAGAGCTTTCGTGTTCCTTCCTTAGATGCCGGAGACTTTTACAGAAATGTCATTTCTTCCCGGTTGACTTCCTTTAGGTTACAGGAAGAATTTTCTGTCATAGGTCAGCTGGTTTGGCTCATAGAGGGCTTCTGTTTGACTGCTCTTGCTCAGGACTCTAATTCCCATTTTCACAGAGGCAAACCCAGCACAATGGCTTCCTAACTATAGGTCAGCAGTTGGACCCAATGCCTTCTCTCTGCAGGTTCACTTTCTTTACCTTTACACTCTGTTGTACTTGGTTTCCTCTTCCAAAATTGTCTGTTATTTGTGTCTACAGAGAAATGTAAGAGAGTGAGAGTGTGTGTTTATGTATGAAAGAGAGAGAGAGAGAGAGAGAGAGAGAGAGAGAGAGAGAGAGAGAGAACAACAGGGCTTGCCTTCCCTTAGGCAAAGAGTGATAAAAAGTCATCCAAGTAAATGGGCCACTTAGAAGTGTTGAAGAATTAGGCAGTTGGGGCAGGGAATGAAGAAAGAAGGAAAAGAATATGCAATTCAAAATACTTAGAAGAGGCTTAGCCTGCTGAGGAGCATGTAAATAGCTCTGGATCCTACCACAGAGATATTATTATATCCATGTTTGCTGCTATTCTATTCATAATTGCAAGGGAACAGAATCAACTTAGCTTCCTACCAACAGAACATGGATAATGAGGAAAACACTCTGTGTGCATGTGTGTGCTCATGTGTGTATGTGTGGTGTGTATGTGTGCCTGTGCATATGTATGTGTGTGTGCAGGTATGTATGTGTGTGTACATTTACGTGCACATGTGTATATGTGTGTATGTGCATGTGTAACTATGTGTGCTCATGTGTGCATGTGTGTGCACATTGCAAGTGTGTGTATGTGTGTGTGGTGTGTTTATGTGCGTGTATCTGTGTGTTCATGTGTGTATACGTATGTGTGTCTGTGGGAGGTTGTGTGCATTTATATATGTGTGTATGTATGGGTATGTGTGTGCATGTGTATATGTGTGTTCATATGCTGTGTGTGTGCATACATGTATGTGCATGTATATTCCTGTGAATGTGTGTATATGAGTGTCTCTGTGGGGTGGGGGTGCATTGGTGTTTCTCTGTGTATGTGGTGTATGTGTGTGTGTGTGTGTGTAAGAGTCTCTGGAAGCAGAATAGTTACTTTTGAGCATAGTGTCTACATGATGGAGGTGCTGAGTAAGTAGTTCAGGACCACAAGCTGTTCATGGTATCACACATGTATAATCCCATGCAGGAGGCAGACGCAGGAAGATTGCCACTGGGATGAATAACAACATACTCCCTCAAAAATCCAAGTAGAAAGAGAGTAGAGAAGGAAGAAGGACAGACGGAAGAAAGGAAAGGAGAACAAAAGAAAGGACAGGGTGGGAGTTGAGAAAAGGACAATTTCTACAGACTTTCTTGACTCTTCCTAGAGGACATGTAACTTGGAGAACTGACCTTGGTGCAATCGTATTGGTTTCAGACAAAAGGACATATGCAGATACTGAACCCACAGAGGATTGCATACACCAAGGAGCAGGTGTTTAAATGACCCCCTGCTCAGGCATTAGTTTGACCGAGGTTTTGCCAGCTCTGTAAGAGATGCACTATCTTCTTGCATGGTCTTTGGTTGGAATATCAGTCTTAGAAAAGACTCCTGGGCCCAGATTATATTGTTCTGTTGCTCTCCTTGTGGAGCTCCAGTCCCTTCCAGGTCTTTCTATCTCCCCTTTCTTTCATAAGATTCCCTCAGGGGTTGGTGGTGCAGTCTTACCAGGCCACAGAGGAAGACAATGCAGCCAGTCCTGATGAGACCTGATAGGTTAGGGTCAGATGGAAGGAGAGGAAGACCTCCCCTATCAGTGGACCGGGGGAGGGGCATGGGAGGAAAAGAGGGAGGAAGGGCAGGATTGGGAGGGGATACAGGAGGGAGCTACAGCTGGGATACAAAGTGAATAAACTGTAATTTTTTAAAAAAGAGACAATGCAGCCACTCCTGATGAGATCTGATAGACTAAGATCAGAAGGAAGGAGAGGAGGATCTCCCTTATCAGTGGACTTGGGGAGGGGCATGCGTGAAGAAGGGGGTGGGAGGGTGGGACCGGGAGGAGAGGAAGGAAGGGCTTATGGGGGATACAAAGTGAATAAAGTATAATTAATAAAAATAAAAATAAAAAAGAAGAAAAAAGAGAGATACACTGTAACGTGTCTCATCCACATTGACCCTCTCTTTCAGTCACAGAAACTGACTCCTAGCTTGGTCACTCATGGCCACTACAGACTGCAATTACTGTGTTTGCAATTACCTTTAAAAACATTTTATGAGGTTGAAAGAGCAGATTTCTGTTCTTTCCTCTAAAGATAATTCACAGGGTGTGTCTACCGCAGAAGATAATGGAAAAGAACATCTTATTGTGCGTGCTTTTATAGAATGCTTAGAGTTATGGAGAGAATTTGGACCATGCCAATCAAAATCTGTTTTTGCTTATCAACCAATGGGGGCAACTGGTCATTTCTTCTCCCTTCTATCTGGATACACAGACATTTGTGTAGATGTGTAGATTTTGTCATCTACACAAGATTGTACAGGCATGCCACTGCCTAGCTGGTGTGGGTAAACATCTGTGTAGAGTGTCAGTGAGCAAGCACATGTCTTTTAGCGACTGAGGATGAGGTAAGAAATCTGTTGTTGCTATCATGACCATCTGTGCTCAGCGTTAGTTCACCGGGATGCTCCTGACAAGCCTATTCATGTCAGTGGATGTATTAGGAACACCTGAAGTCACTATTAAGATCTGAAACTACTCAAGACAAAGGTGAATAATTTTGGATACTCCTGCCTCTTGGAGATCTGACCCGTGTATCATCCTCTTTTTCTTTAGTCAAGGTTGATGATCCGATGGTTTGCTGATAATTTATTTGCCAGAAAACAATGTATATCTGGCAATTTACAGCTTTCCCTCTGAAGCCATACCAGGCTGAGTTAGGGAATGAAAGCAGTTCACAAATAAATTGATAAATTAAAGCTAGAATTTGCTTTTGTGATCCCAATCAGGGCACTATGTCTTTGCTGGCCCATGGGTGGACCTGCACATCTACAGAAAATTGAACAACCTATGTGAAAATGCTTCCTAGCCAATGTTTATATTAACCAAGGGGGTCTGCCTCAGTAAATTGGGACAACTTCCCCATATCTCTCTCCCATTTTATCATATTATTTACAGACAAAAACTCCTGAATTTTGAAAAAAAAATTCCCTAGTTATTCAGGGCATGGTTGGAGGAATCAAATGTGATATACAAGACAAGAAAAAAAAAACAGAAATTTTATTGGCTAGAAGAGAAGTTTTTAGAAGTAGTTCACCTTTAAAAAGTGTGCAGTAGGTCAAAAGCTTCTCAAAACAAAACACACTTACAGATAGGATTGCAGATCTTTTAAGGAAAGGTGATTAGAAAGATTTCCCTGGCTTTCAGATGTGAATGAGTCTAGAAAATTTTAGGCAGCTTGTAAATTCACATGTAACATGAACAAACCAGAGCTACACCCTCCCCCATTGTCTTGTCCAATTCTTTCTACTGAGCTGGATTTCAGTGGAGAGCACACGGTTTCTTTCTTGGTTGGCTGAGAGCAAGCCTTTCACAAATAACTGTGCCTCTGTCCACTCTGGAAGAAATCCACCTACCTTTGGCATCCAAAAGTTGGAGAGAAATGAAAAAATGAGATGAGGATTCATGGCTATTCCTTGGCTGTTTCAGCCCCAGCACCAAATTCTGGGGGGGAAAAAAATCTTCAAATGCTCCTATCCTCATATGATCTTTACCAGATGAAGGAACCGAAGCATGAATTTCAACTCCTAGAATTGTCAGGTGTCAACTCCTTGAACTGCCTGAGTTAGTAGGGAACTGTGCTCACAAACAACTGAGTGATAGGATAAGTTCTTGTGGCAAGAATGAGATCAAACACGATAAAACCCGTCCTCCGACATGATAAAACTTAGTGACGACAACTGGAAAGTGAGGCCTTAATACAAAAGTGAGCGTGACCCCAAACCACAGCAAGCCTCTGTGTAGGGAAATGTGTGGAGCTGTGCACGGAGGACAAGAGCAGAACCAAATTTGTGGTTGAGAGAATGAGTATGCAGAACAGTGATATTTGGGTTACAATTCAAACAATAGATGCTACTTTTTTTTCCTTTTTTTAATTTTAATTTTATTTTTAATTACACTTTATTTACTTTGTATCCCACCTCTAGTTCCCTCCCTCCTCCTCTCCCAATCCCTCCCATTCTTCCCCTTCTCCACGCATGCCCCTCCCCAAGTCCACTGGTAGGGGAGGGTTTCTTTTTCTTCCTTCTGATCCTAGTCTGTTAGGTTTCATGGTGCAGGGACTCTGGTTCTAATGAGGATAGTATTGCAAAAAGAGAAAGCAACACATGCGCTGGCCTCAGGGTAGGAGGATCCATGATGACTTGTGCAGAGGAAGGTTGTTCAGGTTAGAGAGCAATGAGTTGTAAACCATGACGTCACTATGGGAGGAAGATGGGCCCATTCTTCCAGGGTTTTTACAGACTTAGGAAAATGTTTTCGTGCAATGGCAAGCATCTGAATCATTTTAAGTTGGAAAGTTATAAAATCAGCTTGGATATCCATCAAAGATGATGCAGATACTTGCTGAAGTATTTCAACATGTGTGAATGCATTTCACAAAGCCAAGAGCATTATTGAGATGCCAAGTATATATAACTATTACAAAAAAATTCACTTAGCTCATAAAGAAACAGTTATTAAAACACAGGAGTAGATAGTACATTTTCAAAAAATACCACAAATGATGGAAAACCATTGTAATTATTTACAAAGCTAGAGTTTTGGCTCTTAATAGTGCAGATGGTTAAAAGGTGTTACAAGAACTGTCAGAGCAGAGGCAAGCAGAAGCATTTCCTTACAAGCATTTTCTGGGTCATTAGGAGACATCCCTTGGGGAAACTGATGTCAGCAATTGTCATTTGCTGCACTACTTCTTGTTATTTTCTGTCAGTAATTCACCATATGACCTTGATTCCATAGTTTGAACTTCATGGAACCATTCCCATTAGAAAATAAAATATGATAGTAGCTGGTTGATTCTTGGTTCTTCCATTCAAAATGCATGCATCTGTTGTCCATAAAATTGTTACATATGAAAACCTGATGGAAAATCATGTATGTGCATATGCCCTTTTTATATTTGTTTTCTTATGAATTGAAGGTCACAATTACATATTCATGACCATCTTTGCACTGGGCCATTTGATGTGTCACTCATGTGGTGTTTTGTTTTGTTTTCAAAGACACATTGTTTTTAGCACAGTCACAAGGTCTTTTGTTTTTTAATCGTCTAGGAAACAGTTAAGTGATGACTCTGCAATTTACCAGAATAAAATCTTCACATGTTCTAGAAAACATTGGCTAGCTCCACTGAAATAAACTCACTGTCAGTCTCCAGGTTTACCATCAAAGACATCCTTAAGAGAGAAAGAAAGAAAGAAAAAAAGAAAGAAAGAAAGAAAGAAAGAAAGAAAGAAGAAAGAAAGAAAGAAAGAAAGAAAGAAAGAAAGAAAGAAAGAAAGAGAGAGAGAAAGAGGAAAGGAAGAAAGAAAGAAAGAAAGAAAGAAAGAAAGAAAGAAAGAAAGAAAGAAAGAAAGAAAGAAAGAAAGACTCTACCTAGCAGGGCATTAAAGCAGTTGTTGAGACTCATAGCCAAACTTTGGGCAGAGTACAGGGAATCTTATGAAAGAAGGGGGAGATAGAAAAACCTGGAGGGGACAGGAGCTCCACAAGGAGAGCAACAGAACCAAGAAATCTAGGCCCAGGGGTCTTTTCTGAGACTGATACTCCAACCAAGGACCATGCATGGAGATAACCTAGGACCCCTGCACAGATGTAGCCCATGGCAGGTCAGTGTCCAAGTGGGTACCCTAGTAAGGGGGACAGGGGGTCTCTGACATGAACTCAGTGGCTGATTCTTTGATCACATCCCCCTGAGGAGGGGCAGCCTTACTAGGCTACAGAGGAAGACAGTGAAGCCAGTATTTATGAGACCTGATAGGCTAGGGTCAGATGGAACAGGAGGAGGACCTCCTCTATCAGTGGACTGGGAGAGAGGTATGGGTGGAGAAGAAGGAGAGAGGGTGGAATTGGGAGGGGACTAGGGAAGGGACTACAGTTGGGATAAAGTGAATAAGTTGCAATAAATAAAAAAAAATAAAAATAACCTTAGTCTACTTAAATACGAGTTCCTTCCCTACCTCTTTAAGGGGGCTTTTTCTGAAGAAACATCCGAATTCATTATTTACCTTAAGACATCACATATTTGTAACTTCCTTGGATCAGGCTCAGCTGAACTTAGGAATTACTGAAACTGATATGGATAGCTATGAATAGACAGAGATGGGCTCAAGCTCCAGTTTTCATTTGCAAGTCTTCCTGATAGAGTGAGCTGAGTGCGGATGGCACTCAAGCTCTGCTAGAAGCAGTTGTAGTTCCTACAGAAACAAAGAGTTTCTGCAAGTAAATAAGAAGTAAATCCAAGAGAGCTGTGTCATCACAGGACATAAAGTCCTCAGCAAGAAAATATAATGATTCAGGAGTCCCAAACTCCTGCCTCCTTTGCAACAGACTCTGAGTAACACCTTTGGGGTAAAAGAAGCAATAGGAAATTAAAGTTATCTGACATGGATACAGCTGTCAATCAAATAATAAAAACGCTGAAGCTTTGGATTCAGGCAGAACTGCATTAGTTCAGCCACTTTGTAGTCCTGATAATTATAGGCAGTTATGTAATGTCACATCTGTAAAGTAAAGATCATAGATACATTCCAATGAACTATTAAATTTTACCAAGGAGTGTAGAGCTCATTTTTAAAACTCTACTTTATTTGGGGTAGTTACACCTCTACCTCTGTTACCCCAATATCCCAACCCCAGGTAGGAGCGAGGTTAGTGGGCAGAGTGGGCAAAGACCAGTTTACTTCTCCCAGCTGTTTAGGGTTGCTGGGTCTCTGGGGGATAGACCAATTCCTGTCAACAGCAGAGGCAGTCAGCAGTCTCCTCCAAGCTGCTGCATTGAAACGTTTCTCTCAGTCTGCTCCAAACCGCCACACCATCCTTCTCCAGCATCTCCAAACTGTCACTGCCGTATGCCTACACCGCAGTACACCGGGCGTTCTCTTTCTGGACTCCCATATTTATAGCCTCAGAACCTTAGACCACGCCCCTCTACTCAACACATTAGGAAGGCCTGTGCCAGCTGGCAAAAGCCACGCCCCACATGGGACAATTAACCTCTGTGGTCAAACTAAAGCCCAACTAAAATCCCGCACTTGGGATTAAAACAAAAACGTATTTACATAACATAACTGAGTTTACAAAAAAAAAATTGAAACTTCCATTACAAAGAAGTTATTAATAAAGCCAATAGTATAGTGAGTCCTGAACAAGTATCATATGCAAAAGGTCATGATGTTGTTAGAATTTTTTAACGGTGATAACATTTGTGCCCATCTGCAGGCCAATGGCAATACAATACATGTGATAATACCTACAATTAATAAATATTAATCAATATATAAATTATTATGCTATAGCAGGAAACCAAAACCATTTTTAGATGTATAAAGAAAAAAATTCTTCCTTTTAAATTACAGTTTTTATTTATTATGTGCATGTGTGTTGGCGTACATGTGATTAGAAGATATTTTGAAAGAATCTGTTTCCACGGTGTAGGCCCTGGGGATTGAACTAAGGCCAACAGACTCCAGCAAAAGTACCTTCACCCACAGAGTAAAGGTACTTCACTCTCCAAACCATCTCTCCAAACCAAAGATAGAAAATGTCTTTTAAGAAATCCACCAGTGAATTGTGAAATGGTAAACGTTGCTTAGTAAGAGTTTTCTTCTGCTGATTGGAGAAGTAGCCTGGTCTTCTTTGATGTCTAGCCTCTTCACATATTAATCTCATTTTCCAATGATTATCTGCTCATGTATAGAATGTAAAGCATATATGAAGAATCGGGGGCTGGAGAGATGGCTCAGCTGTTAAAGGCTCGGCTCACAACCATAAATAAAGAATTGGGGCCGTGAAGATAGCTCGAAGGATAAAACTTGAAGGGCTACTTCAATTGTTAGGACCATTGTTCATATTGTTCAAGGAGAGAACCAATACAAAGTGTCCTGTGTACACTCATATGCACTACCCCCCCACACACTACATAATAATCTTTTAAAGAAGTGTAATACATTGTGTTGATACTTTGCTACAAATATTCCCATTTAAAAAGTCCTCGGTGCTAAGAATGAAATGGCAGTGTGTACTGTACCCATTAATTACTGACTATATAAAATAATTTACAATGTCAAGAGGTAAACAAACCAGGTATAGTGGTACTCAAAAATCAGAAAAATCGTAAGTTTGAGGTCAGCATGGAACATGTGCTCTTCCCACATACCTTAAAAATCATCCTTATTTATCTACAACTAAAACCAAACTTACTTTGAGACATTTGTTAATTGCAGCCAACAAGCTATCAATATGGTAGAAAACTTAAAACCCACACAGGCTAGTTGATGCATAATTAACATACAATGTCCAGCTGATAAATACGCATATATGCATACAGAGAATGCTTCTGTCTGTGCAAGCTGAGTTCTTAGTTAAAAGAAAATAGTTTTTCTGGCAGTGCAAGTTTTCAAAGGCAAGAATCCAAGCACCATCTGGGACTTCTGGCTTATCGCTCATAGTTAACATAATTACATAGGTGAGACCAAAAATCTGTACAATATGGTACTGAATTTCTCATAACTGTGTTCTTAAAACTCTTCATGTCTGTAGAAATGAGAACTCTATCCTCAAATGTCATATGAGAGTATAATGTGTGCTCATGCTGAGTCTGATTTCATGAAGGATATGAATCTCAGTCCATCTATAAGGAGTGCACAGAAATATTTGTGATTGCGCACAAATGGTCTTTAACTTGAGAATTCTAATAAAAGGAAAAACAATATTTACCACTTACACATTTCCAAGTAACTGTATTTCCTGCTTTGGGAACAATCCTGAGATGCAGATGTCATCTAAAAGGAAAAGAACCCGAGCACAGGAACTAAAGCTACCAAGTGTTCCCTAAAGTGCATAACTGTTGGGCTGTGGGTCTGCACAATCTCCTGAGGGCTATACCTCCCAGTTCTCCAGTTTCCCTACTACAAACTGTTTTTCTCATGATGAAATAATTATATATTTTATTTAGAAAAATCCATTTCACATACTTCTCATATGTTACATTACTGGTTTCTGTTTTAATGACAAAGACTTACTTTGTTGTACTTTTTCTGGGAATGAAGTTTGGTTTTCTGTTATCTTCAAACTATCACTAGGTATCTTATTTTACTCAGGGTCCTCCTTCTTGCTTAGTTTCTTTAGGTGTACAGATTTTAGTATGATTATCCTATATTATATGTCTAATATCCACTTATAAGTGAGTGCATACCATGTGTGTATACAGTGCTTCTGAGACTGATATTCTAACCAAGAACCATTCATGGACATAACCTAGAACCCCTACACAGACGTAGCCCATGGCATCTCAGTGTCCAAGTAGGTTCCCTAGTAAGGGGAACAGGGGCTGTCTCTGACATGAACTGATTGGCCTGCTCTTTGATCACCTCCCTCTGGGGAGGTGCAGCCTTACCAAGCCACAGAGGAAGACAAAGACAATGCATCCAGTCCTGATGAGACTAGGATCAGATGGAAGGGGAGGAGGACCTCCCCTATCAGTGGACTAGAGAGAGGTATGGGTGGAGAAAAGGGAGGGAGGGTGAAATTGGGAGGCGGCTACAGTTGGGATACAAAGTGAAGAAACTGTAATTAATAATAAAAAAAATCTCAGCACATTCCCAATTAACTTCCAGGCATTTTTATGATGAATGATCAACCAGCCTGAAGACCATTGCACACATAAAGAAAAATTTGTAGCCATGCAAGGTTACAGCAATATTACCTTGAAATATATTGGGTTTTCATATGTTTATAGTCTCAAAATAATCAGAAGTAAGATCAAGGGATCAGAATCTATTCTGAATTGGGTACTGCTGTTTCTGAGATGGGAATATAAGTAAAATTTATTTTCTTAGTCTCTTGGGGGTTTGGTTTAAAAAAAAGTCTTAAACTGGTTGCATAAGAGAGACAGGAATATAAAATATCTTGGTATAACTCTAAACAAGCAAGTGAAATACCTGTATGACAAGGACCTCAAGTCTTAGAAGAAAGAAATTAAAGAAGATTTTAGAAGATGGAAAGGTCTCCCATGCTCATAGATCAGTAGGATTAACATGGTAAAAATGACCATCATAACAAAGGCCACCTAAAGATTAAATGCAATCCCCATCAAAATGCCAACACAATTCTTCACAGACCTGGAAAGAACATCCATCAACTTCATATAGAAAAATAAAAGGCCCAGGATAGCAAAACCAATTCTGTACAATAAAAGAATTCACGGTATCAGCATCCCTGATTTCAAGATATACTACAAAGCAATAGTAACAAAAACTGCATGGTATTGGCATAGAAACAGTCAGGTTGAACAACAGAACAGAATTGAAGACCCAGAAATAAACCCACACTCCAATAGGCACTTGCTTTTTGACAAAGAAGCCAAAACCATACAATGGAAAAAAGAAAGTATCTTCAACAAATGGAGCTGGTCTAACTACATGTAGAAAAATACAAATAGACCCATATTTATCATCCTGTACAAAACTCGAGTACAAGTGGATCAATGACTTTGACATAAAAACAAATACTCTAAATATATTAGAAGACAAAGTGGGGAAGAGCCTTGACCTCATTGGCACAGGAGACAACTTCCTGAACAGAACACCAACAGCACAGGCTCTGATATCAACAGTTAATAAATGGGACCTCATGAAACTGAAAAGCTCTGTAAGGCAAAGGACACTGTCAAGAGGACAAAATAGCAGCCTACAGATTGGGAAAAGATCTTCACCAACCCTATATTAGAGAAAGGGCTAATATCCAAAAACATACGAAGAACTTAAGAAATTAAACACCAACAAATCAAATAATCCAATAAAAGCGGGTTTCAGAGCTAAACGGAGAATTCACAACACAGCAATCTTGAATGGCTGTGAAGCACTTAAATGCTCAATGTCTTTAGTCATCAGAACAAATGCAAACAACTAAGATTCCATCTTACATCTATTAGAATGGCTAAGATGAAAACCTCAAGTGACAACACACGCTGGCAAGGAAGTTGAGAAAAGAGGACACTCTACTGCTGGTGAGAGTACAAAATTGTACAACCTCTCTGAAAATCAATATGAAGCTTTCTCGGAAAAGTACGAAAAGTTTTATCTCAGGACCCAACTATATCCCTCCTGGGCATATACCTAAAAGATGCTCCACCATCCAACAAAGACACTTGCTCCGCTATGTTCATAGTGGCTTTATTCATAATAGCCAGAAACTGGAAATAATCTAGATGTCTCTCAACTGAGGAATGGATAAAGAAATTGTGGTACATTTACACAGTGGAATACTACTCAGCTATTAAAAACAAGGAAACCATGAAAATTGCAGGCAAATTGATGGAACTAGAAAAGATCATCCTAAGTGAGGTAACCCAGACCCAGAAAGATACACATGATATGTACTCACTTATAAGCAGATATTAGATCTATAGTACAGGGTAATCATACTACAGTCCACAGACCCAGAGAAGCTAGGTAACAAGGAGGGTCCAAGGGAGGGTGCTGGAATATCACTCAGAATGGGAAATAGAATAGATAGCAGAAGTGAATGAAGAGAGGGAACTGAGCAGGAGATGGAATGGGGAGAGAAACTAGGGTGGGGTTCAGATGTGGGGAGACCTGGAGTGGGAGGCGAAAGGGCTGGGAACAAGAAGGGAAATGGGGGGAGTGACTCTCTTTGACAAGCTAGAGGCCTGCCACAGGGTAGACTCCTGGGAGGATGTGGGTGTGGTTCTAGCTGAGACTCATAACAGGGGCAGACATGGAGACTGACATGACCTCCTCCTAGTGAGGCAGGACTAGTGGAGGGGGGGAACAGCAACCCATGCACAAAACCTTTGATCCAAAAGTTACCCTGCCTACAAGAAGTGCACAGCTAAAAAGGGAACAGATTGAGGTAATGTCCAACAATGATTGACCCAACCTGAGACCCACCCGCGGTGGAGAGCCAGGCCCTGACATGACTAATGATGTTCTGCTCTGCTTGCAGATAGGATCCTAACATGACTGTCATCTGGGAGGCTCCACAGAGCATCAGAACAAGACAGATGCTGGGACTTGCAGGCAAGCATGGGGAGGAACTCGGAGATCCTGTGGAAGTGTTGGGGGGAAGATGTAAGGACCTGAAGAGGACAGGAACCCCACAAGAAGACCAACGGAGAGAACTAACGCAGACCCACAGGGGTTTACAGAGAATGAGACATAAGTAAGGCGCATGCGTATTCTCGACCTAGGTCCTCTGCACATATGTGGCCGATGGGCAGCTTGGTCTTCATGTGAGTTTCCTGGTAAATGGAGAGGCAGGAGCTGCTTCTATCATGGACTCTATTGCCTGCTTTTAGAGCACTTACCCTTGGCAGGGCTGCCTTGCCTGGCCTCAGTGGATGAGGATATCCTCAGTCCTGATGTGACTTGATATGCTTAGGAGGGTTAATACTGAGATGAGTTTTTCTTTGGGGGGGAAGGGGAGAGGGAAAGGGGAAGACAAGGGGGGCTTGGAGGAGAGGAGGGAGGGGGTACCTTGGGATGTAAAGTAAATAAACTTAAATTTTTTAAAAAATGTTAATTTTTGTTAAAAGAGAGATACAAGAATTCAATTCTCATTCTTCTGAGGCTAGAAAAGATCAAGACAGTGGGGTATTAAGGATATAGTACGGACTTACCTCTTGGTTCCGAAGCAGTCCTCTTGTATCCTGCCATGGTGAGGTGGTAGCATGTGGCCAATAAGAACACTAAGCTATCATGAAAGTTTTACCTTCGTGACCTCACCACTGCCCAAAGGCCACAGCCCCCTAATGCTCTCATGTTAGGAGTTAGGATTTCAATGAAAGAGGTTGTGCTGGCTACAACATTCAGACCAAAGAAACCAGACGGTAAGTGCTAAGCTGAGAGTGGGTTAGCAATGTTACCCCTGAAATGACAGGTCTGGAGCATCACAGATTATAAACAAACAAACAAGCAAACAAAAGCCAGTCATTGAAGAAGGCACGCTGCATGGACCACAGGAAACCATGTTTCTGTCCCTGACTTCATCTCTATTCATTCTTGCTCCAAATAAATACACTGAAATTTTCATTCTCAGCCCAAAAGGAAGGTTTCTTTGGATCAAGCAAATCTGCTCTTTCCATTTTAATTCTGATTCTTGAGGGTTTAGACTATTCACTCCTATTATGGCTTCCATGTTTTATTTACAAGCACGATTCACGCCCCTTACAATTCCTTTCAGGGAAAAAAATACAGAAAGTTCTTGTGAGGGCATTGTTACCTGATAGCAATGAGCAAAAACTCGAATTTCAATCAGGAAACAATCATATTTGTCTGGTATCAATTACTTAAGCTGCCTGTTTGCATCACTGAGTCACAAAGCTTTTTATCTTAGATTATATTTGTGTGAGCTACATGGCTCAAACATTTCAATCCAAACAAATTGCCAGCTTGGTCCGCTGAAAATTCCAAATATTCCAAACTTGTGATGTACAGCAGCAGATTATAGGAAAGCTGTAGGAGGTGATACTTCATCTACCCAGGAGAGATAGGAAGGCTCAAGAGCTGCTCTGGAACATTTGGTCAGTAACTCACACGTGAACATCTTGGAAAGCACAGCCCGGGTCCAGATCTGGTGCTTCATGCATGTCACTGCACATCCCAAACCTCGGACCTTCTACAACTATATGGTGCGGAATGCCTGGAAGACCTCTACTCTGCGTTCGTGTTCAGAGGCGATGGACAGATGGCAACCTCCTTTCTGCACCTGTGCCTTGCAATAAGTACTGATTGGTTTTAGATTCAATTTACTCTTTGTGAATTCTGGACAGATTCTAATGGACTTCTCCTCCATGGCATTTGGACAAACATGTCCACTAGGAATATAGCACCACAAACAGTAACACAAATGTATGTTTTCCACGCAAAAGGAAAGCTACAATTGCTTTCCTCTGCATACTGAACCAATTTACTTTCCATCTTTTTTATTGGTGTTTCATATGTAAAGTGAATTCTCACTGAGGAGGTTTCAGGAATAAATAAGGGACAACACTCTTATACCCAAACTAGGCATCTAACCGGGTTGCTGACAGGAAGTCTCATTCTTTAATTTCGATATTCAGAACTAGAAAAGCAATGCTTACCATCAGTTTATATTGCAAACCCAGCCTTATCTTTTCCTGACACTATAGTTCGCATTGTATGTCCATGCATATTGCAGTCAAAACAACTGCACATTTGTTCACAAAACTTGCTTATCATTTAGGTTCCTGTTTCAGAACTCCTTGTCCTTTCCAGCTTTAAAAGGCTGCACCTCAGGACTCTATGCAAGGTATTATCACTCTGAAATCTTTCATTTATTTGTGGATTTCAGAAACAATTCCAGATGCCAATCCAAAGAAAACATTAATACCCAGAATCATTGTATCTTCAAAAGCATACTCAGAATCAGACCATTCAAAAACATTCTAATCCATAGTCAAAAGCAGAATTCAAATCTTAATGTTTTCAATCCTGGTTGTATTTTTTTCTCATGCTCTATTATGTTAGTAGAATTTCTAAAGTCAGTCATAGAATTCTATTTTCTATAGCATTTTTTCTTATCATAAGAATTCAAAATAGAGTAGGAGAATTTTTCCAAACCTTATAAAGTCTGGTTTTGGTAGTAAACAAATATTTTTTAGAAGTTACAAATATTAATTATTTAGGACATTACATGAAGCTCCTTCAGGTATGAATAGCAAAAAGTTTGCTGCCACAGAGGCAAGTGTTTAAGCCAGCAAATATTGAACATCAAAAAATTTGTATTGAATAATAAGATAGCCTCAGTTATCAAAGTTGTGATACATAGGAGATATTTATTAAAATACATTGTGTTCTGGATTGTTAGACATAGTAATTATCAGCAAGAATTTTAATACTAGATTTAGCTCATTAGCTTTATAAGTTTATTCTCCTCAACAAAGTTATTCATTTGTGTAGCTCCCTTTCTGCATACACAAGCATGCGTGTGCTTGCATACAGATGCAGAAGGAAGGTGGTGAGCTGCCTGATTGCTACATGGTTTCAAGATTCAGGCTCCATCCATAAGGCTGGAGAGCTCATATATTAGACAGCATGGAACAAAAATAGGTAGAAAAAAAGACCGTGAATGGCAAGCGCTCTGATGGTGGCAGGGTCTTGAGTCCCTCCTTTCCTTTGTATTAACTACCACCAGAGGGACTGAGGCTTTGACACTATACCACCAGCAACACAAATCTAGGTTTCTCTGTGAAGCGCCTGAAGCCAGAGCAAGGAATACATCTAGTAAATGGATGATGTGCCTTTGGGATTCCTCTAGGCAATGGAAGGTCTGTTAGTGGGGGCAACATTATCCCTTCCCAGAAATTCTAAAAGTACCTGAGCTGTGGGGGAAAAGTACTTTTAACCCAAATTTAATTACATATTTTTTAATTACAAGAAATTCTGTGCAAATACTCTCCTGTTTTAGACCGAAAAAGTGATCCTCTAATTTTGTCTTCTAATCCTAATGACCTTTGAAAACATCACTGTGTGTATATAATAAGGCAAAAGGACTCCCTGTGTATGGTTAATTGAGAGTCCTTGAGATGGAAAGACAATTCTAGACTACATTGTCAGGCTCAAAATGTAACTATCGGGTTTGTATCAAAGGGGCCTCAGAAGAAAAAAAAATAATAATAATAATGCAGAGACAGAGGCAGCAACTGGAGTTCTGTGGTCTCAGCCAGGCAGACATGAGTGTATAGAACAGAAATAACGTGCTGTCTTGAAGCCTCTAGAAAGAGCAAGCCCTAGTCACTAAAGTTAACTTAAGGATGCTCAGACCAGAATCTGACCTTCAAAACTGTCCATTTGTGCCGTTTTAGGCCACCAAGTTTGCGGTAGTTTGTTATAGCAGCAGTAGAAAGCTAATACACTTCCCCTGTATATGTAGGTGTTTTATGGTGCCAGATAGCTCCTCTTGTACCCCTGTCCCGCCAGCCCACAGCCTGGAACACCGAGCGATTATTTTTACCTGTTGAAAACTCTGACCTCCTGAAGCTACCCTGTACTGAACCGTGGGAATAGTCAGCAAACAGGTTTAAGGCGGAGACGATGCGCTCGCATCTGCGCCTGCCTGCGAGGTGGTGACTGGGGTAGGAAGAGAATGGCGCGCTTCAAGTAAGGAATAACGGAAAAAAAAACCATCAGGCGTATCTGTCGGACTAACCCACACGGTTCACGGTGCTACGCGAACATACGTGGCTGCACAGCTGGTATTTTTTATTAAATATTAAAAGAGTGTAAAACAAACAGCACTTATAAGATTGAAAAGGGATTATTTTAGAATTAATTTATAATTGTGGAATAAGCATGAATATTTAATATTTAAATTCAACTATAGGGCTGAAAGAGTTCTGCCAGAACATTTTTCAGTTCATTATAGAAACTATGACTCTCATTAAAGGAATGAATTATAAGAGTGTAACTTATTCCTTCCATTTGAGCCAGCCCTTTTATGTCTGGAATAGCAGTTTTAAAAATAACAACCGTGCCACACTTTTAAATCCAATTTGTTTCCGAAGTTTCTCCCAGCTCCCACTTTTTCTCAGTACATCATTGCAAACTGTGCATTCATCAACATACATATTGACAATTGTCAGAAGTGTCGTCATGAGGCACATGGGAGGCCCCTGGCTGAAAAGGCGCTCAGGCCCATTCTCAGACAAACAAAACTTCACAACAAAATAAAATCCAATGCGCCCAGTACTTTCTGGGTGCTGCAAGTCCAGTAGAGGGGGGTGTTTGTCTCCTCTCTTTGCAGTAGACTGCATTTTCACATCACAAGCATGTTCTGTGGACTTGTGTGGTCCTTGGGGTTTGTACATTTGTTTGGTAGGAATAAATAAAGGACTACTGTGAACATGACGTCTCGCTAGAAGTTGTAAGGGTGTATGGAGAAAGCCTTTAAAGACAGACTACATGTTCAGCGCATGCATCACCTGTTTGCCAAGCAGAATATACACAGCTACAGCTTTGGGGCAAGACAAGAACACTCACCGTCTAGGTCCGGCTTTCCGCCGTGGCTCTTAAGCAATTCGCTCCTCCTGCCCGTTTTATGTTTCTAAAATGTGCTGCGGAAAAAGCTTTTTGAGATTTGCTATAGGCATTGCAGATGCCCATGGAGATTTTACGCATTAGGCTTGTCTCAGCGATGTTTACAGGGTGCCATTTTTGGAAACAGTGTCCAAATATTTGCTAGTCTTTATGAAATTTGAGCACCCCTGGAACTAACAGACATGGTTCCAGGGCTCAGGCTCATGTTCAAATAGGATATGCATTATGCTAAGTCAGCTGTTTTGAAATCTATGCAGTAACAGAATATCTCCGCAGTGGAGTTTATCAAAGACATGGGTAAGAGAGAAGACCAGTAAGAGACTACCCAGATAAGAATGACTACAGCTGGTCTTCCTGGTGGTGCCTTCCAATCTCACGGCTACCCTTAATTTTACAGGGACTATGTTCATTTCAATATTTCAATACACACTGCATCTCTCCTGTTACTCAACTATGCTAATGTGCTTAGAGTTACAGAGGTCATTTTCTTACACTTGCTTGTACAGGAGGATTGTTATCACTCATGCTTGCTCAGAAACATGGTTTCTCACGGTTGCTCAGAAACCACCCCTATCTAGTACTTCATGCAGTTTCTAGAGCTGTCATAGATGCTTGGGTCTGATGCTTCAGAATTCTCACAGGATGGCTCCTCAGATGTGTTCCGGAAATCAGAACCAAACCTTCTCCTTATTATTTTGAGACCACATTTAAGTAACAGCACATGGTGCCCTGGTAGGCCCCGAGGAGCTCAGATCTTGACAGTTGCCATCTGGCACCAGCTACCTGACTGCACCCTCTTCCTGCTTTTGTAATTGGTACATACCACATTTTGGAGAACAGTGTCACAAAAGCCACAGTTAAAGACTGTGACAAAGCTGAGCAAAAGAAGTCTGAAACTTTCATCAGAGGGGGCTACCGCTGGGATACAAAGTGAATAAATTGTAATAAGTAAGAACTAATTAATCAATTAAATTAAAAATAAAAAGGTCATTTCACGATGCCATATTGTCTGCTAGCTTGTTTGAAAAAGAATTTTCCCAATTGTTTAATATGCTGCACATGACCTTAAAAAGAAATCTGTAATTATTAGGGGCTTTTTAAACTTCATTGTTCGTTTCCAGTGGCATGTGCTGTGATCACTGGGAAATCTCAGAAAGTTCTACTTTGTTCTGTAAATGAATGCTGAGTCACAATAACTGGCAATTTTTAGGATCTTGAACGTACGTAGACATTTCCCTCGTCTCTTGGCAAGTTTTAGAGCCTATGCGTGACGTGTAAATTATAGACTGAGCCACTTCCCACGGACTCGTTTCTTGCTCAATTCTTTAACTTTTCCTTGTTCTTTTCCTTCTTTTTTCAGGAGGAAATATATACCATCCTTGTCAGATAGCTTGGCAGAAAAGAAACCATTATTAGTGTTCTATTAAGCACTGTCATAGCAGACCAAATGTCTCACCGTGTGTGCAAGGTGGGGAGGGCAAGACACTACTGTGATGCTTCTTAGGTGTGTCCTTAGTGCATTGGGGAATTGTAAAGGGCAAGCTGGAGCCTGCCAAATCCCCCAAAATGAAGAAAGGAACACTGCCATTATGAAGACAATGCCTCCATCCTTTGGGTACTACCCTGAAGCCCCAAGGTCATCATCTCATTGGAAGCTTTTCCAGTCACTCTTCCACATTTCATCTGGCTGTTGGCCAAGGACTTCTGCTAAGCCTTTAAAGTTCCTCTGGTCTGTTATGGGTTAAGTGTCTCTTTGTTAATACTATTTTATGTATTCTTTGAAATGGTCATATATGTATGTGTGTGTATATATAACACACACATTATCTATCTATCTATCTATCTGTCTGTCTGTCTGTCTGTCTGTCTATCTATCTATCTATCTATCTATCTATCTATCTATCTATCTGTCTATCTATCTATCTATCATATATCTTTCTTGATCACATCTATCCTGACCCTAGCTATAATTACTGTGTTATAGGTAATCATACAGTCTAGCATCACCTTGGTCTAATTAAGCCTTTGAGCCTAGGCAATGTCTTTGCTAACCCCTGTCACCACCCAGTGTGTACATCAGCAACAATGACTAATGAATGTCATGACATAATCAGCAGGAACAATGGGTTGAATACTTATGTCCTCCTAAACTCAATGTTGAAATCTAACCAGCATTATGAGAGTATTGGAAGACAAGGCTGTTTGGAGTTGACTAAAGATTTCTCATGAAGTTTCCTTATAAAAGAGGACTCAGAGTAGGGCATAGAGGTGTGTGCCTGTAACTTTAACACTTAGGAGGCTGAAGCAGAAAGAGTGTAAGTTCAAAATCATCTCTTATACCATATGAGAGAAAAAGTACCAACTATCAAGTAAGAAATGGGCTCACACTTAGACATAGACTGTGACAGTGTCTTGGCTATGAAGAAAAATAACTACAACTGTGAGAAATAAATGTTATTCCTTGTAGAGCTGTGATGTTCTGTGATAGCAACCCAAACAAACTGGAACAAGGGTATTTTGGAAATGATGAGACGAAATGAAAGTAGTCAAGTTTAATATTTTAGACTCTTCTAAGAAGAGAGATGTGAGCCCAGACACAATCAGGAGGTCATCTTCATAAATGGCTCACATCTCTGAAGAAATATTCTGGCATGTCACTCTCCCAGCTGGAGATGTGGGGGACCTCTCCCTCTCCCCACTAAGACTGACTATGGCAGGCAGAATTACAGTTATCTAGAGGTGTTCATGGTATGATTCACCCAAAACTGTGGATGTGTTACCTTACACAGTTAGAGAGACTCTGGAGATGTGATGAGGTGAAAAACTCTGAGATGTGATCACTCTGGGCTTTCCAGATGTTTTGATCGACCTCATGAGTCCTTGAAAGTCGAAAGGAGGACAGGAGTGTATGCCGGACAAATGGTATGCAAGAAGTATGTGGCTCACCATTGCTGGTTATGAAGGTGAACTGCCAAGAAATGCAGCAAATCCTAGAAGCGGAGAATGTCACCAAGTTTGAAGCCAGCAAGAATATGAGGACCTCAGCCTTACAAACACGAGGACCCACGTTCTGCCAATAAGACTGAGTGACCATTTGCTTCTCTAGAGTCTTCAGAAAGGAAAGTAGCCTGAGAACTCCTTGAGCTTAGCCTGTTAAGAAACAGATTTGTCTGGCTTCCAGACTGTGAAATTTTAAATTCTCCGATGCTTTATGCTAATGAAGTTCTGATAGGGTGTGTGTGTTTTGGAAAGGCTTATGCACGCATGCATGAAAGTCACATTGGTTGTCTTCCTCTGTCGTTCTGAACCTCGTTTCTAGTTTTCAGACAGGGTTTCTCATTCATTTTGGAGCTCACGGATTCAGAAAGACAAGGTGGCTACAAGGCTCCAGTGATGGTCACATCTCTCCCCTCCCTGTACTAGGACGGTATTTCTAGGCCACCATATGTATCTTTTCATGTGGGCATTGGGATCAGAACTCAGTTTGAGTGTTGGCTTGTTTGCACTTTTCTGCCTGAGTTATCTTTGATAATTGTTAATGACAGCAATAAAAAACCAACATAGTGATCCTCAAAAGTTTAGATGAAAAAAATCCAATAGTGTGAAAAAAGAAAAAAAGTAAAATCAGTGTCCTTGTGTCCTGGTGGAGTTTGAATACAAACATCACACTCTAGGCTTCTAAGGTCTAGACACCTGTAGAATAAAGAAACAATGTGGACCATTTATGAATCCAGTTTCAAGGAATCTTTTCTCTCTAGAAACATGTTCTAAAATTATTTTATTCAAAACAGAATATTTCATTAGTGGCAAGATTATGCTGGCACATCTGTTTATCCAATTCTGTCTACAAGGAGTTTACATCAGTCTGTCTTTTCCCCTTTCTCTCTCCCTCTCTTTCTCTGTCTCTCTCTCCCCTCTCTCTGTCTCTGTCTCTCTCTCTGTCCCTGTCTCTTTCTCTGTCTGTCTCTCTCACACAAATGTGTGTGTTTGTGTGTGTGTATCTTTGTGTGTTTGTGGGGGAGATAGAGACAGCTATTTATGTCTATAAAATATTATCTCTATATTTACATATGCATTTCTATACACGCACATACACACACAGAAATAGATACGTATATATAGCCTTCCTTCTTCTTATCTCTATGTTCACACTGGACTTTGATCTTTAGAAGGATGCTCCCTTTTTTCTTTAATTAAGAAAGTAAAAACAGAGAGAAGGGTCTATGTTTTTTTGGTAGGTTCTCTGCTGTTTACGTCATGCAATACACTAGCTGACAATATGACAACAAAATTAGGGGTTAGAAAGATGATTCAGTGGTTAAGAATATTTGCTTCTCCTTAAAAGAACCTAAATTCAGTTCCCAGCACCCATACTGAATGGCTCACAACTCCCTGTAACGCTAGTTGTTGGGAATCTAGTGTCATCTTCTGGCCTCCCCAGGTACGTGCCTGCATGTGGTACACATAAACACATGTATGTGCTCCAAGCTTCTTCGGAGTGATTGCCACATTCCACATTCCTGCGGTAATGGATGACTGATAATAGACTCTTTTTTTTTTTTCAATGCAGTTTATTCAGGAACATTGAACAATCCTCGGACCCTGGGGAAAGCCAGCCCACAGCCCAAACAGCCCCTGGGTAGCCAACCCAGGCGTGCCACGGGGGCAATGCAGATAGGTCCACATACATGGAAGCAAGCCAGATCCTCAGCCTTAGCCAAATGTGGAATTGTTCATGACAGAGAGCACTCACCATCGGGAAGGTGGAAGGCGGAAACCAGCTCCATCTTTAAGGCACAGCATTCCGCAGCTCTCTACAGTTCCCCCTTTTTGCCTTAGACGCATCAGGCAAGAGTAGAGGTCCGATCTCTGATATTAGAAATAAATTGGGACTTTGTACAGATGTTCATTTAGGTGTCATCCACCCAAAGAGCATCAGACCCGTCCGATACCTTTTTCTCAGAGGCGGGACCTGGGGCACCAACCCGCATGCAATCAGACATGCTCTTCTCTGGGTCCAAAGCGGCTGACCCTGAGTGCAGTGCTTAGCCTCGCATCCTGAGCGCATCATTTTAGCTTTTTATGGTATCCAACCATGCTTGGGGAGAATGTCCCGCTTCAATGGCTGTAAAGGCCTGAATGATGATAATAGACTCTTAATTAATCAACGGTTGGTTTGTTTCTCTTTTCCATTCCATCATTCTGATAGGTATACAGTAACATATAATGGTTTCAGCCTGCGTTTTTCTGATAGACGATAGTGCAGATCTTTTATTGTGAATTTATTTTTATATCACTTAAGTCCTTATTCATGAGTTTGTCTGCATTCGATTTTTAACAAGTTTTAAAAACGTTTTACTCTTTTACCAAATATCGTGTTTGCAAACATATTCTCCCAAACAACTTATCTTTAAATCTTTTCACTGGATATTTCTCAGATCAAATAATACATGGGTTTAACAAATTTTCTTTTTTTAGACTGTACTTTTGGTGTAAAATATAAGACTTTTGCTTAGTCTTAGAGCTCATGTTTTATAATAAAAGTGTTTGAGTTTTGTTTCCAATGTTTAATTACAATCTATAATCCACTATAAGGTGTGTTTTATATAGTGACAGTCTCTCTCTCTCTCTCTCTCTCTCTGTCTCTCTCCGTCTCTCTCTCACGGGTGTCCAGATTGCAGCATTATTTGCAGAGGAGGCTAGAAGAGGGCAGCTTATTTTTCTTCCTTTGAGTTGCTCTGCAACATATTTGTGCCACATATGTAATGATTTTTTTAATTTGTTTTACTGATTTTGCATCCATGATTCCACCTAGTATGTGCCTAGAATTACTCTAAGATGGAGTATTATAGACTAATTTCTATTCCACCTTGATTTTCTAACAGTTTTATTTCATTTTTTTTAGATTTTCTGGCTCTCTTCCATTTCCATATACATTTTATAATAATCTTGTTGGTATCTGTAAAATGGCCTTGCAGATAGGAAATATGTCAAATCTAGTATGAGTTTGAGGAGATCTGATATCTTTACTGTACTGAGTTTTCAAGTCCTGCCACAGCAGGTCCATGTAACTGTCCATAGTCTCTGATTTCTTCCATTAGAACCCATTAGAATCTTGTCCCTTTCAGGCACCAGTCCTGTATGTGTTTTATTAGATATTAGTAGGCTGAGTATTTCTTTGTTTTGCTTTTGAGTAAATTTAAGTGATACTTTAACTCAATGTCCATATGGTCATTATGAGTATACAAAAATAATATTTTACATTTTTCCCTTTTTAATTTATTTTTTATTTATTACAATTTATTCCCTTTGTATCCCAGCTGTAGCTGCCTCCCTCACCCCTCCCAATCTCTCCCTCCCTCCCTCTTCTCCCATGCCCTTCCCACTAGTCCACTGATAGGGGAGGTCCTTCTCCCCTTCCATTGACCCTGGCCTATCAGGTCTGTTTGCATTGTCTTCCTCTGTGGCCTGGTAAAGCTCTCCCCACCCCACTCCCCAGCTACTTTTACCATTTCTGTCATCTCAGTTGGGAGTTCTACTCACTGCTTTGTGTAATTTTTTCTTTGGTTTGAAATCTTTCTGGTTGTTAGCCTGATGAATAATTTCCTCAGAAAGCCTGATGGTAATGCAGGTAATGTGTCTGAAGGCTGAGTCTTAAGTGATTGTTTGCTTCAGCCAGCTTCCTGCAGGTCAAAGCAGGCAGGGCAATGCTGCCCTATGATTGCCAATGAATCAACCCTTAGGCTCCCAGATTACTTCCGGAAGGGGGAGCCTTTCTCATCTCTGCCTTTCAAAGTTGGGACAGAAAGCTCTGTTCTGGCCTCACTGACATCACCCTGGCTATGACTGCAGAGATGGGCATCAAAGCTATCACATGACTTCACTACTCCTCGAAATTGCCATCATGGTTCCACTGACCTGAAGGTAGGGGGCTGAGCACAGGTTGCTAAGGGCTGTAGGAGCCAAAATTCTCCCGACCTACTTTGCCCTCATCGCCTCTATGTGTGGTGTTTGTGTGGCTAGTTAGGAGAACCCACTGTTGGCGTCTGATTGTGAAAATGTCCATTTCACAGGTACTGTGCTCAGAGTGGACAAGAGGAGGGCAATGCTGCTTCTTTCTGGAGGGTATGGAAGTCCTGCTCCACACTTAGTCTTTGCTGCACTATCTGGTCCAAGGAATGACTTGCAACCTTCCCAGCCAGCATCCTGGAATGTGAACTTCCCCTTAGCCTCTGATGCTACAATTCAGAGTGGGATTTTTCTCTTCTAACATTCTGCCATCGTGAAGCATCTGTACATTTTCTGCCTGGCTAGGCTCTCTCTGTCATTTGGCTAGAGGCCCCACTCCCACTCCCACCATATTTTTGTGGGTCCAGGTCCCTAGTTGGTCTCCATGTTAGTGCCAGACTTTTTTGCTATATACAATTCATAATATAGAAAGCCCTAGCTTTGCTTGCAAAAGGCAAAAGGGAAATTTTATTTATTCCATTTTCCCATTCCTGGAAGTCCTGAGGTTTTCATTTTTAGTTTGCTTTTCAATTAGAAAAGAAAGGGCAGAATGCCCTATGCCCTCATGTTAACAGACAGTTGCTACCACTGGTATCCTGATTTCATTCTCCCTTAAAAATAAAGGCTGTTTCTGCTCCAGGAAATGCTGAGTAGACCAATAGAGCATCAGAGACGCTTGCCTTTAGGTTCTGAAAGCTGCCTCAGAAGGACGGCCACTGTCACGAGTTCTGAGACCTTTTTTTGATCCTAGGGTCTAACAGGTGAGAGATGGCAGAGTGCCATTTAAGGAAAATGAGTTGGGGAAGATGGGAGAGAACTGAAACAGAGCAGGATACCTACAAGAAAGCAAAAAATCTGGGTGCATTGACACAAGTCCACACATGCACCTCCTGTTTTGTTATAGAGGACGAACAGAAAGGCTTCCAGGGGGAGTGTGCACCACTGTGGGGGACAGGGGGAAGCTGGAACCGCCAGAAGTGAGCCTGTGAATGCCGCCAAGTGGGTGAACAAGTTCAGGGCTGAGACCTGGTGTTCACCACCGAGGTCGAGGGGCGGGGACTGAACTAAGGGGAGGGGAGTGAGCAGGGAGCAACAGTGAAATGCTCTGTAGTCAGTCTCCGAGAAAGGAGACCTGAGAGGAAGGTGGGAATTAGGCTGAAGGATCGCTTCTACCTATCTCCAAGATCTGAGCAGACCGCAGGAGGCGCCACCAGGACGTCTCTGCAGCGCTTGGTGGCCAGGGAGGAGCGAGCGTCAATCTCTGCTGCTGGTCTCAACCAGCCACCGCTGCTCCCGCCTGCACGTCTCTGTCCCCAGCGCAGGGCGCTTGGCTTCTTAGCCTTCCCCTGCGCTGTCAGCTTTTCTCTACCCTTGATCAACCATGGATGTCAACTGCCTGCTTTCTGTGCAAAGGTAAGACTCGCTTCCTCATCTGCCTAATGCGATGTTCCTCAAACTCCGCTGGGCACTGGAGATCACAGGCAAAGTTGCTCCATCTTTGTTCTGCTAGAGATTCCCATGGAAAAGTCGGGCGCCAGCACCACTGAGCCTTAGGATCAGCCCTCAGGGGACCTTGGTCCCTCTTAGCTACCCCACTGGGCTGACAGCTGGGTGGGGCCTGTGTGCTGGAAGTGCCAGATGGAGGCCAGCCAGGTGCCTGCCTCTAAGGTTGGGGGGATTAAGGTCTCCTCTCTCCAGCGAGGTACCGGGAACCGGACTTTTAACTGTGTTCCCTGAAGCAGTTTTGTGCCTCAGCGCGGAACGGTTTCCTAGGTGGGAAACAGAGACCTGAGGGATCAAGACCAAAGTCAGTTTATCTCCAGTTCTATTGATCTTGACCTGGATTAGTGTTTGGGGTTTGGGGGTTAGCTACAGTGTCCTGTAGGATGGGGTGGGGGGAGGCGAGACCTCTTAGGTCTTTCTCTGACACCTAACCTGAGCCCACCTGTGATCCTGGGCAGAGGAGACCTCGTAAGTCCTTTAGAATCTCTGAAGCACTCCCCAATTCCACCTAGTACCTGAGTCCCCTTCCTAGACAGGTAAGTGCAGCCACCTGAGGGATCTGGTTACAGTGTTTTGTTTGGTCGGTCTCCTCCTGTTTCCCTTCCCATTGCTTCTGCTCTCCTCAGGCTCCACTGGAGGATTCAAAAGCCTGTAATTTTTGTTCTTCTCCTTATAAGTCTCTTGGGGTTGAATTGGGGCTGTGGCTCAGTGCCGCCCAGCTGAGCAGGTAACAGTGAGCCCTTTGTGCTATGCCCAGCATGGGGCTGAGCATTCACAGTTCACACCTAGAGCTCCTGGCGAGTTGAGTGCAACAACCTGGGGTGTCTGTTGTCAACCATCTCAGTCCCACTTTTCATCTTTCAGGGCTCAGGGGCGATCTTGTATGCTTACTTCCTATCCCCACCTCAGCCCCAACCAACCAAACACAGCTGTAGTGTAGCTATCAGCTGACACTACCAGGCACTGAAGTAAGTACTTGTGGCTCAGATTCTTGGATTGCATTGGAACACAGCAAGACCCAACACTCACAGACTAAGGGTCACACACCTTAGCCCAAGACAGGGTGGGAGCTGGGATAGAGAGAAAGGTACAGGGGTTACATACCGCCCTTCAGAGGATCAGAGCCTGCTGTCCACAAACATGAGTGTTTATGCTGTGGGATAGAATCGGCCTTCCCAGCTTGCCATCCTTAACACAGCTCTGCAGACTTAAAGGCCTGTGAGTTTTCTGCAGAGTGCCTAGGGCACCTCTTAAGTGAGTCTAACTCTCTGGCTCACCCAGGAGCAAATGACAGACTCTCTCTATTCCAGCCTAATGTCTGAGAAAGGAAGTAGGTGCAATGGGAGGGGAGACTTTAAAAGCTTAAACATAGCCAATATTGTTGAATCTAGGTAAAAGTATAACACGTTTTAAAAGCAGAGTTTGTTAGCGCTTTACTGTTTACGACTTGGAGAAATGGTCCTTAGAAGTGACAGGTTGAGGGCTGGGGTGCAGCTCACTTAGAGAGCCTGTGGTGCTTAAGTCCAGTTCTCAGTTCTCCACCTCACTCCCACAAACCAAAACGGTGAACTAAGTAGTCACAGCATTCAAAACAAACAAACACAACAACAACAACAAAACAAGATCTTTTCATAATGAATCGTATACTTTAAATCGTCATGACTGTGGTTCAGTCATGACTCAGTTTCCTTCTAACACTGGAACGCTTCCTAATATATTAGAAATACACCATTCCAATAATTTATTAAGATCTTTTCTAGTGTAGTACCAAAAAGTGGTTTCATAAAGAGTAAACTAGTTAGAGACCCATATCTGAATCTTAATAACATATTTCCAGAAATAAGCCCCACTTACTCACCAAGAAACTCATTTCCTCTAAGTCAGCGTCCTTATTCACTCTATTTTAGTGCAAGTAAAGATTAGAGCCTTTCATAAGATTTTGTGGGAGGCCATACGAATTAACTTTTCATAGATATGTAAAACAAAATTAGGGTTTGAGTTGACACCTGTATGCCCTGTATTAACCACAGGACTTGTTTCTGTAAGCTTGAATTTGAAGATCTGATAATTTGATATTGTACACAAGTGTTTTTGAGAATATGGCAAGATGATGAAGTAACAAAATTATTACTGGTCAAGAATGCATTGTACAAATCTGAGACATTCTTTCTATCTACTTAAGTGAACGATTAAGATACCATCATTTCTTTTAAGCAAGATAAAATAATTCAGACATCTATGCACAGAGAATGCACAGAGAAAACATGATTTGGGAACACAGTGAGTTAATTATTGGATACTTTGTGCTGTTGGTACTTTTTACTTTCTTGGTGATTTCAGTTAAAACAGAATATAAAGGGATAGTAATCAAGCAATACTCTGTGGTGAGTGATGTCAAAACAGAATTTGCATAATGATTCGGTAACTATAAAACATGTACTTTTAACAAAGAAAATGTTGGCAGTTCTGTGACTTAGTATATTCCGTTAACCTTGTATTTGAAAAGGTTTCACTTTGACTATGAAGCTTTTAATTTTCAAACGTGTAATAAGTTGTATGAAGTGCATTTCAGATTTCTTTAAAAAAATCACTGCATATAGAAGCCAAGCATGTTGTCAGCTAGGGACAGAGCTCATTTATGGAGCCATGCATGCATGAAGCCCTAAGCCTAGTACTCAGTTTCAAGAGGAACTTCATCCTCCAAGAGAGAAAATAAGCAGTAGGGAAATCAATACCCTCACAGCAGATGTATTATAAGCCCAGAATTCATGTTCTTTTCTGGCTAGTAGTCTGGTAGAAATAAAATGTTTCAAAATACAAAGGTTTTTGGTTTGGCTTGGTTTATTTTCACAGCTAAAGGTTTGGGGAACATTCTTATTCTTCACCTACCTGTTTTTTGAAGTTTATTTGATTTGCTAAATCATATAAGTGTTTAGAGGGAAAAAAAAAGAATCAATATTCTTTCCCAAGTGTTTTCTGCACCACACTTATTTCTGTATTATGGTTAGCCTTTACACACGTAAGCTAATATTGTTTACTTGAGTAACTGTATGCACAGCAATCGTGTTTAGACTTTATTGTCATCCCATAGAGTAAATTATTTGATCATCACATCCTTGGGAGTTAATTATAACAAACATTCTACTTCCTAGCAAAAACTCTGAAGCCCAAGAAAATTAAATAAGGCAAAGATTGAATGTAGAAATCCTTATAAATAACATCGGGAACACCTCACAGTTCTTCTGTATTCAAATTAGTTTTTTTTATATTGACCATAAACTCATACTTTTTTTTTTTTTAAGAAAAGAGAAGAAATGCTAGCATAGCTTTAATGCTAACATCATTGTCGGACAGGTGGGGGCAGCCTAAATGCAAGATGATCTTTGAAGAAGCAAGCTTTGAAAATACCTTTAAAAAAATTACAAGCAAAACATTTTTTTATCTACATCATAATTGAGCTAGGATTCAAAGGTGAAGAATTATTCTGTTTCCAAATGCTTACATTTTTAGACTTTATAGAATTTTTCTTTTTGATTTGGTTGGCTTTCTGGATTCTGTTTTGATCATATTTTTTAATATGGGCCTATGGAAACCAAATGTTCATTTTGATATATGTGTGGATATATATATATATATATATATATATCAATAATATATATATATTATTGATTTCATTGTCCTGTAATTTTATTTAATGTAGCCTTAAGCTTAATTTAGCAACATATCACTCATATTGTTATGACCCAGGAGGAAAAACTATTTTTAATGTACAAAACAACTCCAAATTGTATACTAAATTAAAGTTGCCCATCAATATATTTTCAATGAATGTTTATAGGTTTTCAAATTCATATAGAAAGAGAAATGCAGAGGCATAGCTTTATTTCTGTGTCCTCTTTACCAATGAGCCTAAGGAAGCCCTTGCCTCTACTCTCTGAATGGTAAGAGGGCAGGGGTAAGGGTCACTTATGTGCAGCCCTGACTGTTAGGTGAAGCTTTCCCTTGAGTGCAACATTCTCTCCCCGAATCCAGCACTGAACTGCATCCATACCCCTGGGTTCATAAAAGCCAGGGTGCTTCCACTCCAGAAGTAACTTCCTATAGAAAGAGAAACTAAGAGTTAGGAATCTAGAAGAATGTACAAGATTCAAGATGTTGACAGCGCTTTTGAAAAATGGGCACATGGCAAAGAAACAGGAATTGTCAAAGCGATTTCTAATCAAAACACCTTTATAAATACTCATGAGGTCCACCATTAACATTTCACTGTAATGGCAACTTTTATGGGCACGTGGCCTCCATTCTGTGGTTCCATTTTAAAATATGTATGTATCAATTGTTAAATAACCACCCTGTAAGTAATTATCAGATTAGAGAGCTTCTTGTTGGCTAACATTACCCAGCTGAATGCCCTTTGTCAGTGGGAAAGTTATCTCTACATGGAGTTTTAGGACAGAAAGAAGAAATGGTGGTGCATTTGATATTAGAATGTTTATGCCCTTTTCAGGAATTAACATTAGTCATTGTCTATGTAAGGAGCCCATCGGCACCTCTTGGATTTTCTGACATGTCCAGGGAGTATACTGGTCATCCGGGTCCTTTTTGATTATAACCTTCTACACCGTCACACCTTCTATTACATCAGTGATTGTCAATTAGGCACTATATGAATGAATGTGTAACTCCCTTGTGAGAATAAAAGAAAAAAAAGCATGTGAAAGAACCAAAACAATAATTCTATTTAAAAAAAAAAAAAGGTGAGTTTGAAGGAAGGGTTGGTTTCTCTTTAAGATTCCCCATAGGTGAAGAGAAACATGTTTATAAAAAGGACTTCAAAAGGTTACTTTTTGGTACATAGAGTAACACAGCACCTAAGAGCACAGCCCTGCCTCCTAGCTATCTGTTAAATACCTGGAAGCAAGACTTCTATGAACTCTGTGATTATGTTCATCATGTGACCTAAGGAATAACAGCAGCTTTTGTGAGATGAGCTGAGACAGCCTTGTGTGCAAAGAATGAGGAACAGTGAGTCCCTGTTTTGTGATTTCCTTGGGGTCATACCTAAAAACAAACAAACAACAAAAACAACAAGAAAACCTCCAGGTGTGACTGTTCGGTCTTCTTTAACTGATATTTGTAAGATACTCTCGATGCTCTCCTGGCTTATCTTTTTCTAATCGATCTCTTCATATTTAAAGTTGCTTGCTGGAGACGGGGTGTCAGGACCTACCTTTTAAAACCTCATTTGATAATCCCTATTCACGCAACTAGCTGATTCACGGACATGAACATGGCGCATGGGCTAGGCTGAAGTCTACCATCCAGTCAGGGACTTTCTATTTGTACAATCCGCCCTCCTTTTAAATCTAGTTTTCTTTCTGTCTGCCTTTTTTGAGTTTAGTTGGAAAGTGTTTCTAACTCCATGCTAGCTCCTCCAGTGATTAACTGTTTACATTTTGCTAGAGCAAAAGTTGATACTACAGTTTAGAATGCATATCTTTAATTCATCAGAATCTACTTTCAAATTATAATGTATCACCTCACATCCAGTGCAAAGTTTTAACTGTACATTCAACTTCTCTCTTGTAATATTTTAGCCTTAAACATGACATAAGCACTCTGCTTCTGTATTTATATTAATTCACCTACTTTAGAATACTCAGAAACAAGAAACGTTTGATGCTTTTTCATTCACTTCTGAAGTTTTTGATATTTTGCTTGTATAGAATTGGGCTTCTGCCTATGTTACATTGCTTCTGTTCAAAAAAGTTCCTTCAATAGTTCCTGTGGATGAGGGCCTGTCAGCAAGGAATGTTCCACTGTACTCATCTCATAAACCTTATTTCTCCTTGACTTGCTGAAACACACTCTTGATAAGTATACAGTTCAAGGTTGAATGCTATTTTTGAGTAGTTTTGGGATTAGTGTGAAAAGTAAAGGTTTCCCTGTGGCATTTTCTTTCATATTTTGTTCTTCTTGGTCCATCTCCTCCACTCCACTCTTCAAACACCCACGCGTCTTCTGCTGGTCCACTTCTTCCCTTTCCATGTCTGGCTTTTTTGGTTCCCTCTCCTTTAAAAACCTCACCTCTCATGATCCCCTTTCTAGTTTCACCACCTATATTTCCCCACATGCAAGTAAATGCATGTGTATATATAAGTAAATCTAAGAGCCATGTGTAAAAGAAATCATGTATCTTTTTTGCTCCTTTCTGAATGTAGTAGTCATTTTAGGTAATGATTCCTGGTTCCATCTATTTTCCTGATTTTTCATCATTTTATTTGCCCTGTGGATGAATAAAATACAACTGTTGTTACGTTTACTGCATTCTCTTCTCTATCCACTCATTGGTTGGTAAACATCCCACTGGTTCCCACTTTTAATTTATTGTGACTAATGCCGCAAAATATATGCAAGTGTCTCCCAGAAGAATAAGTGAATCATAGGGTAGTCTTTTTTTTTTTTTAGAAATCTTCATAAGGCTTTCTAGAGTGGCTACAGAAGCTTACAATCCTGCCAGCAGTACACAAGGGCTGATCATTTCCCACATCTTCATCAGCATTTGTTGTTATTTTCTGGGTGTTAGACATTCTAACCAGGGTAGGATGAAATCTTGAAATAGTTTTCATCTCCATTTTTGGCAACTAGAGATGTTGAACATTTTAAAATCTTTGTTAGCCATTTGTGTTGTTTTTTTTCTTTTGAAAACTGTTGAGTTTACTAGCTCATTCATCGGTTGGAAAATTTGTTTTTCTGTATTTAAGTTTTGTAGTTTTTTATATATTTAGACATTAAAAACTAAGATCAGAAGGAAGGAGAGGAGGACCTCCCTTATCAGTGGACTTGGGGAGGGGCATGCGCAAAGAAGGGGGAGGGAGAAGGGGAAGATGGGACCCAGAGGGGAGGAGGGAGGGGCTTATGGGGGGATACAAAGTGAATAAAGTGTAATTAATTAAAAAAAGAATAAAAAAAGAAAAGAATTCATCTAGATCATTAAAAAAAAACACATATTTACTACTTTCTCAGGACTCCAATGGAGTCAATTCCTATAAAGTGAATAGTTTTTCACTTCATGAGAAATGTTAAGTTTTAATAAATATCTTTTATCATCAAAAAAATAAAACATATCTTCTGTATATAGACAAAGATCTTTCTACTAGTCTGTAAGCACCCTGTTCGTTCTGGTGTTCGTTCCTTTGCTGTGAACAAGTTTTAAATTTAGTTTAATCTAATTGGTCTATTATTGTCAAAATTATTTATGTGCTGAGAGTCTTTTTCAAAAAGCTTTTGTCTGTGATTATATTGACTTTTTTTTAAGGTTCCTGCTAGCAGTTTCCACATTTCAGGTCTTATATACAAATCCCTTTTATTAAACATATTTAATAAAGATCAATAATAATATAAAATAAATAGTAAAGTTAATATTAAAATAAATATTATTTTCATTTTCGTGTTGTATGTGTCTGTGTCTGAATGTGTCTATACACACCATGTGAATGCATGTGCCTGCGAAAGTTAGAAGAGGGTGTCAGATACCCTGGAACAAGTTATAGACAGATGCAGGTACTGGGAACCCAACCTGGATCCTCTGCAAGGACAGCCAGTGCTCTCCACCTCAGAACCACCTCTTGTGCCCTGAAGGCGTGCTCTGAACGAGATGAGATTTCTGAATAGAGTTTGGTCTTCCTGTGTGTGCAGATCTAGTAACCATCTCTTGAGGATGTTGTGCTTTTTCAAATGCATTTTTGTTGTTTGTGTTAAAAATTAGATTATAGCTATATATGTGTGTTTTCCCAGTAACATTTTTTTTGAAGATGTTGACCTGGTTCCAATGTGTTTTTATAATTTCACCAAAAATAAAAAATAAAAAATAAAAATAATGAGGCCGTTGTATCTGTGTGGGCTTATTTCTTGGTTATCTATTCTGTTCCATTGGTCTACATCTCTTGTTTTGTGCCTGATCAAGAAGCCTTTGTCACCATGACAATACTGTATGATCTGAAGTCAAGTATCTAGATACCTGCAGCATTATTATTTCTGATTATTATTTCTGATTATGATTGTTCTGGCTTTGGGGGAAGATTCCCATGTGTTTCCACATAAATTTTAATTTATGAATCTTAAGGCTTCCAAAATTTTCTAGTTCTCTGAAGACTATCATTAGAAATATATATATATATATATATATATATATATATATATGGAAACCTCTTTAGTAATGTACTATTTTCACAATATTAAGTCTACTAACTTCACAATTCAATGAGACAGAAAGGTCTTTCTGTCTTTTAGAATATTCAAGATGTTTTTTCTTCATTCCCTTAAAGTTTTTTGATTTAGAGGTCTTTTATCTCCTTGGTTATATTTATTAGCAGTTTTCTTATTTTTATTTCTTTTTTATTTTTATTTTTTGGTTTTTTGGTTTATCAAGAGAGGGTTTCTCTGTGTAGTCTTGGCTGTCTTGGACTTTCTTTGTAGACTAGGTTGGCTTCAAACTCCCAGAGATCCTCCTGCCTCTGCCTCCTTGAGTGCTGGGATTACAGGCTTGTGTTACCCTGTCCAGCTTTCATGGCAAGTTTGTCACTGGCGTGCAGAAAAGCTACTAAGTTTTGTATATTAAGATTATGTTCTGCTACTTGCTGACAGAATTCAGCAAAGATTTAACAGTTTTCTTGTGGAGGATTTTTGTTTGTTTGTTTGTTTTTTAAGAATAGGATTGTATCAGCTGCAAGTAGGGATCCATTTCTTCCTTTCCTATTTGTATCCCTTTTAATTTTCTCTTGTATTGTTGTTCTAGCTAAGATGTTAGTGCTACGCTGAATGAGTGGAGAAAATAAGAATCTTTGTCTTGTTCAGTCTTTCTTTATTTAATAGAATGTTGACTGCAGGTTTGTCCATTATTATATTGAGATATGTTCCTTCTATTTTATATTTTTGAGATAATTTTCTTGAATGGATTTTTAAATTATCAACTGTGTTTTTTTTCTGTATATATATTAAGAAAACCATATTGCTTCTATCCGTAAGTCTGTTTATGTGGCGTATTATACGAATGATTTGCAAATGTTAAACTAAGTAGATGGTGATGATGAGTATCCGCCATCCTCATCATGATTATTATATATCTCATCTCTTCCTAAAGAATGCTTCTAGTGACTGCCAGGTAGAGGTCTTCCTTGTCTCTTCTGATTAGTTTCTTTATCAGATGTGAGAATAGCCTTCCTCATTCATATCCACCTGCCATTTGTTCAGTACATTGGTGGGTTTATACCCTTTAACTCTATGTTTGCCAATCAGATGTGTTTCTTGGAGACAGCAGATAGTTGAAGCTTTGTTTTAATTCAGTCAGCTAGTCTGTATTTTTTAAATGCCAAGTTAAGCCTATTTGCATTTATTAAAGTTCTTATTGAGACGAGTTTGCTATTTTCAACTATTTTGTTTTCTTCTTATTGTTGCTCTCAGTTGAAATGCTCTTTACTTACTTACTTCCGTGCTAGTGTCAGAAGTTTGTTGGTTTACTGTGTGGACATGTTAAGTTTCTTCCGTGTTCTTCTCTGCTCATCTCTGGACAGCATATCTAGTCCTTTGTTGTATATCTCTATCTGGGTCAATCTCTCTCTATTTTGCTGTTCTCATCACAGCATTATTAATTTCCATGCCATCTATCTTTTGTTCCTTCTTACCTTTAAGATTTTCTTTGCCTTGTTTAGAGAAATTTGAATATAATGAGCCAAGGAGTGATATGGCAAAATCCATATTATATTAGCCTGTCTTATGTTCTCTAAACTTCTTGGATTTATGACTTGGTGTCAATTATTGATTTAGAAAACAGTCAAAATGATTTATGTTAACCTATTTCCTACCTTGCTCTGTTTCTTACTTTTCCTCCAACTTCAACTTTTCCTTAGCTTAGTTGAATCAACTGGTGATTGGCAAAGACCAATATTTTACTTACCTAGCATTCACATTTGTTTTCATCATGTGATTTTCATATGAGTTTGCATACTGTCCACTTGGTCCACCATATCCATTCCAATCAGAGTCACTGTTTTATTTTCAACAGTTTCAACACTTCTGTTCTACTTGGATATGGTTCTGCTGATTGCTTTTATCCCTTGGAAATATTGTTTTCAATTGTTTGGCATAGCTCAGAATGTCAGTTCTCCCCCCAGGTCAGAGGTTAATAGTTGACCAGGGGAAAATAGTTTTAGGTCTTCAGTGCTGGTATAACAAAGAGATATCGTATATCGTGGTGGGGAAGGCAGAGGGGAAGGAGGATGAAATGGTTGGTCATGTTGAATCAACAGTCAGGAAGCAGATAGTGGGCAGGGAATATGTCCAGGCTCTTAAATCTCAAGGCCTGCCCTGAGCTATCTCTAACTTCTGAAGGTTCCACAAACTTCCAGAACAGCTCCACCAGCTGAATACCAACTGTTCAAATATATGAATCTATAAAATATATTTCACATCCAAATTATAGCAGCCTCCTTTTATCCCTTTCATTTTAAAGTTACAACAAAGAGCCAATTTATTGAAATAGTTACTTAGAAGACTCATGGTTTCAAATATTCAAATTAGTTCAAAAATATAAATTGCACCGCTTTTCAAAACAAGTAGTGTTTAAAATAATACTTAGCTTTTTACCTCACAGTTCTGTGGTTCTGAAGCCTAGTGTGTATCTTGGAATGACAGGAAGTGTTAACAGGACACATTCTTTTCAGGAGGTTGTCCTAAAGGAACTGTGACCTTCTGACGTCTATAGGCTGCTGTATTTTTAGCCCCCTAGATACCTTCTCCATCTGAAAAGCTAGTAGTTCATGTATGTGGGTGTCATATCACATCCCTCTGACTCTTGACCTCTGTCTTCTGGCCTTCCTCTCTGCCTCCCTCTTATACTATTAATAATACTGTACCCTAAATAACCCAGCATAATCTTTCTATGTTAAGGCCATCTGATTAATCCCATTTTAAACTTCAATGCTGCTTTGCCTTAAAGTGTAAGACAGTCAAGGCTTCTGAGGATTAGTCACCCAGTGTCTCAGGAGGATCACTGTTGTGCCTGCCACAGACAGTAAACTAGAATTTGACACTTGAAACACTATCAGAAATTATTTCTTCACTTGCCTTTTCTCTTTCTCCCTCATTCTTTCTTCTGTTGTCACTGAGTGAAAGGGGAGAGGCATCACCTTTAGTTCTTCTAATATAACAAATAAGTCAATAAGAGTAGTAGAGCTCAAATAGCCAATCAATTCTCAAAGACTACTCAAGTCTATCCAAGGAGCTCTGCCAAATTCCTTCCTTGAGAAACATTCACTAAAGAGGTCTTGTTGCTGCTTAGCAGCTCATTATACTATTAACAGTACTGTACCTTAGATAACCCAGCATAATCTTTCTACATTAAGGCCAGCTGATTAATCCCATCTTGAACTTTCATGCTGCTTTGCCTTAGAATATAACATGGTCACAGCTTCCAAGGATTAGTCACCAAGCTGTCTGCCTAAGTTGAGGGCATTATTATTCTTGAGTTTCTTTTTGATACAAGATATAACCATATGCTTATACTTTTGTCTAATTCCGTATTTTAGAAAAATAATGATATTAAACCCTAAATCACACATTTACTGCATGTAGCCTGTGCTGTGGTTGAAAGAACGCTGGTTTGATAAAACTATTTACAATTTCACTAGCACAATACTTGAGAGCAGAGCTAGGTAAGGAGAGTGCTAAAAATCACCAGATCCCCAGGTCTATTCTGGAGTAGTAACTTTAAAAGACCTTTCTTCTTTTTTTTTCTTTTTCTTTTTCTTTTTCTTTTTAGCTTCAATATATAAATAGATATCTGGAAGCACTGGAAACAGATAAGCATGAAGTTGGTCATTATTTCACAAAAAATAGAGAAGACAACCAAGAGGATTCTTCTACAAGGTGTCAGTTGACATATTACTACACTCTCAATGCTTGTAGAAAGGAAAGTGCTGAGCTTGCCTACACCTGTGAATACTACTTATTTTAGACAGGTATAGCTGTGCATTATCTTCATCTCCACAATTTAAGAGGAAGGGGAGGAAGGGAGGAGGGGGAGGAAAGGTAGAAAGACAGGGGAAAAACAATTTGAGAATGTCCAAACGTGGGATTGCCTGGCGTGTTCCACCAAACTGAAACATTTGTTCCTGGATGGAAGAGGAGGCTCACAAATTTGAAGCAGTAACAGGACTTGAACAGCATCCACCATGTCCTAGAAAGTACTGCCTTGGAAGATTCCTGAGACCCTCTACCCAACAGCATAAAATGTAGAACAGTGCTGGGGTGGAGACTGTGAGCAGCCAAACCACGGAAATAAGTTTGTTCAGACTGTCAAGTTGTCTGTAAACTGAGGAGAGAGCTCCGGGTTTGTAGGCATCAACACCTGTGCTTGGGTGCCCGGGCTTTCTGGTGACATAGCTGCTTTCCAGTTACCCCTGTTCCTTGTAAGTACTCCAGTCACTCATACTCCTGTTAGTGACCCAATGAGAAACACACTAGTTGACCAATTTCCACATTGGGTGCACCATTACTTTGTCCATAGTCTTTCTTCTTCCTGGGGTGATTGGATATGTGTGTGTGTGTGGTGTATGCATTCATGTGTGTGTGTGTGTGTATGTGTGTGTGTGAGTGTGTGCATGTGTGTGTGTGCTGCATCTCTCCAGGAAGACTGCCATATCCTATGTCTGTAAGGTAGGGAATGCATCTTTACCTCTTAAGAAAGGGCTGTTGTGACTCTGAAACTTATTGTAAAACCTCGCCTACTGTCTATAACTGGATCTTCCTGCGGTGGCTGCTGATTCCCAGATGCTCCCTGGCATGCAACTGTCGCTGTTCACTTGGAAAGTGGGACATGAAGATCTGCTTCATTTGGAGCACGGTGCTTAGTGACTCAGCTTCTTCAGGAACAAGAAGTGTCTTTCTTGGGTTTTACTACCTCCTCACGACGCTTTCTCTAAGTAGGGCTGGCTTCCCTACCAATCTCTGTGCTCTTGCAATCTCATCACCTCTTGGAGTCAATTCAGTTTAGCAATATGCATCACATGTGTGCTCTAAGCTTCCTGTGGTTGATACTAACAGTAAATAATTAACTTCATCAAATGCTTCCCACTAAATATTGGCAGCTTTGAATGAATGCACAAATAAAATTTAATAAAAATGGCTAAGCCGATACTCCTGTTCAAGTTGAAATTGAGATAAAACTTATTATTATAGAGTCATGGATAAAGGTCCAATTGATGGGACTTATGAGTATAATTCAAATATAAAAGAGACTTTCCTACAAATTATCACCTGTATCATGAAGTCAGCAGTATTCTCCTGTTTAGTATTTTTAATTTTAATGCAGCTATAATAGAACAGCAAGCACTCAAGATACTTCTTGTTCTGGGGTCCACTTCTTTAGAGACAGATGACAGCAGCCTAAGTTGAGGATTGACTCTAGACTGCACAAGGTTGGTTCATAGAGAAGAATATGAGCAGACTACAACTACTTGACCAAAATTGAAAGCAAGTGAATTCCTAGAAATTTCTAAATATTTTCTATCTTCTGTTGACTTCTTCAAGGCCACCATTGTTGCTCATGAGTTATATTTCTGAAGGAATATGAGTTAAAACCCTATCAGCATTTCTATTTTCAGTACCATAGCTGTAACCCAAGTTAGCAAGGCATTTTATCTGATTATAAAATTCTTAACACAGAAGCATGGAACCCGCTTGGTAAGACCACTCAATAAAACATGGCAATCAAGAGCACTTTGAAAACATGGCTTGATGGCATGTGCATCTGTACTTCAGAAAAAAAAAAAAAAAACTCTCAAAAGGTCATTATGGCTCATGGATGAAGAAATGTGTGTGTCACTGATGATAAATTCAACAACTAAATTTCTAAAGCAAACATCATTGTTTCTAGACTAAGCCAGCTCAGTGTCCTCCCATGCTGGTCAGTAATGTGGATCCCAAGCATCAGAGCTGCAGAAGAATATCTTTTCTCCTTTGGAAGCTTGTATGGTCCTTTCTGGCACCACTGAAAGCTAGTCCTCAGGGAGGAGTCATCCTGCTTGGAGCCTCCGGGCCCAGTTTCTGAAGTGTTGGTGTCTTCAGCAATAGGGACTACCTCTGAGAGGCAACCAGAGGTACTAGGTAGTCCATAATGGTCTGAGAGTCTCTTGTGCAAACCTGGACAACAACTCAAAAGAGAGAGCTCATGCCTGGCGTTAGGATTTTTTTAGATGGTCTTTAACTCTTGGAGGGCATATCATCAGCCTAGATGAGAAAATTTCATGTAAACTCTAGATGTGTATTTAGAGACAGAGTACAGAAAGCAGTGGTTCTCAATGTTTCTGATATTGTAACCCTTTAATACAGCTCTTTATGCTGTGGTGACCCCAAGCATAAAATTGTTTTCGTTGTTACTTCATAACTGGACTTTTGCTACTGTTATTGATTGTAATGGATTGCATAGGTATGCCTTCTGATGGTTCTAGGCAACTCCTGTGAAAGGGTCATTCAACCCACAAAAGGGTCATAGCCCACAGGTTGAGAGCTGCTGATTTAAAGACTATTGTATAGAGAAATAAGTTGTATCGATGTAGCAAAAATAGCATAACAGCATACTCTTCAGTTTCCTGTATTGAGAAATAAGGATGGAAAGGAAGGGAGGAAGCCCCTGGGAGCTATTGACCAAAAAAAAAAAAAAAAAATCTTAGTTTGTCTCTCAAAGCAAATAACCTTTAACATAGGCTATTTCCTGATGGTGGATAGTCCAAGAACTCTAATTTCCTGTAGGAATGTCTTTAGAATTTCTTTTCTAATTTGTGATTCAGTCTCTGAACTTTCGAGCAATGAATCATTTCGAAAGTCTCTTGGCAGTTTACACATCAGAGCTGTCTTCTTCAAGGGCCAAGGAGATATCTCTTTGAAATATAAACATACCAGAGAGAGAGAGAGAGAGAGACAGAGAAAGAGACAGAGAGAGAGAGAGACAGAGACAAAGAGAGACAGAGAGAAAGATGCTAGTGTGCATCTCTGAGTGAACTGGGAAAGCAGGAAGCTGGTATTGGTGGGTGTCTGATACCAAGGTGTAAAACTATATCAGCTCACTGATGTGTAAGAAAATGTGCTTCCCCTCTATGTGAGGCTCCTGAGCAAGCCCTCCACTCGGTACCCCTGTTATTGAGAGACTCTCCTGACCGGTTCAGAGTCTAGACTTCGTTCAGGTCTCCTTCCCCATTTCAATGCCTTAAATAACGTTTACTCTTTGTTTCATCCCTCCCCACAGTCTTTATTTCACGTTTTACTCTTGTCTTTCTCACCTAGGACAGAGGAGGATGGGTTGAATTTTTACAAGGATAATGAAAATGCAAAGAAGGGGGTGGAAAGCAAATTGTCCTTAGCAAAACTGCCAAGTTTTCACAATGTCTAAGATAAAGTGGGAAAGGTTCGGAAGGTAACTCCAACTTATCTTTGGCTTGGGGCCTCTGGGGTTGCTTTTAATGACAAAATGAAATTGAACTAAAATTCCTGGGGGTAGGGGAGAAGAACACAGATCAGGAAAAAATAAGCTGAATTTCAATAGATACCAAAAAAAAATGCATATGGATGACCAGCAGCTGTGGTTGAATTCTATAGCTCATGTGGAAGTAGTGTGAGTGGAAAAGTGATTCTGATCTGGAAGTATCAGAGAGACGAAATTCTTTAGAATACTGAATACATCAGAATAGTGCTGTCATTTCCCCGCTCCAAACTCTATTCTTACTTAATTTTGAACCTTCTTTTTTCCCCTTTTCTTCTGTAGGTGTTCCTTCTTTTGTTGATTGTGTGGACTTGGCAAGAGAATTCAGCTGCCCCGACTTTGACCTTTCACCTTCCCTTATCTGTACCCTAAAACTTACTTCTAGTTCTGCCCGCTCTTGGCCACTTTAATGGCTTGCACACTGGTCTCTTGTAGAATAAAAGCAAAGAGACAGTGCTGAAAACAAGAAGTGAATTCCAGCTGCAATTACTTATGTGTGTGTGTGTGTGTGTGTGTGTGTGTATGTCTCTGTATGTGGTGTGCCTCTATATGTGTGTGTGTATCTGTGTATGTCTCTGTGTATGTGGTGTGCTTCTGTATGTGTGTGTATGTGGTGGGTAGTGTGTGTGTGTGTGTCTGTTTGTGGTGTGTGTGTATGTCTATATGTGTGTGGTATGTGTGGTGTGTGTGTGTGTGTGTGTGTGTGGTGTATGTGTCTGTCTGTCTATGTCTGTCTGCGTGTGTTTGGTGTGTCTCTCTGTGTGAGCATCTGGTGTGTTTGTGCATGTATGTGTTTGTGTGTCTGTGTGTACTTTCACATGTCCTGCAGAGGTCGGAAAAAGAGAAAAGCAGGTGAAAACAGTAGACAGTTGGAGCGGTGGGTGGGAGTTGTTTAGATACATGGTCAACCCTGCTCAGCAGTGCTGATTAAATTCTTTAGTAATTGTCCTGTAATACACACGTCTGTGTGTGTTACTCACCCAACTGCAGACTTCCTGGCCTTTTGCAGGCATATCTATCATAATTAGCTACACCAGATTTGATGTGCTCCTGTGCTCCTGGCATTTCCACGTTGGTCTTCAGCACCATGCAGCAGGCCATACAACTATGCTTAATACAAAACCCAGCTCTAATTAAGATTTGAAGCCTAGTTTCCTTGCCGTTGCTCTTCTCCTTTTAAAATCACAATTACTCAACTCAGACAAGATCTCCACCGCCTGGTTGTGGCCACCTGAATTATTTGTGAAAATATTCAGTGTCTGATTTCTTAATTTTTTTCTGGCGCTCTGCAGTGATAGCTTTTATAGCAACTGTTAAACAAGCAGACTCCAGTAACACCCTTTAGACTTCAGTGCTTACTCCCTAAAATGTTATCACCTTTCATTCCAAAGCAACAGCACCTGCGTTCGACCAGTGGACTTAGAATTCCATTGAAAGCAATTTCTATTTAAAAACAAAAATAGGATAGGTGACTAGCAGCAGCTTCTCCATTGCTAATTATCCAGCTGCTTCATCCTGTTCTCACCATCTAGACTCTGCCTTGTTCATTTCCATTTTACTAGTTTTGTTTGTGGCTGTGAGTGAAGGACTTATATATATTCAGATATCTATATATGTGTGTGTATATATATATATTCAATCTCAGAATACTTGAGTTGTGTTTTCATGATATACAGTGCATACAAGTTTTACCTTTAGAGCTGGATGGTAGTCTAGAATGGGCAGTGGGGGGCGGGGGCAGAGGGGAGAAGATAAAGGATGGTGGTTCCTGGGTTTAAGGTGATATTCTACAGGGCCTGCCAAGATGTTTCAGGGATTAAGAGCAGTGCTGCTCTTCCAGAAGTCCTGAGTTCAATTCCTAGCAACCACATGATGGCTCATGACCATCTATAAAAGGATTTAATGCCCTTTTCTAGCATGCAGGTTTACAATCATATATATTTTTTTAAAAAGTGGTATCCTATGACTTTTTAGGTGAATCGAACACCTTGCATGTATCCCTGAATGTTTCCTGCCTGGATTCTTTTTTTAAACTCATTTATTTTTTTTATTAATTACAATTTATTCATTTAGTATCCCAACTGTAGTCCCCTTCCTCCCTCCCTCCCTCTTCTCCTCCTATGCCCCTCCCCAAGTCCACTGATAGGGGCAGTCTTCTCCCCCTTCCATCTGATCCTAGCCTATCAGGTCTCATCAGGACTTCCAGCACCCTCTTCTGTGGCTTGGCAAGGCCACCCCAACAGGGAGAAGTGATCAAAGAGCAGGCTCTCAGAGACAGACCCTGCTCCCCTTACTAGGAAACCCTCATGGAGATTGGGCTGCCTAATGGCTACATCTGAGCAGGGTGTCTAGGTCCTCTCCATGTGTGGTCCTTGGTTGGTGCATCAGTCTCTACAGACCCTGGACCCAGAATTGTTGGCTTTGTTAGTCTCCTGGTGGAGCTCCTGACCCCTCTGCATCCTTCAATCCCCCGCTCTTCCATAAGACTCTCTGCACTCTACCCAAAGTTTGGCTTTGGTTCTCATTATCTGCTTCGATCCCCTGTCCTTTCAGAGGACATTTATGATAGGCTTCGTCCTGTTTCCTCACTTCAACCATGTCCTCTGTCAATTCTATTTGCCCATCTGGATGAGAATTGAGCATCCTCCCTAGGGTCCTCCAGGCCTGTGATATCCAGTATCATACAAATTCATGAGACCAGAGTTGGTTTTCTTTGTTTGCAAAGGAAACACCCTGCACAATACGTGGCTGCTATTGACTGCTAGGTGAAGGATAAAGGCTAAGATGTCTGCATGATTTTCTGATTGTTCAGAAGGATTATGTTTTTCTGCTTACTGTGCTGGAAATATGACCAATGGACCTGCTAACGAATTGTTAGATGGAAGTTTCTCTTTGATTGGATGGTTCACAAAAAAGCAAGTGTGCCTGGAATTTCTAGAAGATTCCATCATAGAGAATGAGCAGCTGTGAACTAGCAACATGAGGGTCTTGGATACAAAGCCACGGTAGCTTATCATTGTTCTACCTCAAATTCACATTGAAGCAGTAAGCACATAATAGAAAAAGGAGCCATGGAGCAAACACACAGGAAGGAGCCATCAGGAAATCTAAATTCAGTAAAACACCCTCCTGGCTCCTGTGTCAGTCAGCCTTGTGATGCAATAACAAATGCCTGAGATAAACAAGAAAGGGGAAAAGCAAGAAAATAAAGAAAAAGATGGTGTACACACAGTCTTAAGGTATCTTTCTATTATTGGTTGAACCCACTGTTGGAGACTGCGTCTCCAAATTACAGCCAAAAAAGCACGTGTTCCTCATTGACGAAAGACACTCTGCAGTCTACTTGAAGGAAACACCTTCAGGACTTAAAAATTGCTACTGTGCCAACTTCTAAATGTCACATGGCCTCTTCCATAGCATCAGTCTAGCGACCACGCCTTTAAATTCTAAAGACCCAGACCATAGCAGCATCTGTGTCTGGGTCTTATAATCGGATCACCGCTATAGTTGAGATACACGTGTTGGGTTTTGGGGAAACCAGTGCAGGCTGGGGGAAAGCTAACATGTCAGTTAGTACTCTCGTCTCAAAGCAGGCGAAGAAGAAAGCATCCTGTTGTTTTAGGTGGCACATCTTAACTTAAACAATCCTTCCCAAGGGAGGACATTTCTCACCACAGTGCTCTCCTATGTAGGACACTTCCATTCCACTCTGCCTCGAAACTGGCTAATAAACCCACAACCTGCTGTTTCCTCCCTGAGCCTCAGTGAAGGAGGACTCTACAGTCTGCGACTCCATTCCTCCTCCTGCACAAGCCACATGGAAGCTCCCTTTGTTTACAAATATAATTTGCAATAAATACAGACTTTAGGGGATTTCTCTTGGAAGTCTGTGATGGCTCTCTTGCATATTTCATAAACAGGAAAGCAAGTGTGTTAAGGTGCTAAGCAGGGAGAGACAGAGACGCTTTACATAACTGTTGTGGCTGGGTGTGCTCACTTTCTGCTCTCAGCTCATTTCTTCCCAGCAGCATTTAATGAGGCAGCAACATAAACCTGCTGTGCCAATGGCGCTATTGTCCTAATAATGAGGAAACATGCTCCTCTCTCAGCCTTGGTAAAATTCCGTACTCTGCTTTCTCCAGGGAAGATGAAATGCAGTCTCCAAGAATAGCTCAAGGTTTCCTAAACCTTGACTGTTTGGGAGTTTATAAAGTTATAAAAAACTAACATGGACATTTAGATCTTGCATATTTTGGGGTCTCTTTAGAGAGCACCTTTCTTCTGTTTATATGATTTATACTGGGCATAATAATTGTCTATTAATTGGGGCTCTTATAGCAGCATAAGAGCCTGTATGTCAGTAACTTTTTTCTCCTTATCTACATTTTGAAAGTAAAGGAGACAAACTTGGTCAGCTCATCTCTTGGAAACAGGACCCCTGAATGAATGGCAAGCGTATTCACTGCTTACCTCCAGATGGAGGGGGTAGGCCTGTCTTAGGGCCTCGATCTCATCTTCTAAAAGAAAGCATGGTAGTGTTGCAGACACAATAAGAAAACTGTGCCAGGGAGCCCTCAATAATTGACAGTAAGTGAATTGAATACCTACAATTTAATACCACAATAATGGCTGGTGGTACTCAGGGAGTGGCCTTGTTACGAGGAATAAATGTGCTCAAAAAGAAGGAAGGTTACTGACTCTTTCTTAAAGGTGTTCAGAGATGGGTTAAATAGTAAACCTTCTAAGTCAGTTTTTAAATGCCTTATCCCCATGTGTAAAAATATAAATTTAGTAATATTTCACTTCTGAAAGGTGATACCCAATAGAAAGTTAGAATTTCTATTTAAGATTATTTTTTTCTTTCAGATACACAATAAGAAGACTAATTAGATACTAAGATAAAGACATTCTTTACACTTGAGAATGTTTAAACTGCCGATTTTGCTCCCACACGGTTTTGGAGAGGTGGAAAATACAGATATACTTTTCCCCGTGTCAGCTCTGTGCACTCAGACACTAGAGCTGAGGACAAAAATGCGGATTTGTGCTTTGTCCCTTTATCAACAGGTTAGCTTGTTTGTTTTTAGGTAATTGAACTCATGTTCGATTAAGAAAGGAGATATTTTATTTCCCACAATTTTTTTATACATTGTGGTAAAATTTGATGGTTTTAAGTTGCTCTCAAACCAAATGTGAGAGTAGGGTCATAGAAAAGTCAACACCTCTGCTTCCTTCTCCAGCACAGAACCTCTGTGAGTGTAAAAATGCTTTGTGCGAAAAGCTATTTTGATCCTGCATTCTGTGTCAAAGACATATCACTGCCCTCTGGTAAAGTCAAACCTATGAACTCAATGATGAGGTAGTGCCTTACTGAATTTTTAACACCAAAAAATTAGATTCAACAAGACTATGAATAAATTCTCATCATGTATTTCTTTTTCTTGGATATAGTCACATACTTGAAGGGACAATATTTCTCTGAAGCATGCCTGCTTTATTTTGTTTATTTATTTATTTTTTTATTCTTCTCTAGTGTATGACATTTTCTCATGTATTACATTTCTTGTCCATTGCCTCCCCCAGTCTCTCTCACCACCTCCCCTCTCCCCGAGATCCATCCCCCCTCTGTGTCTCCCCTCAGAAGAAAAACCTGCCCCCCCCCGCTCAGGGACCTCAAACAAACAGCATAACAAAGTAAAAGAAGACCTGGCACAGACCACATCAAGGCTGGATGAGGCAACCCAGTAGGAGAAGAAAGGTCCCACAAGCCGGCAGATGAGTTAGAGACAGTGCCCGCTCCCACTGTTAGAAGTCCCACAGGAACACCAAGCTGCTCAGCCATAACATACGTGCAGAGGTCCCACGTCAGACCCCTGCAGGCTCCCTGCTTCCCCGAACCCCCCATGAATGCCAGGCACCCAGAACTGCCTGCTTTATCTTACGTGAAAAAATGAAATATGCTGTGTGCTGCGTATATAAGCAAGGTATACTTTGAAAGCTCAAATCAGTTATTTGTTGTTGTTTTTTTTTGTTTGTTGTTTGTTTTTCAATGCAGTCTATTCAGGAACCTTGAACAATCATATGACCCTGGGTAAAGCCAGCCCATAGCTTAAATAGCCTCTGGGTAGCCAATCCCAGCGTGCCACGTGGGCAATGCAGATAGGTCCACATACACGGAAGCAAGCCAGATCCTCAGCCTTAGCCAAATATGGAGTTGTTTGTGACAGAGAGCACTCACCATCGGGAAGATGGAAGGCGGAAACCAGCTCCATCTTTAAGCAGCATTTATTTGTTTTTAAGGAAAGATTCAGAGGATTGTTTGAAAAGGCGCACGTGTGAAAACCTAAACTGGCCAGGGGTGGTGGAGCACACCCTTCATCACAGCACTCACGAGGCAGAGGCAGGGGGATTTCCGTGAGTTCTAGGACAGCCTGCTCTACAAGCAAGGCCAGGACAGCCAGGGCTGTGTTACACAGAGAAACCTTATCTCGAAAAACTAAATAAAAAGTTTTAAAAATCTAAACTGTGAGTTTGTTTGTTTGTTTGTTTGTTTATTTATTTATTTATTGCCAACAAGCTTCATGTAAAATGGGAATGAACTGACTTCTCAGAATCGACAGGAAAGTTGAGAGTTCCCAGATTACAAACTGAAATCTGAACTACCCCAGCTCCAAAACTTTTGAGTACTGACAAACCACCAGCAGGGAATGCTCTATGTGTGACCTCGTGTGACAGTTGCAGACGAGATTCGGGGAAAACCGAAAATACTGCATAACATGACCTTCACGCCATATGTATTAGGTCTAAACAGATCAAAGAAACCCTGGTTTAGATCTGGGGCCTATCTCCAAGAAAAGTCATTAGGTGTATGCAAGTCTTCCTACCCCTCCAAAACATCTAAAGGCCCAAATATTTCTGATCCTAAGCACTTCTGATAGCGGGTACTTTATAATAGCGAACCTTGCTGCAGACGTCACTGCCTTTGCTGCAGCTTATTGCTATGCTGTGAAGTTACTGTATCTTTAAGCTGGAGAATTACTATTGCCTTCTTAATTGTACCACTCTTACCTCTGAGAAACTGTTCTGCCAACAGGCTAGCTCTTTCTTCTTTGTTCTCCTCTGTTCACAAATATTCCTCAGTATCCCTTATCCTACCCACATTTTTCTCAACCTTACAGCCCACTGGCACTACTGTTCTTTCTAGCTGCACCCTTTCTGACACTATCAGCTAACTGGTAAATGCCTGTGGATTTTAGCTCTAGTTTTACATTTTTAAAAATTCATCAGTGAATGTTTTTCCTGAAAATGACTAAAATTACTAATACTTTTTAGAATTATGTTATTTCACATGTATGAATGTTTTTGCCTGTGTGTATAGGCGACATATTACTTGCCTGCTGCTTGTGCAGGTCCTAAAAGGGTGTTGACTATCTGGAATTGGAGTTATAAATGGTTGCGAGGCACCATGTGGGTGCTAGGAGCCAAACCCAAGTCCTCTGAAGAGAATCAAGTACCGTTGATGGGCCCTCTTTGTAGCATCTGTTAATAAGGATTTTAAACAGAACAGAACAGACAGCATGAAGGGGATTTACTAACAAGTATCCTCAGACTTAAAACACATTTAAAATATCTTTTTAAAAGAGGGTCAGTTAAAAAACAAGTGACCTTAGATGTTTTTTTAGATTAGATTTATGGCCACTCTCATCAAAGCAAACAGTTGATATTTTCAATGTGTCAAAAAAAAAAAAAAAAAGACTGACTGCTAGTATAGAATCCTGTGCTCTGTGAAAATATCCTGCAAGAGTAAATGAAGGTTTTTTTTATCTGGCCAAAGATGACCATTCCTCCATTCTCCTCCCTCTCTGCTCCACACCAGAGTTTTCTGGCTGTGAGGTCTCTGGCATGGCCCTGATAGCTTCACTCACAAGATAAGATTGCCATGTATTCTAATGAGTTGCTAGTGGCTATGAGACAATAAGATAAACATTATGTTACTGATAGTTTCCTCTTCACCTTCAGCTTAGCTGGACAGACACTCCTAGCCTTATATATTAGCCCTTCATAGCTGTAGTAACATCATCATACTGAGATTTAAAGTAATAGATTATTGCTTTGTACTCCAAAAGTAACTTGAGCTTGCACACATTCATTATATAGAAACCTTAGTTACAAATCTTTCAAAGGAAAAAGGTCCAAACTGATATATTGCCATATTATTCTCTTAAAATATCATCAGAAAAAAAACGCATAAAATGAATTGGGAAGGCCCAAAACCCTTAGGTGAAAAATAAAAACTATTTTTTTGATGCATGAAAGGTGTATAGAGCAGTCACAAATACAAATCCATTGTGACCCAAGTCAAATTCCAACTCAGATGGCATACAGGCAAATGCAGACTTTGCTGAATTTTAAAATATTTGTTAGAATCCACCATTGAGCTGCTGTTGTGCAAACGCTGGCATGCTGTGAATCTCTTTCCTCTGAAATGATACTAAAACTTCTTTCTTTTTTTCCCCCCATCCTCTGTTCTCTGGCTTCCTCTCCAAATCCGCTGGTGTGTCTAACCCCTTTATGGTGGGTGTGCTCCTCTCCATCAGCCATGTGGGTAGTTGAACCAAACTCTGCTACCTGCCTTTCTGCGGCCCTGCCTGCCAAGAGACACTGCCAGGAATCCAGGTTGGTTGTGGGGGCTGGGGTCCAGGGAATTATAATGCCAAGTCACGATCAGGGTGGTCTTCGTAACCCCAGTACCCATGCGGCCCCAGGATACATGGCTGAATATTTTGACCCTAACATTCTATATTTACTGGTTGATGGCACAGCTGTGGCAATACAAATAATGGCATGCACCTGGCCTCTTACTGTCACATTCAACCCCTGTGTTCTGTCTCTTCAGCTTCCCGCCCTCTTCCAGCTTAAAAGGCTCTAAGGCACTGAGTAGATATTTAATGTCTCCTATGTTCCATCTCTTCAGTGTCTTCCTGCCTTTTGCAAGCTTAAAGGGTTCCAAGGTATTAGGAGGTATTCCACTCTCATGATCAGACAGGTGGTCAAAATTTACTTGGGCGGAACTCTGTGTCACCAAACTTAAAATCAGGTTTGTGTTCTACCGCATTTTCATGGAAGTCCAGACCTCCCAACCTGATGACAACCATCACGGTCACCTCCCATATTACTCTGTACTCCCAGTCTGCCATGGTTTTCTTTACACTGAAAAGCTCAGTAAGACAGAAGATCCTATTAAAAACAGTTGTTATGCAGCAGAAAACCATAGGAGGACAGCTGGGAGTCCAGGGAAGATCATGGACCAGGAGACAGGGTCTTCTAGATTCAGCCTATTGAGCCGCTATCTGAACAAAGGCTGACTCTGTGACTCAGTACCCTTTTGCATGTAACAAGCCAGTAGCACCTGCCCTGCAGTAATAGCAAGACGATGAAGTAGAACCAGTAAAAGTCCTGTCACAAGGAGAACAGGTACTCAGTGAAGTGGTTTATTTTTCGCTGAGGTTGCCTTCCTTTTGTTAACAATGGATATTATAAAATGACTGACATCAAACCCAGTTATCAGAGGTTAATGACCTCAACAGGGTTAAATATTCTCAAGGTCAAAGCAACAAAACCCTGTTAGGAGCTGAATTCAAGTTTTTAAACTCCCACTAATGCCTTAATGCTCTATCCTCCACAAAGAAGAAATGCTGAAATCTGACTTAATGAAATGAACTGTGAGTCTTCTTTTGTAGAAGATTTTTAAAGTGTGGATATTTTTACACTTTATTCCGCCACTCTTAAAAGCATCAAATACCGAAAATAGGACTCACAGGCATTTTGTATGAGCTAAAATAAGTAAACAAAATTTTAAAATGTAAATGTTTCATCTGGAGTTCATGCGGATTATTTCCATGTATCTGAAACATTCACTGGCCCTTGTATTTTAGGAGGATTGGTTTTCACATTAATAAAACGAAACTGAAATTAAGGCTTTATTATTAATATTTGACCTGCTTGAAGATTCATTGAAAGGCCCTGAATATGTTGTCATTACTGAATCTATCACCTTTATGTTAGGATGGCTAGTAAGGAGCACTGTTTGTCTTTTGTGGAGTCTCAGAGTGAGTCAAGTATTCTGTCCATATTCAAAGCTATCATACATTGAAAGATAATATATGGCGATTATAAGTTATTTCCATTTTAGTTGTGAGCCTCTCTTAGGTACAAATGTGGTACCTTAAATGGAGGGTGGCATGTGTCCGTGTTGATAGGTAAAGATATATTGATTGAGTCAGTCATGATTTCTGTATGGATAATTTTGTCCCAGAGAAGGAAAAATGATCAATTTTTTCCTAGCTATATAAGAAGCTGCCCAGATAAGTTGCAAAGCCCTCTGTTAGAGGCCTCATCTACATGCAAACAGTGTTTCAAAGTTCTTCATCCCAAAATGCAGTGCAAATTAAGGAACAATCTGAGAACACATAGCTTTATAAACTTGAAATCTGTGGGTAGGTAGTATGGAGTTGAATAGAAATAACACAGGGAAATTTCAAGGCTTTGAAAGTACTGCACACAACACTATAATAGATGCATGTCATTCTTCCAGATCCATGGAATTTACATGAAGTGTGACACCTAGTGCAGACGGCGGACTTGGGGTGATAATAATACACCTTTCAGGGAGGTTTGCCACTGTAACAAGAGTACCGGCCTAATAGAGCATGTTGGTGACGGTGTGTGGAGGAGGCCAGAGGCCTACTGAACTCTTTGTACCTCACTCTCAAACATGCTGGAACCTGAAGCAATCCAGATAAATAAAATTATTTAGGAAATAAAGTAAAACAAAAACTTTTCCAGTTCAAAAGCATAAACAGAAAAGAAAAAATCTAAGGGAAGAAAATATGAGATGAAAAATATGTCTGGGATACTTGTTCTCTGGAGTCAAGTAATAAAATACTTTAGGCCAATTCATACAAAAAAAAATGAGTACAGTGGGCTCACTGCTTTAATAGAGTCTCACATTCACCAATTACTGTCTGGTATAGGCTGATTTACCTTCCCCCACTCCCGGCATTTTTCTAGTTATACTCCTTATGCTTTCAAGTATTGGCAGTGAATTCAACTGCGTTGAGCAATATGACTACTAATCTTTGTGTGTATATTCTTCTTGCTGATCTTGCTGATCTATCCCTCCTGTATTTTAAGTTTATTTTCCTATTTCTACTTTTTTTTTTGACATTTAACAAACTGTGCTTTTTAAAGTTACTAAACCAAAGTGCATTTCTAAGGAGGGAGTTGAGCTTCCTGAGCTTTGAGGAAGTAACCCATAACTGCAATAACAGGAATATTTTTCAAAGAAAATCACCAAACACCAATATGCATGCCCAAGTCTAAGTGCAGAAATGCCCACCCAAGGTTATTCCCGTGCATATTCTTAGGTTCTGTTCTAAGTCATTCCAAAGTGCCATTATAATGCTTTCCAGCAACCTTTCTACAGACTGTAGCTATTTTTATAAAACATTCTCATGTACCCCACAAAGAGTTCAGCTAAAGTCCTGAGCTCATTAGGACAGTGAATGAAAAAATGATGCCATTAGGATTGGTAACCTTACATAGCACAACGCACCCAGCAGTTTCCGAGAGCTTCGGCTCCTCTTCTCTCTGTTCACGGTGAATCAGTATGGGGACACTCAGAGTTTAACTTTATTCTGCTACTCATTGACATAAACAACTGTGATAGAATCCAGGAGTCTCAGAAGGAAGATGCAAGAGAGGCAAGATGCAGATTCACAGACACTTACTTGGGATAACAGGTTTCTCCCCAGCAACAGTGATGCTTCTGCTGTTAGACATGCTTTCTGGCCTACGGCAGGGCTTGCTGGCTTTTCTGGATCCCCTGTTTTGTCCAGCCACATCATTCAGCTCATTTTTTACCACAGTAAATGTATTGTCTGTCGTAGGGCCTATGAGATTTCACCACAAAAAAGCAAAAAGAAGTAGTTTACATCAGAAATCTCATTACATTTGTGAGGCAAATGTTATTTACTAATCAGAGAATTCATCAGAATTGTGAACACATTGTGCCTTTCTAATTTTTTTCTTGAGATGGTTTGTTTCCAAATATATTCTTATCACCCATTTCAAACAGAGATCCTTCTCTGGCCCTGAAACAATAGATGAAAAATATCCAGGAAACACGGCGAGAACAAGAAAGAAAACACACAAGACCATTTCCCTATGCAACTACTATGCTTCTGTATGATACTGTACACGTATTTATTCTTCAACTAATTGATTTGATGTATAGTTACTGAGTCCTGCTATACTTCAGACATCACTCCTGGGCTGAGAATCATACATCATAAGAACCCAACAAAGGTAACCATATTTATATAGTTTGTAGCCTTCAATGGAAGAAAGGCATATAATGAATAATTAGATGGGAAATAAATGCATTGTATAAGGTGTTTGTACACTTAGGACAGTGTAGGAAAAAGTCAAGCCAGAGATAAGGATACTAAGGAACAATTACAGTAGTCAGAGTGGTCAGAGAAGTCTCCATGAGAATGTGGAAAGGACCTGAAGCAGGCAGTAACCTGAGCTCTCTAGGCAGAGCACATGTCCAGTGGCAAAATACACAGTAATGGTGTCTAGACTCTTCTAAAATGAGCAAGAAGCTTGATGTGTCCAGAGTGCCAGAGGGGCACATTCTAAAAGATACAAAGTCACAGACATGGCATATAGTCCAAATGCATAGAACTTTGTAGTCTGTGACAAGGACATACAGGCTCTAAGATCTACAATTAATAAATGGGGCCCCTTGAAACTGAAGAACTTGTGTAAAGCAAAGAATACTATCAATAGAACAAAAGGGCAGTCTACAGATTGGGAAAAGATCTCCACCAATCCTACATGCAACAAAGGACTAATATCCAGAATTCTACCAGAACTGAAATGTAGAGCTATAGTGAGTTTCTAAGCACAGAAATGGCCTGACCTGTACTGTGTTTGGAAAAAAAAAAAAATCCCCGTGTTAATAGTTACAGGAAAGTTTATTTGGGGCTTGTGGTTCCAAAGGGTTAGAGAGCTTGACCATCACAGCAGGGAGTACAGCACAAGGTGGACATGGTCCTGAGGCCAGCAGCTGAGAGCTAACATCTCGGTCCACAAACAGGAAACACTGATAGCGAGCCGACTACAAATGTCTTTTTAAACCTCAAAAGCCAACCTCAATGACATACTCCTTCTAGCAAGGGTAAACCTCCAAATCCAACCCAAACAGTCACTAACTGGAGACTAAGTGTTCAAAGGCCAAGACTAATGGGGGCCACCTCAGTCAAACTACCACACATTGGTAAGAGGCAAGAATGTGTTAAATTTAGGAAAAACTTATTCAAATGGTTTTACAGGAAAGCTCTGATTATAAACAATATGTAAATACATACTGTTTCTATCCATGGCATAGTGTAATAGTTTTCCTATTTTGAATTATCAAAATAAAAAAATGTATTTTTTTATTTTGAATTATCAAAATAAAAAAATGTATTTTTTTCCTTAGCTACTGGCAAATATTTCTTAAAACCTATACTCCAGATTTAAAATCCCTAGATGCATCAGAATGGTCCACTATTCCATATTCTCCACCAACACACTTCTTGTCATTCCTCCTCTGCTCCCCACGTAGCTCAGCCCACCCTGTGCTTTCTCTCAAGTCCTGTTACCCCCTTTCGGTTGTGAGACATGCCTCTCATGCTAAATGAAGCAGAAATTCAAAAGCTTTTCTTCCACGATCTCTGGAAGAAAGATACTGTCAAGAAAATATATTGGGGTAAACAGGAACACAAAATGAAAAGGTTCAAGCTACCTTAGAAAAATAATAGTTACATACTCATTGAAATAATCTTTTTGACTGTTTTTTTTTCCAGTTGATGTAGCATTCTTTTTGTGTAAAACAACTTCTTCCTTGTAGAAACTATTTTTTTTTTTAAATTCAGGTTTTCACCACCTAATAAATGTTATTGGAATATATGAAGTTTGGTTTATTATAATTATTTTTCCATATTGATAGACAAACCATTGTGTGCCTAAACATTTTTTAATAGTCTTAGACTTATTAAGTTCTCTTGTGCTCTTTGGACTGCCGAAGACCTTTGGGAGTCTTCAATTTATGGCATCATGATAATGCTTATCAACCTCCCTCAATACTGAAAGGTCTCTTGTGAATATTTTTGAAAACCCAGGTCTAAATACAAAACTTTATAATACTCAACTTCCTATCTACAAAGCAGGCATAACTAAGCAAAACATACCACAGAGTTCAAATGCTAAAATATTAAGCACTGGCAACTTTGGGGGAAGTTAATGGTGTTTGGAAGAATGCCTAACCCAGACAGTCTCTTGCCAAGGTAGTTTGGTAGAAGTACTGAGCAGGAGGAAGCTGAGGTGATGCCCATAAAATGCTTTCTAAGTTTATCTGATGCAGCTGAATGAAGACACATACATAATATATCTTATCTTTGTAGTTGAAACACTTTTTATTAAAAAAGAAACATTTGTTAGAGTTATAGTTACTATAGTATTCCTATAGTAAGCATCCAATGCCATTCCTGTATAAATACTTAGTCATGAAAAAATAGATTAGCAATAGTAATGTAAACTTACTATCTTAATGCTATTACCTCATGTTTTCATACATATCATTGGTAGCACATGTGTTCAGAAAGACGACTCCCCACCACCACCACCATAGCCCTAGTTAACCCAAAAAGAAAAGCCAGAAAGGTCTTGATATTTTCTAGCTGGATCCCTTTTCTGAGCAAGGTTATACAGTTTTCAAATTAAGATCTTGACAAAGCATGAGATTGTGAAGCAACATTAAAAAAAATGAAATGTAAAAATCTGCACAGTATTGATTAAAGATATGTTTATATTGTCGATCATCACTCCTTAGTAGAAATAGTATAAGTTTGCAAAGTCCAGGATCTCACATGCAGAACCTGCTTTCCAAACGCTCTTTGTCACCATGCACCATCCACAACAGTGTGAGAAAGCAGAACCTTTTTTCGTGTATGAACAGACACTGTTGGTTGTCTTTCCTATTGTAATCCAGTCATTTTGCCTAGTAGCTAATTAAGATGTATTCCCAGACTATGTACAGACAGAGCTGATGGATTTTGAGATCTCCAAATAAAGAGCTTTAATTATACATTATTCAACACAACTTTTAATATGAAAGACTTCAATACAAGTAGTCCTGAAAACAGAGAAATTACTAGCTGTTGGCTCTACAAATTATATTTCAAAGGAAGTAACAAGACTATAATCACGCCTTTGTTCTTTATCTGCTACTTAATCGCTGAGATTCAATTAGAGCAGAGCCAATTTGTGGCCATTATCTCTGCCAAGAAGAACCAACGTTTTATGATTAATAATGAACGACCCATTGTGGCATCTTATTTTCAACACCAAGACTACACAAAGATGGTACCCAGGCTTGAGTCTGCAACAACACCCTATGTGATGCCATGACAAAATGATAGAAAAAAGTCATCAACTGTTTTTTTAATGTATATAGGGATGACCTTCATTCTTGGATAATGTATCACAGTGTTATAATATTGTTTATACTTTCTTTGAAGTATACTAGTGAGAGCAGATAGTAAGGTGTTTGATTTTTGCTTGCCTCTATTAGCACTTCTATTGTTATTATTCTACCAGTGTGTGGTATCAAAGGTCTACACTTTATTCTTCAGTTGTTTGAAAATCTTTCAACATTGAAACAGGATACATTTAAAAAAAAAATGATCTCCAAATATGTTCAAGGTTGACTAATTGGTTCCTCTGATAAACTTACTAAAGTCTTACAGCTCATGAGGACTCAATAGGCCTTTCAACCAGAGCTGAATTGATGAATAATTTATTTTGCATGGATACCCTGTGGGGCAGCAGGGGGGAGGGTGTACATATGGGCACAAAATTAAAATAAAAAGGACGCAAAATCTTGCCTTGTTGATAAAACTAGAAAATGCCATGTAAAATAGATTTGGTTTTGTGCCGGAAATCTATTAAAGTTGGCCAAGTAAATTTTATGTAAGCCATTATAATAGGTGCAAGTGATATCAGATCTGGACTTATCACTAAATATACTAAGGGGGAAATGATAGACAAGAGTCAGGATGGGAGTTAATTCTCAATACCACCTTCCTCTAGCTTGGATCTATGTTGTATACATAAACTACAAATTAGTAGTATTCAAGTGAGAACTTTTTCTTTTAATTTTTATGTTTTCTTTCAAAATTTAAGAAGTCTGATCAGTATTCATGTATTAGATTCTCAGAGGAAATAAATTTTAAATTGAAAATGAGAAGATACCTGAGGCTTGAGCACCAACTCTATGGGTTACAGCTCTGCTGCTATTGCGGAGAACCTGAGTTTAGCACCCAGCATCTGCTCTGACAGCTAAGTCTGCAACTCCAACTCCAGGGGATGCAATGCCCATTCTGACCTCTCAGGCATCTGCACTCACAGGCACATAACCCACACAGACATACGAATGTGTACACACCATAGCAAGTTTATATCTTAGGCAGGAGGGAATGGAAAAAAAAAGAGAGAGAGAGAGAGGATGAAAGGCTCACCGAACAGGGAAGTAGTAGGAAGATACACCCAGGCTAAGGGGGTCTGTGAAAATGAATTGAATGACCTTGCTAAACACAGGGCAAGGATAGCAACGAGGGTGAGGAGATGAGAGAGTTGGTCATTCATACCCAGTGTAGGAGACTTCTTGCTCAACCGTGGTGGGGAAGTTTATTGTTAATCTAAGACTCAGTAGGCCAAGGTCCAGGCATAGCTAAAAATGGTGCTCACAAAAGTCAGACTAAAACTTTATCCAAGACAAGAACCAAGACTTAGTCAAGAGATGGCTCAGGAGATAAAAGCAAGAGACGGTAACACCTCATGTGAGTTGTAGTACAAGTTTGTTTTTAAAAGATTGACCTGAATGCCTTACCTGCACATTTAGCAGGTAAATGAATCCCTTTGGATGAACATAAATTAAGGACACTCAGTAGCACAATCTTTCACTTTGAGCTGTGCAAACACATTTTATTTTAAAGTCCTCTAAATAATCCACAGCGATCATAGCACTTTCTTAAGTTGATATTAATGAGAGTATCTCAATTGCTCACTCAAGAACTCTTCAGATGGATCTGAGAATTTTCTCCCAGTGTTGAGATGAGAGGATTTAGTATAGAGCTTGACAAGGGCTGAGACAACCAGACAGCAAATGATAATTACAACATTTTCCAAAAATCGTCCTCTAAGTGGAGAGAACTCAAGAGCAAATCTTATTTTTCACAATCTACTGCAAGTGTTTAGCAACAATAACAGTGGGGTCTATTTTTTTTTTTTTCCTTAGCACTATCCTGGGAAACACTTTAAATTATCTTCTCAGATAGGGCTTATCCTACCATCTGTCACTGCTGCCGAAAATTAAACAGTGAATGCAAACACATGTTTGTGTCTAATCTTTTGAGGTTAACTGATTTCCCAGAATGATGGGAACAAATGACCTCAGCAATCGCTTGCCAACTAGCATTGTTCTGGGTCCTCTGCGGTTACTGCTCTTTAAAAACTCTTGTTGTAAAAGGAGAGGCAGAGAAATACTAAACACAAATTGGCCTTCTTGGGAAGCGCTGAAGCAGATGTGGCTAGAGATGCTCCTGGGACCCAGAGGACAGTGAGTATTTCACTTTGTAGACAGAGGTGGGAAGAGTAAGGAGTGTCAATGTGTCAGTGTGTCCATGGGGATTTGGAAGGATGTTGAAGAGGACTGTGGTCTCCACATTGGGGAGAAGGGAGGAAGGAAGAACCTGAAGTCATTTATAAACCGAGAAACAATTGATACAGGAAGAATTATTAAGAGGAGGAAAATTAGAAAGAGTGTTCCCAAATGTGAAACATCATGTACAAAAGATGATAGCAGATTAGAATGTGCATCACTTACCATGAGAGGCAAGTTCTTTTCAGATATTAGTGTGCATGGAAGTCAGTTGACTTTAACGTCTCTTTTTTTCCTTCAATGCTTATAAGGAAGAACCCAGATTCCTCATTTCTAATGAGCTCCAGATCCATTCAACTGGTGCTGGTTTCTGGAACAAGTTCTCAGTAGGGGTACATAGAAAAGGCTACCAGTGGAATACTTGCCTCTGGGGAAATCATAGGACCCTAAACGCTGGCCTACTCCTTCACCCCACATGAGTCAGTGACAGAGGCAGTGCAGTTGCCCCTGAACACTTCTTTTGCTCACAAGTGACATTTTATTTTATTGTAAAGAAGGTTGCTTGATAGAAGACGAGCTTTACATCACTACTTTACATCATGTTTTGCATTTATATTTTCTGTCCCACTTTATCTTCCTTCTCATTGAAACAGATTTTGTAGCTTCCACATAAAAACTGGCTTGAAAGGATAGCCTGAATAAATATTGCCAACACTTGTCAAAATCAAAGGACGATATCCCAGGAAAGGATTTATAGGCTTCCCCCTTAGAGAAATTTAGAGTACGGTAATGCGTGTCTTCACAGCGATTCTTTTCATGTCAACTTGAGCTCATATTCACACATGTTTGAGCTCCAGGTCCACCACCATCTTGCCTTATCCTGCAGCAGCCAAAGTCTTACCCCCATGGAGACTAAAAACAGAATCTTTCCCAAGACTCAACTTTCTCCTCTCTAACACAAAGGCCATGGAACAGATGGAGCCAATTGTAAAGTCACCTGCTGGAAATCCACGCCGATATAACATGGTTTTAAAAGGCAGACCTTTCTATATTTTGTTGTAGATATTAGATATCATCGAAGCCCTGTCTTTGGTGATTTGGGAGAGGAGGGGTTATATCTGCTTTTAATTTTGGTGTGGTGAAGTTACATAATGCTTGCCATTATGTAGCGCACTCACTACACTGACTTTATGCCTATGATGCCATTCTATTTCCTCATTTAATTCTGACAACAGGAACTAAATATATATGCATGTACATAGTTACTTGTTGCTTCTATAGTCCTAACTGGGCAAATGGAATAAGCCTTGTAGACAAGTAACAAAACTTCAATTCCTGTGTGCATCTTTATATCCAACTAGTGTGTCAAAAAAGAGACACACTATTACCAAGAAATTTATGGGCAGAGTTTCTATTTCTTCCTTTTAATAGATATATGAACAATCTAAAGCTTTTGAGCACTATGCCAGGCTTTCCACAGCCCAGTATTACACCCTTGGTGGGCAGCTCTAAGTTTCAAGGCTTAAATTGCACTTTTCACTTTCCTACCATCTGCACCTAAGTCCTAATGGTTGGTACAAGTTACAAGGGATCTGCTAGCGCACCAAGCTAATTGTGGGTACAATAGCAACTGGAGACAGAGGTTTCTTCCAGAATTTCTGCCCCCAGGGCTTGAGTGACTCTTAAAAAGAATAATGCATTATTTTCTGCATTAACAAACCAGTAATTGTGGGCCAAGATTAACTAGGTTATGGTCTTGTCTATCACGTGTTAACAATTTAACCTATATTCCTCCATATTACCCTTGTTTCTTCCATGACTATTATTTTCTTTTCTTCCCCTTCCTTAAGCAAGAAAAAAATGGGTATTTCCCTTTCCTTATATTGAATTTGTTGTCCTCAGGGCATCAAGTACTCAGAAAGTAATGTATGAGAAGTTTGAACTCTATAGAAACTTTTCTAGGTCCTATGATGTGTCACAAAACACCATCATTTACTGCAATTTTTGAAATGCCAACAGACTAAAGTCATACCCTGATCTCACAAAACTAATCTGTAATCTGAAGCTTAAGAGTAGGGTACTATTAGGACTATGCTGTTTGTTGAACTGATTTAACTGTTTTTTAAGAAAAGATATCTACGTCTCAGAAATTTTCATATGAAGTCATTAGATAATGTTTCAAAAGAAACTCTTTAATAAATTATGCATATGTAATGGCCAACAGTCATGGTCAAGCACATGACTTAAGACATGAGGATGTCTTCAGATTCCAACTTGTCATATTTTCAGAAGGAAAATAATATTTAGAAATGCGTATAAAAATTCACAGGTCTTTATAGCATTTATAGGGACCTTGATTTTCAACTTTAATGAAGAGCAATTTTTAAAAAAAAATAAAGCCTTCAATTTATCACTTCTTAAAAATACAGCAATAATTTTAAATCTTTAAAAATATTTGTGCAGTTCTGAACACAGACAAACGTAGCAAGGCTTGATACAGATGTAGCTCCAATTTTTGGAAACAGAAACACAGAGGGACACTCTACCACCGGAGATGGTAAGGGGTTAACTGGCCCCTGATGAGCTTATATATATATATATATATATATATATATATATATTTTTTTTTTTTTTTTTTTTTTTGCTGATATCATAGCATGCTACACTCCTGGTTTAAATTACTTTTTGCCTTCATTTTGAAAAACTGAGATGAGTGTTTTATGATGCATTGGTTGGGCAGAGCTGAATTAATGTGACAAGTGAGAAGGCTTTATTTGGTTTTAAAAACTGCTTAAGAAAAGCGGTTAGCATTGTTAATAGTCAGACAGATGGGACTGTGTCCCATTTAAGTACTGTGGGAAGCAATGGCTTGCAGCTTTCTGTTCATATTTCCAATTCACAAAGTGAACGGAACAAGGAAAGGCCAGTTTGAGCAGGCCTGGGAGTTTGAGTGCGGTCAGGATAGGTGGCTTTGGTGTCATGCCATGCCTGATTCCCTCCGCATTTCTAAGTAGAGAGATGACTCACGGGACTGTCTTCCCTGTCTTTTGTGTTTGCGGCACATGCAGCAACGTGGAGTCACCCCTGATGCATGAAGTTTCAGAGCCACAGCAGAGCAGCGGCAGCGTGGCAGACAGCCTGGCTGGCTCCATCACGGCCTGTAAGAAGGTAACCCTTCCTCATGATACTTTCTTCCTGCCAGGGGAACAGCACCTCAGCTTGGCCTTTCAAGCATGTTTCCTTATGTAGAGACAACCAGAAAAACAACCAAAAGACCCACCTTTTGCTTTCCCTAGTATGTCATTAATGACCATTTTTGATGCAGTTCCTAGAAATGGTTGAATGACTGAACAATTCCCAAAGTCCCAACTGGAGAATGATAAGCATCCATTGCCCATGAAACCCAATTCCACCTGTTCTCCGAGACTTTGGCCCAAAGGTAGCCATAGAAAGACACACCTGGACAGTTTTCCCAGTAGGCTTGACCTGCTAATTTGAACTATGTCATCTCGAAGAAAACTCTATGACTGTCAAAGGGTAGAGGATGGCTTCCCAGTGAGTGGGCTGTGCCTGGCTTAGAAGCAAAGCTGAATTTCTTAAAAATCTTGGCTAGACATCTGCAATCTTGCTTGCATAATACTTGCAGAAAATAATTGTTTGTGCAACATAAAGTAATCCAATTTAACTGCCCTATTTTTTCTGTCAATACAACTAAGGCTCAAAACTTAAAGCAAAAATCTATGATCCTGAGCCCCCAATTAATATTTTGTCATTATTTAATGCTGATTTGTGAAGGACAGTGAGTGCTTCTCATTCAAACTCAGAGAATGCCACAGTGGGCTATTTCATTATAGCAATATATATATTTTAATTATACAAACATATGTATGTATAAGTTAAGACAAATTATTTTACTAAGTATATTATTTACATACTATTTATATGTTATATACAGTAAATATATTCATATTTGTTTATATATTACATATATATCAAGTTGTTGAGTACTGTGTCCATGAAATCAGCTTATTTATGTAACTTTTTTATAAATCGATAGTTTTAAAGTATAAAACAATTAACAGACATATATACTAGAAAACAAATTCAGTATAGAAAAGAAACAGTAACAGTAACCACAGTTATTCCAGTGCATTTTCATGCTATGTGTACCAGTTTTCCCTAGCTGAGACAAAACAACTAAGATTTACTTCAGGTCATGGTGTCAAAGGTCTATGGTCTCTTGATCCTGATGTTTTTGTGTTTGTAATGAGTTAAAACAATGCTGTAGAAACACGTGAGAGTTAACTCAAGTTTCCTATATCCCCATCAGGAGCAAACCTCTAATGACCAAACTCCCTCCCATACTCCAGCTAAACATTCTGTGTCTTCTCAGTGGTACCACAGGCTTGGGACAAAGTATCTAATTGTAGATAGCCTTTGTGATCCATTTAATATGAAGTCTAACTCATGTATTCATGCAAAACCAAATACATAACAGACCTGTCTAATAAAGACCTCTTAATAAGATGTATTATAGTTTTTCTTGTTATAAATTATCTATGGTGTATGATACTGAGGTGATACAACTCAAAATTATTTTGAGCTTTTTACAGGAGTAGTAAGCTTCCACCTTTAAACCTTAGGTACGTTTCTGAGTCAATAACTTTAAATCATGCAGTACTCCCCAGATGCTATTTATTTCACAAAGCCGGTGAATATTTAAGGCATTCTAATTTCTAAGGCACATACATTCCTGTTGGTGAGAGTCTATGTGGTCCTTGAAAGGACTGAAACCACAATAGCTGGATCTGTCAGCTAGCTCCTCATTCATTGTGAGTAGTGTGATTTGCAGCAAATGACTAGCTCTGGATGCCTCCATTTCCTTATCTGAAACATGAAGATAATAATATTACCTACCTCAAAGGAGTGAGACAAGATCAGGATGAGGCAACAGACATGAAGTGCCGAGAACAATGTCTGGCATATTGTAAGCACCCAAAAGAAAGATTATCCACTACTAATGTTATTAGACAGGGTAATTTTATCAAACAGTGTATAGCACCAGAAAAATAACTTAATAATGAGAAAGTAATTCATAATGTTATCTTGGTTAAAGCCATTTGTATGGTGGGGAAATGTGGTCATGTTCTTTTCTGTTTTAAAAACTCATGTCTGGAAGCTACTGGATTGACACTTTCTAGAAGCTGGGAGTTTACACAAAAAAAAAAATTAAAACTCTTCAGGAGCAGTGAGGAGAGCCTTAGTAATATAGCAATTTTTGACTAATTGGCTATAGCTAGATAATGCTTCAATTAAAACAATCCAACCCAAAACTCAATTCTGAAGGATTTTATCATTCTATACATATAATATTTCTGCATAGCTATGTGAATAGATTATATATTTATATACTTATAAAATTTAAAAGTTTTAAATATAGCCTCATTGATTCTATAATTGTTTCTGAACAGTTGTTAGTAAGTTTAATCATAAAATTACCTTTTATTACGGACCCAAAGTGATCAACCTTAGGCAATGTCTTGAGGCTCAACTTAAATATGTTTTTAGGTCTTGAAGGTAGACACAAAGATGGATCATGAACTTCCCTTAACAGAAAAATTTGTGATCTAGTTTAACAGATAATTCTGCTTTCTCATGTAGAAAGTAAAGCAAGAATTCACAAGTTAATTATAGTCATATCTCAAGACAGTCTAAAGGAGGTGAAAAAGACATCTTCCCTGAAAGCTTTGTTTTCTAAGAGAGATAGGAAGGAAATGGATCCAGATGGGAGGGGAAGTGGGAAGGGACTGAGAGGCGTGGAGGGGGGAGAAATCTGTACTCAGGATATATTATGTGAGAGAAAATTTTATTTTCAATACAAGGCAGAAAAATAAGAAGGAGGAGCAGTAAGAGGTAAGAGAAGCCAGGAGGCAGAAGTTGCTATAGGAAATACATCTGACTCAGGGGCACTTACAGTGTACTCAGGTCCAGTGAGTGCATGGCAGAGCTCTGAACCTGTGCACAGAGTGTCCAGTGGTATGCTGCTTCATAGCCAAGACCCCTGTGTACCTTCTATGTTTAAGAATTTTAAAAATGAACTGAAACCATATATATTGGATTCTTCACTTGACTTGTTTTGGTTTTTAAGTTAAGTTTTAAAATATTCATTAAATATATATTTGATCATAATCTTCCACCTCCCCCAACTCTGACAAGGTTTTGTTTTTAAATATAGGCTTTGGCCAATAAATTCATACCTCTATGCTTATTAAAAAAAGGCATTTAATGAGTAAGCTATCACCCTGCCCCTTGCCTCTGCTTTCAAGATCTAGGAAGGTTACCAGATAAATTCATATAAGATGCTAGTTACTACATAGCTAGATATAGCATTGACAAAGTCCTTCTGCTGCTGCTGCTGCTGCTGCTGCTGCTGCTGGTGGTGGTGGTGGTGGTGGTGGTGGTACAATCTCCCTTTCTCTTAACAGACATTGATAATGAAGCTTATGGTGCCTGGACACAGACTTAAACATTTACTGAGCGCAGGGCATCAAAGCAGCTCTGTCTGCCCATCCTAGTGGGAATGTGTTGCTAAGTCACCTGAATGCCTCTCTAATTTAGTGAATGTGAAGATATAGGATAAGTTGAGATTCTCAAAATCGTGCATGTTAAATGTTGGGAATGGGAGAAAGTGTTATTATTCTCTTCCAGTGACCCTGGAACAGCTTCTCTCATAGGTGCTGCCTAATGCCCCCCTTATTGTAAATCCTTACATAATAAACAGAACCAGCTTTGCTATGCTGATCTGCAAAGATTTCCTACTACACAACATAAGTTATTATAATTTTATATTCATTGAACTTTGAGTGAAAAATTTCTACTGTATTTTTATAAGATCAGAATCTGTTATCTCAAAGCATGGAACCAGGCAACTATCTGAAGGAGGAATCCACTCAAACACTTTAGCTAGATCCTCTGAGCACTCGGACTCCATCCCAGGCTTTTCTTCTTGGTGTGTGATGTCAGGCTGTTGGGTGGATCTCATGTGGTTTTCTTCTGTGTTGAATACTCTTACATTTTCTTCTCCCTTGAAAGCATTGCACTTTATTTCATAGTCCCACAATAGGGAAGCATTCTCAGCCCCTTGCTCTATTTCGTGAGCCAAAGATTTACTATTTGAGATAGAGTGGAACCAAGTTTCTAAAAAAAAAAAAAAAACAACAGGAAGAAAGAATGTTCAGAGAAAACTCAACAGTCCAAATGTCTTTCTGCCACTCTGGCCTCATGTCCACCTCTCCCCATCGGGATAGCATGGCTCTTTGTTCGCTGAACTGGACTAGAGGAAGGGAAGCTTAGCCAAGGGCGGGTAGGTACAGGTAGGATCTTGGTTGACATGGTGAATTCTTGGGCAAAGAACACATTACCTGGAATATCTTTGGAGAACTGCTTCATTTTGGGGGAGGTGGGTACTTATGCCCCTGGGGAGATGGCAAGCATCTCTGTGGCAAGGTTTGTGTAGCCATGTACAATTCTGCCCAGGACAGGGGTGTTGGAAGATAATTCATCTGCATACTCAGGGGCTAGGGGTTTGGGGGTGACCTTATAATGTCAAATAAGGAGTGAAGCATGATAACTGTCAAGGAAATAAATACTTATGAGGGTTGGTGATGGAGCAGCTGACTTCATAGTGCCATGTTGAGAGGGAGAAGGGAGCTAACTCCTACTGTTCTCATCTGAGACATCCCAGGTTGAAGCTCTTCTCCATCCTCCCTCAGTAATTCTGGGCCATGATGGTCCTACATCGTTCTCTTTTCATCTCATGTTAATCCTCTTTACACTCGGAGTCATCAAAGTCAGCAGACAGAGAACACTTCAGGTGCCTAGAGACACAATGTGATCTTCCCATGGCATCTGATTGTACCTCTTTGAAGTTTCAAGCATCCTTTCCTGTGACTGACCCTTAAAGTGGCTTAAGTGTGCTTCAAACATACCTGAGGAGTGACAGAGCAGATGCCTCTTGATGTTTCATTTCATTCTGTAAAATATTCTTTCATCTAAACCCAAATCTTTTTGAGAACATGCAATTAACAACAGCAATTCAGTTAATAAGTAGAGGCACACACACTCATGATCCAACCCATGTCTCTAAGGACAGAACTGTTTAAAGCAAAATCCCCAGCATTGATTCCAAGAAGCTAAGCGATTTTACTGAGCCGGACAGTTATATAGTCACATCATGGTGAATGGTTAGGGTGTTCTATATTAGTATTAACTCTTTCCATTCAGATATGGAATAATTAAGGAATGAGAGGATGAATAAAATAAGAAATAACAAGCAGAGTGAGAGGACAGAAGACCTGTAGAGAAAAGAGAGACTGAGAGTGGGAGTATCTCTGTGACAAGTTGGAGACCTAGGTCAGGGTAGGCTCCAAGGAGGATATAAGGGGGACTCAAGCAGAGACTCCTAGTAGCAGAGGCCATACAGACTGAAGAGGACACCCTCTAACTACACTGGTCTCCTAGCAGAGGGAGGGGAACACCAACACACTCAAAAAAGAAAACAAAACAAAAAAACAACTTTGACCCAAAATTTACCCTGCCTACAAGATGTGCAGGGATACATAGAGCAGACAGAGCAGAGATTGAGGGAATACCCAACCAAAGCCTGGGCCAACCAAAGACCCACCCTATGAGAGAGTGCCAATCCTTTGAAGGATACTCTGCTAAACTTGCAGACTGGAGCCTGACAGAATTGTCCTCCAAGAGGCACTACCCAGCAGTGCCTCAAAACAGTTGCTGAGATTCACAGCCGAACATGAAGCTGTGACTCTCAGTATTGGGCATAGGGGGTCTTGGGGAATAGTGGGAGGAAAGAGAAAAGGACCTGGAGGTGACAGGAGCACCACAAAAAGACCAACAGAGCCAGCTAACCAGGGCCCAGCGGGGCTTTGCTGAGTCTGAAGCATCAACCAAAGACCATGCATGAACTGGACCTAGGTCCCCTACAAAGATGTAGCAGATGGGCATAGTAGGCTTCATATGGGTCCTCTAGTAAGGGAAGTGGGACTTGCCAGCCTTTTGGTCACTTCCCTCTGGTGGGGCTGCCTTGCCAGGCTCTGTGATCCTGAAGCACACTAGTGGTCCTCACGTCCAACATCAGAGGCAAAACAATGGCCTCATCACTCTTTGGACAAGTGGCTTGATGCTCTATTTTATATCCATTTTACAGCAGCAAAGAAATGGAAACTTAGTGAGGGGTAGTATAATAGAGATAGTACTCAGCGGCTAAGAGCACTGGCGGCCTTTCCGGAGGACCTGAGTTCAGCTCCCAGCTCCTACACGGCCTCTCACAACTATGTGTAACACCAGTCCTAGGGGATCTGATGCCCTCTTCTGGACTCCACTGGCATTGCAAGCACCTGGCGCATAGACTTGCACAGGCAGAACACAGACATGAAAACAATAAAATAAAATAATAAGTAATATGTGGACACTTTTTAAAAGAAAAGAAAGAGAAAGTTATCATATTAAAATGACTTTTAAAGACAGCTAAGTTAGAAAGTCTAAAGGTAAGTGTTTGGAGCCAAAGATGCCTAGACTCTGGGATGTCAGGAGGGGTCATTTCAGGGAGTAGAGTAAGTGGAGTGCAGAGAGATAGAGCCTGTGTAGGAGCAGTGGAAAGGGAGAAGGAAGGGCCATGATGGAACATGTACTGAAGTCAAGGCCAGTAAAGCTGCATGGCAATGAAGGTCACGCAGAAGATGACCTCTGAGTATTCAGGCCAAGACATCTGGAGCGGTGGTACAGTTGTGACCCTTCAGAGGGGTGTGGAAGGCAGTGAGGGGAAGGAAAAGTTAACCATGAGTCCAGGTTCAGTGTGGTTGTACGTGAAGAGCAAACACCAGCCTTCCCTCTAAGAAGTTTCACCGTCTGCCTAAGGAACCTTCCACACATCCAGAGCCACTTCATATAGAGGAGGGTTCAGGGTTGCAAGGAGGACAAAATGCAAATAGTGAAAGCTTCCAGCAGGGAGTCATTTCCTCTGCTGTCAGTGAAAGCAGGTCAGGATGCTAAATGTATCCTCTTCGGGCTGTAGAGTTCACCCTGAACCAGAGAGAAGAGGCTGCCTCTCCCCCGCCACCAGGTTATTCTTTGGGAAATATTAACCTGGGGACCTTTAGTGGGACAGTTTACCCAAGGCTATCAATTGAAGCTTAATTTTCAATAAGATTGTGATTTACCTCTGTATCCCGAAGGTTGACATAATGGAGGACTACTTTTATGGGCTCCTCACCCCTTTTCCTCCAGTAATTTTGCTACCCAGTGACTAAGAGTGGACATGCTGGTCTAAGTTTTGACTGTCTTTTCTGCTGTTTGAACAGCCCTGAAAGGATCTTGCAGGGTTCTTTCGTTCTTTTAAACCAAAAAAGTGGGACTCTGGAAACCCAAAATAGCTTAGAATATTTTGCGAAAATTGAGCGATACTATGCTTTTGGAAATAAATCTCTCCTTTTGAGTACTTGCAATTACCATAAACTTTCTTTAAACTGTAAACTAAATATATCTACCCAGGAATGGAAGAGGTCTCGAGTTTTGAAAACACAATCTGGCACCTGCAGCTCGCTTTATCTCTTTGGGTACTTAGAGGAGGACCTCCCACCCTGCTCACTGTCACCAGCATCAGTCTCTTTTCTCTCCGTCCTATATCTAAAATCCTTTTCACTTCAGAAGTCTACAGTGGGCTCTCCTCTCTCCCCAGACAAAGCTGACAGCATATGTCTTTTCTTATTTTACACAAGGTTTTGGTCACAGTGCCTGGTTTCCCATTCTGCCAATTAAAAAAAAAAAAAGGATATAGTTGATATATTAAGCTCAGCTTTGGCTCAGGCGTCTCTCTGAAAGAGTCTAGCCATTTGTGGGCCCACATTTGCTAGGCCAGTGCATGTTGGCCCAGGTTAGCATGCAAAGTGGCTAAGCTATGTACTTGGAGTAATTAACAACACACCCTTCGTCCAGGAAGCATTTCCATTTTTCACTCAGATACTTACATTTTTATGTGACACGTGTCAGAGAAGAATGTTGTTAAGTCAGTGTGTCCCATACTTCTTCGCTAGCAACATGCTTAATTCGGCCAACTACTGATACTAAAAGCATTTCATAAATAAGTACTCTCTTGTTACAAGAAATAATTTAGACGAGGCCGGAAATCAGTCTGTTAACTATACTGTGCGATTATGCCCTTCCCATTCCCCCTCTTCACAAGGAGCAGAGTGCGTTGGTTTCTCCACCCATAGTACCTTCCACCCAGTGTTTTCCACCTCTTCCCCCTTGATGATGAAGAACTGTTTCGTTCTAAATACTAAAAGAATTCCTTTCTTTGGATGTACTTTTCTAATAATCAGAACATAGTTGAGTCTTGTCAGGTGTTAATAGCACAAGAATTCAAGAATCTTAAAAAGAATTACAAGGTATATACCATGAATAATCGTTACTTCGTTACTTATGCACTAGAATCTGATTCTCTCCCATGAAAGGAGGCTAACACACAAGAGCCCAGTTATCCAGTTAAATTATCACTGAAAGGAAAACGCTACCGTGACACTTGGTTAGATCCAATGTGAAAGGTTTTTCAATGCCACTTTCTCTTCTAGACAATAATTTTCTTTGTGCCATTGTTTCTGATCAGTAGTCTGGTGTGTATTAAACAGATTGTATGCAATAATGGAATAATAATGGAAAAGTGTTTTGTCTAAGAGTAGAAAACAGACGATTCCAAAAGGAAAGTCAGCAAAGGCATAGATTAAATCAACAGAAACTTATGTATTAAATTGAGTAAAACCCTCTGAATTCTAGACCTGTGTGTATGCATATGTGTGCTAGACTTTTAAGCTATTATAAACTTAATTCAATAAATAGCCAATTCACTGAGTAAACATTCCAAAATTATAATAAAATATTTAAGAAAAACAAATCTTAGCATGCTTTCAGATATTGAAAATTCTCTGTCCCAGTTTAGCTACAGATGTTTTCTTATCAAAAGATGAAAGGCTCTTTTTCTACTTGTGGGAAATTTCATTCCCATCAAGTCCCTCTCCCAGCCATTATAGGCTCTTTGCTGTCTTTCAAATGCATACTCCTGCTCTGAACCTCTGTTGTGCTCTTGACCTCTCCCTGGGCCCCTGCTCTTTCCTAGGATGGGAGTGTGACTGACACCTTGCTTCATTCAGATCCCCATTCAATGTTGTCTTTACAGCCTTCAAAATTCTTTTAGCATAGTGTTAGAGAAGTCTGCCAAGATATCCTTTCCAAAATAGCATCTTACTTTTTTAAGCCGTCATCTGGTATAGATTTTTCCTGTGGTTTCTGTTATCTGACACACATGTTTATCAGTTATTCCTTTGATCTTGCCACAATAGAATGAAATAAGACTCTGCATGTATTGCTGTTCTTGTTTTGCCCACTGATTCTTCAGTGAAATAAGCAATGCCTAGTAAGAAAATAGCAAGGGTATAACAAGAAGCTGAGTAGGTAAAAGTTCGTAAAAACTTAGCATGAATGGCATATTATTCTCTTACAGTGGCACTGAGAAGTTAATCTCAAATATGGAGCCTAGTAAACATTTAAAATATCTTATTAATGATTCATTACTTCATAATTCAACATATGTATATATTGAATTTGTTGACTCTCTCATTATTTATTTTGTCTCTTCTGCCACTCTTAACCACCTCCTTCCTAAAAGTCCTTTCCACAAACTCATGCCCTTCTGTTTTCTTCCTTACTTGATCAAGGCTACCTGTGTGACCAAGGATTAGGGCTATCTATTGGAAGGTTTCACCAGTGTGTAAACAAATGAAAGCAATGATCACCTCTCTTCTTCACCACTATCAATACCTCAGTGGTGAGGCATAGGGGCCTCATGAGTCCCTAATTAATCCATGCCTGACTGCAGTCATACCCATTCTTGTGCAGACCCAATACAGACTACAGCAGCTGTGGTGAGTTCACAATTGCAGTGGAAAATGGTATTGTACAGCCTGTCTCTGTATGTTCTGGCTCTTACACGCTTTCTATCACTTCTTCTTGATTGTTTCCTGGACCTTAATGTAGCTGGTACAATTGCCTTGTTTAGAGATGAACACTCAACCTTCACTTATTCTCAGCATCTTGAGCAGCCTTGTGTATCTTCATTCATCACCATTCACTGGAAAGAGAAGATGTTCTGATTGATGCTGGGAGTGGCATTTATCTATTGGCATAAACACAAATACTGAGGCCAGTAAGAGGGCTCAATGGGTAAAAGCATTTACTTCTAAGCATGATGATGAACTGAATTTTATCTCTGCAACTCTATGCTTGAAAAAAATAAATAAATAACTTAATTTCATCAAGTTGTCCTCTGACCATAGCAAACACACACACACACACACACATACACACACAAACACACAAATAGATAAGTAGGTAGATAGATAGATAGATAGATAGATAGATAGATAGATAGATAGATAGATAATTGAATAAATAAATCTTCAAAGTAAATATTTAGGTCAAGTCCAGTGGCAAGTGCCTGTGATCCCAGCACTCGGGGAGGCAGAGGCAGAAGGATCTTTGTGAATCTGAGACCAGTCTGGTCTGCAAATAAAGTCCAGGACAGCCTCACAGAGAAACTGCTTCAAAACAAACAAACAAATAGACAAAAATTTAGACGTCAAATGACATTATTTCGGCATGACTCAGCTTTCTTGTAGGGCCTATCACTCACCCATCCCACAGACCTTTGACAGTATTTACCATGCCCGCTGTTGATATTATCATGTGGTCTTGAGTTCACAGAATAGATGGTTGCTCCTATAGCAGTTGTGCCACTACTGGGCAAGTCTGCACATCTTACATGGCAGGTTGGTATTGTGATGTGTAGGATTCAGAGTGGCTGAGTAAAACTATTAACTCTTTTTCTCCCTCAGAAGTTTGCATAGAACTCTAAGCACTGTGAAAGCTAGGGAGGGCGTTTTCAGTTCACAACCATCTTAACTTCTCCATCACAAAAACTATTTTTTTTCATTTAACCATATTCCAATGCTCCTTTTTTAATTATATGCCTCCATAAATAATGAAGGTCAGTTTTATACTATGTGAAATGTGTCACACAAAGAGCAAACCATAACATGCCCATTAAAAGCTTCGCTAATATTTAATGTATGAAAGAAAAGTGAACTTTGTAGAGCAGACTGTGAAAATAGAAATGGGAAGAGAGGTGTTTCAGCTGGCACAGAATTAGCAAGCCAAGAAAACTGGGAGAGTTAACATCACTTCTGGACCAGGAGTCAAATTTCCTTTAGAGTTTCAACTGGGGAGGAATGGGGTTTGTATATAGACACAAAAAGTTTAAAATGACGACAGCACACCCAAGTGTAATAACCAGCCATTAGAAATGTAAAAAGCAGGCTCCTGAGAAAGGTCAAAACTGAAGCAGGAAAGAAGAGCTTGTCATTCTTCCAAGTGATAATTAAAGCCCTATGTGGCCCTGGGCTCTGCAAAGAGAATGATTGATAGGAGTAGAAAAAGCAGTATTCCTTAAAAAAAAATATTCATGAGCAAAGGAGGGAAAGTCAGTCCAAAGAGAGAGAGGCAGTCTACCCCAGCCTCCCAAATATCCCTAAGACAGCTCAAATTCACCTTGCAACACACTCACCAGACACAAGAGCCTTTACTTCCTGTCGAACTCCAGGTAAAATGAACCATTTCATTTTTGGAATATTTGGCTGGGATTGACATCCCTCAAAGCACCTCTTCTTCCTTCATCACATTCCAAAGATGCAGTTGGCTTTTATTTTATTTTATTTATTTTATTTTACCACAAGGTCTCACCTCAACTAGGCTTGCCTTGCATGTCTGATCCTCTTACATCCGCCCCCTACTGCTGAGAATATGGCTCTATGTCAGGCCTCTTCATGATAATTTTCCCAGAGTCCCACAGCAAATGACCTCAATGGACTGACTGTTGGCTGGAGAGGGCAGGGAAGGAAGATAAAAATAAGAATGGCATACCACAAATGAAGGAAGACAGCCTGTCAGACACTGGAGACACCCAGGCAATGTCGACAGAACACATACCCTATAAATTCCCCTGCCTTCGTCTACTGATAAGAGCCATGTTATCAGGCCACCGCCTATTCTATCAGGTGATCATGATTTTGTAAACACCTTTTTACTTGGTCCCTAGAACAACTCTCTCAAGTGGTATCGCTATCATGGAACGATACAAGAACTAACTCACACAAGTCCATCAAGTTGTCCAATCATATTCAGTGAGATGTGGAGGTGGAATTTTCAGTCCTTCCTCCGGATCTCAGAAGCTAAAAGGTTAGCATCTTCAGCAACCCAAGCGACCAGCCAAAGAAGCATCCTTCTGCAACAATAGGACTGAGTCTAATTTCTAACAGTCAGTTTGCCCCTCTCTGTCTCATTCCAAAACTAAGGGCCTTCATCTTGATTCTGCCTGTTGAAGTGAAAGTAAGTGCACCATGGAGCAAAAGGATCCTTTTGCCTTATTCAGGACACTCTGGAAATTTTCAGATGAGTCTCACCATTATCGTTTTAAACTTGGAACTGCACAGCACACAGCACGTTCATTATTAGCACTCCGTCTGAAATAAGCAAGCCGGGAAACCAAAAATAGCAGATAACTAAATGAGCCGTGGAGAACCTGGTGAGCGTCTCTCTTTTCCCACTCAGAAATGACTCCCTCAGCAGGAAGCTATATTCATAAAGCTTCAAACACATTAAATGCTCAAGCGCATGCCTTTTCTCAAGCACTACTTGTAGTCCTTTGTCCAAACCACTAGACAAAAAGCAGGTTAAAATTGCTTGACACACCAGGCTAAGTAGTTTACTGAAGCATATTTATATTCCTTCCATGTTCCTTTATCAGAGTCTTCTAAAAAACAAAACTATTTCTCATATTATGTATATACGTAAGTACCAGGTTATGTACATACTGTGTACCATGCATGTGTATGTATGTATATGTGTATGCTCCTGTAGGGGTCAGAAGTCAGTGTTGTTGGATCTCTTGGAACTATAGTTACAGACGGTTGTGAGCCACTCAGTACCGGTGCTGAGAACTGAACCCAGGTTCTCTGCAAGAGCAGCCAATGCTCTTAGTCTCAAAGCTACTTCTCCAGCTCCTTTTGTTGTTGTTTTGTTTTGTAGTCTCGAAACAGGGTTTCACTGTGTATCTCTGGCTATCCTAGAACCCACTCTAGAGGCTGGCCTCAAATTCAAGGTTTCTACTGCTTCCCAAATTCTGGGATTAAAGGTATGCACAACCATTGCCTCCTGGCTCCTCCTCCCTCCCCTCTTTCTCCTTCTCCCCCTCCTCTTCTTGTTCTTCTCCTTCATCTTCTCCTCCTCCTCCTTTTTCTCCTCTTCCTGCTCCCCCTCCCCCTGCTCCTCCTTCTCTTCTCGTCTGCTGCCTTCTGTTGGACTACTAACATATGGAAAAGGGGTTAGGAAGTGTGAAGTGTGAAGGGTAAGATTACATGGAGCTTGGCACAAGGGTCATGCTTACCTCAGATAGCCTGATATAATGAATTTACCCAGGGAAACTGGGGCCAGAATCTAGGAAAGAACAAGAGTTAGCTGACAGAGAATCAGGACTGGAACTCAACTTTCAAATCAGCCAGACTTGGGTCCTTAGATTAGGGCAGATGTCCTAAACGTGAGAGGCACAAGGTACCACTATCATACAAAGATTAAGGCTTGAGTCAAGGCCCTGATATCTGAGAGATAGGTGCTAATGCTGCTTCTATGCCAAACAAACAAATCATGGACCCCTGTGACCAAGAGCAGAGAAAATAATAACTGTTAAAGATGGCCACTGTTGGTTCCTTTAATATGACAGGAACTGTTTCATTGCATATGCATATGTTAGCTTCCCATTGCAATCCACAAGTCTGGAGATTTAATTGAAATAATATGCTCGAGCATTAGCTCAGAGTTCCCAATGAAGTATCATTTTGTTAATTATTAATGTTAATATAAGTAATTCTAATCAGGCTAGGCAAAAAGTTTGACACTCGAGCTTCAGGACTGCAGTTCAGATCTATAGCACCTGTGTAAATGGTAGGGGTGTGGCAGACAGCCTGTGATTCCAGCTTTAGAAGACAGAGAACATTCCCAGGAAAGCTGGCTAGTGAGACGCCATATTGGAGATCTCTGGGCTTGATTGAGAGAACATGCCTGCCTCAATGAAGAGTGAAAGAGCAATCAAGAATGAGCTCTGACATCAGTCTTAGGCCTTCATTATCATATGTAACCATGTACATAGTTACAAACACAGGCAAACCAACACACGTGTAAAAAATACATACATAAATACACACACACACATTGAAATGGGGGGATGGGGGCCAGAAACCATCAATAATTAGCACAAGGAACAGGCTGGATAGCTTCACACCAGACAGCGGCTTCCTCAGGTGTAGGAGTTTCTAGGTGGTAGGGGGCAAGTGGCTGGCTGACATGTGCCACTCCCCATCCATCATTTGAAAACGTGGCCACTTTGCACACACAGAAAGGGCCAAGGGAACTGCAATTCAACTTCTCCCCAGTCCTCAGGATGGCCTAGGAGAAAGATCTGTCAAATGCTAATGTGAAAATTGAAACAATTTGCTGTGACCACAATATGATATGCCTTTTTGTCAGTCAGAATCCCAACAGGCAAGTTCCACGGCCTAATTTTTGAAGAGTGAGCTCTGAAATGATGAGGAGATGATTCCGGTTAGGATGTTTATTGAGCTTCATTGTAAAGCAGGATTAGCCTTTGTGTTCATCTGGTGCCTGTGGTTTAAGCTCTGATGTTCCCAGGATGCAGAATTAATGAGTTTTTTGTTTCAATAATGGAGTTCTAAATCCTGAAGATCAAAGAAAGGCCAGGGACAAGCCTGTGGCACCAGTTGTCTAGTGATAACTGAAATTTGCTTCAAACCACGCTGTCTATGAAAATTACAATATCCTGTTATCACTAAGTGGATTAAACCAATTGTATCATTCATACCACAAAAGTTTCTCTTTCGTAAAGGAAAATGTTACCCAGGAATCTTAATGAGGAACATCTGACCATAAATTAAAGAACATAAAATGAGATTTTACTTTAAAAAAAAATTAGACAACAGGATAAGTTTTTGGAGACACTCCAGATGAGACCATTTTGGATACTTGGAAGGGAGCAGTGTTCAAGGAACTGACAAACAGACCTTGGTGCCCTCAAGACTAAATCCAAGGTCAAGTTCTTTGTGGAGCAGAAACCCCAAACCCCCAAACCATCTGAGCCTCAAGATCATTGTTGTCAATTGTACATTCTGGGAAGAACTTTCTCTATGTTCAAGTGAATTTTAAACAGCTCAATTCTCAGAATTTTCTAATCCTGCAGACAATACCAGCAGTAATTATCAACCCTACAAAATACACAATGAAAATTATACCTCAGACCAGAATATTTTCGAGAGAAAATTTGCCTCTACGTATCCTTAAGTCATTTCATTTTACCTTCCCTGCTTCCACCACTGTTCCTCAGTGGACCTTCTCCATGTTTCATCAGTCCTTTTTTTTTTTTTTTAAATCCCTTCTCATAGATGCAAAAGCTAAGAATCATAGTTTACATTACTTGGCCCAACTTGTCCTACTATTAATGGCCATGCTCACATTCCAAACAAGATTTTCAAGCTCCGTTCTATCTGAAAATAAAAATGAATGACAGTTTTACACAAGGGGGATGGGCTTAGAGATTTAGAGGCCTTTCTGCTCTAAGTAAAGTTAATCTGCGTTCTTGAATTTTTAAAATTAAAAAACATGTGATCCAAATAACTCAAAATTCTTTGGGAATCTACACTAAGTTAGATTTCTTTTATTTATCTGCTTATTTTTGAGTTTTTATTTTATTTTGTTTTGTTTCCTTGGGGAAATGCCCAAGGGGTGCATGCATGCGCCTGCACAGGTTCCCATGCACACATACATGTGAAGGCCACATGGTAACTCCAAGTGTTTTCACTATCAGGTGACACCTGTCCTCCCCTTGAGGAAGCCTGGCTTTTACATGTGGGTTCTGGGAACGAAACTCAGGTCCTCCTGCTTCTATAGCAAGCACTTTACTGACAGACCTATTTTTCTAGCACCTCCTTCCTTATGTCTAACATGGCTACTTTTAAGATGTTAAACACTTGATAACATATTCATTAAATAAATACATATTATTTTCAAATCAGTAAAACTTTTGAGTGATGAGAATATGGATTTACTTTGAATGTTTGCAAATATCTTCAAATTCTTTTTTTCTTTTCTCTTATTATTTATTCTTCTTTTGTACAATACATTCTGATGACAGTGTCCATTGCCCCTACTCCTCTTTAAGAGATAACAGCTCTCTCCATGGTGTTTCTATATTCAATCCTCTGAGCCACCACAAGTCACATTGTTTCTAGAAATGCAACTGAATACTCAGAGATAATGAACAGTAAAACAGCAAATGCCACATGTTAAAGTTATTTTTACAAAACTGTGTTTGTTTCTCTTAATCCAGCTATCACACAATCGATATGCTTTCATATTTTTAAATAATAAGCTTCACAACACAATAATTGAACAGTTATAATTCTATTATTAACTCTCTAAACTAATCTGGTTTCCTCCCACTATACATCCCAGAAATATTTGCACTTTGTAGCTTCCTGCTTAAGCTCCTTCTCTTGATCTCTCTTGGACCTCTCTGGTGGCTGAATCCCCTACTTCCTTCTCTAAATCCTCCTCCCCTGGCTAGCAGGAAGTCCAGCCCTATTCTCTTCCCTGCTCAGTGATTGGCAGTAAGCTGCTTTATTGGCATATTAGGGGACAATTGGGAAATACACAACATTGAGACAGAAGATTCTCAGAATAAGGGTTGAACCCAGATATGGGAAGGACAGAAATCAGCATTTGAATTATATAATAACCGTATGCCTATATCCATGTTAGCAGTGTTAGATAGCCTTTCCCTCTAAGAGGAGTGAGAAGCCCCACTGCCAGATTTGGTTACAGAAACAGCACCGAGTTCACCATTCAACCACCTGCTCGTGTGCAAGCTATCTCTTATGTTATTCCAAAAAAAAAAGATAACGATTCGTAATCCTTATGTAACAATAAATATTAAATAGGAAGATATACCCAAGTAAGATAACAGATCTGAGGCAAAAAAAAAAAAGCTACTGAATATTTTCAGAATTATATGTTAGCTCTATTCTATAATATATTTCTGTTTTATAGGATAAAAGAGACAATATTTTGTTGTAATTGAATTAGAATTCTATTTTAGAGGTCATTAACTGAGTTGATTAAATATAATCACAAATTAACAGGCATTCATCTTAAAGGAGAACCATTATAACGTTGGAAATCTTAAATGAGAAAAAAATGCATACACTATTTAGATAATTCATATATAAAACTGAGTCATGTGGTTACTTAAGAAATTGTATCTTCAAAATATTTGACTCTGAAAAATGATTCTTGTCTTTGCTTTTAAACCCAAGTCCAAAAAAAAATGCATTTATAAATCATATCTGGGTTTGTTGATTTGAGTATTGAATTTCTTCTTATTTTGGCATATTATTGCTAAATGGAAAAATTGTTTTACTAATGGTACTGTATTATTCATAATATTTTTAACAGCCTACTGCCTTTGGTGTTCTAGAAAATTTGTGCCCAATTTCATGACTATGTCAGTGCAATCAAAGAAATATAGAATCGGCAATGCACCAAAAATGAAAACATGAATTTGTAAAGTAAAAAAGTATTCACTTTTCTTGTATCTGTTGAGGTTTGCTTTGTGCCTGACTATATGGTCAATTTTTGAGAAGGTTCCATGAGGTGCTGAAAAGAAAGTATACGCTTTTGAGTTTGAGTGAAAAGTTCTGTAGACATATCTTAGGTCCATTTGATTTAGGACCTCTTTAAGTGCCATTATTTCCCCATTTAGCTCCTGTCTACACAATCTGTCCCTTGGTGAGAGTAGAATGTTGAAGTCTCCCACTTTTAAGGTGTTGGGATCAATGTGTGATTTAAGCTTTAATAATGTTTCATTTACAAATGCAGGTATTTGAGACATAGATGTTCAGCATTGTGAGAAATAGTGCTACCTCAAGATCCAGCTTATACGACTCCTAGGCATATATACAAAATATGCTCATGTATACAACAAGGACATTTGCTCAACCATGGTCATAGCAGCTTTATTCATAATAGCTAGGATCTGGAAAAAAAAACAGATGTCCCTCAACTGAGGGATGGATACAGAAATTGTGGTACATTTACATAGTAGAATACTACTTAGCAATTAAAAACAAGGAAATCATGAAATTTTCAGGCAAATTGTGGGAACTAGAAAAGATCATCCCAAGTGAGGTATCCCAGAAGCAGAAAGACACACATGGTATATACTCACTTATAAGTGGATATTAGTCAGATATATAGGATAAACATAGTAAAATCTGTACACCTAAAGAAGCTAAGCAAGAAGGAGGACCCTGGGTAAGTTGCTCAATACTCATTCCGAAAGGAAAATGGGATGAACATAGGAAGAGGGAGAAAACGGAGAACAGGAAGGAGCCTACCACAGAGGGCCTCTGAAAGACTCTACCCAGCAGGGTATCAAAGCAGATGCTGAGATTCATAGCCAAACTTTGGGCAGGGTGTAGGGAATCTTATGAAATAAGGGGTAGATAGAAAGACCTGGAGGAGACAGGAGCTCCACAAGGAATGCAACAGAACCAAAATATTTGGGCACAGGGGTCTTTTCTGAGACTGATACTCCAACCAAGGACCATGTATGGAGATAACCTAGAACCCCTGCACAGATGTAGCCCATGGCAGTTCAGTGTCCAAGTCGGTGCCCTAGTAAGGGGAACAGGGAGTGTCTCTGACATGAACTCAGTGGCTGGCTCTTTGATCACGTCCTTTTGAGGGTAGAGCAGCGTTACCAGGCTACAGAGGAAGACAATGCAGCCAGTCCTGATGAGACCTGGTAGGCTAGGATCAAATGGAAGAAGAGGAGGACCTCCCCTATCAGTAGACTGGGGGAGGGGCAAGGAAGGAGAAGAGGGAGTGGGATTGGGAGGGGACAAGGGAGGGGACTACAGCTGGGATAGAAAGTGAATAAGTTGCAATTATTAAAAATAAATGTAAAAAGTATTAGAATTTTTTAAGAGAACATTAACTATAAATGAAATTTCTATGCCCACTGGCAGGTAGGCATCACCCCAAATGTCAAGCACAAGTTGGTGTTTCTGGTGTCACATTTTATGAACAAAAAGGAGCATCAATAACAAGAGCAAGCCGGCTCGTGGCAGAGCGTTTTGTACTTTCTAATGCTGCTTTCATCCATCGAGCTTCTGCTTCCTCTTTTCCAGCTGCTTGGAGGAAATGGGGGAAGGGGACCACGTCTAGGGTTCTTCGCTTGTTTGGATAGAAAGCCGTGCTGAACAATGCTGACAGGCTTGTCTGTGTTCCCCCAGGTCCTTCGTAGCAATAGCTTGCTGGAGTCCACAGACTACTGGCTGCAGAACCAGAGGACACCTTGCCAGATTGGGTTTGTGGAAGACGAGTCTGAAAACTGTGCTTCTGTGAGTGTGTGGAACTCTGGGGGGCTGGGGAGGGGGAGTACGGTCTGAAAATGCAGGAAACCAGGGCATGTACCTAAGGCAAAAACTTCTTAAAAGCAAGGTTGGAAAAGTATCCTTTTAGAAATCCGTGAGTAGCTCATGAGGATAGACAGCACAATAACAGACAGCTCATAACATCGATGCTTCATTTAAATAGATGAACTAATATAATCACTCCCCTGAAAAGGGAAAAACTGTTATAAAAAAAATGACCCAGGCATATATTCAGAAATAGAATTGCAGTATACGAAGAAAAGTCTAAAAGCTCAATAGCTCTTTTGGATTCTTTCCAATATGTTTTACAACTCCCGTTAAAAGGTGTTTTCTGATAGAAAATTAGGTAAGAATTTTCCAGCATTCTTAGAGCTACAATTTTGAAATCTCCCTCAACCTAAGAAGTAAAAAGGCATGAATTTTAATGCACTGGGCTGTCTATGTAAAGCCTCTGTGAAGCAGGAAGTATGTTCATAGATAAACTGTGTAAGTCGTAGGCTTTAGAAGACGAGCACACACTGTAAAGCATTTGCAGAGCTCCTTCCCTGCGGGCGGTATGCCGCCCTGTGATTGAAATAGCCTAGCTCGCGGGGGTCATGAGAACAGGAACTAGGCAGTGTTTTCAAGTGGGGACAGACATGTATTCTCCTGGCTAAATTGAGAGCACCACCTCCTAGCTATTCCTAGGGGTAAGTTCTGTGCTGGCGTATCTGTTTCAAAAGAAAAGAAAAGAAAAATTACAGAAGGATGAAAATGGCATGGGTCACTTTTGATGGGTCCTGAGCAGAGCAGTTCTAGCAGGTGGCGCAAGGACCATTTCACAAGGAGGAGTGTTACGGCACTCCCGGCCCCAACATGCTTAATATACTCTCTATTTTTCGGAAAGGGAAGAGGACACAAGGACCCACCCCTAACCAAAAACCTATTTGCAGTAAGTACCTGCTGGGAAAGAGAAATCTACCTTCATGGCTATGAACCAAAAATGAATGTTAAGATCCCTATAGAAAACTAGTCTTTAGCTAATGTATCCTGTAGTCACTCTCTAATAAATTCTTTCCCTTTGAGCTTGGTGAGGTTCTAGGGTAGGGAGAAGATCAGGTGTGATGGTTTGACTCAAAATGGCCCCCATAGGCCTAGAGAGACAGTATTAGGAGGCGTGGCCTTGTTGGAGGAGGTGTGGCTTTGTTGGAGGAGGTGTGGCCTTGTTGGAGGAGGTGTGGCCTTGTTGGAGGAGGTGTGGCTACACTATGGTTGGGTTTTGAGGTAGCAAAAGCTCAAAGCCACAGCTAGTGGCTCCTTCCTCTTTCCTGCTGCCTGCTGATTGGGATGTGGTACTCTCAGCTCCTTCTCCAGCACCTTGTCTGCCTGGATGCTGCCATGCCACTTGCCATGATGACAACAGACTAAACCTCTGAAACTGTAAGCCAGCCATAATTAAATGTTTTCTTCTATAATAGTTGCCGTGGCCACGGCGTCTCATCACAGCGATAAAATCCTACCTAAGATACCAGGGTTCCTTATTTCTAAGAAAACTTCATAGCTACAGCTGAACTAGGGCATACTATAGACATATAGGGCTAGGAGAAGGAAATCTTGACAGAACAACCACAGGATGGAACTAAGCAGTCAAGGAAGAGTATTGAATTCTTTTTTCAAAACTGTTTCTCAGTTTGTCAGGGTGGAACAAGCCTATACTCCCAGCTACCGGGGAACTGATGTTCAGGGTTACCTGGGCTATAGAACAAACACCTTATCAAACAATGGGTAAAAAATCATTTTCTCATAACCCCATGAAAGTGTAATGTAAATGCCAGCAAGCACTGTGATTGATGCCTGTAATCCCAGGACTTGAGAAGCTAAAACAGGAGGATTATCAAGTGTTGTTAGCCAGTCTGGGCTACATAGGAAGTTCCCAAGCAGCCTGTTGGTAATATCCAATCTCAGAAGCCTCCCTGGGGGGAAAAAAGTGTAATTTAAAGGAAGATTTAAAATAGTTCCATTAAAAATAATCCCTTCATTAAAGTTTAATTTTAGAAAATCAGTATTATGAAACTATCCCTGGCTTAAAGTATTTACAGACAATCACAATAGACCCCCAAGGAACCTGTGGAGATTCTGTTTATTGCTCTGCCATATTTTTGTTATTCTGGAAGACACAACATTAAGTAGATTGCTGTTTTGGTTATTTTGTCCTTACTTCAATTAGTAGCTAATTTTATATCTAGAATAGATTGGTTTGGTGTAACTTGAAAAAAAATTGTTTTTTGAGGAAGGGCTTCAGGCTTGGAAATTATTGGAGTATTGTGTCCATGTATTGGTACAGGTTTTGTTTCTAAACTGCAAACTGTGAGGGTTAGTTATTTCTCCTTGATGTGTTTTATGTAACTAGTAGCACACACATTCTTATGAATTCTTTTAGGATGAACTATAAACAAGATGTCTTTTATCCCTCACTTCTTTGGTATGGAGCATAAAGATTTAAAACCAGTGTTGAACTTAGAGCCACAGAAAAACATTGTTATAGTTTGTTACTCTTTGAATGTAGAAAATCCCGGAAAGGCTACATATGGTTCCCAATGGTGGTACTCTTAAAAGGCAGTAGAAACCTTAGGACATGGCGCCTGTTTGGAGAATCACTGGGGGTATAGCCTTGAGGGACATATTCATTCTCTCCCTCTCCTTTTCCCTCTTCCTCTCCCCCCTCTCCCTCTCTTTCTCCTTCAGTCCCTCTCACCACTCTTTTCCTCCTCTCTTCTCTTCTTTCTCTTTCTCTTCCTCTTCTTTTCTGCTTCTCCCTATCCTCCTTACTTCCCTCTTCTCTCTTTCTCTTTACTGACCGCCCCCCCCCATACACACAGTATCTTCTTTTCCCCTGCCTACTGGGTCTTCTTCATCTAGAAACAGTGATGCCAAATGGCCATGACTCACATAGCCACTTCTGCTCGAACTCTAAGGCAAAATAAATCTTTCTGACCCTTAAAGCTCTTTTATCAGGTCCTTAGACACAGTGAGAAAAATCTGCCTGACACAGTTCAGGTCCTTCTGTACAATAGCATTCCTTTGTCACTGAGGAATCTTATAGAAAAGCAAGAAACATCAAATATTAGTGAAGGATGGCAGAGTAAAACACCTTCCCTCATGTTGAAGAAGAGACGTTTGCCTTAGGAAGAATCTTACTTAGTCTGGAGCATTGCTTCTGCAAGCAGCCTCTTGAAAGACAGAGGATGTGACTAGCTCTCAGCCCTCACCCACAGAAGTTTGTTGTTTTCTAGCCACATTCTTCTTCCTTCCTTCTCTCTGACATATTTCAGCTCTAATACGAAAACCCTTCATGAGTCCAGAAGAAAGGACCCTCTTGGAAAGCTTGCTTCTCAGACTAGCTCCCAGGATAGATAAAGTGACATAACTCTTGTTGAAGTGGAACACAAATCCTTTAACCTGTCTATGTGGCCTGGCCTCATCCTATGCATCTTCCCCATCAGGAAATTTAAAATTCAAAATTCCCAGAGGAAGCCTTTGGACTTTTAGAAAAACAAAATGACTGCTAAATATGTCTAAGCTGCCAGAAGCCAATGATTTATGAAAAACTGCTCTGCTGTAAAACATAACTGTGAAAGCTTATATATCTTTATATACCAGGCTTTAAATGACTATATAAGCACTTGGTAATAAGGGCTCCCTGTGTAATTGTAAATTAAAAATAGGTTGCAAACTACATTGGGCAAACACATCAAAATATCCAGTGTACAATCGAACTACATAATTAATAATAGTGTATTTTAATTGATATTTTCATTTGATGTATAGACTATAGCTGCTCCAGCCATGGAAAAGGCAGGTTGATAACTACGTGAGATGACAGAAATGTTCATGTGCTCTATTATCCTAATGATTTTGACATATATATCAGAAAATGTGTTCTAAGCCTTAAATAATTGATACAAAAGCAATAAATTAAACAAAACAAATTAATTCAAAGTAACACAAGAGTAAACAGAAAAACAACTAAAGCTATAAAATAGTGTGTATGCAATAATATTTTTTGAAGAATAGCTAAGAATAATTACACTGGTATTGTTTGGCTGGAGTTCCTGAGCTACAGGTAGTATTATTTACTACAAGTGAGGAGAGGTATCAAGAGAGGGAGAGCTGAGGGATGGAGGAAGGGGGACTAGATATTGGACGGTGGGGGATGATTGAATATCATTTATTCATTCTAGCAGAAATGACAGCTAGATATCTGGATATAGAAGCTAGAACTCTTGGCAAGGTGAGGGCTAGAGTCTTAAAAGTTATCAATAGGTATTGGAGGTCCATGGGGTGGGGGTGGCTATCAAGAGAAAGAAGCAGTTTACAAGGTATCTGGGACACTCAGAATACATGCATGGTTGATGACCTGCGTGCTGTAGCACCCCAGACACAGCAAGGGATTATTACTTTAGTCTGTAAGCCTGAAATTTAAAGGCATAAAATATTTTACAAATCTCAACATTTTGCCACTAAAAAAAGAAGTGGTTGGATGTGTAGATCTGGGCGTGCTTATACAGCCTGAGTGTTTACATCATTTATCAACTATTTTTAATTCGTTTTGACAGGACACATTATTAACATAGCTCAGAATAGCGACATGTTTCAAATGTTCAACACCTC